>NW_027472588.1:3476493-4676493 GCF_030347505.1 Rhynchophorus ferrugineus
TTTCAGTCAATAGTCTCTTTAACACATCAACTGGACCAAATTCAGAGCAACGTATCGCGTGACCAAGACAAAGAGGTCACCGAAATAATCAAAAACTAGAGTGATAGAACTAATGCTGTTAAGATTGTTTAGCACTGAGGACATGATATTCCTCTTTATTCTTGTATCGTGGTAGTAATGGGAACAATCAGTCGAACCAAAAATAGCGACTGAAACAGTCAATAGTAAAAAGTAGTTAATAACTAAATGGTCGATAGTCACTTTCAGTCAATAGTCTTTAACACATCAACTGGGACCAAATTCAGAGCAACGTATCGCGTGACAAGACAAAGAGTCACCGAAATAATCAAAAACTAGAGTGATAGAAATAATGTTAAGGTTGTTTAGCACTGAGACATGATATTCCTCTTTATTCTTGTATCGTGGGTAGTAATGGGGAAAATCAGTCGAACCAAAAATAGCGACTGAAACAGTCAAATAGTAAAAAGTAGTTAATAACTAAATGGTCGATAGTCACTTTCAGTCAATAGTCTTTAACACATCAACCGGACCAAATTCAGAGCAACGTATCGCGTGACAAGACAAAGAGTCACCGAAATAATCAAAAACTAGAGTGATAGAAATAATGTTAAGGTTGTTTAGCACTGAGACATGATATTCCTCTTTATTCTTGTATCGTGGTAGTAATGGGAAAATCAGTCGAACCAAAAATAGCGACTGAAACAGTCAATAGTAAAAAGTAGTTAATAACTAAATGGTCGATAGTCACTTTCAGTCAATAGTCTTTAACACATCAACCGGACCAAATTCAGAGCAACGTATCGCGTGAACAAGAGAAAGAGTCACCGAAATAATCAAAAACTAGAGTGATAGAAATAATGTTAAGGTTGTTTAGCACTGAGACATGATATTCCTCTTTATTCTTGTATCGTGGTAGTAATGGGAAAATCAGTCGAACCAAAAATAGCGACTGAAACAGTCAATAGTAAAAAGTAGTTAATAACTAAATGGTCGATAGTCACTTTCAGTCAATAGTCTTTAACACATCAACCGGACCAAATTCAGAGCAACGTATCGCGTGACAAGACAAAGAGTCACCGAATAATCAAAAACTAGAGTGATAGAACTAATGTTAAGGTGGTTTAGCACTGAGACATGATATTCCTCTTTATTCTTGTATCGTGGTAGTAATGGGAAAATCAGTCGAACCAAAAATAGCGACTGAAACAGTCAATAGTAAAAAGTAGTTAATAACTAAATGGTCGATAGTCACTTTCAGTCAATAGTCTTTAACACATCAACCGGACCAAATTCAGAGCAACGTATCGCGTGACAAGAGAAAGAGTCACCGAAATAATCAAAAACTAGAGTGATAGAACTAATGTTAAGGTTGTTTAGCACTGAGACATGATATTCCTCTTTATTCTTGTATCGTGGTAGTAATGGGAAAATCAGTCGAACCAAAAATAGCGACTGAAACAGTCAATAGTAAAAAGTAGTTAATAACTAAATGGTCGATAGTCACTTTCAGTCAATAGTCTTTAACACATCAACCGGACCAAATTCAGAGCAACGTATCGCGTGACAAGACAAAGAGTCACCGAAATAATCAAAAACTAGAGTGATAGAACTAATGTTAAGGTTGTTTAGCACTGAGACATGATATTCCTCTTTATTCTTGTATCGTGGTAGTAATGGGAAAATCAGTCGAACCAAAAATAGCGACTGAAACAGTCAATAGTAAAAAGTAGTTAATAACTAAATGGTCGATAGTCACTTTCAGTCAATAGTCTTTAACACATCAACCGGACCAAATTCAGAGCAACGTATCGCGTGACAAGACAAAGAGTCACCGAAATAATCAAAAACTAGAGTGATAGAACTAATGTTAAGGTTGTTTAGCACTGAGACATGATATTCCTCTTTATTCTTGTATCGTGGTAGTAATGGGAAAATCAGTCGAACCAAAAATAGCGACTGAAACAGTCAATAGTAAAAAGTAGTTAATAACTAAATGGTCGATAGTCACTTTCAGTCAATAGTCTTTAACACATCAACCGGACCAAATTCAGAGCAACGTATCGCGTGACAAGACAAAGAGTCACCGAAATAATCAAAAACTAGAGTGATAGAACTAATGTTAAGGTTGTTTAGCACTGAGACATGATATTCCTCTTTATTCTTGTATCGTGGTAGTAATGGGAAAATCAGTCGAACCAAAAATAGCGACTGAAACAGTCAATAGTAAAAAGTAGTTAATAACTAAATGGTCGATAGTCACTTTCAGTCAATAGTCTTTAACACATCAACCGGACCAAATTCAGAGCAACGTATCGCGTGACAAGACAAAGAGTCACCGAAATAATCAAAAACTAGAGTGATAGAACTAATGTTAAGATTGTTTAGCACTGAGACATGATATTCCTCTTTATTCTTGTATCGTGGTAGTAATGGGAAAATCAGTCGAACCAAAAATAGCGACTGAAACAGTCAATAGTAAAAAGTAGTTAATAACTAAATGGTCGATAGTCACTTTCAGTCAATAGTCTTTAACACATCAACCGGACCAAATTCAGAGCAACGTATCGCGTGACAAGACAAAGAGTCACCGAAATAATCAAAAACTAGAGTGATAGAACTAATGTTAAGATTGTTTAGCACTGAGACATGATATTCCTCTTTATTCTTGTATCGTGGTAGTAATGGGAAAATCAGTCGAACCAAAAATAGCGACTGAAACAGTCAATAGTAAAAAGTAGTTAATAACTAAATGGTCGATAGTCACTTTCAGTCAATAGTCTTTAACACATCAACCGGACCAAATTCAGAGCAACGTATCGCGTGACAAGACAAAGAGTCACCGAAATAATCAAAAACTAGAGTGATAGAACTAATGTTAAGATTGTTTAGCACTGAGACATGATATTCCTCTTTATTCTTGTATCGTGGTAGTAATGGGAAAATCAGTCGAACCAAAAATAGCGACTGAAACAGTCAATAGTAAAAAGTAGTTAATAACTAAATGGTCGATAGTCACTTTCAGTCAATAGTCTTTAACACATCAACCGGACCAAATTCAGAGCAACGTATCGCGTGACAAGACAAAGAGTCACCGAAATAATCAAAAACTAGAGTGATAGAACTAATGTTAAGATTGTTTAGCACTGAGACATGATATTCCTCTTTATTCTTGTATCGTGGTAGTAATGGGAAAATCAGTCGAACCAAAAATAGCGACTGAAACAGTCAATAGTAAAAAGTAGTTAATAACTAAATGGTCGATAGTCACTTTCAGTCAATAGTCTTTAACACATCAACTGGACCAAATTCAGAGCAACGTATCGCGTGACAAGACAAAGAGTCACCGAAATAATCAAAAACTAGAGTGATAGAACTAATGTTAAGATTGTTTAGCACTGAGACATGATATTCCTCTTTATTCTTGTATCGTGGTAGTAATGGGAAAATCAGTCGAACCAAAAATAGCGACTGAAACAGTCAATAGTAAAAAGTAGTTAATAACTAAATGGTCGATAGTCACTTTCAGTCAATAGTCTTTAACACATCAACTGGACCAAATTCAGAGCAACGTATCGCGTGACAAGACAAAGAGTCACCGAAATAATCAAAAACTAGAGTGATAGAACTAATGTTAAGGTTGTTTAGCACTGAGACATGATATTCCTCTTTATTCTTGTATCGTGGTAGTAATGGGAAAATCAGTCGAACCAAAAATAGCGACTGAAACAGTCAATAGTAAAAAGTAGTTAATAACTAAATGGTCGATAGTCACTTTCAGTCAATAGTCTTTAACACATCAACTGGACCAAATTCAGAGCAACGTATCGCGTGACAAGACAAAGAGTCACCGAAATAATCAAAAACTAGAGTGATAGAAATAATGTTAAGGTTGTTTAGCACTGAGACATGATATTCCTCTTTATTCTTGTATCGTGGTAGTAATGGGAAAATCAGTCGAACCAAAAATAGCGACTGAAACAGTCAATAGTAAAAAGTAGTTAATAACTAAATGGTCGATAGTCACTTTCAGTCAATAGTCTTTAACACATCAACTGGACCAAATTCAGAGCAACGTATCGCGTGACAAGACAAAGAGTCACCGAAATAATCAAAAACTAGAGTGATAGAACTAATGTTAAGATTGTTTAGCACTGAGACATGATATTCCTCTTTATTCTTGTATCGTGGTAGTAATGGGAAAATCAGTCGAACCAAAAATAGCGACTGAAACAGTCAATAGTAAAAAGTAGTTAATAACTAAATGGTCGATAGTCACTTTCAGTCAATAGTCTTTAACACATCAACTGGACCAAATTCAGAGCAACGTATCGCGTGACAAGACAAAGAGTCACCGAAATAATCAAAAACTAGAGTGATAGAACTAATGTTAAGATTGTTTAGCACTGAGACATGATATTCCTCTTTATTCTTGTATCGTGGTAGTAATGGGAAAATCAGTCGAACCAAAAATAGCGACTGAAACAGTCAATAGTAAAAAGTAGTTAATAACTAAATGGTCGATAGTCACTTTCAGTCAATAGTCTTTAACACATCAACTGGACCAAATTCAGAGCAACGTATCGCGTGACAAGACAAAGAGTCACCGAAATAATCAAAAACTAGAGTGATAGAACTAATGTTAAGATTGTTTAGCACTGAGACATGATATTCCTCTTTATTCTTGTATCGTGGTAGTAATGGGAAAATCAGTCGAACCAAAAATAGCGACTGAAACAGTCAATAGTAAAAAGTAGTTAATAACTAAATGGTCGATAGTCACTTTCAGTCAATAGTCTTTAACACATCAACTGGACCAAATTCAGAGCAACGTATCGCGTGACAAGACAAAGAGTCACCGAAATAATCAAAAACTAGAGTGATAGAACTAATGTTAAGGTTGTTTAGCACTGAGACATGATATTCCTCTTTATTCTTGTATCGTGGTAGTAATGGGAAAATCAGTCGAACCAAAAATAGCGACTGAAACAGTCAATAGTAAAAAGTAGTTAATAACTAAATGGTCGATAGTCACTTTCAGTCAATAGTCTTTAACACATCAACTGGACCAAATTCAGAGCAACGTATCGCGTGACAAGACAAAGAGTCACCGAAATAATCAAAAACTAGAGTGATAGAACTAATGTTAAGATTGTTTAGCACTGAGACATGATATTCCTCTTTATTCTTGTATCGTGGTAGTAATGGGAAAATCAGTCGAACCAAAAATAGCGACTGAAACAGTCAATAGTAAAAAGTAGTTAATAACTAAATGGTCGATAGTCACTTTCAGTCAATAGTCTTTAACACATCAACTGGACCAAATTCAGAGCAACGTATCGCGTGACAAGACAAAGAGTCACCGAAATAATCAAAAACTAGAGTGATAGAACTAATGTTAAGATTGTTTAGCACTGAGACATGATATTCCTCTTTATTCTTGTATCGTGGTAGTAATGGGAAAATCAGTCGAACCAAAAATAGCGACTGAAACAGTCAATAGTAAAAAGTAGTTAATAACTAAATGGTCGATAGTCACTTTCAGTCAATAGTCTTTAACACATCAACTGGACCAAATTCAGAGCAACGTATCGCGTGACAAGACAAAGAGTCACCGAAATAATCAAAAACTAGAGTGATAGAACTAATGTTAAGATTGTTTAGCACTGAGACATGATATTCCTCTTTATTCTTGTATCGTGGTAGTAATGGGAAAATCAGTCGAACCAAAAATAGCGACTGAAACAGTCAATAGTAAAAAGTAGTTAATAACTAAATGGTCGATAGTCACTTTCAGTCAATAGTCTTTAACACATCAACTGGACCAAATTCAGAGCAACGTATCGCGTGACAAGACAAAGAGTCACCGAAATAATCAAAAACTAGAGTGATAGAACTAATGTTAAGATTGTTTAGCACTGAGACATGATATTCCTCTTTATTCTTGTATCGTGGTAGTAATGGGAAAATCAGTCGAACCAAAAATAGCGACTGAAACAGTCAATAGTAAAAAGTAGTTAATAACTAAATGGTCGATAGTCACTTTCAGTCAATAGTCTTTAACACATCAACTGGACCAAATTCAGAGCAACGTATCGCGTGACAAGACAAAGAGTCACCGAAATAATCAAAAACTAGAGTGATAGAAATAATGTTAAGGTTGTTTAGCACTGAGACATGATATTCCTCTTTATTCTTGTATCGTGGTAGTAATGGGAAAATCAGTCGAACCAAAAATAGCGACTGAAACAGTCAATAGTAAAAAGTAGTTAATAACTAAATGGTCGATAGTCACTTTCAGTCAATAGTCTTTAACACATCAACTGGACCAAATTCAGAGCAACGTATCGCGTGACAAGACAAAGAGTCACCGAAATAATCAAAAACTAGAGTGATAGAAATAATGTTAAGGTTGTTTAGCACTGAGACATGATATTCCTCTTTATTCTTGTATCGTGGTAGTAATGGGAAAATCAGTCGAACCAAAAATAGCGACTGAAACAGTCAATAGTAAAAAGTAGTTAATAACTAAATGGTCGATAGTCACTTTCAGTCAATAGTCTTTAACACATCAACTGGACCAAATTCAGAGCAACGTATCGCGTGACAAGACAAAGAGTCACCGAAATAATCAAAAACTAGAGTGATAGAAATAATGTTAAGGTTGTTTAGCACTGAGACATGATATTCCTCTTTATTCTTGTATCGTGGTAGTAATGGGAAAATCAGTCGAACCAAAAATAGCGACTGAAACAGTCAATAGTAAAAAGTAGTTAATAACTAAATGGTCGATAGTCACTTTCAGTCAATAGTCTTTAACACATCAACTGGACCAAATTCAGAGCAACGTATCGCGTGACAAGACAAAGAGTCACCGAAATAATCAAAAACTAGAGTGATAGAAATAATGTTAAGGTTGTTTAGCACTGAGACATGATATTCCTCTTTATTCTTGTATCGTGGTAGTAATGGGAAAATCAGTCGAACCAAAAATAGCGACTGAAACAGTCAATAGTAAAAAGTAGTTAATAACTAAATGGTCGATAGTCACTTTCAGTCAATAGTCTTTAACACATCAACTGGACCAAATTCAGAGCAACGTATCGCGTGACAAGACAAAGAGTCACCGAAATAATCAAAAACTAGAGTGATAGAAATAATGTTAAGGTTGTTTAGCACTGAGACATGATATTCCTCTTTATTCTTGTATCGTGGTAGTAATGGGAAAATCAGTCGAACCAAAAATAGCGACTGAAACAGTCAATAGTAAAAAGTAGTTAATAACTAAATGGTCGATAGTCACTTTCAGTCAATAGTCTTTAACACATCAACTGGACCAAATTCAGAGCAACGTATCGCGTGACAAGACAAAGAGTCACCGAAATAATCAAAAACTAGAGTGATAGAAATAATGTTAAGGTTGTTTAGCACTGAGACATGATATTCCTCTTTATTCTTGTATCGTGGTAGTAATGGGAAAATCAGTCGAACCAAAAATAGCGACTGAAACAGTCAATAGTAAAAAGTAGTTAATAACTAAATGGTCGATAGTCACTTTCAGTCAATAGTCTTTAACACATCAACTGGACCAAATTCAGAGCAACGTATCGCGTGACAAGACAAAGAGTCACCGAAATAATCAAAAACTAGAGTGATAGAACTAATGTTAAGGTTGTTTAGCACTGAGACATGATATTCCTCTTTATTCTTGTATCGTGGTAGTAATGGGAAAATCAGTCGAACCAAAAATAGCGACTGAAACAGTCAATAGTAAAAAGTAGTTAATAACTAAATGGTCGATAGTCACTTTCAGTCAATAGTCTTTAACACATCAACTGGACCAAATTCAGAGCAACGTATCGCGTGACAAGACAAAGAGTCACCGAAATAATCAAAAACTAGAGTGATAGAAATAATGTTAAGGTTGTTTAGCACTGAGACATGATATTCCTCTTTATTCTTGTATCGTGGTAGTAATGGGAAAATCAGTCGAACCAAAAATAGCGACTGAAACAGTCAATAGTAAAAAGTAGTTAATAACTAAATGGTCGATAGTCACTTTCAGTCAATAGTCTTTAACACATCAACTGGACCAAATTCAGAGCAACGTATCGCGTGACAAGACAAAGAGTCACCGAAATAATCAAAAACTAGAGTGATAGAAATAATGTTAAGGTTGTTTAGCACTGAGACATGATATTCCTCTTTATTCTTGTATCGTGGTAGTAATGGGAAAATCAGTCGAACCAAAAATAGCGACTGAAACAGTCAATAGTAAAAAGTAGTTAATAACTAAATGGTCGATAGTCACTTTCAGTCAATAGTCTTTAACACATCAACTGGACCAAATTCAGAGCAACGTATCGCGTGACAAGACAAAGAGTCACCGAAATAATCAAAAACTAGAGTGATAGAAATAATGTTAAGGTTGTTTAGCACTGAGACATGATATTCCTCTTTATTCTTGTATCGTGGTAGTAATGGGAAAATCAGTCGAACCAAAAATAGCGACTGAAACAGTCAATAGTAAAAAGTAGTTAATAACTAAATGGTCGATAGTCACTTTCAGTCAATAGTCTTTAACACATCAACTGGACCAAATTCAGAGCAACGTATCGCGTGACAAGACAAAGAGTCACCGAAATAATCAAAAACTAGAGTGATAGAACTAATGTTAAGGTTGTTTAGCACTGAGACATGATATTCCTCTTTATTCTTGTATCGTGGTAGTAATGGGAAAATCAGTCGAACCAAAAATAGCGACTGAAACAGTCAATAGTAAAAAGTAGTTAATAACTAAATGGTCGATAGTCACTTTCAGTCAATAGTCTTTAACACATCAACTGGACCAAATTCAGAGCAACGTATCGCGTGACAAGACAAAGAGTCACCGAAATAATCAAAAACTAGAGTGATAGAACTAATGTTAAGGTTGTTTAGCACTGAGACATGATATTCCTCTTTATTCTTGTATCGTGGTAGTAATGGGAAAATCAGTCGAACCAAAAATAGCGACTGAAACAGTCAATAGTAAAAAGTAGTTAATAACTAAATGGTCGATAGTCACTTTCAGTCAATAGTCTTTAACACATCAACTGGACCAAATTCAGAGCAACGTATCGCGTGACAAGACAAAGAGTCACCGAAATAATCAAAAACTAGAGTGATAGAAATAATGTTAAGGTTGTTTAGCACTGAGACATGATATTCCTCTTTATTCTTGTATCGTGGTAGTAATGGGAAAATCAGTCGAACCAAAAATAGCGACTGAAACAGTCAATAGTAAAAAGTAGTTAATAACTAAATGGTCGATAGTCACTTTCAGTCAATAGTCTTTAACACATCAACTGGACCAAATTCAGAGCAACGTATCGCGTGACAAGACAAAGAGTCACCGAAATAATCAAAAACTAGAGTGATAGAAATAATGTTAAGGTTGTTTAGCACTGAGACATGATATTCCTCTTTATTCTTGTATCGTGGTAGTAATGGGAAAATCAGTCGAACCAAAAATAGCGACTGAAACAGTCAATAGTAAAAAGTAGTTAATAACTAAATGGTCGATAGTCACTTTCAGTCAATAGTCTTTAACACATCAACCGGACCAAATTCAGAGCAACGTATCGCGTGACAAGACAAAGAGTCACCGAAATAATCAAAAACTAGAGTGATAGAAATAATGTTAAGGTTGTTTAGCACTGAGACATGATATTCCTCTTTATTCTTGTATCGTGGTAGTAATGGGAAAATCAGTCGAACCAAAAATAGCGACTGAAACAGTCAATAGTAAAAAGTAGTTAATAACTAAATGGTCGATAGTCACTTTCAGTCAATAGTCTTTAACACATCAACCGGACCAAATTCAGAGCAACGTATCGCGTGACAAGACAAAGAGTCACCGAAATAATCAAAAACTAGAGTGATAGAAATAATGTTAAGGTTGTTTAGCACTGAGACATGATATTCCTCTTTATTCTTGTATCGTGGTAGTAATGGGAAAATCAGTCGAACCAAAAATAGCGACTGAAACAGTCAATAGTAAAAAGTAGTTAATAACTAAATGGTCGATAGTCACTTTCAGTCAATAGTCTTTAACACATCAACCGGACCAAATTCAGAGCAACGTATCGCGTGACAAGACAAAGAGTCACCGAAATAATCAAAAACTAGAGTGATAGAAATAATGTTAAGGTTGTTTAGCACTGAGACATGATATTCCTCTTTATTCTTGTATCGTGGTAGTAATGGGAAAATCAGTCGAACCAAAAATAGCGACTGAAACAGTCAATAGTAAAAAGTAGTTAATAACTAAATGGTCGATAGTCACTTTCAGTCAATAGTCTTTAACACATCAACCGGACCAAAATCAGAGCAACGTATCGCGTGACAAGACAAAGAGTCACCGAAATAATCAAAAACTAGAGTGATAGAAATAATGTTAAGGTTGTTTAGCACTGAGACATGATATTCCTCTTTATTCTTGTATCGTGGTAGTAATGGGAAAATCAGTCGAACCAAAAATAGCGACTGAAACAGTCAATAGTAAAAAGTAGTTAATAACTAAATGGTCGATAGTCACTTTCAGTCAATAGTCTTTAACACATCAACCGGACCAAATTCAGAGCAACGTATCGCGTGACAAGACAAAGAGTCACCGAAATAATCAAAAACTAGAGTGATAGAAATAATGTTAAGGTTGTTTAGCACTGAGACATGATATTCCTCTTTATTCTTGTATCGTGGTAGTAATGGGAAAATCAGTCGAACCAAAAATAGCGACTGAAACAGTCAATAGTAAAAAGTAGTTAATAACTAAATGGTCGATAGTCACTTTCAGTCAATAGTCTTTAACACATCAACCGGACCAAATTCAGAGCAACGTATCGCGTGACAAGACAAAGAGTCACCGAAATAATCAAAAACTAGAGTGATAGAAATAATGTTAAGGTTGTTTAGCACTGAGACATGATATTCCTCTTTATTCTTGTATCGTGGTAGTAATGGGAAAATCAGTCGAACCAAAAATAGCGACTGAAACAGTCAATAGTAAAAAGTAGTTAATAACTAAATGGTCGATAGTCACTTTCAGTCAATAGTCTTTAACACATCAACCGGACCAAATTCAGAGCAACGTATCGCGTGACAAGACAAAGAGTCACCGAAATAATCAAAAACTAGAGTGATAGAAATAATGTTAAGGTTGTTTAGCACTGAGACATGATATTCCTCTTTATTCTTGTATCGTGGTAGTAATGGGAAAATCAGTCGAACCAAAAATAGCGACTGAAACAGTCAATAGTAAAAAGTAGTTAATAACTAAATGGTCGATAGTCACTTTCAGTCAATAGTCTTTAACACATCAACCGGACCAAATTCAGAGCAACGTATCGCGTGACAAGACAAAGAGTCACCGAAATAATCAAAAACTAGAGTGATAGAAATAATGTTAAGATTGTTTAGCACTGAGACATGATATTCCTCTTTATTCTTGTATCGTGGTAGTAATGGGAAAATCAGTCGAACCAAAAATAGCGACTGAAACAGTCAATAGTAAAAAGTAGTTAATAACTAAATGGTCGATAGTCACTTTCAGTCAATAGTCTTTAACACATCAACCGGACCAAATTCAGAGCAACGTATCGCGTGACAAGACAAAGAGTCACCGAAATAATCAAAAACTAGAGTGATAGAAATAATGTTAAGGTTGTTTAGCACTGAGACATGATATTCCTCTTTATTCTTGTATCGTGGTAGTAATGGGAAAATCAGTCGAACCAAAAATAGCGACTGAAACAGTCAATAGTAAAAAGTAGTTAATAACTAAATGGTCGATAGTCACTTTCAGTCAATAGTCTTTAACACATCAACCGGACCAAATTCAGAGCAACGTATCGCGTGACAAGACAAAGAGTCACCGAAATAATCAAAAACTAGAGTGATAGAAATAATGTTAAGGTTGTTTAGCACTGAGACATGATATTCCTCTTTATTCTTGTATCGTGGTAGTAATGGGAAAATCAGTCGAACCAAAAATAGCGACTGAAACAGTCAATAGTAAAAAGTAGTTAATAACTAAATGGTCGATAGTCACTTTCAGTCAATAGTCTTTAACACATCAACCGGACCAAATTCAGAGCAACGTATCGCGTGACAAGACAAAGAGTCACCGAAATAATCAAAAACTAGAGTGATAGAAATAATGTTAAGGTTGTTTAGCACTGAGACATGATATTCCTCTTTATTCTTGTATCGTGGTAGTAATGGGAAAATCAGTCGAACCAAAAATAGCGACTGAAACAGTCAATAGTAAAAAGTAGTTAATAACTAAATGGTCGATAGTCACTTTCAGTCAATAGTCTTTAACACATCAACCGGACCAAATTCAGAGCAACGTATCGCGTGACAAGACAAAGAGTCACCGAAATAATCAAAAACTAGAGTGATAGAAATAATGTTAAGGTTGTTTAGCACTGAGACATGATATTCCTCTTTATTCTTGTATCGTGGTAGTAATGGGAAAATCAGTCGAACCAAAAATAGCGACTGAAACAGTCAATAGTAAAAAGTAGTTAATAACTAAATGGTCGATAGTCACTTTCAGTCAATAGTCTTTAACACATCAACCGGACCAAATTCAGAGCAACGTATCGCGTGACAAGACAAAGAGTCACCGAAATAATCAAAAACTAGAGTGATAGAAATAATGTTAAGGTTGTTTAGCACTGAGACATGATATTCCTCTTTATTCTTGTATCGTGGTAGTAATGGGAAAATCAGTCGAACCAAAAATAGCGACTGAAACAGTCAATAGTAAAAAGTAGTTAATAACTAAATGGTCGATAGTCACTTTCAGTCAATAGTCTTTAACACATCAACCGGACCAAATTCAGAGCAACGTATCGCGTGACAAGACAAAGAGTCACCGAAATAATCAAAAACTAGAGTGATAGAAATAATGTTAAGGTTGTTTAGCACTGAGACATGATATTCCTCTTTATTCTTGTATCGTGGTAGTAATGGGAAAATCAGTCGAACCAAAAATAGCGACTGAAACAGTCAATAGTAAAAAGTAGTTAATAACTAAATGGTCGATAGTCACTTTCAGTCAATAGTCTTTAACACATCAACTGGACCAAATTCAGAGCAACGTATCGCGTGACAAGACAAAGAGTCACCGAAATAATCAAAAACTAGAGTGATAGAAATAATGTTAAGGTTGTTTAGCACTGAGACATGATATTCCTCTTTATTCTTGTATCGTGGTAGTAATGGGAAAATCAGTCGAACCAAAAATAGCGACTGAAACAGTCAATAGTAAAAAGTAGTTAATAACTAAATGGTCGATAGTCACTTTCAGTCAATAGTCTTTAACACATCAACTGGACCAAATTCAGAGCAACGTATCGCGTGACAAGACAAAGAGTCACCGAAATAATCAAAAACTAGAGTGATAGAAATAATGTTAAGGTTGTTTAGCACTGAGACATGATATTCCTCTTTATTCTTGTATCGTGGTAGTAATGGGAAAATCAGTCGAACCAAAAATAGCGACTGAAACAGTCAATAGTAAAAAGTAGTTAATAACTAAATGGTCGATAGTCACTTTCAGTCAATAGTCTTTAACACATCAACTGGACCAAATTCAGAGCAACGTATCGCGTGACAAGACAAAGAGTCACCGAAATAATCAAAAACTAGAGTGATAGAAATAATGTTAAGGTTGTTTAGCACTGAGACATGATATTCCTCTTTATTCTTGTATCGTGGTAGTAATGGGAAAATCAGTCGAACCAAAAATAGCGACTGAAACAGTCAATAGTAAAAAGTAGTTAATAACTAAATGGTCGATAGTCACTTTCAGTCAATAGTCTTTAACACATCAACTGGACCAAATTCAGAGCAACGTATCGCGTGACAAGACAAAGAGTCACCGAAATAATCAAAAACTAGAGTGATAGAAATAATGTTAAGGTTGTTTAGCACTGAGACATGATATTCCTCTTTATTCTTGTATCGTGGTAGTAATGGGAAAATCAGTCGAACCAAAAATAGCGACTGAAACAGTCAATAGTAAAAAGTAGTTAATAACTAAATGGTCGATAGTCACTTTCAGTCAATAGTCTTTAACACATCAACCGGACCAAATTCAGAGCAACGTATCGCGTGACAAGACAAAGAGTCACCGAAATAATCAAAAACTAGAGTGATAGAAATAATGTTAAGGTTGTTTAGCACTGAGACATGATATTCCTCTTTATTCTTGTATCGTGGTAGTAATGGGAAAATCAGTCGAACCAAAAATAGCGACTGAAACAGTCAATAGTAAAAAGTAGTTAATAACTAAATGGTCGATAGTCACTTTCAGTCAATAGTCTTTAACACATCAACCGGACCAAATTCAGAGCAACGTATCGCGTGACAAGACAAAGAGTCACCGAAATAATCAAAAACTAGAGTGATAGAAATAATGTTAAGGTTGTTTAGCACTGAGACATGATATTCCTCTTTATTCTTGTATCGTGGTAGTAATGGGAAAATCAGTCGAACCAAAAATAGCGACTGAAACAGTCAATAGTAAAAAGTAGTTAATAACTAAATGGTCGATAGTCACTTTCAGTCAATAGTCTTTAACACATCAACCGGACCAAATTCAGAGCAACGTATCGCGTGACAAGACAAAGAGTCACCGAAATAATCAAAAACTAGAGTGATAGAAATAATGTTAAGGTTGTTTAGCACTGAGACATGATATTCCTCTTTATTCTTGTATCGTGGTAGTAATGGGAAAATCAGTCGAACCAAAAATAGCGACTGAAACAGTCAATAGTAAAAAGTAGTTAATAACTAAATGGTCGATAGTCACTTTCAGTCAATAGTCTTTAACACATCAACTGGACCAAATTCAGAGCAACGTATCGCGTGACAAGACAAAGAGTCACCGAAATAATCAAAAACTAGAGTGATAGAACTAATGTTAAGGTTGTTTAGCACTGAGACATGATATTCCTCTTTATTCTTGTATCGTGGTAGTAATGGGAAAATCAGTCGAACCAAAAATAGCGACTGAAACAGTCAATAGTAAAAAGTAGTTAATAACTAAATGGTCGATAGTCACTTTCAGTCAATAGTCTTTAACACATCAACCGGACCAAATTCAGAGCAACGTATCGCGTGACAAGACAAAGAGTCACCGAAATAATCAAAAACTAGAGTGATAGAAATAATGTTAAGGTTGTTTAGCACTGAGACATGATATTCCTCTTTATTCTTGTATCGTGGTAGTAATGGGAAAATCAGTCGAACCAAAAATAGCGACTGAAACAGTCAATAGTAAAAAGTAGTTAATAACTAAATGGTCGATAGTCACTTTCAGTCAATAGTCTTTAACACATCAACTGGACCAAATTCAGAGCAACGTATCGCGTGACAAGACAAAGAGTCACCGAAATAATCAAAAACTAGAGTGATAGAACTAATGTTAAGGTTGTTTAGCACTGAGACATGATATTCCTCTTTATTCTTGTATCGTGGTAGTAATGGGAAAATCAGTCGAACCAAAAATAGCGACTGAAACAGTCAATAGTAAAAAGTAGTTAATAACTAAATGGTCGATAGTCACTTTCAGTCAATAGTCTTTAACACATCAACTGGACCAAATTCAGAGCAACGTATCGCGTGACAAGACAAAGAGTCACCGAAATAATCAAAAACTAGAGTGATAGAACTAATGTTAAGGTTGTTTAGCACTGAGACATGATATTCCTCTTTATTCTTGTATCGTGGTAGTAATGGGAAAATCAGTCGAACCAAAAATAGCGACTGAAACAGTCAATAGTAAAAAGTAGTTAATAACTAAATGGTCGATAGTCACTTTCAGTCAATAGTCTTTAACACATCAACTGGACCAAATTCAGAGCAACGTATCGCGTGACAAGACAAAGAGTCACCGAAATAATCAAAAACTAGAGTGATAGAACTAATGTTAAGGTTGTTTAGCACTGAGACATGATATTCCTCTTTATTCTTGTATCGTGGTAGTAATGGGAAAATCAGTCGAACCAAAAATAGCGACTGAAACAGTCAATAGTAAAAAGTAGTTAATAACTAAATGGTCGATAGTCACTTTCAGTCAATAGTCTTTAACACATCAACTGGACCAAATTCAGAGCAACGTATCGCGTGACAAGACAAAGAGTCACCGAAATAATCAAAAACTAGAGTGATAGAACTAATGTTAAGGTTGTTTAGCACTGAGACATGATATTCCTCTTTATTCTTGTATCGTGGTAGTAATGGGAAAATCAGTCGAACCAAAAATAGCGACTGAAACAGTCAATAGTAAAAAGTAGTTAATAACTAAATGGTCGATAGTCACTTTCAGTCAATAGTCTTTAACACATCAACTGGACCAAATTCAGAGCAACGTATCGCGTGACAAGACAAAGAGTCACCGAAATAATCAAAAACTAGAGTGATAGAACTAATGTTAAGGTTGTTTAGCACTGAGACATGATATTCCTCTTTATTCTTGTATCGTGGTAGTAATGGGAAAATCAGTCGAACCAAAAATAGCGACTGAAACAGTCAATAGTAAAAAGTAGTTAATAACTAAATGGTCGATAGTCACTTTCAGTCAATAGTCTTTAACACATCAACTGGACCAAATTCAGAGCAACGTATCGCGTGACAAGACAAAGAGTCACCGAAATAATCAAAAACTAGAGTGATAGAACTAATGTTAAGGTTGTTTAGCACTGAGACATGATATTCCTCTTTATTCTTGTATCGTGGTAGTAATGGGAAAATCAGTCGAACCAAAAATAGCGACTGAAACAGTCAATAGTAAAAAGTAGTTAATAACTAAATGGTCGATAGTCACTTTCAGTCAATAGTCTTTAACACATCAACTGGACCAAATTCAGAGCAACGTATCGCGTGACAAGACAAAGAGTCACCGAAATAATCAAAAACTAGAGTGATAGAACTAATGTTAAGGTTGTTTAGCACTGAGACATGATATTCCTCTTTATTCTTGTATCGTGGTAGTAATGGGAAAATCAGTCGAACCAAAAATAGCGACTGAAACAGTCAATAGTAAAAAGTAGTTAATAACTAAATGGTCGATAGTCACTTTCAGTCAATAGTCTTTAACACATCAACTGGACCAAATTCAGAGCAACGTATCGCGTGACAAGACAAAGAGTCACCGAAATAATCAAAAACTAGAGTGATAGAACTAATGTTAAGGTTGTTTAGCACTGAGACATGATATTCCTCTTTATTCTTGTATCGTGGTAGTAATGGGAAAATCAGTCGAACCAAAAATAGCGACTGAAACAGTCAATAGTAAAAAGTAGTTAATAACTAAATGGTCGATAGTCACTTTCAGTCAATAGTCTTTAACACATCAACCGGACCAAATTCAGAGCAACGTATCGCGTGACAAGACAAAGAGTCACCGAAATAATCAAAAACTAGAGTGATAGAACTAATGTTAAGGTTGTTTAGCACTGAGACATGATATTCCTCTTTATTCTTGTATCGTGGTAGTAATGGGAAAATCAGTCGAACCAAAAATAGCGACTGAAACAGTCAATAGTAAAAAGTAGTTAATAACTAAATGGTCGATAGTCACTTTCAGTCAATAGTCTTTAACACATCAACTGGACCAAATTCAGAGCAACGTATCGCGTGACAAGACAAAGAGTCACCGAAATAATCAAAAACTAGAGTGATAGAACTAATGTTAAGGTTGTTTAGCACTGAGACATGATATTCCTCTTTATTCTTGTATCGTGGTAGTAATGGGAAAATCAGTCGAACCAAAAATAGCGACTGAAACAGTCAATAGTAAAAAGTAGTTAATAACTAAATGGTCGATAGTCACTTTCAGTCAATAGTCTTTAACACATCAACCGGACCAAATTCAGAGCAACGTATCGCGTGACAAGACAAAGAGTCACCGAAATAATCAAAAACTAGAGTGATAGAACTAATGTTAAGGTTGTTTAGCACTGAGACATGATATTCCTCTTTATTCTTGTATCGTGCTAGTAGCGGGAAAATCACCGTAATATGGTACCATTAAATCCATTTCATTTTAATATTAACGTCGCGTAACGAGAGGGAAAGAGCGAAATAATTCGATAACAGAGAGACAGCCGGTCTCGTTTTCGGTGGTTTTTTTCTCTCGGCTCTGTTCTGCTCTGTTCGTTGTGTTTAAGAGGGCGGACCCCGGTAATATCGTTCCTGGTTCGGTTGTAATTAAAGCTACACCGCCGCGCTAATAGGAATTAGTAATTATTACCCGTCTATGGGTAGCATGATCCGATCGAATACGATTACGCTGGTAATTCAGTTACGCAGGGCCGCGTCGTGCATGCTTAATTCAAGAGTTGTTTCGGTTTGGTCGGCGGAGGAATGCGTAAAAATTCCCTCCGCCGTCCGCGTAAATTCGTTAATGCTGCGGTTTCGGTAATTAGCGCGTTATTTCCTTTGGTTTAATTGGTCCCGATCTGTTTTGATTATCATTTTTAGCTTGCGGTTCTTGTTTATGTGCAAGATCGATACATTTCATTCTGTATATACTCCATGCACCAGTCGAGAAGCACGCGAGTTTGGCATTTGGGATTAATCTACAAAATGAGCAAATTGCTACCGAGGAATTACTGTCGACTGCTAGAACCATATCTTTTCGAAAGAAAATTTGGAGGCTCGCTTGAAGAGGCATTCTCAACACTTAAACCTATTTGGGCTGAATTTCCACAGGGTAGTGTCTTGGGATCAGTCCTACATCTGTTCTATATTGCTGATATCTCAACAATAAAGAAACAGTATTTGGAAAATATCGTAAAATATAATATTGTGATTTGGTTTTGCGTTGCAGCGAAATGACAAAAACCTAATTATATCTGTTTACGGATATCCGATTCACAAGCAGAATTAGCTAAATACCTCGGAATACATCTCGATGGTAGGTTAAATTGGAAACATCATGTTAGACCAGATTAAAAGTAGAGCAGATTAGACACAAAGTCAAGCAATTGTACTGGTTAGTCGGAAGATACTCTAAACTTAACCTAAAATAGATTAGTTTATCAGTCAATCATAAAGCCTATTTCGATCTATGAAGTGCAAATATGGGATTACACTAAAACATCAAACCAAATAGTAATTCAACGCGTCCAAAACGAAGTTCTACAATTAATTACCAATATTTATCGCTGACGTAACCAACGAAGAGTGGTACGATGACCTTGAAGTGAAATGGATACACAAAGTGATCCAAGATTTCCCCATAAAACATGAAAAAGGGTTACTAAATCACAGTAACGTATAAACAATGCATCAAGACTGGACTGGACAAAACGCAGCAAACCAGAAGATCGAAGCGAACCAAACTACACGAAATACATACTGATGTATTAATCCCGTACTCGCCTTGCCTGTGTATTATTGCAAGTACAACAGAGCAGATTAATTAATAAATTAATATGAAAATTAAGA
The DNA here is from genome assembly GCF_030347505.1 of Rhynchophorus ferrugineus. Taxonomy (NCBI): domain Eukaryota; kingdom Metazoa; phylum Arthropoda; class Insecta; order Coleoptera; family Curculionidae; genus Rhynchophorus; species Rhynchophorus ferrugineus. Next base: position 3,496,018 of record NW_027472588.1, read on the forward strand.
TTGTATCAAGCATATCAAAGGTAAGATGTAATTAATAAAAAATACGTTTCTTCACAGTGGTTCGTGGGTTAAAATAATACTCCTGCGCACTATTAGCTGGTATTTTCATATTTAGAAAACCATTTATTGAGAAAAATTGATAATATATAAATTAACCAACTTATTTTTCATCATTTTCTATAACTCTTTCCTATCTTCCTGGCAAGACAGCTTCTAGAATGAATTTTTTTTAAATTATTTAATTAATTTATTGTTACTAGTCGTTTCCGTCTAACCTACAATTTGTCTTTATGATAACATAAATCTAGGTATATAACGAGGAGGACCCATCGGCCCCTATCTCAGTCTCTAGTGAAATAGTGTTTATACGTGTCACTACTGAATTTTTTAATATATACACCTCACTACATAACACTACATAAGATTAGATGGTTTGATTCTTTTGAGTCTGTGTCTTGTTCTAGTGGTACCCAATAGTTGCAATATTTCAATATTCGTATGAGAATGCAGTCTTTCCTCAAGTCCTCTTGCAATTCTCTTGATTTCTTAACTGACTGTGGGTATCTGAAGGTCTTGATGTAGGTAATCAGTCCTATAGTATTTGGGTGCACTCACAATACCTCTCAGGACTTTGTTCTGAAAAATTTCTTTCTATTTATGTTATTCTTGGCAGAACATCCCCATAATTGAACTCCGTATGTCCATATATGTTTCAGTATTTGCTTATATAATAGCAATTTATTATGTACTGATAATTGTGATTTTCTTCCAATTAGCCAGTACATTTTCCTATATTTCAATTCCAGTTCTTTTCTATATGTTCGTTCCAGCGAAGTTTTGCATCGAGATTCATTCCCAGATATTTAGCATTGTTGCTATATGGAATGGTATTTATTTACACATTTAGCACAAGTAACTAGCGCTCTTCTGGCAATCTTCTGCATGCGCATATACTTTGTTCTGTAACTGCTGTTTTTTATATATGTATTTTTATATATGTATACTAATTTGAACTAGACACTTTATCTATAAGCAGTCACATTGCAGCTACTGGAATTTTTGCTACTATTTTTCATGGACAAACTCCATTAATTAATTGACTAACTTAAAATGAATTAATGGTTAATTACAACAAATTACATTTAATATTACTTCTAGTACAATTGTATATTATTTCTCTATTACTCTTTGCAGCTATTTTGTTGGAACAAAAAGAGTAATTTTCCTGTTATCGTTTTGAACTGCTGACTTCTACTTGATGTCCTTGAAAATGTTTTGTTGCAAATTTGATAGTTAATATTTCCACTTTTCAGTATATGTTATTTTCTCGAGTATGAACACGCTATTTCAGTGCTTTATAAAAGTCTTAATTTCTATTGAATAAAAGTATATGAAGCACAATGTGGCTGAAGGTCACCGAATGCAGTATGAATCTGCCATGCTGCATCGATTAAAATATGTAAATAATAGTTTCTACGTATTAAAAGTGGTGATTCTGAGTTGAAGTATTCCGAAAAAACAAAAAAATATCAAGATGAGGATTTGAAGGTACTATTCAATGAAACCATCAATGGGGATCGATATCACTACAAGTGATCTCGCCAAGAACTAACGAACGTAAACTAAAAAATGTTATGATATTCTCGCCGTGTCGTTCTAAAATTGGATTTCAGCCCCCAAGAAGTGGAACATCCAGATTCGTTTTTAATTACCTTATTTATGGAGCGATTTTAAAAACAGCAATTAGAAACAAGAAGATGGACGATTTTGAAAACGAGGGAGCCAACATCCGGTCCTATTACTCGACTTAATTGGACGGTGTTAATGGTTAATTATCCCAGAAGTGGTGATTTGATTGCTGCTGACGAAATTATGAATAACTGTCGCGTTTTTTTTTTAAATTTTATCTCTGTAAATGTATTGGGTTTTGTATTGTACAGTAGTTCGTATAGATTACAATAATAAAATGCTGAATTCGATATATAACAGTATGTCTATAAATTAGTTTTAAAGGCATTTCTTGAAATTTGAGACTAAATCGTAAAAAAATCGTCACGATATTTTCTCTTCTTTATTTTAATTTTTCCCCATCTTTCAGGCTATTTACACATTCCATCGCGAAAGAACGATGTATCTTTTGAGGCTATTAATGAATCGACCCATTTTTTTTCTGCTACGTTGGTAAAAAGTGAGCTGCTGAGACAGCTTACGAGTCATATGTCGGAACCAGTAGTAATCAGAAGAAGCAAAGTTTGGAGAAACAAGTGGGTGGGGTAGCACATTTTAATTTTAATATATCCAAAAATGTTTAGAAATAGACTAGATAGATAGAATAGATTGTAACATCTTCCTCCCTATCACTGCATATTCAATCAAATAGAAATTTTATGGGATGTGGCAAATTACTATAGTAGATAAGTAAGCCGAGAACTATTTGGATATGTGGAGAGCAATACACTCTCTACAATAACACCCTTCGGTTTCGATGAATACCATCAGACACACAGAAGACGACATTGACAAATGGTGGAATTGTGAACTAGTGCTAGAATCAACAGCTTGCTTATTGACTTGAATAATGGCTCAGAATGTCACATGTGAACAAATGAAACTTTCTGGATGTGGGACTATGATTCAATGCTGACAATACCAAGACAAAGTGATGAGAATAGAAATATCTAAAGGTAAGTATGTAATTAATATAGGACATCTGTAGAAAATCCATTGTAAAGTGTTACAGATTAATGTGCGTAGGTATGTGTGTAATTGTTCAGAAAAGATATGAGTATTTTGTTAAGATGTATACGCAGATAATGAAGACTAACTGTTTTGCAGATATGGTAAATATATTCAGTTAGCAGTCGATGGTGGCACGTCTAAACTGAACCGTGGTCAGATACTGAATGATTGGAAATACCCTTCAATGACATCCCAGATAAACGTCTCGGGATTGTCAGCTATTCGTTATCGAGTTCTAGTTGGCGTTGCTGGCACCCCGCCCATGTTCAACATCTGGTATTATATTTCTGGGTATTTTGTAGACCATTATTCCGCTATAAAAATTCGACATGCCTCAAGGTCGCTACACAGTATTTAAATCGAATTTTATTAAGAAATTTGCATAGATATAAGTAGCAGAAGATATGGGCTAAGAGGAAATAAGTGATATCAGAATTATTTGACAATAAAACACAACAATGAAGGATACAGGAACTAAACATAAAAAGTAAAAAGTTAATAAGTTCTGTAATGAAAATAAAATACATTATTTGTAGGTACAATTATTAAATAGGTAGATTAAACCTCCAGGAGATACCACAGGTGGTTTAAAAAAGAGTTCATCGTAAATAAAAGTAAAATAACTCTAATCTATAAACCATTGCAGCTGTTTAAGTCCCTCGATAATATATGCAATAATTATTACTATAATGTTAAAATAAATAATATTTTATAAAATTTTTGTTTAATTATTCTTTTATATTAGAATGTTGTTATATATCAAAGCTAAAATGAAGTAAAATGCATAAAATGTCAACGTCAAATGCGGTAGTGAACCGTTTTGACGTCCAAAATCGGTATGACTTGAGTTTACTGTTACTTTGGATAGACACTATATTAATAACATTCCTTTTTATATTTCAAATACATGAAATACGAGAATGGTACGAAGAGTAAGAATTCATGGACCCAAATAGAAGCAAAAATAAAAATATGTTATAGTGCCGGCTTGGTGGAGTAATGGTAACGGTAACAGGACGGTCCACATACTGCAGCGATAGTCGTGGGTTCGAATTCTGCTGGGGAATGGTCGTAAATTTATGTTTTTGATTGTTTAATATTTGTGATTGTTCTAGGCAAGAGTGCAAAATCCGACAAGGAAAATGATCCCAATAACGCCAGTAACCAGGCTGGATAAGACCGGATGTTTTCTGCGATGATTTATAAGTTGGTTACTCGCCAGTCGGTAGGCTTAATGCCTAGGACCCTGGTTTTTAGCCCACGTTAAACTGTAGGTCCAGTCCAGGTAAACTCCTAGTTAGTAAAAGGAGACTTTGAAATATATTTAAACAAATCTTTATACAAAAAGCCTATTTCATTAATAATTTTAAATATTCCACAAAGTTTGCAAATTCCAAAGTCCTATTTGATACAATATTAATGTATTTAAATTTAGCTTCATTGTATATTCCATCCGAGCGTCCATATTACAATAAATAACATAGAAAATCAGCAAAAGGTAGACGTAACTGGCACCTGATCGATGTAAATGCGGTATACATCATTTACAGGCAAAAATATAAATTGATATACTGCATTGTCATGAAAACATCATCGCCCACGCCCTGACGCTTCTCCCCAGCATTGCGTAAGAAATCTGTGTATCTTCGAGCCTGAAAAATCTCTCTCTCCACATTTAGAACGAAGTCCCATAAAAATAACCGATAAAATGCCAAGTAGATGCGCCAGGGTGTCGCGAAAAAATGAAAATTCTATTATTTCCGCGTGGTACATTTCGTTCGCGAAAAGCATCATCTCAAAAGAACGCGGTAGAGAACCAGTAACTAGCAATAAAAATTCGAACACGAGAAACGCAGAAAAAAACGCAAGAACAACCCTTAGAAAACATATGGAATAAATTGGTTAAAATACGATGTCGGTCTTAACTTAAAACTTGGAAGTGGAAGTTTTTATTCTTATGTACAGCGGGGCATGTGCAAATGAAGAGGCAAAGCAAATGGAAGATGAAATGATAGAAAATCGAGTAATTTTTGAAATGATTTTTTAAATGTACCTGTTATAAACCATTTAAAACAAGAGTAGCAGTTGCAAACAAATTAGCAAAGTGAGTGCGGCACAGCACTAAAGACAACATTATTAGTGTATAAAGAAGGGCTTAAAGAGGCAACAGACTATTATTGGTAACTTTATTCAGAGAAGTTGATTCAGAGAACTTGCCTAGTATACTACGAAGACTAAGGGAAGCCCAAATATGGGAAAATGAATAGAAGTAAAGTTGTACGTGATCAATAATATTATCAGGTCTTTGAAGGCGGAAATTCGACAGGACCTGAGGGCAAATCGTGGAGGAAAATGAAAAACTGTGCCGTGAGTTTTGTAGCTGAGATTGGCTATGAACAGGGAAGATGCATGGATATAGTAATACTAGTGAGGACTGCTGGTAAATTAAGAGATAACATTTCTCTAGTTAAGATGAAAAATATTAAAAATAAACAAATGGACGTCATCCAATATTTACTTCTAATCCTAATTACCGCAACCGTCCTATACAAGGTATTACTAATTAAGTTTTGGCTCGATTTCTAACAATGTCAGACCACTGGTCGGATCTGCACTGAATCGATCCCGCCAACTATGACTTGCCGTGTTCCGTTACGTACGGTTGTGTAAATAACAATAAACGAAGACCTTCGGAACAGGCGGATAGAGATCCGATCAACCCCGACACATCACCTCTACACCTCTCCCCCCCGCCCCAACCAATCGACGAACTAAAATGGACAGACGCGGAGAGGGATAAGACTATGGCTTTGTTTGATTAAATGTCGAAAAAGTGACGCGTTTGTTTTTTGCCGGGAGTCGGGAATTAAGGAGGAAGGACGGGAGGGATCGTCGACGACCGATTGGGAAGAACTGAGCAATCGACGGCACATAGAAAAAAGAACATGGGTATAAAAATGCTAATAAAGTGTCCGACCGTCCGTGTACGAGTTTAATTAGATCCATTTCCTCGACTACCAGAGACATTTACTAGGTCACGCTTTTTTATCTTATTATTCGTTTATTGAATCGTAAGCTATATGGGCTAGAATGATTCTTCACTCAAATATAATTTTAATAAGCAAAGGAAAATCATCGTGGTATTTAGGGCACTGAAAACTATGAAAATGACAAAAAAAAACAATAATATATATAGAAAAACTGTAAAACAAATTGAATGAAGCAGAACAAACAAATAAAATGATGAATAAAAGTATCCCTTCATCAATTTTTAATTAATGAATGAAGACAAAGTTCAATAATCTCAATAATTAAAAAAATTATATCATTAAATTAAAAATAAATGTTTTAATAAATAATTGACTATTACGAGTATTACATGTTTGGATATTTTTTGGAATATATCATTTCATAAAGTAGAATTTAAGATAGAAATATAGAAAGGTTTAGAAATTATTATTTTAAATGTCATAGCCATATTACAACAGAAAGAAATATTATTCCTTTCTATTATATCATCACAAAATATTTCGACAAATCTTAGGAAAATCTCTGATATTCAACGAAAGTCTAAAGTAGTTTTATCATACAAGTTAAAACATATTAAAACAACTTATTATGAAGAATAAAACAGTTAATTTGAAAGAAAGAATATATATTAACGTTGATTTGTCTGAGAAACAAATGCCTACGTCGATTAAATGTGAATTTTAATTTTTTTCACCCCAAAATACACATATTTGTGAGTTTTATATTTATTCACTCGTAAAAATTTACAATTTCTTCCCATTTTCAAAATGGTTGCTCTCATTCTTGTTCAACGTATTTCAAGTTAACTAAAATTTCAGAGATATAAAAAAAATCACTTACTGAGTTATATAGTGAAAAGTGATTTTTGTGATTTCAACAATTGAGTGGATATTTGTTTATGCCATATATCTTAAAATCTATGAATGCTAAAGCAATTTAACTTGGGTTTTTAGTTGTTTCACACCAAAATACTCATATTTTTAATTTAATACTTTTTCTATAGACATATACCAGCTTTACCTTTAATATAAATTAAGATAAATAATTTTATTTTATTTATTATTCAAATATTGCATTGTTATTAGTCGTTTTTCGGGCTAACCCACAATTTGTCTTTATAATAACTTAAATCTAGGTATATACCTAGGAGGACCCATCGACCCTATCTCAGTCTTTGGTGAAATAATGTTTATACATGTCACTGCAGTATTTTTTATTTAATACACCTCACTACACAACACTACACAAGATCAGATGGTTTGACTCTTGTGTGTCCTGCTCTGGTGGTATCCAAAAGTTGGAATACTTCAATATTCTAATGAGAATGGAGTCCTTCCTCATGTCCCCTTGCAATTATCTTGATTTCTTGACTGACTGTGGGTATCTGAAGGTCTCGATGTAGGTAGTAATCAGTCCTGTAATATTTCAGTGCGCCTACAATGCTTTTCAGGACTTTGTTTTGAAAAATTTGTATTTTGTTTATGTTACTCTTTGCAGAACATCCCCATAATTGAACTCCGTAAGTCTATATAGGTATCAGTATTTGCTTATATAATAGCAATTTATTACGTACTGATAATTGTGATTTTCTTCCAAATAGCCAATATATTTTCCTATATTTCAATTCCAGTTTTTTTCTTTTCTTCTTTATATGTTCCTTTCAGCTTAGTGCTCGGGATAAAGTGCTCAGAAGTGCTGAGAAGAATATCAGAGCAGTTAGATCTAAGCTAAACCTTCGAATACGAACGGTTATAGAGGAAATTAAGAGATTCGCAACAAGATATGAGGAAAGACTGCAGTAACATGTTAACACCAGTGCCGCAACTGCCAGACAACACTGAACTAGGATGCAGGCTTAACAAAATGAAACAAAATGACAAAATCACTGAAGAGTTGCTACTAATCTTTATTTTATTAGAGGCTAAGTTAGTACCAAGTTAGTAGTTTACGGCTTTAGTTAGTCGGCAACGACTAGTAACGATTTATTAATTAATTAATCAAAATAACATATCCCTACGAAAAATTAATATAATAAAGTGGTGTTAGATTTATAAATTCTCGGAACTTATTGAAACCACCTAGTGTTGTGATCGAAATGAGGAAACTGGACATGTAGATGCAAAGTTTGGAAAAAAAACGTCACGAATTGATATATGAAGCCGTTCAGTCGGAGACAGCCTCCCTATCGGTCAGTATTTGGTCGTTTTTCTTTCGACGTCTCGAGGCCCGGTCACCAACTTGAACCATAGATCATACATCGAAGCCGGCGACGAACCTAATCTCGTTCCTTAACATCGCATCGTTGAAATTATTAACGGACTGCGAAACCATCCATCACCGGGCGACTTTTAATGGTCCCGGCCCTGGATGGACGGTGTTAAACGATGGAGATCCCGGATCTAGACGACTCTTTTCATTTTCGTTGTTTTCGGTTTCAATGCATTTGTCCGAGCCAATAAAAAAAAGTCCGGCGAGGCTATTGTGTTGTCCATATCGTCGCTTGATCGTCGACGACAAGTATTATGGTCCGGTCGAAATATAATGATAAATATATAGGGACTTGTAAAGAGGGTTCCATTTTTGGTTAATTCAATAGCGTTTTGGTATTTTTCCCTGATAAATTTAATTAGAACACAATTATCAGTACATAATAAATTGCTATTATATAAGCAATTACTGAAACATATATGGTCATACGAAGTTCAATTAGGGGGATGTTCTGCAAAGAGTAACATATATAAAACACACATTTTTTAGAACAAAGTCCTGGGAGGTATTGTGGGCGCACCCAAATATTATAGGACTGATTACCTACATCGAGACCTTCAGATACCCACAGTCAGTCAAGAAATCAAGAGAATTGCAAGGGGGCAAGAGGAAAGACTCGATTCTCAAGAGATTATTGAAATATTGCAGCTTTTGGATACCACCAGAACACGACACAGACCCAAAAGAATCAAACCATCTGATCTTGCAGTGTTGTGTAGTGAGGTGCATATAATAAAAATGCAGCAGTGACATGTATAAACATTATTTCACTCGAGACTGTGATAGGGCGGATGGGTACTTCTAGTTATATACCTAGATTTAAGTTGCTATAAAGACAAATTGTAGGTTAGACGGAAACGACTGATAACAATGTAATAATTAAATAATAATGCAACATATGCAGACGATACAGCAATCTTAGCATCCCACGAAGATCCAGTCACAGCATCAATAAACCTACAAACCCACCTGGAGCAAATACATTTATGATTGAAGACATGGCGCATTAAAGCCAATGAATCAAAATCCACGCATATAACGTTTACCCTGCGTAGAAGAACATGTCCACCAGTGAATATCAATCATCGTCAACTCCCCCAAGCAGAGCATGTTAAATATCTTGGTATGCATTTAGATCGACGCCTAACCTGGAAGAAGCACATACTCTCTAAACGGAAACAACTAGGACTAAAATTATATCAAATGTATTGGCTCATTGGGCGCAAATCCAAGTTATCATTAGATAACAAGGTATTGCTGTATGAGTCTATACTCAAGCCCATTTGTACATATGGAATTCAACTATGGGGTACCGCTAACAAATCTAATATATCCATCATTCAACGGTTCCAAAATAAGGTGTTGCGTGCCATTGTTGATGCTCCGTACTATATTTCAAATAAAGTGATACAACGCGATATTCCTCTAGAACCTATAACGAGTGTAATCCAACGTGTTTGTGTGAAGTACTTCGAAAGAGTGTCAGTGCATCCCAATGTACTCGCTAATCAGCTAAATATGCGACGTGATAGTGAAGTGCGTAGACTAAAACGTTTAACACCACCTGATCTGATTACTGGACATATGTAGAGTTTAGAATAAGCATTAGAATAAGACTAATTAATTAAGATAATATTTATACAGAAGATTGCTTAATGAAGTGATTTTCTACGTGCCATGTATATATAATATAGACATAAGAAATACTTATTGCCAATAGGGCAGATTGTGGACTCACGAAGAGTAATAAAAAAAATAATAATAATAATTCGAGTCATTTTACTACATTACACTCATTCACATGCTTAGAACTACTGAAAAGTTTTTCTATTCAGTAGGATATTGACGGATATAAACAAATTCAACATTGGTTATACAACATTAGGAAAATATACGTACACAATAAGAAGATTAATTACCTAATTAAACACGCGCTACTGAACCCTGGTTAATGCTGACAGAGTCCTCATTGTTTCGTGAGTCATGACCACAATCCATTCCCCTCCAATCGTTCGCGCACAATACCAACACGTGATGTAAATAGTCTCGACGCATAAAATTAATAAAATGCAATGCCGTAGACGTCATAAATATGGCCTTGGACGCAGCGGTGGGCTGTGGCTGAATGGCGGGATCCTCGATTAAGATTTCCGAGGCTGAGCGAACCAGCGATGAAGCTCGGGGATCGGTCACCGGGAGATGCCAGGGGGTGCGAATTATGGTGGTAAATACGGTTTTGAGAGGTGATTTATCGGTTAGGGGTGAGCCACCGCTTCGGATTATATCAAGACGGAGAATTGGTAATAACAATTTTCTCATAAGCGACGGAATGCTGCCGCCATACTGGTAAGAAGGACGTGAAGGAAGTTTATGAGGAATTTTTTGTCTTATATTAGAATATTATTAAATATACTGATGGTGGATGGTAGAAAATTATACCAGACAATTTGTACGAAGCAATGAATTTTTTGATAGCTTGTGATGAATTATTGACATTCAATTATGTTTGTTTCGAAGCAACAACTGTTTATTTATTGTTAAAATTACTCTCTCTATTAGTGTACTTTTTATCAATAACAGGTCAATTGAAAAGTCCCCGGCATACTATAGTAAAACACATTTTTTGACAAAATTAGTTTTTTATTATTCAACATAATTCCCTTCAAGGGTGATACACTGATTGTAGCGACCCTCCAACTTTTCGATAACATTTTTTTAATACGATTTGTCCTTTGCTTCAAAATAGGCCTCAGTTTTGACATCACCTCTTCATTCAACGAAAATTTCTTCGCAGCGAGCATTCTTTTGATATCTGAGAACAGGAAATAGTTTCTAGGGGCCAGATCTGGAGAATACGGTCGATGAGGAAGCCATTCGAAGCCCAATTCATGGATTTTTGCCATCGTATTCACTGACTTGTGACACGGTGCATTGTCTTGGTGAAGCAGCACTTTCTTTTTCTTCAAAAGAGGAGGTTTTTCGGCGATTTCGTCCTTCAAACGGTCCTATAACGTTATGTACTAGTCGCTGTTAATAGTCTTTCCTTTTTCAAGGTAGTCAATGAATATTATTCCATGCGCATCTCAAAATACAGCCGCCATAACCTTGCCAGCCGAATATTGCGTTTTCCCACGCTTTGGAGCGGGTTTATTGTATTTAGTTCACTCGGACGACTGTCGATTGGACTTCGGAGTGAAATGATGGAGCCATGTTTCATCCACTGTCACATATCGACACAAAAACTCAGATTTATTACGCTTGATCTTCTTCAAACTTTGCTCCGAATCATCAACTCGTTGTTGCTTTTGGTCAAAAGTGAGCTCGCGCGGCACCCACTTTGCACAGAGCTTTCTCATACCCAAATATTCGTGAATGACATGATGTACAGCTTTAGTTGACATCTTTAGAGTGTCTGCTATTTCATTCAATTTCAATTTATCAACTCAAAATCATTTTGTGGAATTTTTAATGTTTTCGTCGGTAACAACCTCTTTTGGGCTTCCACTGCGTTCACTGTCTTCGGTGCTCATTTCACCACGTCTAAACTTAGTACACCAATCCTTGATGGTTGATTTTCCTGGGGCAGTGTCCGGAAACTCGGCATCAAGCCAAGTTTTTGCTTTAACTGTATTTTTGCCCTTCAAAAATAATATTTTATCAACACGCGAAATTCCTTTTCATCCATTTTTTTCACAGTAACAAAAGTTGCTTCACTCAAAATGTTATAATTCATAAACTAATAATCCGGGAGCTGTCAAATCTATACACGCATCTTTTGAGGGTTAGGGATAACTAAAAACAGATGGATTTAATTCTAGTAGCGCCATCTGAGTGTCAGGCCGGGGACTTTCAATTGACCTGTTAATAAATGGAATACATCCAAAGGAAAAACACGGTATTATCAGAAATATTATTAAACTTTTACATCAGTTATAAATGTCGCCGTTTTATTCTTTCCTTAACTCTCCCTGCTCTCGCAGACATTTCCTGTGATAAATGATTCTCGATGCCGCGACAGAAGATCATTATTACTGATGCTGCTAGCGCGTCGCTGCCGATGCTGGTGCCGTATCATTGCCACCGTTTGCTAAATCCGGTCCTATTTATATTCGGTCTAGCTTCATACAGTTACCAGCACAAGCATGTTTAGTTGATGGAGCAGCGGTTAGGACGAAGGGAGCGCCATCCGTCAACTGTATGCAGAATCCGAGCGTTTATAAAATGGAAGTTGTGTCACCTCGTACCCGAGACCGTTGTTGATGGTAAAAGTTTTTAATGAAAATTCTTCTCATTTTATATTTGGTCCGTGACCGAGGTTTTTTCACAGATATTTTTGTAAAATCTTTGATTCCTTAAAAAATTTATTATAATATATCAGTGGCGGCTCCCGATAAAATTTCTTCGACAATTTTTTCAAAAATACCTATTTTTTACATAATTACGTCCTTTTCTGTTCGCAAATTAGATAATCACTTTGTCATTAAAATTGTCTATTTCGGAGATAAAATGTTTTTCAATAAATAGCATGGAAAGAGCACATAATCGATCTTCACCAATTACATTTTTGGGAAACGTTTTAATACGCTTTAGTGTTGAGAAACACCTTTCGGCCTTTGATATTGCTATTTGACATTCATGACAGTTGTTGACCATGACCATGATTCCTAATAATTTCCAGTATCCTTCAACGGGTCCGATAGATCGTTTGCTAATAGAAATGTTAAAAAGGTAAAGCAGTATTTAATTTTCTGCAATCAGTTCTTGAATAAAGAACCGACAGTTCAGTTTGTAATCGTTCTTTATAAAGTGTGGGATAAAAAGGAACATACGGAAGTGAGATTATCCTCAGGAAATTTACCGCAATACTCTCCAAATGTTCCAAAAAGGAAAGTAATGCAACTATTAGATACTCTTTAAAATAAAATCGATATTTTACAAAATTTAATAACATCACACACATCTGTAGCAGAAATTCGGTGATAAAATTTACTGTTGCCTGGGCAATAGCATTTATTTTCTGGTGGCTCATGACTTATTATATCTGATGCTTCATTAATGATGTTGTCAATATTATTTCGAACTTGAATAATACTGCGTTTAAAATTATCGATCGCGTCTCTTATTCCAGTAAGTACGATTTTTCTTTGCTGCAGTTCGTTAAAAATGATATTCACGTGGGGCATTACCTGATGAAAGAAAGTTAGCCAAAAGTTAAAGATTGCATTACTAATATACAGCGAGGCTGCTGTACAATAAGCTGTGTTGCAAAATTAAGAAAATTTGTATATAATTCATACCAATGGAAAATATAATCATACAATAGAAAAAAAGACGAACGAATTGTATTGAAGAAAAGCTAATTAATAATATACAATAATTCTTGAAATTACTTACTTAAAATCTGTAATCGTTTGGTACAGTATATTCTATATTATACTGTATTTTTTGTGAAAATTTTTAAAAATGACGGTCAAGAAATTAAAATTTTAAAATCAGAGTTGGGTTTTGAGTTGTTGAAGGACAATGTTGGTCAAAGTCCAGGGACGCCAGTTTAACGTCGTAGGAAGAATCTGTTTCGAGAATGGGACCAATTATCGCTAGAAGACCTGCGGGATATTGTTGAAAATTTCAAGTCACCTGTATTTGGTCACTGGAGGAGACATTGTTGTGTTGACGAGCCAATGAATTTAAAAATAAAATGTTTTTTGGGACGCCATCTAATTAATGTTTATATGTCAAGTGTTCATTTTATTTTGTCCATCTCCAGTATACTACTGGTTGGTATTTTAAATTTCTATGAATAAAATGGCTTTGAAAAACATGAAAAAGAACAGGAAATATGTCCTTATAAGCAAGCCCATTATAAAAATAAACAAAAGAATACACTTATTAGAGACAAAATCTCTTGAGAGCCCCGACAAATAGTAAGTACGGTATCTCGTAAAAGGTGTGCCTTAGAGAAGCTTCAAACAATTTGCAATATAGCATCCGAAACGTAGCGAAGAATAGCTGAAAAGGGTCCTTTCCTTCGAGCGTTGCCTTGCTGGGTTCCTGGAAATATTACGTTTTAATCCTGCACCGTCTCCACGGTTGCTGCTACATTAAAATTCAGGTACAGGCTTGACTCGATTCGTCGTTCGCCTGGAGGGCATAAACAGTCAATATTCTGGGATGCGAGCCGAGCGCCGGAACACGTTCCTCAGCCTCTTCCAGATAAAAATAAAAGCGAATAAATGGCTAAATCCTCCGGGATAAAATATGAAGTCGGGCGTTTACATTGGGATCGCGCGAAGTTCACGGTATTATCGAACATTAACATTCGGCTTTGCTCTTAAGGATGATAGTTTATATTGGGTTTTTATCTGGTCTGATATCGGCGATAAAATTGACTGTTTTCTGATACAATACAGTGAGGTCGTTTTATTCCGATTTTCTTTTATGTTGTATTGAAATTAGATGAGATTTCGCAACGAACGGATCATTTGTTGAAGGAAATTTTCTATTATTTTATCCAATGGTTCTTACTTAGTCTCTACAGTAATAATATTTATGTATTTATACTGCTGTTTTCTGTTAAATATACTTTATTACATTGCAAAATCAAACGGTTCGACTCTTTTAAAACTGTGTCCTGCTCAAGTGGAAAGCAAGGGTTTAAATACCGTGGTGTCCTGGCCAGTGACCAACTTAAAAACTATCCCAGAAGAAATCCAGTCTTACCTAGCCAGGTTACTGGCGTGACTGGGATGGATATTCGTTGTCGAATTTTCCATTGTTGCCTCTATAGAGACATTTACAAGTACAATTACAAACATAAAGTACTTCCATGACCCAGCAGAATTTCGCGACTATCGCAATAGTAGGAGTACCATTCTATCCCCACGAAGAAGCCAAATTGTAGTATCACTCATTGTTATTCTTGTATATATAGTTTGAATATATTTAAATTCAATATAGACACTCTGGTTAATTATTCTCCAGTTATTTACTCGTCCATTATAATGTTGTTGCTTTTTCGCCGTTGTATTCAAAAACAGGTATCACAGTATTACAGACTAACTAGAGAGGAAAGAACTAAAGATGTGTGTAATTGCTCAGAATATACATGCACTTTTGTTTGAAATGTATGAGGAGATATAGGAATAATACTAACTCTTTTAAGGAAGATATGACAAATTTATTAGGGAAATTATATAGAGGACATCATCAAGAAATATGCGCACAAGTAATAACAGAAGAATATTAGGGAAAATACTCTCATATCTAAATGATTTGTCTAGGGTAAGTGAGATGTGTTTTCAGCAACGAATGAAACAAAAACTAAACGCGAAGACAATGGTTTGTACTACTATTTCCACAGAAAAAGCAAAGGCTCAATCTCCTAGAAAGCGCTCTATACAACATGCTGGTCAGTTCAGTCTGCCTCTACGGAGCACAGGTGTAGTATAGGTACGTCTCTGAGAGACAATTTGCATTACACCATGTGTGGAATGTAGTAGTTAAAATATGAATGATTCTTAAACGAGGAATAATACCAGAAGATGTCAGCTTCTACCGGCCCATAAGTTTATTACCAATAATCTCGAAAGTTTTTGACAAAGTATACATAAAGAAGCTAAACTACATAATAGAAAAAAGAAAAATTATTCCCGAACATCAGTTTGACTTTCGCAATAATCATGGAACTATAGAACAGAAGTCTATGCACTAGACTTGTAAACAAAATAAACATGAACCTAAATGCCAAAAGATATTGTTCGGCTGCTTTCGTAGACATATTTAAGGCTTTTGACAAAGTATGACATACGGGCTTGCAGTCTACCTATACAGTCTACCCACTACAAAAATAACTATACTGTGGCAACATACGCAGAGGACACAGCAATCTTAGCATCTCATGAAGATCTAGTCACAGCATCAATAAACCTACAAACCCAGCTGGAGCAAATACAACTGTGGTAGAAGATGAAGATGTGGCGCACTACAGCCAATGAAATAAAATCCACCCATATAACTTTTATCCTAAATAGAAGAACATGTCCAGCAGTGAATATCAATCATTGTCAACTCCCCTAAGTAGAGGATGTTAAAAATATTTTAGTATGCATTTAAATCGACGCCTAACCTGGAAGAAGCACATACTCTCTAAACGGAAACAACTGGGACTAAAACTATGTCAAATGTTTTGGCTCATCGGGCACAAATCCAAGTTATCATTAGATAAGAAGATATTATTGTATAAATCTATACTCAAGCCTATTTGGTCATATGGAATCCAACTATGGGGAACTGCTAGCAAGTCTAATCAAAAGTTCCAAAATAAAGTGTTGCGTGCCATTATTGATGCTCCGTACTATGTTTCAAATGAAGCGATACAACGCGATATTCTTCTAGAAGCCATAACGAGTGTAAGTCAAGGTGTTTGTCTGAAGTACTTCGAAAGAGAGTTAGTGCATCCCAATATACTCTGTAATCAGATAAATATGCAACGTGATAGTAAAGTACTTAGACTAAAACATTTGATATGATTATTGGATATATACAGACTTCAGAATTAGGGTAATTAATTAAGATAGCATTTAATACAGGATATTACTTAACGAAGTGATTTTCTACATGCCATGTATATATATATGATATAAACAAAAGAAGTATTTAATGCCTATTGGGCAGATTGTGAACCACTAAGAGTAATAACAAAGTGAATTAAGCCTCCAGAAGAATAGTGGTACATAAAGAAAACTCTACTTCATAAGAGTTGGAGAAAATAGTTAAAGATAAATATAATAAAACAACACTAAGCTACAAAGCATTGTAGCTGTATAATTAATTATAGTTTAAGTCTTTCGATAGAGTATAAGGGGTATAATAATGCTAAAATAAATTATGTTTAATAACATTATTTTTAGTCTTTAGTCAATAAAATATTTAGTCAATATTATCTTTGGATAGACTATATATAGAGAGTTTGTTGTTATTAATTTACGAGGATTTTAAGCAGACTTTTCCTTCCAAGGAATTCGCACCCTTTTACACCCCTGCTCCAACACGAAAGGCACATAAAAATAATCGTAAAAACACCCCGGTAAACACACTTTGGGTACGCTAAATAAAATTAATTATTTTTATAGACAGAGCGAGGCCAGATGTTGTGGGGACCCCTTTGCGGGATCTCCATATATCATTTTAATTGCCACTCGCTTCTGTACAACTCTATGCTAGCCCAACAGCGTTAATTTTCCTTAATTTGCAGTAAATTGAGGGTTATAGGTCTTTATAATAAAAGATTGGATGTATCTCGGGTGGCAGTGGTGTTAACCGTACACATTACTCTTTCGTTTCTTTTTGCTAGTCTCGTTTTTTGTTTCGTTTCTTTCCACCCGGTCAAAGTCAGACCTTTTCGGTATCAATTAAATTATACCGCAGACGCTGTTTATATTTAGACTCGTCAAAATTAAATTTGGCTCCTGATAATTCCGCAAAATATCCCGTTGGCCTGCGGGAGATTCATATTCGCACGTGTCGGAAGAGATAAAAATTAAATTTCAACTTTTTGTTTAGTGATAATTTCATAAAAAAGGAGTACTAAAACGGCTCTAAAATGTTTTCTCCTTGAACCCAGTAAAAGTAAATGAATAAAGTATTTTTAATATCTTGTGAAGTTAATTAATAAGAAGTAATGATGACAAACTTAAGTATAGTCTATTCAAAATAACAGTGAGTTCAGCATCAGTTCTTTTACAGCGAGTTTTAGTACATTTTGACTTTAACATATAATACAATTCTAATCTGAATAAAATAATGAAACAAAAATTTTATCTAATATAATTTATTTTAACATTATAGTACATATAATGCATATATTATTGAAGAATTTAAAACTACAGTTAATTATACAGCCACATTAATTTATATGTTAGAGTTGTTTTATTATATATATACATTGAACTTTTATCCACACTAGTATAGGTAGATATCTAGGCGCGTTTGTTTATCTGGTGGTATACCCCGAACGCTTAATCTACCTAAGTAACAATTATATATCTGAGTAATGTATTCTGATTTAATTTTTTTCACCTTTTACGCTTAGTTATTGTTTCTTTCGATGCAATGTTTCCTTGTAAAGTCATTTTGATATCACTGTCTCCCTAGTTCGTTTCGTTATTACCTGTATACATCTTTTTTGATAAAACTATATTTAAAACATATCCGTATTTCCAATATCTGCAAGTTTGTATTATTTCTATCCTCAAACATTTCATATGGACACATATGGACCCAAAACTTTCACAGTCTATTCACACAATTTTCTACATTTGAAGTTTATTAATTATATACTGACTTTTAGTCGTTTCCTCTTTCATCATGCTCTCTTGGCAATCTGTTTATATACAGTCTACCAAAAACTTGCTCACGATTCCACCATTTTTTACTTTCTTCCTCAATGTTTCTAATCGAGCTCATCCAAACCGAAGGTGTTATTGTCGAGAATGCTTCTTTCCATAAATCCAGGCAGTTCTGGTTTGAATATCCTTCTTGACCTGAATGTCCATTGTAATAATTCTTTACAAAGTCCCTTATCAACTAAATTGGATTAAATATGCAGCGATTGGGAGGAAGAAGTAATAGTCTGTGGCCATAACGTTCAGCAATCTGATCAACCATGTATCTTTTCTCAGGCTTATTTCTAAAAAAGTAAATTACATAAAATGCAATTAAATATTTCATTTATATTTACCGAGTAACCATTCGAAATAGTTCATACTTTAACATAGTTTCTTCGAAACTTATTTTATGTACTTTAAGCCATTCGTTAATTGCAGCCCTTGTTGATATACTTGTTGGGATCTTCTCCGCCAGTGTACTATGAAATGGTGAATCGTCCATAACAATAACTGATGGTTCCTCCAAGTTCTTTAAAAGCTGAATTTCAAACCACTGCAAAAACAAATTGTGGTTCATTTCTCCATGGTAGTTATCCTTGAACTTAGAGGAAAACACTAATTCTGCACCAGGAATTAAACCATTCCTGTTTCCAGGATGAAGAACTATATGTTTGCAATGAATTATTAATAAATATTATGACTAAAAATATATAGTCGATAGTTATTCCAACGATTGCTTTTTTCCATCAACTTTTGTTGCCTTTACGCTACATTTATTATCATCTTGCTATTAGTGACCCAATGTACCATTATGAAATATCCATGTCTCATCTAGATATACACATTGATATAATAATTCTTAAATTTAATAAAAGACGGTTTCTTTTTGGTGAATTTAAGGTTATATTGTTTTTTATTCTTTGAGATATTTTAGTGACTGTGCCCGTACTAAGTACCTCCATAAGCATCACCTACTTTAGAAAAAGCACCCATCAAGCTGCATGGTTGTGTGGACGTGTTTGAATACTGATTGCTGGTCCGGCTGTCGATATCATTCGGTCTTACAGATACTGTTGCTTCATCGTTGCTCATTTTTTTAATTCCTACTACCTGCCAACAGCGAAATATTACGAAATAAGTACCACCATAAGCATCGCCTGCTTTAGAAAAAGCACCCATCAGGTTCCATACCAAACTAATTCATTACTAGTGAAAAAAACCCAAACTGTCGCTTAATACGAAAATTGGCAACGGGGAATTTACGGTGAGAAATTAAATGCGCGAAATTCGTCACAGGAATCGAATTCCAATCGGAATGGATAATTTACGAAACTACGACGGGCCAGCGAACGCCAAAAAAAAACACCAAACGTTCAGCATTTAGTGAACTGGATGGAATCCGTCGATCCCATGCCGCTTCCATTCCATCGACGCTTTTTTAATGGAGAAAATATCGAGGTTTTTGTTCGAGCACCATTCAGAGAATGAAAATTAGATCGCAGCCAATTAGTTAATAGTCAAATAGTTTGTTTTGGGGGGAGGGGGGGGTTTCGGCAAAGTTTTTTGTTCGATCACGACTGAATACTGAACGGGTCTAATTAACATTCATTTATTCAGTATTAAAAGTTTTCTGGCTAGAAAATATGGATATTTGTTGGAATACATCAAAACTCTCTCTGAAACTATCAATTTTTTATTTTAAGTTTCAAATTTAATTGATATATGTCGTAATTATTTATTAAAGATTCGGAAATCCGGTCCATCATGCAAGAGTAAGTGTATCCATCATCTGAGTTGTCTCCCTCCTATGTATTCTTGAACTCATTCAATATTGAGGTATTTTCTTTGTCTTTACTTCTTATCCTGTTTATCTTTGTTACACCCCAGACTCTTCTCTACTTTTATCATTCTTTAACAACACTAACGCCTTGAAACCGAATGTTGAGTTTGGTATGTAAATAGCTTTGTAGACTTCCATTTTACTACTGCTTAATATTTCTTTTTTATTAATGAATTCCCTGTTTCAAACAATGTACAAATTTGTTTTATTTCCTGTTCTGGTATTCATTTCTATCTCCCGGCTTACCCAGATACTTCTATCCATTTCCTTGCTTTAGTTTTACATTTTCATTTTGGATATTTATCACTTCCTGCCTCTACCATTACCATGAGCTTTGTTTAGATTTTATTCATTATCATTCCGTATCATTCACATAATATTTCTAGCCGTTTAATATTTGTTGTAGATGTTCTGGCTTATCCGCAAAAGGTTTTACCAACTTTTTATTTTTTTCTGTACTTATATATCCTTTATGTATTTCTCTATTTCTTTAACTCAAATCAAAGAAAAAAGATAGCAGTCACTTATAACACACTCTGTTGCACGAATCCTCCATTCACCACCTTAGGGGGTTATATGGCTCTGTGGATAAAGCTAGGACAAAATCAAACAGTTATAGTTACATGACGTGACCGTTATTTATTAAGGTTTTATAAAAATATAGTAAGTACAAAAAGATAAAAGAGGGCGGCGCTGGTTTTACCTGAAGGCGAGGTTTCGAAGGCAGTCGATGGTGGCATGCCTTAACTGAACGATGGTCAGTGACAGAATCATGGAAAGTACCCTTCAAGAATTTACCAGATAAATGTCTCAGGGTTGCCAATTCTTCATTGTCGTTTAGCGGATATCGCTGTTGGCACCCGTGCGTCTCAACATCTGCGATAATATTTTCACGGTATTTTGTAGGGAGTTATTCTAAGATGAAAGATTCGACGTGCCTCAAGATCGCTACACTTCCCAATAACGCATTCATTTGTCATTTTCGGAATGAATATTGATGCAAAACTCCGCTGGAAGGAACATATAAAGAAGAAAAGAAAAGAACTGGAATTGAAATATATAAAAATGTACTGGATAATTGGAAGAAAATCACAATTATCAGTACATAATAAATTGGTATTAGATAAGCAAATACTGAAACCTACATGGACATACGGAGTTCAATTATGGGGATGTTCTGCAAAGAGTATAACATAAACAAAATACAATTTTGCAGAACAAAGTCCTGAGAGATATTGTGGGCGCAATCAAATATAGTCCTGTAATATTACCTACATCGAGACCTTCAGATACCCACAGTCAGTCAAGAAATCAAGAGAATTGCAAGGGAGCATGAGGAAAGACTCCATTCTCATAAGAATATTGAAGTATTGCAGCTTTTGGGTACCACCAGAACAGGATAGAGACTCAAAATAATCAAACCATCTATCTTGTGTAGTGATGTGTAGTGAGGTGTATATAATAAAAAATACAGCAGTGACATGTATAAACATTATTTCACCAGAGACTGAGATAGGGCCGATGGGTCCTCCTAGTTATATACCTAGATTTAAGTTATCATAAAGACAAATTGTAGGTTAGACGGAAACGACTAATAACAATGTAATAATTAAATAATAAAAACATATATTTTTATTTTCCAAGATCTTCTTTTCCTCCGACATCCATGCCATTGCAGATATTGTACGTATTTATTGGTATATGAACACTTAATTTACTTTTTGTAGTTTCTAGGTGAATTCGCTAACTTATTCTCAGTTCCAGGTTTCAGAATAATAATAACCTCGGCCATTTCCCAAACTTCCGGGACATGTTTTAATCGGATAGCTTCAACTTCCATAAAATTCCTTTTAAATACAATATTTGACGAATTCCTCCGATTTGACTAAAACACTCTCGATAATATTTCCGCTTTTTTTGCGACAACACAGAATGCCTTTTAATTAAATAAATAAAGAAAAGTCGACGGCTCCTGCGCCCAATCCCACGATAAGAGCACTAGAATGCATATTACGATTGGAGAGGGAAGGAGAGGGATGCCGGCGGGGGGGTCGACGTCTTGTAACGCGGGGGAGCCTTAAAAGCATTCCCTTCCCTTCCCCGTTTTTTTTTCTGCACGGAGCTGCGAATTCCCCGAAGTAAATATGAGAAAAATTTTGATTTCCCCGTAATTCGATGAAGGAAAACCGGCAGCTCGACCCTCTCTCTACGTCTGAAAGCGTTCGAAAGTATTTGTGTAATCTAAAAATAACAATTCGGTTATCTTATTGAGTTGTTGAATGAGATTAAGTTAACTATTGTGGGAGTATGTTTTTTGCCGATGTAGATGTCATTAAATTGGTGCTGGCAGTTAAACGATAATTATATCTGGAGATGTATGGAAATCTGTGTTTTTCTATTAAATTAATTCAAGAACTTATTTTATTTTCTGTATGTTAAAATATGTGTAGTGTGTTGTGTGTATTATTTTAAAACAAAAATAACAAAAACAATGACATGCACAACATATATATTCCCAGATATTTAACATTATTCAGCATTAGGCAGTTTACAATTATTAAGATTTACCAGAAGACAGGTCTTTCTACACAGGATGAACGTCAGATGAGCCTTGATACGCCATGTTTTGGTTAGTGGTTCCATGTAGCTGATATTGGATCCTCGTGAGATAATAAAATCGTCGTATCGTCAGTATATGTTAGCTGTATATGAGATATAACAATGGTCCCTGCGGGACATCTGTATATATTTAATACTGTTCAATGTATTTGTTACCAAGTTTCACAATAAACTATCTGTCTGCAAGATATGATTTTAGTAGCCGAAAGCTCGGATGGGGCAGATCATACTATAGTTATAGAAACACGTATAGTCTATTCAAAGTTATTTTGTACATACGTCATCTAAATTTGTGACGTCAAAAAGTCGCAATGTTTTCGCATCAACTCTGAGTTTTACTTCAGTTTGACTTAAAATAACGAAAAAAAATGTTACCAAACATATAGTATATAGTTTATTTTAACATAATTCCCTTCAAGGATTGAACTGATTATAGCGACCCTTCAACCTTTCGATACCATTTCTGTAGTACGATTTGTCCTTTGCTTCAAAATAGGCCTCAGTTTCAGCGATCACCTCTTCATTCGACGAAAATTTCTTCCCAGCGAGCATTCTTTTGAGATCTGAGAACAGGAAATGGTCGCTGGAGGCCAGATCTGGAGAATAAGGTGGATGTGGAAGCAATTGGAAGACCAATTCATGGATTTTTGCCATCGTTTTCACTGACTTGTGACACGGTGCATTGTTTTGGTGAAGCAGCACTTAATTTTTCTTCAAATGCGGCCGTTTAGGCGATTTCGTCCTTCAAACGAGCGAATAACACAACACCATAATTGTTGCTGTTGTTTTTTATTAGCTGTTGATGATCCTTCCTTTTTCCAGGTAATCAATGAAAATTATTCCATGCGCATCCCAAAATGCAGACGCCATAGTCTTGCCTGCCGACTGTTGCGTTTTCTCACGCTTTAGAGCGGGTTCATCGTGTGCAGTCCACTCAGATGACTGTCGATTGGACTTCCAAGTGAAATGATGGAGCAATGTTTCATCCATTGTCACATATCGACGCAAACACTCAGGTTTATTACTCCCGCGGCACCCACTTTGCACAAAGCTTTCTCATATCCAAATATTCATGAATGATATGATGTACACGTTCAGTTTATATCTTTAGAGTGTCTGCAATTTCATTCAATTTCCATTTACGGTCATTCAAAAACAAATGTTGCTCACGGGCTAAAAAACATATGGATTTTATTCTAGTAGGACCATTTATGTATCAGGCCGGGAGTTTTATCAGTTGACCTGTTATATACACTTTACGTCTATCCCTAAGCTTCCCCTTTATATCAACAACGTACTGTATTATATTCGCGAAATGCCGACATCCATCAAAACGACAAAAAGAAGGTGATTTCAACCATGCAATTTTCAATGGCAACAGGAAAACTGTGAACTAGTTCGCTAGCCAGACAGTTTGACCTAGCAACTTGGAAAAGTGTCGCCGAAAGTCCGAAAGAAAACAGGTGAATGGCTGGCGGAAACTCGAGAACGACAACTTTTAACAATTTTCAGCTTAGAAAATTTGCTGGGACAAGTTGGCACACGAGTTTTTACGTTGTTACTTGCGTCAACATTGTTTTGTCCGTGTTACCAAAATTAAATTACATCTCCGTTAGAAATGAAGAACATTTTCATGGCTGTTATTAGATGCCAATGGTTTAAGTAACACTATTATTAATGTTTTTGAGTTTAATGGGACAGTCTTTCAAATAAATGTTGGCCTTGATGAGTATTCTTAACAATTTCTACTGCTTTTTTAAGTAAGGGCTACTGGGATTGACGCTCAACTGAATTCCGACTTCCAAATTTTATTCACTTATTTCGCATAGTTGGGAGTTATTTGCTCTTGTAGCGTTTATATTTTATTTTTATATAATCTTCTATAGTCCTTTATACAGACTTATTCATCTTTGAACGCATATTGTAACAATGTCTTTATGTTTTTACTTTTTACAAGTTTAGCTGCCTGTTCGGTACCGAGCCCAAACAATACAAAAATAATAATATATTTATGTGACGTACACAAAATAATTAAATTACCAACAAAATAAATCTAAATTAATATAACTGTTTGCGTTCGGCACTGTCTGTGATAATATTGTAAATAGATACATATATTTAGGTAGGTATTAAGCTACATTTTGTGTATATAGTAGAATATAAAATACGTATAGTAGGTAGTTTAAATACAGTTTTTGTTGATTTGCATTTAGTTATTACAACGATTATTGTATATATTTTACTTTAAAATTTTAAATCTAATTGATTGATTATATTTTAATTTTTAGCGAGTTCCTTATTTATTTTTCCTGCTAAATTTTTTGTTCCACTTTTTTGCCACTTTTGAATCGTTGAAATTGAAAAGTATTTAATGGGCTTCGACAGCCGGTTTCTTACATTCAAACATTGATATTGAATCCTGAAAGTGTAGATCCATAATAGTCAAATCCATTGAATTTAACAGTTATATATCGCTATAGATAATCAGAATAAATTCAGATTTCTAACACATGGGCTATAAAGTCCCGGATCTAACACATAGATGGCGCTAGTTTTATTGCATTCAACGATTTTTCAGCTAGTACTTCAAAAGAAAGCTGTTAAAATTTCATGATATTCGACTCATAAGTTTGTGAGTGGTTATGCCAATAATGACAATATTTTTGTTATTTTCAAAACAATATATCAAAAACAATTTCGCGTTTTAATTTTACATTGCTTCTTGAAGAGAAAATCCGTTCAAGCAAAGCAATGACTTGAAAATTGTTGTAAATACCCCGCTCTATCAGAAACAACAATAAAAATTTGAGTTGCTGACTTCAAACGTTGATAATGCAGAACGCAGTAGACGTCCAAATGAGGCGATAACACCAGAATTCATCAGATAATTTTGAATGATCGAAAAGTGAAGTTGCGTGAATTAGCTGACATCGCAAAGATATCAAAAGAACGTGTTAGTTTTATATTGCATAAGCATTTGGCTATGAGAAAGCTCTGTTCAAAGTGGGTGACCCGTTTGCTCATTGTTGGTCAAAAATAAGAGTGTGTTGACGATTCTGAGCAGTGTTTGACCATGTTTAAATGTAACAAACTGGAATTTTTGCGTCGATATGTGACAGTGGACGTAACATGGATCCATCACTTCACTCCGTATTCAAACCAATCGTCACCTGAGTCGATAGCAACTGGTGACAGACCTATGATAACTCCTTCTACAATAGTGGCATTGTAATGTTATAGCGGCTCTGTAATGATTATGTGGCTCTTGGTGGAGATTACGTTGATGAATAAAGCTAATTTTGAACGAAAAAAGACGCGTTTTCTTTGTTATGCCCGACATTTTCATTCAGTCCATGTGTTATAATATTTATTTTAAAACCCACAAATTAACTCGCAATCATAATATTATTGGAAGACGTTCAAATATCATCGTTTTCCCGGGCTAAAAATACATCCCGCTCCCATTATACTTTTCAATCATTATCCTCGAACGCTTTATTTCCTGCTTAACCCTTCCCTGCCGATCCCTCGCGCGGCAAAGCCGCCGTAATAAACAAAAGGTCAATCAATTCTTTTCCGGAGGAGTCTGGGCGAGAGCGAGATTTAAACGATTTCGGGAAACAGGAAACGCCCGGAGCCCGAAAAATCGACGGGCAGGCAGAAAAAAACGAGAGCGAACGGCCGTCAGTCCAATCAGAGGCGAAACAATAATAAAACGGCCATAAATCCGGCGCTTGGCCCCGACCTGAACAACGTTTTCGACAGGAAGTCGCGGTCGTATTTCGTCGACCGGTCGACAGGGGCCAGAGAGAGAGAGAGAGAGGGAAAGTTCGCAGGTGGGGCGGCGGAGGAAGAGGGGACCCCCGCCGGTCAGAAATTGGAAGTCGGAAAGCGGATTTTTCCCACTTCTATCCCAAAACATAGAGATATGGAATGGAAGGATATAGTAAACTGAAAGTAATTTCGGTTTAGCACATGCGCATTTTTATTTATTTGAATTAATAGTATCAGTGAACCAGCGATCTCGCGGCAAGCTCTACGCAAGCACATATATTTTATTTTTTGGTGTTTAAACTTGTTCTCTAATATATTTTTCTTTGTATATCGGTTCACGACCGAGAAATCTAGCCCTATGAAATTAAAAAGCAATAATCAAAACACAATAGTAAAGGAAGTGCTGAGAACTCATTTAAAGACTAGTAAAGATAGTAATATGAAAATGATCATTAATTTTTTATAAAATATTTTAAATTAAAAGCTAATTAAATAGCACATATTAATAATTCAGTGCTGTAATTTTGTTTAGCGAGTAAATAAAACTTGGGAAATATTTGAAAACAAAAAAGTCATGTTTATTACAAAATATTATTACAAATCTTTAAAAAAACAAACGGAGTGAAAAACACCATATTTATATAGGGATTATATTGATGTGATATGATGTTTTGATGATATGATTTGATTGATAGATATATATGATTGATATGTTAACATCAAGTCCATGCACCATATTTACATAAAGGCATCATATATGAAATAATTTTAGACAAATTCCATAATCCCTATTAACGTGAAGACTTGATATTATCTTATATTATTTACAAAAATTCCAGAGACCATATTTGTGTCTGTAATTCATCTATCTCAAACCAAAATCTTCATCTTGCACACCATCATACTTTTCACCTGAAGGAAGTCACCAGTCAATAAACCAGTATTTTTACAAAGCAATAATTTATTTACCTATGCTCATTCATAAAAATATATTCTGCTTTTTTTTGTTTATTTCACTCCTCCACCATCAGAGTAGTAGTCATTAGAATATTATGGTATCATGGATGATTAATGTTACATCTTTTGTTTATTCCATTGAGGTCCATCCTTACTGGTAAATTTGATCTTTTCAAAGTATCGTTCCCAACTATTCTTGCATCCTGCAAAGTCCTATCTAATTTTTTCTGTTATTCTAATTTGACTTTCATGAGCTTTGCCTGAACAACTACCAGAAACGTCACCTATAAAAGAAAAGTTATATCCGTTACTAAAATAGATCATAATTGAAATAAATATTTAATTTTTATGAGTTACCCCAATTTTTGCTAGAAATCTTGATGGATAAACCCTATGAATTGATCATCTTTTAATTGACGTTTACTAACCTAAAATGAATGGATGGTTAATCACAACAAAATGTGTATAAAAGTTATAATTACCTTTAACGTTACTTCTAGTACAAGTGTATATTATTTCCCTCATGGCCTTGGCGGCGTTTTTATTTAAAAAAAACTAATTTTCTTCTTTCCTTCTTGTTATCGTTGTGAAATCTGCTGCAATATCGGGGTGAAATGTGGACTTCTATTTGATGTCCAAAATGTTTTTTGGCAGTTAATATTCTCGCTATAAACAAAATTACGCTGTTTGGATATTTTAACATTATAGAACTTAACCTTATATTCGATACTTACCTTTGTTCTTCCTTATTTTAAACCATTGTATGTAAAAATAATAAGAATAACACAACAATTTAATTAGTATTGTTATAAACTTGTTAATGCATCACAAAATATAAATATTATAGATTATTTGTTTTCGCTTGATCCACGATTAATTTTAAAATGGTCGAGCTGAGGAATGAATTAGGTTAACCAGAAAACATAAAAAAATCCACAAAATCGTTTATAATTATGAAAAAGAAGAGTTGTGTGAGTTAGCTAAAATCGTAAAAATATTAAAAGGACGTGTTGGTTTTACATAGCATGAGCATTTGGTTCTGAGAAAGCTCGGTTCAAAGAGCGTGCTGTGTTTGCTCACTGTTGACCAGAAACAAGAACGTGTTGATGATTGTGAGCTGCGATTGGCAATGTTTGAACGTAACAACCTGAATTTTTCCATCGAAATGTGACTCAAACAGGGATCCATCACTTCACTCCAGAAGCAAAACGATCGTCATCTGAGTGGACAGTAACTGATAACAAGCCTATTTTGTGGCAAAAATATAAATCGTTATAAAAAATGGTATTGATATAGTAGAGCGGCGCTGGAATAAATTTGCGGCTCTTGAAATAGATTACGTTTATGAATTAGGCAGGTTTTGCTCCGTATATATATTGGCGCTAGTTTTCAGAATATATATATATATATATATATATATATATTCTGAAAACTAGCGCCAATATTTCTATTTTTAATAGTTTCAAATTGACCCTCGTATTGTAAAGAAACCTATACAAAATCCGAAGGAAATAAGCCAACCGCTGTCGCGAATTACCCGCCGAAACGTCAAGATACCGCCGTCAAAATTGTCGGCGTATTATGGACAATCAAGCCGATTACAAAAATTATTTTACGTCTGTACCGAACGGGTCCAATCATGACAATTTCCTTCTGTACAAACACGAAAGTTTTTGGTTTTAAAAATCGAAATTGCTCCCCGGCCAACGTGGAACTTCCGCGAAGTTCTAAAAGTAAATAAACCCTATATAAATAAACGATATGAAACGGTGAAGTTCGAAATAAAATTGAAACTTTTCGAAATGGAATATAAGTTCGTATTTGTACGAGAGCTGTTTAAAATATTCCCTGTAGTAAATGTATTTTTATAATGATTCGTGCGGCTCTTTAACTTCACGAGGTTATTCGTTAAGTTTTCTTTAGTTTGTTAAGTGGCGATACTAAATCGGGTAAATTGAGTGGATAGAGATGCAGTGATCCAAAGATCCAAAGTCTATTGACTTTGGGCTATTGGTACTACACTAACTGAAATGAGTGCACAAGTTTGACTTCTGGAACCATTCGTGACATGTTCTTTCACTAGTACACCACACCATATGTCAATTATGATTTTAAATTCATCTGTGGTAGTTTTTTTGTTATTAAAAGCAAAAGTAGTAGTTCCCATAAATTACACTTGTTTGAGTCAAAAGTAGTCTCGTTAAAAAAACATCAAACAAAAAGGGGATTCTTTTATTAGTTACATGTTACTTTTCATATACTTAATACAATCTTAATTTAAAAATTAATGTATTATTACTGTTCTGCTCCCCAGTATTTCCCCAATTTGAATAAAACTAATACACTTTTAAACTAAATAAGTTTGAGTGGTTTCGTTCGCTTACATCTTCTGATTTCCTACGTATTGTCAATTAGCTATATTTCATCCATTAGATTTCGAGGTCATCGTGCAGCTCTTCGTTGGTAACGTAGCATTGGTCGTAATCGTAAAACTTTGTTTTTGATGCGCTGGATTACTAGTTGGTTTGATGTTTTAGTGCAACCCCATATTTGCACCCCATAGGCAGAAATTGGTTTTATGATTGACTGATAAGCCAATCTCTTTGATTTTAGATCAAGTTGATAGTATCTTTCGGCTAACGAGTACAATAGCTTCATTTTGATCTAATCTGCTTTTCATATTGTCTAACGTTATGTTTCCAATTTCACTTAACATTGAGATATTTTACAAGGTATTTGGCTGATTCTGCTTGAGGAATTTGGCATCCGTCAAGTGATATAATTAGGTTTTTGTCAATTCATTGCAACGCAAAATTAACACGGACAGGTTTGTAGCTATTGAGCTGAATTTTCCTGTCTCTAGTCCATTTGTAGATCTTGTTGATCGCTACTTGTACATTTTCTTGTTACAGACAGAGTTACATCTTTTGCCATCATAACTGTGTCGTCGGCAAATGTTCCATGTACCATTTCTGGACTGGGACTTTTCCTAAGGACTGATTTCAAGACACTACCCTGTGGAACTCTAGCCGAAATAGGTTTAAGTGTTGAGAATGCCCCTTCAAGCTAGAAATTTTCTTTCGAAAAGATATGATTCCAACAGTCGATAGTAATTCCGCTGTAGCAATTTGTTCATTTTGTAGATTAATCCCAAATGCCATCCATAACCGGTCAAAAGCTTGCGAGATGTCCAGTTATATTGCAAGGCAGTATTTTTTTCTTCGAATGCCTTTTCAACAACCGCTGTTACTCTGTGCACTTGGTCGATTGTCGAGTGGTGATTTTGATCTGATATTTTCATAAATGGTTTAACACCAATTTCTCAAATAATTTTAATATCGCAGGTCGATTTATTATCATTATTCGGGCAACATTAAGGTATTCCGGAATATGCTTCAGTCTCAAACAAGCATTCCATATATATGTCAACATGATTATTGCTTTTCGTGGCAGCCTTTTTAATAACCCAGGTAAAATATCATCAATTCCTGGAGATTTGTTAGAATTGAATTTGTCAATTTCTGTGAAAACTTCTATTGGGGAAGTCAGAATTACAGCTATATCGGACCGATAAACACAATGTAGATCTATTGTCGATACTATATCATTTGGTTGGAATGCGTTAGCTAAATGTCCTGCGAATAATTCTTCGTTGAGTCGAACCTATTCATTTTGATAATTTTTGGTGTGTATTCTAATAATTGGTCGTTTTAATCTCCGAGTTTCTTTCCATAGCGAGTAATCTTTGTCTTCTTCCGGGCTAAATTCACTTACCTATTTTTGTACTATACTGTTCTAGATTTTCGCCATTGTTTTATCAATTCCCTATCTTCAAGGGGCTAATTGACCTCATATTCCGATTTCTCTCTTGATTTCTTTATTCTAACTTCTTTTGCAGCAGTTCGAATTTAATATTATAATGACGAATAGTCACAAACTGCGTCATCCTTCAACAAAAATTGTCCACGAAAATTTACAATAACAAAACCTTTCCAGGAAATAATATCGTAGAGCTGAAAAACCGGGACGTTGCCCGACGAAAAACGCCGGAAATTCGACGCCATTTTCGCCATCGGTCTGATCGCGAAATTAAAAGCGAATAAAAACAATAATTGCGTTTTTACGAATCCGTCCCCTCTCGACCGGATCGAGCCTTCTTCGGCGGAATTAAGTTTTTGGCTAGGGATCGGACCCGGTGAGGCGAAGGGGCGGCGCGTCGTTTTCCCGTCCCCGTCGCCGGTCGGTATCAGATAAATTTTTAATAGTTCGAGGGTTGTATACGGTTTGGGAAATTGTGTCTGTTGAATATTTCATCGGAATTCGCTTCAGTAATTTCTTTTCATTATTGTCGGTGCGGCGTTATGTTTTAACTCGGTTATACGAGAAGTTTTCCTTAACGTAGTTTTTTTCTAATTTGGTCGTGAAATTCCGGGACGGCGATGAAAAATGGTTACATGCTAAGAGATTAGTTTTGGATTATATTTTTTTTAAGAATCCTGAGCATTTTAACCTAATTTTCAACGGACGGTTTTCAGGTTAGGCCACGTAGTCTTTGGTTTTCTCTAACATCCCAAAACACGAAGAAGATACGGTATGCTTTAAATAAGCGAACTAAAGAGAGGGTATAAATAAAGATGATAGCTAAAAGAACAGCATATATATTAACTTAAATGTTGCAACAATTACATTATACTCAACTAATATCTAATAATAATCAATTTAAAATATAATACTAATATCTTACTCAAAAAAACATTCGCAGATTATAATTCAATGCTGACAATAAGAAGAGAGGGTGATGAGAGAGGAAACAACTAAAGGTGAGTAAAAAATTAGTTAACTGTGTCTAATTGTTCAGAATATATAGGGGTAACTTCAAACAAAGGTTATATAGGAGCGTTTGATGTGGAAAATGGATTAAAGAGAACAAAAACACAAGTAGTAACAGAAGAAACGAAGGAAGCAAAACACTAAACACAAAAAGGTAAATATGTTCTTGTTCTGTATCACTACTTGCATGTACAATTATTAATTCCTCTACCCTCGCCATCACTAATATTGGTATCCGCATTAAGTTTTCTCATTCAGTTAGAGATTAACCAAGAACGAGGTACAACGTCGCTGGGGCTAGGAGGTCAACCATAACATACCGGGCGACTATCCTCGACTCACCCAGCTTAGGACTTAGTATAAGCTGCACAATTTTAGGAATTCCTTAACAAGATAAAATAGACAGACTCTTTTGATTTCTACGAGAAATCGGTTATCTTCATAAGAGTTAAGAGTCTAGCTTATGTTGAGATAAGTATCGATGACCAAATCACCACTACCACTTCTATTTGGGCACTAGTGTGTATGCTTTACATGGGGTCTCTGCTTTGTCATGGATATGTTTATTGACTTGAATTTCGGTCTACTATTAAATTGTATTAGCCCCCCTGTTTGTATTTTCTTTCATTCCTGTTCACCAAATGTGGCTGAAGATATTGTCTACTGAAGAAAAACACAGTCTACCCATGTAACATTCACTTAAGATAGAAGAAATTGCTCACCAGCGAACATGAACATGAATATTCGCCCACTTGTTCAAACTGAGGATGATAAATAACTAGGTATACATCTAGACCCACACCTAACTTGAAAGACGCATATACTTGCTAAACGAAAACAACGTGCAGTTAAACTATATCAATTATTTCGGCTTATCGGGTGCAAATCCAAGTTATCATTAGATAACAAGATAAGGCTAGATGAACCAATACGTAAGCTTATTTGGTGACATTAAATCCAACTATGGAGTACTTCTAGTAAATCCACTATAGTTATCAACAGCGGTTCCAAAACGAAGTATTGCGTGCCATTGTCGATGCTCCGTAGAGGAACCCATAACCAGTGTAAGAGTTGAGTGCGCCTCAATGTATTCACTAATCAGGTAAATACATGACGTGTTAATGAAGAGTGTAAACAAAACATTTTAACACCATCCGAACTGGTTATAAGACATATAGTCTGTTTAAAGTTATTTTGCACAAACGTCTTTTAAGTTTGTGACATCAAAACGTCACCATGTTGCCGCATCAACTCTTAGTTTTAGTTCGGTTTGGATTTGACGTACAACAAAATTCTAATCTAAATAAAATAATTGAACAAATATTATCAAATATGATTCTTTATGTTAACATTATAGTATATCTAAAAACTTCAGTTAATTATACAGCCACAATAGTTTATGGATTAGAGTTATAATCTCTTACCACTATTGCTTTCAAGAATTTTCCATACATCTGACAACCATCTGAGAAGGCTTTGAGAAGCTCATTCGTTTACGTGTTCGAACTAATCAGACAGCCTTGTGTCTCTTTTTAACTAGAATGAAATGAGAAGGAAATATTGTCTGATTCTAAAACGAATTTATAAGTTGCGGCAGGCAATATATTAAACATCTTGATGACGTATGTACAAAATAGCGTTGAATAGACTATATAAAGACTTTGATTAATTAATTAAGATAATATTTTACAGAGGAAATCACTTAATGAAGTGATTTTCAGCATATCATGTATATAATATAATCAAAGAAATGCTTATTGCCCACTGTGCAGAATGTTGAACCACTAAGAATAATAATTTTAAAAAATTTATTCACATTTGTTATACACGCTAAAGACTGGTAAACCGTGACTATATATAATTTCCAATACAAATACGATCAAGCAAACTCACTCCAATCCACTGAATGACGCACAGAAAAAACATTTGAATTCGATGAACCACGAAAAAAAGAGCGAGGGGATCAGCACTAATAACCCCAGGGTCCTTTCATCGCCTCCCCATCACGTCATATCGAATTGTCCAAGTGTCAATATTAATAACGTTTTAATTATGCCTCATATTTGCGGGTTTCTTTGCTGTGCGTGAATTATTTTAACGAATATCTTCCGGCTACGCTTTTTTTTCTTCTATTTCACCAGTCATCGAGCTGCCGAGTGCCACAAGAGAGGGAGCGGGTATGAAAAGGACGGAAACGTCTACTATATAGGGGTGATTCTTTGACGGCGTCTCAATTAAGAACATATATATAGACGAGATATGGTGGTAGAAGTTGACGAGTGTCCCGATTAAATTATGAAATATGTTTCGAATAAATTGATTAAGATATGTATGAAATTTATTAAAAATAGAGAATGCCCAAAACCGTAAAATGTTTGTGCATTGTTGACTAATTGAAAATAGTCATTCTTATTATTTAATTAATTGATTAATATATATTTTAAACCACTCAAAACTTTTGGAAAACAGCTTTATTATTCTACACGTGAAAGCATCTAAATATGTTAATAATGGAATAACAATAACAGTTCACTAGAAAATACAATATTCATCAGGTCAGTTCAAAACTAGTGCTCGTTGATTCTACGTAAAAACATCTATAATTTGTTTAATTTTCATTTAACAGCTTGCCATTATTTGATTTACATTGTTGGAGACAAGAAAAATTTAAATTAGCGAAAAATATATGGACTTTGAGGTCAACTAAACGGAAATAAATGTTAAATTGGTTTAGAATTTATGGCTTTTAAGTTAAATTCATTCTTTATTATTAAAATGAATGATTAAAATGAATCGGTAAAACTTCGAACTGTCCCGCCAATAACCAGGACAATTTATAATGGAGAATAATACAATGCGATATATAATGAAGGCGAACCGACCGTTCCCCATCCCGGTTTTGACGAAAATATACGGCGGCAGAGCGAGCTGCGGCATCGATCACGGGCCGCGGCGTATCCCGCCTCATTTGTTGTCCCGATTCCGGGATAACCGATAACCGAAACCGGCTCCTGCATCATCATAAAAGCCAAATTGGCCTCAGACAAATGGTCGACGATTTTTAATGCGCCCGATTTCCGATCCGCAGGAGAACGATCGTCGTCAGTCACGTGACCACGGTTCCTGTATAATTACGTCATTTTTTCCCGTCGTCCGGCTCCCGGCCCGATCCGGCCCAAGCCACTTTATCTATTACTTTTATCTGTATCGTGTCTTTTTCGCTCGTTTTGGTTCGGGAATAAATTTGTTTTTGAGGCTGACGGAGGTTCTGACCATGATAATATTTGATTTCGAACAGTTATGAAGTGTACGAATAAGTTTTGAGGGTTTCTTGGTGAACTTAAGGTTTCATTCTGTCAAAATTCGTGTATAACAGTTCAATTGAAAAGTCCCCTCCCTACCATAGTAAAACACATTTTTTTGGCAAAATTATTTTTTTTATTCAACATAATTCCCTGGTATGTTGGGTTTTCCCGCGCTTTGGAGCTGGTTCATCGGAGTGAAATGATGGATTCATGTTTCAGCCACTGTCACATATCGACACAAAAACTCGGGTTTATTACGCTTGATCTTCTTCAAACTCTGCTCAGAATCATCAACTCGTTGTTGCTTTTGGCCAAAAGTGAGCTCGTGCGGCATCCTCTTTGCACAGAGCTTTCACATACCCAAATATTCGTGAATGATATGATGTACACATTCAGTTGATATCTTTATAGTGTTTGCAATTTCATTCAGTTTCAATTTACGGTCATTCGAAATAATTTTGTGGATTTTGTAAATGTTTTCGTCGCTAATAACTTCTTTTGGCGGTCCACTGCGTTCACCGTCTTCGGTGCTCATTTCACCACGTCTAAATTTAGTATACTAATCCTTTATGGTTGATTTTCCTGGGGCAGTGTCCGGAAACTCGGCATCAAGCCAAGTTTTTGCTTCAACTGTATTTTTTCCCTTCAAGAAGCAATATTTTATCAACATGCGAAATTCCTTTTTATCCGTTTTTTTTTTCACAGTAACAAAATTTGCTTTACTCAAAATGCTATTATTCGTAAATTAATGATCCGAGAGCTGTCAAATTTATACACGCATCTTTTGACGGTTAGGGCTAACTAAAAATATATGGATTTAATTCTAGTAGCGCCATCTATGTGTCAGGCCGAGGTCTTTTCAATTGACGTGTTATATGGAGAAAGTGCCAAAATAGTTGGACTCTAGGGTGACGCCACAAGTCTTAAAATATATACATTTTGACGGTTTTTATGTCATCTAACATAAACAGAAAAATTCTAATTTTTGTGAAAATACAATTTTCATTATATAGCCAACAAACTGCCCGGTATATTAAAATTGTTATACTGTTCGATTCGGCGTAAAATTCTCTATAACACTAGTAATTTTCATAAATCTAACAATATTGTAACGAAAATGACAGCAAAAATAATGAAAATGGCAAGAAACCGCAAATTTATACGGCTATATGTAAGGAAAAATTGTCAATTTGTATTCTCTGGGGTCAAGCCAAAAGTCTCAAAATACATGTATTTTGAAGTGAAAGAAACAAAAATCCATGTCAATTAAATCTAGTAATCATATTTTTTAAAACGACTCTTTATTTAGACATACAATTTTCAATATGTAACTGAAAAACGACTGGTTGTATAAAAATTGTAGTGTTGGGAACTACGACTTGGATCGACTGTTTTCACTCGAAACAGTCGCTAGTTAAAAAACTAGCGACTGAATAGTAATTACTATTTTCAGTCAAATGCACGGTTCTACTGTTCTTTTTTTCAATTTGTGATGTCAGACAAAGATGTACGAATCCTTTCCTGTATACATTATGAGAGAGGAAAGGACGGAGACAATTGCTTGGAGCAATTAATGTTATATGTGGTTATATTTTCCAACGGTAGTATAGTCCGGACGGAGATGTACTTATTCCTTCACGTACTATCTGTAAAAAAAGGGAACAAATAATCACTGTTTGGTTTCAAAGTTTTTTCTCGATCTTCAGCAAATGCTTCTGCTTCTTGGTGATTGTCACGTGACATGAGCGCTTGAGATATTTCGTGGCTTTCCAGAGTGAATAATCAGTTTCTTCATCATCTGTTAAATTTCTAAGATAGTCATTTATGGATTTGTTTTAAATTTCGAGTTTATTTAAATAAAATCCGTATTTTTACCCTACAAAATAAAAGCCTACGTAACTATCGAGTCGGCGGCGATAAGAGATCGAAAAAAAAAAGAAAAGCGAGAAAAGCCACGACAGTTCGCTGCTGGGAGTATATTGTTTCCAGAGACCCGCCGAAGTTCCAGTAAATACCGAAAAGAGGCTTACCCGCGCCGGCGAGACCATCCCCGAGACAATTTTTCATCTCTCTCGCTCTGCCCGCGAGAGAATAAATATTTCTTGTGGAGCGGCACTGGCTCTCAACATGTGTTTTAATGGGGCTCCGCCGTTCGGATTCCGTTAATGCCTTAAAGAGATAGCGTCACTCCCCGTGACACATATCCCCAATATTTGATACATTGGGGTGGCGTTTAGGTTTCGCAACGAAATTAATATTGACTCTGGCACCGTCGACCATTTTTAATTCTAAATCGGCCGATATCCGGCCGCCGAACAGGGAACGGAGGGGGAGATGAAAAAAACTGAATGTCGTCAGGCGGGACCTTGTTTAAATATCGTTATAACAAGGTAGTGATCTCGGGTTTATATTGTCTACTAGCGACCCGCCCCGGCTTCGCACGGGTGCAATGCTGATACTAAATTAAATACACTACAGAAAAAATATGAACGTTGTATATAAAAACATAGCGGCCCGCTCCGACTTTGCACGGGCATAAAATATATATGCCTATGTCACTCAATGAAAACATGATTAAAATCGATCCAGTATTTTTGGTTCATTCATTACTGCCCTTGGCCTGCACGCATTAAATTTGGAGTAAAACAATTCCTCTTCCCCTATACTTACTATGAAGATTTCCTGCTATCTTTGGAATATCTAAATTCATACAATTTTTATTACATTACACATTTTTAAACGCAAATTTTAAATTTGTAATATCTCCGAAAATATTTGTTTAATTTACATGCTGTAAGGAACCATATTGATCTATATTAATTGCACACTGTATTTAAGGTACTTAATTCGATAAGGATTAATGCCGTATTGCTTAAAATAGCTTCGTAAATAAGCCATTTTCTCACGTAAAAAGTAAACAATAAAAATGGTTAATGTGGGTTATCCCTAAAAGATAAACATATACCATCGCGGACTTTTTTGTAGACCTTTTTATGGTGTACAATACTGTAGTACATTAATTTGATCTAACTCGTAGGGTTAGGCAGCGTTTTTGCTAATTGCTAAATAAGCCTAAAAAAATAGGTTAATTTACGACATCACGTTAGAAACCTCTAAAATTAGCAATGTTGCCTTAGTATATTATGCATGTATTATACATATAAACCTTCCTCTTGAATCACTCTATCTATTGAAAAAAACCGCATCAAAATCCGTTGCGTAGTTTTAAAGATTTAAGCGCACATAGGGATATAGGGACAGAAAAGGAGACTTTGTTTTATACTATGTAGTGATACTAAGTCAAAGTTTAACCAAGTATTAAGGGGCTATAACCAGAGTTGTCAATACGAATATATCTTCCTCAATAATTCAAATAAAATTCTCCTAATTGGGGAGAGAGATTAGCTGATTCACCATTCAGAAATTCCTTAAAAGAGCTGAAAATTGTATAGCGAATCGCGGTCACCATTTAGCCGATATAATTTTTCAAGTATAACGAAAACAAATGTACTTGGAGTAAGTAAAGTATTTATGAAAACAAACTTACTTGTCTTTTTTTTTGAGCAAAGTTCTAGATATAACGAAATTCCATTCTTGACTTATTTATTTTAAAACAGTTTCTTTTTCTTATCAACGTTTCTCTATATACCCCCAAATATAATCCGCTATTTTGCTTTGAGTGTACTGGATATTCAAACATTAGAATCAAGTAAATTCCATTGTTTTAAACGTGATGCCAATAACTCTGCTTTATTTTTTGAAACACTTAATTGTCTTGTTAAATCACTGAAATCATCAGAGTTAACGAGATTTGGTATTTTTTGGTTCAGAAGCTATACCTAATTCGGGATGTAGGGATACAAATGAACTACCATGAGAGAGTAGTTGATTTTCTAATACAGTAGGTGCAGGTTCAGGATTTTTTCTGTATAGTGTATACAGCGGATGTCGATGGTAGATCAGGATAAGTTATTTTCTTTGAATTTCTACGTTTAGGTTTATTTACACTACAAAAACATCAATCTGTGTGATGGGCACATGGTTCCCTTCAAATTCTTGGTACTGCAAACTTTGTTGCTCTTTTTTTTCACGTCCGTACCAGCCTAAAGTAAGACGTAACACATAAATTAATTAATGTTTCCATACAATGAAAAAAGAAAAGAAAATTGACTCACCCTCCAGAAAATATCTTCAAGGGTTACATGACAAAGGTGGAGTCCATTTTTTTGCCTTTTTGAAATAATCTTTAAATGTGTACTTAAATCGTCCTTTTTTCTCTTACTTTAATAAATTCGTCGCAAATATAAGAAAACTAGTCAGCGTCGCCTTTACAAACTCTCGAAGTAATTTTGAACTACTAAAAAATATGTAAAATACATAATGTCTCTGTAATAACAAATACGGACTATTGTTCTCATATTAACGATGCTAGAAATACTACCCGAGCCCTCTTACGTCTCTTTCTATAGCCACAGGAAGCAAGGATCTCCAAATGTCCAATCGCACTTTTCATATATAGCAAAGATTGCAATTTGTGCCGTCAGAACATTGCAATGTTGCCGTATCTATGTGTGAGTTTTAGTTAAGTTTGGCTTTGATATACAACAAAATTCTAATCTAAATAAAATGTTAAAAATGTACTAAAATGTTATCAAATATAATTTATTTTAACATTATAGTACATCTAAAACTACAGTTAATTATACTGCCACAATAATTTATAGGTTAGAGTTATAACCTTTTATCACTATTGCTTTCAAGAATTTTAAACGTCTAACAACCGGACGATTTTGACAAGCTCATTCGTTTACGTTTTCGAACTAATCCGACAGCATAGTGCTCCTTTTCAACTAGAATAAAATGAGAAGGAAAATGTCATCTGATTCTGAAACTAATTTACAAATTGCGGTAGGCAATATATTAAACATATTGATGACGTATGTACAAAAAATCTTTGTATAGGCTATGTATCAGAACATAATAAGTAAATCCCATGCGCAAGATATCTTAATTTTATTTTGTAGCCAGGTATAATTTTCGTAATATGGAATACGGTGTAATGTTATACATCAATGGGACTAACAGAAGACATTTCATCCTAGGACAGTAATAAGACACAGAACAATAAGTAAGTTCACAAATCAAAAACTAAACAAATATAACGTAATATAATATATTTATTTTAACATTATAGGACATCTAATGCAAATTTGTTGAACTATTAATATGACTTAAAGTACGGGTAATTAAACAGCTACAATAGTTTGTAGCTTAAAGTTGTTTTATCAAATTGACACATTGACATATGACAACGGTATCCATAATCAGATTTCATAGACTGATTTGGCTACATGTTTTGGACGCATCAAACTTAATCTATCTCTTTTTAACTAGAGTAATACTAATTAGTAAAATGAGAAAGAAAATGTCTCCGAGTTTAAAAGGATTTTACATTTTTACAAACTGAATTTGGCAATACGTTCTATAGGACTATCTA
Source organism: Rhynchophorus ferrugineus (assembly GCF_030347505.1). Lineage (NCBI taxonomy): Eukaryota > Metazoa > Arthropoda > Insecta > Coleoptera > Curculionidae > Rhynchophorus > Rhynchophorus ferrugineus. The sequence continues at coordinate 3,537,262 of NW_027472588.1, forward strand.
AGGACTATAGTTTCTATGATGCTCTTGAAATAATTCATTAACTACTCCATGATGCCTATTTTGAATATATTCATGTCATATAAACTTCCTGTTATACACCCGGTTGTCTCACCTGTTGCTGTGGGCATAGGAATGCGCGAATTTTCATAGAAATATTTGCATTAAATACATTTAAATGATGCCTCACGTGTATATGGAAAAATGAACGCGTATCTGTACGAAAGTTTACCCTAGACAACAGCGCAAAACGGCGCCATATCTCAACAAAAAGCCCCCCGGGGACCATATAAAGATGACCGTGTCGTGTATTTTTGCCCGTTTAGAAATAAATATCAGAATTGTCGTTCGCAGCCTGCTAGAGAAGTAGGTCAGACGTACAAGATTTTGATAAATGGCGCTAGTTTTTAAAGGGGCCGTCCACCTCCCGCCGGCTTCATCGCAGCTGCAATCGCCCATTCCCGAAATTGGACCTTTTCCTGCAGCTACACGTTCGGCCGATTAGCTGACCTACTTCATCATTTGCAACCTGCAACTTTTGCTTCGAACCTCATAAAGTTTATTCGTTTTCGGTTGCCTTTTTTGTGGCACTAGTCAACTTTCGAGTAATGAAAAGTATTGCAGTTGATCTGCTTTTTACATATTTGGTTTGTATAGTGTTTTTAAATAGTTAGCATCAAATTTTCTTCAAATGGTTTTAGTATAGTTCTGTTGCCGTTGTCGACTTTTGGGAATTCAACCGATTTCAAAGTGTAGTAACAATAGAGTTGCTTGTAGTAAAAATAATATTGTAATTAGGTCAATAGGTTTAGATAGGTATTAAGCTAAATTGTGTGTATATAGTAGAATAAAAAATACGTGTAGTAGGTAGGTTAAATATGGCTTTTGTTTATTCTTATTTAGTTATTACAACGATTATAATATACATATTTTATTTCAAAATGTTTTTTTTTTGTATTAAAAATTTAAGTGTGATTATTTTTGAATTTTTGGTTAGTTCCTTATTTATTTTTTGAAGTCGGTTCAATTTGTTTATTAAAATATTATATTTTTCTCTTTTTAGTATTAGATATTTACTCAATTAATACTGCAGTTAATGTTATTGATTATTACAATGGGTAGGTCAAATAAAGGTGCAGCTCGTATGAGGAAAAATAACAATAAAGAAACAATGACTGAAAATAAGGAACGCTTCAGGCCTCGGGGACCGCTACCTAAACAAAGTGATTTGACAAATGTTCTAACCAGAATAACAAAAATTTATTGTCCTCGGCTGGAATCGAACCCGCGACCTTCGTTTGGGCTCTAAACGCTTTAAACGTTGCACCCTAGAAGCAGTTATCTGCAATATTTCTACGAGGCATATAACAATACATACATATAACCTTTAAGAGGTCGAATTTTTTCAATTTATTTTGTCATGCAATTTTTTTACGTTTATTTTATAGCAACGTATATTTCTTGGGGAAATTCGCGCTTTTACCTATAACGTCTTAATTAATTCCGAACCGATCTCTTCACAGTAATGGCCCGGTCCACAAAGCGCCCTCACCCACGAAATTTCCAAAGCGTCTGCCAAATAAATCACTCAATTCACCTAATCTGAATATTCCCTAATAGGGTGAATCGAAAAAGAAAATTCTTCCCGATCATTTGTCGGAATTTTTTCTGGAGGAAAAAAGCTGTCGATGGGTGGGTCGATCGCGTCCACCCGGTGGTGAGGGGGGACGGTGGGGGCCTTGGCGCTCGTCCGCGTTCTCCAAATCGAATTAGCTCCGAAGACGAGGGAGAGTTAATGATTTGACAAGAAAAGTTTTTAATGCAATAGACTTCTGGAACGGTGGTTTATTTGGGTTTGAAAAGGTCCAAACGAGGACGGGGGCTGAATAGGCGGGGCAGGAGGGTAAGGGGGCGACGGTCTGTGCCTCGGGCTCGGGCTTTTTTCCATCGTAGACTTTTTCGACTTTAAACTTTGGTCGGAACGCTTTTTGTTGGCCACGGGCCGTCTGTTCGAAACTTCGCCGACTTTCCTCTCTTCGTTATTTTAATCACAGATGGAGATTTGAATGGCGTACGGGCTTCTACTGACTTCGGACACAATGGGCGTCGGATCGAGACGTTATTCGACTAGACTAGGCTGTGGTATTACGGAAAGCTGCGAATGAGAGTTATTATTTCACCGAAACTATTCAGATCTGCTAATTAGGTTCGTGTTTGAGACTTGTTCTTGTCTTATGTAATTTTTGCCATTATATTCATCGATTTTATTCAATGTTATGATTTGATGGATGTCATTTTCAGCACGCATTACTTTCCTTTTACTCTCCTGGACGTATTCAATTAATTGAATTGCTTGAGATATGGACAAGATGTATAGAATCAAATGGCCAATGAAGAGTTATGTCGATACAAGGCCGTTCTACTACTGTAATGTCATGAGGTTCTGCTGTCAATTTAGCTCGATATAGATAAAGATAACTTCCAGACGTTATTAATCCTTCTTCTGAGCTCCCTATTACAAATAGTAGTAGTAAGTTTAGTAGAAATGATATGGGATATAATTTTGGAATATTTTTTTCATAACATCTTTATTATATACGCTTAGTACAATCTTAATTATTATTATTATTACAATTAATTTATTACTACTTTTCCTATGTGCTTGGATTAATTAACAAGCAAGACGAGTGCGAGAAAATACATCAATATGTATTCCTCAATTATAAAATTACAATTATTTATTAATTATTAACTTATAGCTATGGTTTAAACTAATAATACACACTAAATGTTCACACAAGTTCGTATGGTTTTATTCGTTTCAATCTCCTGACATCCTGTGCGCTGTCCAGCAGTTGTATTGCTTCCACGTTAGAATGATTTAGTAATCTTCTTTCGTATTTCAAGGTGAAATCCTACACAACTTCGCAAATCCATTTGATTTCCAGGTCATCGTGCAGTTCTTCGTTGGTTACATAGCGATAGGCATTGGTAATCAATCGAAGAATCTTGTTTTGACAGCGCTGTATGACTAACTGATTTGAATTTTTAGTGCAACCCCATATTTGCACCCCATAGGTCCAAATTGGCTTTATAATTGTATTATAGATCAACCTCTTTGATTTTAGATCAAGTTGAGAGTATCTTCCGACTAACCAGTATAGTTGTTTTATTTTGGTTCTAATGTGTTTTGCTTTTTGTCTAACGTGATTCTGCTTGAGGAATCGGGCATCCATTGAGTGATATAATTAAGTTTTTATTATTTCGCCTTAATGCAAAATTAACGTGGACAGATTTGGAGCTATTAAGTTGAATTTTCCAATATGTTGTCCATTTGTAGATTTTGTTGACTGCCACTTGCACTTTTTCTATTGCCCTAGGCAGAGATATGTCTTTTGCCAAAATAACTGTGTCATCAGCAAAGGTTCCAAGAAGTGTTTCTTTTGTTGTTGAAATGTCAGCAGTGTAGAGCAGATATAGGAGAGGTCCTAAGACGCTACCTTGCGGAACTCCAGCCGAGATATTTTTAAATGTCGAGAACGCCATTTCGTGCGATACTCTAAATTTTCTTCCGAATAAATATGACTCCAGCAATTGACAATAGTTACGCGGTAACAATTTGGTCATCTTACAGATTAATCCCAAATGCCAAACCCGATCAAAAGCTTATTTTGGAATATGCATGATTATTATATTAGAGAAACCGAAAAAATATCGATATTATTGACCGATATATCGATTTTTTGTTCGACGATATTTTTTCAACAAAAATTAATGATATTTCGTTAACGTTTAAAACTAGCACTTGATTTTAAAGGTTTAGTGCGTTTTGGTGCTTAATTTTGAGGAATCATTAAAAATATGGCTACTTTTTAAAATTTATAGAGGATATAATGATGACTATAATTATTAAATTATATATAATTATATAACCCCACCCTTGTTTACTTTACGTGGCAATAAAAGTTATGTCGGTTACAGCTAGTACTTAAAAAGAGGAACTATAAGCTATATCGATTGTGAATGACACAAAACTACTACTTTAAAGAATATCGGAAAAATTGACTATAAAATCCTTTTTCATCGATTTCTTTGGCCTTTTTCTTGTCACGTTGAACATCAAAGAACGTCCGAATCCAATATAATTTTATTACCTTTCCTTAGATCACCAGATCGAAATGAACTTCAAATGTACTTTCTTCCATTTTTTCTCTATATTATATTTCCTGTATCGCATCTGAGTTATTCTCGTCTATAATTAGTCTAGTCTTAATTGGGTTCCATATTTTTTGTTACTTTAATTATTGTTTTTTTAGTATATTAATATACTTGATTGACCATATTTTAATATCTTTGGAATATTTCTTCAATATTTACAATATATTTTTTATTATTTATTGTAACAAACTTACCTTAATTAATAAAACAAATTAAAACTAATAAGCTATTTGTTTTTATCCTAGTTTGCTGTGATTTAAAATTATAAAGTGCTTATTCTACAATAGACACTTTGGGCTTAACATCTATGGTGCTGTTTTTCGTGTATACTCAGCCCTACTAACAACTTCACTGAATTACATCAAATGGCTTTACTCTCGTTAATCTTGTGACTAAGTCATCATTATCTGCTGGACAACCTCCTCGTCTATACTGACAATACTGAATATCCACCAAATAACCGGTAAATTTTTTTTGTACTTCAGGTCTCTATTTTTAGTTTTAGAAGCCAAGAAATATTTTAATTAGCTCTATTTTTTTTCGCAGTATTCTTTCCATTGGTTCGGAAATATGACAATTCCTGCAATGTTTTAAGTTAATTTTAGAGAGATTACTATATTTTACACACTTAATTAATTCATTCGTGGTATATAGATACATCAAAAAAATTATACATAATAAATGTTCATGTTCCGTACAGTCATTTGAATGTAGACATAAAACTGACACGGTCACTGTTACGAAACTGACTGGATTACCGTGCCATGGATCAATTAAACAATCGTCGACACATTTCCCCGTGTAATTAGCATCTCGGAATTTCAAGATTGGGGATAAGGAGCACTATATTTAGAAGTGTCTTGTCTTGTCTCGAGTAATGACGCAATTACGGAGGTCGCTAAGATTAAACGTAGCCTTTTGGCACTGGACTGTCCCTTCGAGATGGTAAATAATGGTTGTGTTGCCAACAAAATTTCGCTGTTCAAATTAATTTATTAAATTAAGGATATATATATATATATATATATATATATATATATATATATATATATATATATATATATATATATATATATAAAAGTGGTATAACAACAGTTGGAAGAATAGGTTTCAGGTTATACTAGGTGAATATGACACATATATTACTCAGTTATAATTATAATTCAAGTATAATTAATCGTATTAAAATCGAACGTTAAATAGGACATTGGTGATTAAATAGTTCATATAAGAGTCAATTTCTAAGAAAGGATTGCCCGTGAAAGCATTATTTGGAGTATGAGAATCTTTGGCGGCTTGGTGCTTTTTGGGGGGATAGTCTTCGGGGTTGCCTGGTTGGGAACGCCTCTGATAGGGATCTGATGTGGGAATTGTTGTCTTTTTTCTGGTGTGTCAGTTTCCCGATAAATTTGGTTATTTCTGACAAACCATGGAGCGTTCAGAGTTTGCCTGAGAAGTTTATTTTGCATTACCTGAAGCTGTTCTACTAGTTCTGGCCTGATAAACCGATACCAAGTGTTAGATCCATATACCATGACAGGTTTGATTAGCAGATGAATTATATATATATATATATATATATATATATATATATATATATATAATATATTTATTTATAGCTATAAATTGAAGTTATTAGATTGAAAATACAGAGGATGTTTGGTTAATTTTAACATTACGCCACAGCAAGAAAAAATCAATGATATAATTTTTTTAAATATATTTTTTCTGAATTAAGTAAGTTCCATGTATATATCCTCTTCCTGTCATCGGAACGTCGTCCGAACATGTGGCAGCTTCTGGAGCAGATGCGTGTGTGTCTCTAAGTCCTACCGGTTTCGAGAAGTGAATATGTTGGGTAATTGGGTGTTTATGAGAAAATGAAACATGAGATATTGGACCGGCTTTTTTTGTGGCCTTCTAACGAGAAGGGATTTTACTGGATGTATTTTGAACAACGGTATCTATTGGTGAAAAAGCATTTTACATGATGTAAATAATTGTAAGGTCATTCATTTATTACGTAAGATAATTTGGAGGGAGGGGGGACTTGATAATAAAAGATAAAAATTACTATTTCCTTTGTATATAGAAATAAATATACATAAAAACCGTTTTCCTTTTAAAAGTAGGGTGGAAGCGGTTGACTTATTCTTATTTCTCTTAATTAGGGGGGAAAATTGTTAAATATTGGCAAAAAATACATTGATTTGTTTGATTTGACATTGGTTCATATAAAAGAACAGTTTTCCATTCAATATTATTAATTTATTCAGTATATACATGCTAATCATGGAACGCTCAAAACTGTATTTTCGATATTTAATACTTTTGTTGTTTGATTGTTGAAAACATATGTTCAAACTATCAAAGAACTTTCAGATAGCTTAGCAACTGATGAATCCATTGTTTACACGTCTGGTATACGATTGGAAAATGTCATCTTCAAGCGGTCCAACATCGCGATTTTATTCTCGACAAGCATTAGAACTACTACGAAAATGCCACGACCAAAAAGTCTTGGGTTACTCCAGGAATGATGAGTAATATTATGCCTCAAAATTGAAAAATAACTAATGTGGAAGACTTATTAAGTTGTTTTACCATGCTTGGACAGAACCTAGGTTAAATACTTTAAAATGAAATTATTGGCATGACGAAAATATTGATATTTCACCCTAACGAAATATTCATGGTTATAAGTATTGCTGTAAGATTAATCATATGAATCCAAGGGTCAGGGTTCGTCATAGCACCGTTTATTTAACACTTCTTTAATTTAATGCAGTATGGACTTGGCTGGCACGCCATTTCGAAATGTTAAAGAAGTGTGAAAATTGATCGATGATCGGATAGCTGTTGAGTCAACACGATTATTGGTTACAGTGTTACCAAAATGATCGTAAAAATGACAAAAGATATGTTTGTTGATGTATAGAATAGTTCTGTAGAATGAATGTTCTCTCCTCAACTCTTTGTGTACCCATATATCGTATTGGTAATTAGAATCGATGGCGAAACAAAGACGTCAGCGCTACACAAGTGCGGTTAATACGACCCTAATTTCTATAGTAAAACGCGCCAATATACAGTGCAAATTGCTAATACAAACTGATAACAGTCTAGTCGACGAAAATACAATTTCAATTAACATGGGAGTGAAGTGGTAGCATACACGCGTAATCTATTTAAACACGGCGTCGCGTCCCGTCTAACCCGATCTGTTTATCGGGAACAACGAATTATATTTGAATGGACCTGGACGGTGTTTATCAGGTATCTCCACTGTTTTCAGAAGGTTTATTTACCGGTTGACTAATCGCTTGTTATTTAGATGCGCCCCAGCGTAAAGCAGCACAACGTCGACGAATTAGTGCTTTTAATTAGAATTATTGTATCATTGTATTTATATTGATAGAACAGCTATAAGAGACGGATATTTTTATGTTGTAACTACGTATGAAAATGCGAAGTACCAGGCGTATCGAAAAATCATTACCGGATATCGCCAGTCTTAAGTATACAGTGTTATGATTGGACATATATGGTCTATTCAAAGTTTTTTTAATAATGCTTCACGGATATTTGCGACGTCGACACATTGCAATGTTGTCGCATCAACTCTGGCTTTTAGTTCAGTTTGGCTTAATCTAAATAAAATAATTGAACAAAAGTGTGATCAAATATAATTTATTTTGATATTATAGTACATCTAACACATATATTATCGAAGGACTTAAAACTACAATTAAGAACACAGGTATAATAGTTTGTAGGTTAGACTTGTTTTGTTTACATCGAACTCTTTTCCACACCACCCATGAGGTAGAGTCTCTAGGCGCGTTTTTCTACGTAGTGGTATTTCCCTGGAGGCCTAATCCACCTAATTAACAAATGTATGTCTAAAAACCTATTTTACTTTCATTCGAGAGCATATTTACCTTTTTACGTTTAGTTCTTGTTTCCTTCGATGGTGTGTTTACTTGTCAAGTCATCTTGGTATTACTGTATATTTTATTTCTTCTGCTACTATCTGTACACCATTCTTCATAAAATTAATCAAATATAATTAATACAAAATAGTTAGTATTCATTCTCTCCTCATACATTCTAACCTAATGCTCATGTTTAATTTTGAACAATTACAATTATATCTGTGCACACAAATCTTTCACGCCGTACAATACCATTTTCTACAGTTATATTCAATTAATTATGTACATACCTATAGCTGTTTCAACTCTAATCACTCTGTCTCAGGAATTTACAGCATTGCACAGCATTATCACAAAACCTGAAAGTTTCCTTCAGTCACTTTCACTTTCCGACTCTGTCCAATTCAATCACTAAACTGTTCACGATTCCACCATTTATCAATTACTTCCTCTGTATGTCTTATCGAGTTCATTCAAACCGAAGGTATATGTTTGACAATGTTTCCTTCCACATATCCAAACAGTTTTTGATGGAATATCCTTCTCGACCAGCAATATATGCGCAATTAGTTGTTAATAAATATAATGGCAAACAAAACCTAATCGAATGTTATTTTAACTGTTACCTTCTCTATCAATTTTTATTGTCTTTACACTTTGTTTTGTTACCGTCTTGTCAAGAGTGCTGCAATGAACCATTTTGAAAGATTCAAGTTTCATCAAGATACACAAATTCAAATAGTTTATCTTCCTTGGTCTTATTTTATTCTCATTCAAGCCAGTAACCAAGTTGGGTAGGTCAACATGTTTTCTGGGATGATTTCTAAGTTGATCACTTGGAAGTCGGTAGGGAAACTTTAGGACCAGTCCAGATAAATCCTAGCTGGTAAAAATTATGAAGTGTACTGAGTTCGAACAGATGTTTGCTCGCTCTTTATTGTTCATTATAATAAATTTTAACAGTTAAGAGAAAAAGAACAAATAAGTGCTACCTTACGAACCATAATAAATAACAATAAAACTCTAGTGGACGATTGTTATCAAGTATAATACATTTCCAGGCTTGTCTAATAATTCACGGTTACGATAAGCATCGTAAAAAATGCGAATTATGCGAAGCCGACCGCCAGCGAATATTACGCAGAAAAAGTCAGCCGGAACATACCGTTATATTAATTTGGCCAAAATGCTTTACCGACCAGTTCAATTCGTCCGACCTTAGTGCTCTATATCTCGCCGGGAATGTTTCCTTACGACCCGACCCGGTGCTAAAAATACTTCAACGTCTAATATAGGATCGTATAAGATTTTGTCGACGCCTATCTTCGCCCGTGACCTGAAATATTACTGATATTTCACATAAAGTGCTTCTTCGTTTTATGGTGGTGTCGTGTCAGACATCCACAACTAATTTATGAATGGCATAGAGAATCATTAATTAACGCTAACAAATACTAATTCCTTGCAAAGCAAAGCAGATTAAAAATATTTATTGGGTATTTATGGAACTTGTTCTATACAGAAGGATCTTCACATTAGTTTGTCGAAGATTCCGTTACTCTAACCATAACGGTACGTGATCACTCAATACTGATTGGTTCAATCTGTGCGTTTAATATTTTTTCTTTTAAAATTAGGGTACCAGGATGTTGAAGGCTTGGTTAGTTCTTCGGCTTCACCATTTCCAATACGAATTCACAACCCTTCACCATTTCCAATACGAATTCACAACCTGGTTGTTGAAACTCACTGAATGAGAAACAGACCGATAACAGATGGAATATACAAGTATTTTACTATTCTCTTTATTTTTCTACTGTTTTTATAAGCAGAGCGGGGCAAAAATAGCAAATATTAATATTGCCTGTAGGTTTTCGCGTATAATTTCATCGTTGGTATAACAAAAGCCATTAATCATTATTATCTTCCAACCCTGATCCCTTACCTTCATACGAATTCACTCAGAATAAGATATTTTACACTAATTAAAGCAAAATTACTATGAAACTTGCATTTACAGTGAATATTATCACCGTATGTAATCATAAAACAACTGGGTTTCTCGTATCATTGACAGTAAAAAGGTGTGCCAGTGCCAATGTAGTAAAAATAATCGCACTAACTGAAAATAGAGAATATATAAATACAAAGCGTTACAACTATTCCTAATCATACAGATAGATGATAACATATTTTCTTAAAAGAATTATCTAGAGATCAGACTGGATACTATTCAACGGATACGTTATTAATTACTAATTTATGAAGTAGAATCAATATTACTTGCAGTATCTCGTAGATTAATTAACCTTGAATTAGCTTTCTAATTAAACTTGAAATTAAATTAAAAATGACCTAAACTTCGCAAGCTAAGCTCTCTACGCTTGCTAAATATCATTGAGTGACAAAATGGCGAATGAAATTTTTAAAAATCAATATATGTACATTCAATCAATATATTTATATTCTAATTTTTAAATTGCTACATATTTTATTATTTTAAATAATAAACAGCATTATTAACAGTACCATATAACAATTCTATATACATTATACACTATACCAATCAAGAGAAGGTGTATTCTTCTTAATTTGGGTGATATTGTTCTCTTGATATTCGCATAACTCTTTTGTGAATAATCAGTATTTCCATTTCTATAGTCATCCATTACTTCTTATATATACTTACTCCTATCTACTTCTTTGATGGGATAAGTTGGCTTTATAAGGGACATGTCCTTATTGTGATCAGCGATATCTAACGGTGATGCGAGACACACTGTAACTGTTAGACAGCATAGTTAGGCTGAAATTTGATGGTTTTTAGATATAAAATAAAAATGGTGATGCTGTTTATAAGGGACATGCCCTTATTCTGATCAGCGATATCTAATAGTGATGCGAAGCACACTGTAACTGTTAGACAGCATAGTTAGGCTGAAATTTGATGGTTTTGACATATTTAGATATAAAATAAAAATGGTGATGCTGTTTATAAGGGACATGCCCTTATTGTGATCAGCGATATCTAACGGTGATGCGAGACACACTGTAACTGTTAGACAGCATAGTTAGGCTGAAATTTGATGGTTTTTAGCTATAAAATAAAAATGGTGATGCTGCTTAGTCATAACCCAATTATCGGTTTTGATTCAAAACTAACAATTTAGATGTCAACGACTAAGAATGGCTTGCAGGATAAAAAAAAGGTTGAAGACAATGAATTGTAAGACTTTTTAGATGAAAACTCAGCTCTAATCTCAAGAATATTCCAGACGGCTTATCAACTGATAAACCAAGAGGGAGTTTCTATTCGTTTGAAGACAAACATAGCAGGGAAGGAAATATCTACCACACAAATTGATTGAAATTGTTCGAATTCGAACTAAACAAATTGTGTTAGTATTTAAACTTATGCTGAAACAATATCACCTTCATCATCAGCTTATAAGTTTTTTTACCAAATGGATGCAGAAATCCTCAAAAACACAAATTTTATAGAAGCATATAAATGTCTTCCAAGAAAATGCAAATGCTCCCACGACTGAAAACCCGCGTATTCGCCAGTTGTAACATCTCGAAAAAATATTTACTGGCAAACGACTGTTTTTCAATTTTATTTCATGCTTGACGCGACACCACCATCCGTCAATTTTCCTCATCGAACATTTGATAATCTACCAGGACGCTTCTGAAATATTTTCGTGGGCTTTTTGACGCTATCGATCAGAGAAAAGGCGTCGCACCTTCAAAGGACCCGTAGGCTCATAAACGCGGCATAATTGGTTGGAATTAGGAATCGAGCTGGGGCATTTTTTCCTAGCCACCGCCCTTCCAGCCCTCCGACCGTTCCAAATAAAAGTCTCGCGCGACAAACGAGACGACGCGGGGACCTCCTTTCCTCGGTGAATGTTTTCGAAACGCCTATATTTCTGTTTATTTATTGTTATATCGTGTCCGGCAACGCTAAGCTGGGCGAATGGAGCCTCCCCCGACCGACACAATGATGTCTCTGGGGACATTTCATCCAGTTCTGATTATATTCCTTAATGTGTTCATGTCGGAGGCCCGGAAATAAACCGAAACAAAATTACAATTATTCGGATATTTATGCGTTAATATAACCTGAGTATTATTAAAAAAGTTGGCGTTGAAACAATACATGAGGTCCGGAAATTTGCTTGACCATGGTGTGGTGTTATGTCTATGATTAAATAAACAAAATTAATTTGATGTGTAAGTAGTTCATTCTTGTACCAATGTTAATTTAGAGCCGTGCAACATACATGCTTTGCTTTAGTTAAAGATACAAGATACAAGATACAAGATACAAGATACAAGATACAAGATACAAGATACAAGATACAAGATACAAGATACAAGATACAAGATACAAGATACAAGATACAAGATACAAGATACAAGATACAAGATACAAGATACAAGATACAAGATACAAGATACAAGATACAAGATACAAGATACAAGATACAAGATACAAGATACAAGATACAAGATACAAGATACAAGATACAAGATACAAGATACAAGATACAAGATACAAGATACATGATACAAGATACAAGATACAAGATACAAGATACAAGATGTAATATACAAGATACAAGATACAATATACAAGATGCAAGATGCAAGATGCAAGATACAAGATACAAGATACAAGATACAGGATACAGGATACAGGATACAAGATACAAGATACAAGATACAAGATACAAGATACAAGATACAAGATACAAGATACAAGATACAAGATGCAATATACAAGATGCAACATACAAGATACAAGATAAAAGATACAAGATACAAGATATATAATAGACACACACAATACACAACACACAAGACACCTGAATGTGGATCACTTTCTTAGATATTTACAGACCTATTCCTTGCCTTGTTAATAAATTTTTTAATATAATGTAAATCTACCAGACTGTGCTATATAATTTAAATTATATAATCACAACTAATAAAATGCTCTATCCTCCAAGCCAAACCTGAAACTCTTTTGCTTTCTTAACCCCAAATTACCAGACATCTAATTTAAATAACATCTTTTATATATTCTAATTTTCTTGAAAAATTCGTATTTCTAAGAAATACCGATGGGCCTTTGTTATTACCCTATTATCTGGTCTTTAAATAAAGTTAAAATTACTAATAATCAACTGTTATTATTTTGATGAAAGTTTGTTTATATATAGTTATATAGTTGATGAGACCTTCAAACGAGACGGTCTGAAATAACAAAAATGATTTAATTTGATTGGAATTTCGTTTATATTTTATCAGTTAAGATAATTATATAATCAGATTTACGCAAATATATATATATATATATATATATATATATATATATATATATATATATATATAACGTCAACAAATGAATTATTTAAATTCAATTTGAAACCCATTTAACCGCACGAGACTTGCGTCTTTCAAAATAAGTTCCCGAATCTCTGAATTCTTGATTCTTTCTGGTCTATTTTCGCCGCTGCCTCAGTGGGAAATTTTCCGCTACAGGAATCGATAGAGGATCGTGGCTTTCCTCAAAATTGAATAGTAAAATGTATCGGACGACACTCCGGCACGGCCATCCGGCCGAGATAAAACCCTCGGCCCCTTTGAAAGAATCTGGGTCGTGCGACTGCTAGGTCGTCAGTGTCGAACTTCGGATCTATAGATCATTATTGACTGGAACCTTTTCGCGCTACGTTCATCAGGAAAGTGAGATACAATTACGTGCTTTAGCACGTTCGGTGCCGATTTGTGATCAAGTATTTACCCTAGAAGCCGACTAAGTTTTTTTCTCATTACAACTGTAAAATAATACTAATAACGTTTCTTAATGTGTATCTAATCTAGATTTAAACAGTTTTTGACAAAAATTAATTTTCAGAGAAAAATCGAAACCAAGCATGTAAATAACTTACCCATAGTCTTCCTATAGTCTTCAGATAGTGGCAATCTACTGGCCCACTGATAATGCCGCACTAAATAAAGAGCTTAGAAAGATCACCGCACATATAACACACGGGAGCTTAATTGGATTTCTACATTACAAAAGGCATCTCATTAAATCAAATTAGTACAGAAAGCTTGTGCGATCCAACATCTGATCACACTTCAGTATTGTTAACACTGGGCGCGACAATCCTAAGAAAAACAAAAAAGCCTAATCTTACCAACAAATATACTGACTGGGATAAATTCAGATTAATACTGCAGGAACAAATCAGTTTAAAAGTAAGGCTTAAAAGTATAGATGATCTTCAGCAACAAACCAAAAATATAACTGAACAAATTCGGTCAGCTGCAAAAGATGCTACCCAATAGCAAGAGAGAAATTAGAATATGAAGTAATTTATCCCCTCGAAATTAGAGAAGTAAATAAAAGAAAGGCGAAAAGTTAGAAGAGTATGGCACAGAACCAGTAATGCTGCAGACAAAAGTGCTTTTAATAGAATTAGTAATCAGATGTATCAAAATATCAAAGAATATAAACAGAATTGCTTTCAAAAGTATGTAAGTGAATTAACACACAAGCAGACAAAGATTATTCGCTATGGAAAGCAACTCGAAAATTTAAAAGACCAATTATTCGAGTAGCGCCAATTAAAAATGATCGAAATAAATGGGTTGCACGCGACAATGAAAAAGCTGGATTGTTCGTACAATACTTAGTTAACATATTTCAACCTAATGATATAGAATCTACCATGGATACATCTGTTTATCAACCCGATGTAGATCTATATCTAATTCCTCCACTAGAAGTTGCTACTGAAATTGATAACCTCAATCCCAAAAAGGCACCTAGTATAGATGACATTTCACCTGAAGCATGTCCCGGAATGCTTTAAGGTGGCACAAATAAGGGCTGGAGTTCCACCAGGTAGCGTCTTAGGACTTCTCCTGTATCTGCTCTACACGGCTGACATTCCAATAGCAAAATAAACACTACTTGGAACCTTTGCCGACGACACAATTATTATGGCAAAAGTGTATCTCTGCCTCAGGCAATAGAAAAAGTGCAAGTGGCAGTCAACAAAATCTATAAATGCACGAAAGATTGGAAAATTCACCTTAATAGCTCCAAATCGGTCCACGTTAATTTTGCATTAAGGCAAAATAATAAAAACTTAATTATATCACTCAATGGATGCCCGATTCCCCAAGCAGAATCATCTAAACACCTTGGAATCCATCTTGATGGTAGATTAAATTGGAAACATTATGTTAGATAAAAGCAAAACAGATTAGAACCAAAATAAAACAACTGGCTAGTCGGAAAATACTCTCAACTTGATGTAAAATCAAAGAGGTTGATCTACAATACAATTGTAAAGCCAGTTTGGACGTATGGGGTGCAAATATTGGGCTGCACTAAAAATTCAAGTCAACTAGTCATACAATGCTGTCAAAACAAGGTTCTAGGATTGATTACCAATGCCTATCGCTATGTAACCAACGAAGAACTGCGCGATGACCTGGAAATCAAATGGATTTGCGAAGTTATCCAAGATTTTGCCTTGAAACACGAAAGAAGATTACTAAATCATACTAACGTGGAAGCAATACAACTGCTGGACAGCGCGCGGTATGTCAGGAGATTGAAGCGGACAAAACCATAGAAACTTACATAAAGTGTATACATTTAGTGTAAACTATAGCTATAAGTTAATAATTAATAAATAATTATAATTTTATAATTGAGGAATACATATTGATGTATTTTCTCGCACTCGTCTTGCTTGTTAATTAATCCAAGTACATAGGAAAAGCAGTAATAAATTAATTGTAAATTAAGAGTGTACTATACGTATCTAATAAAGATGTTATATTTTAAAAAATGTCAATATTGGAGTAATGCAACTCTTGGATAATAATAGAACAGGACAAAGTTTCAAAAGAATGAAAATATTTGATCTTGAGTATTGTAGCGTAGTAAATGTACCTCATTTAAGAGGAAACAACAGTCTTAATTAATACATAAACATTATTACACCAAAGACTAAGATGGGGCCGATGGGTGGTCCTAGATGTATACCTAGTTTTGACTTATTGAAAGAGTTATAGAAAAATCCGAAAGAGCTCTAGTCGTCAGGCAGCTCAATTGGGACTCTAGCTATTACGAACTCGGAGGCTTAATAAACGTTTTGGTTTCATATCAAAAGTGCTACTATTCTTTTTATATTGCACTTGTTATTTTTCAATTAATCACAATAATAAGTAACGGGGAATAGATAAAGCGAAACGGGACTAGCGCGAACTGAAGAAGTGCTTTTTAATTAAGCCGCGGATCATGCGGAGCTTCAAAGGGTCTTACGGGCTCGAAAAAATCCAGTCATCCGGTCTTCCGGTTGATACCCTGGACCAAATCTCCGCCGGACATGGAAAATCCATTAAATTCTACCGTTGGGTATCGAGAGACTAGGCCGTCCAGGTCAGAAAAACACCGACTTCTACTTTTTGACTTTTGTCGATTTGAGGGGCGGATTAAACCTCCGACTATTCTATTTATACTGGCGTTTCCTCGTCGACCTTTTCTGCGTCTTTGCCTGACATGATCGCTATCGTGTGTTTCCTAAAACCAATATATATATAGAATTCTATTGTTTACGAGATACCATGGAAATTAATTATTTCAGACAGTTCTCCAGTACTTTAATAAACTTATTACTACTATTGATCGCTCTTTGATCGAAATTCGACCACAATATATAAAGTTAATCATGTTTATCTCATAACAGACTAAAGATAATAACTGTATATTAAAATACATGCAAACTATCTCAAGAACTAACGCTTATTTACTTTTTTTAAATGGCATAAAATTAAATCTAATTTCCAGTTAGTTTTAATAACAAGTATAAATATTACTACATCATTTAACACTATAACAAAGTCCCATGTATAAGATTATTGTCATAACTAATTACTAAATTATCATTAGATATCAAGGTTTTGCTATATAGGTCAATACTTAGGCCCATTTTGACCTATGTTATTGAACTATGGGGTACTACTAGTAAATCTAACATAGATATCCTCCAGAGTTTCCAGAATAAAGTGTTGCGAGTCATCGTCGATGCCCCATATTACATATCCAACAAACTGCTTCAGCGCGATATCTCCTTAGAATCCATAACGATTCTGATTCGAAATCTTAGTGCGAAGTACTCTGAAAAACTATTAGTGCATCCCAATGTACTCGCCAACCAGTTAAATGTGAGCGATGACAGTGAAGTACGTAGGCTCAAACGCAAACTACCATACGAACTATTTAATAGACACACAGAGTGCGATCTAATAATCTCTAGAATAAGCTAGAATAGTTTTTAGAATAAGTTAGGATAGACAATATAATAAGTTAGAATACACATTGCTTTATTTTTTAATATATACACCTCACTACACATCACTACACAAGATAGATGGTTTGATTCTTTTGAGTCTGTGTCCTGTTCTGGTGGTATCAAAAGCTGCAATACTTCAATATTCTAGTGAGAATGAAGTCTTTCCTCATGCCCCATTGCAATTCTTATGATTTCTTGACTGACTATGGGTATCTGAAGGTGCTTGTACGGTCTGATTGTAGGTGAAGTGCACATTCACAGATTTATTGGTGTCTATATTATGAATCTAAAAAAGCTGCTTATGAAAATTTAAATATCTTTTAAACAGAGCACATAAGATTCTTGTTATTTTGGAAGTTTGTTAATCTGTATTAGGATGATTTTTTTTCAATAATACATGAGATTTTAAAAATAATACGACTGAAGCAAAACTTTTAAGAATTTGATAATTTGATGTCCAATATTAATTCATGTCTTTTTCGGAGTTTTTTTGCTGCATTATGCAACCAAAAGGTCGATCTTGTCATACAAGTATATGAGGGATTAGACAAACATGCCTAAGCCATTGCAATATACGCAAAACTTAATTTTTTATGCTTCAATCTTAGGTAGAGCATAAAATAAGCATCATATATTAATCGTAACCAATTCCACTCAACTTAATTCCACTTATCCATTTATTTTAGCTGCGGTAAGGCTACTTATCTTATAAAAGACAGTCAACATGATGTATTTACACACTCTAATTTTGATATTATTTTCAGTATTATATAAATTTAAACATATTTTTTATTTGTAGCAGTACCCTACTCGGTAGTCTTCCTCGCATATCGCGCTTACCGAAACTATCTGATATTGCTCAGATTTATAAGATTATTTAATAAAAATAAAATTTTGTTCCTTAGCAATCTACACAATTAATACTACTATTAATTTATACATTACACCCATATTGTCTGTGGCTAATTTTCTCTATTCAATGACAAATAATTACGTAAATTAATCCAGTAGTGAAATTATGAATATAGGAAATTTGGAAATATTTGAGAATGCACAAGAGTACCGAATCGGTGAAGATTACTGTACGTTAAAACTCCGAAACTACGGCTATGTTTCCGAAAATAAAGGTTATTACTTAAAATTCTTAAGGTTACATTCATAAAAGACCAAGCTTCGAAAATATCAAATAAAAATTTTTTTTTTCAAATTTCTAAATTAGAATAACCCCTTAGTGCTTTTGTAGCAATTTTAAAATGCTGATTCATGGACATTAATAAAAACGAGTTCAGCCAAAGGTGTCTCAAACATTTTTTTATATTGATGTAGTAAGCTAATATAATAAATATACCACTGACCTCAAACTAACCGCAATGCAAGGATGTAAACTTCCATCCTGACATTGATGAATGGTCAAGCACCGAAATGCTCCTCGAAAGCGAAGACAAACGCTATTTTCCTTTCTTTATCGAAAATTTATGTAGGAAAAACATCGACCGTCAAACTTTCGGCAGGAGAAGGAGAAGAGGGTGGGGGAACGAGGACGAGAAGAAAAAATCTTGATTTTGCGAGTAATAACATTAATCATAAGTTAGCAGGAAATAAAAAGCGATTTACCGATATCGGGGCGTGCGTCACAGGACAATGGCATCTGAACGGCGTCGAGAACCATCAGGAGCAGGTGTCATTGAAATATGTCAATAGTTGGAGCACGTGGCGCCGCCTCGCGCTAAGAAAAAATCCGCCCGATATTTTATCATTTGCCGAGGCGAAGCCGAAGAGGAGAATGTTCGGGCGCGCAATAATGTTACAAAATAAACGACGTATTCGCCAAGAAATGTGTAAGGTATATTTAGTCGACGGAAGGACGTGATATATCAACGGAGATACTTAACAAAATAGCTATATTAAATTATTTTGTCATGCGTTTTTTAGTTTTTACTCATATAAACTTGTTAAGCAGGAATTAACTCGTTAATAGAGGAAATTATGTTGGCTATTAAGAAAAAAATCTAAATTATCTCTACATAATAAATTACTGCTATACAAGCACGTACTAAAAATTATACGGATTTAAGGCCTCTGATCAAGTCCTATCTATCGGCCAGATCTATCCACTTCAAGATCAGGAAAACACTTTCCAGTCGTAAACAAATCGACGCTGGCATACCTCAAGGTTCCCCGCTGATCCTAGCCTTATTTAACCTCTTTATTTCAGATCTGCCGAGAAAAGAGCACATTGACGTCGAGTTTAACGCTGACGACACTACTTTCTTCACGGCCTCCAAGTTCGAGGTTACAATTCAGAATCGTTTACAGAAGCAGCTCGATTATCGAAGGGCCATCAAGCGGCCATCATTTTCCATAAGAAGCGTTAAGCACAGCGAGTCTCGCAACTTAAAATCGACACCGCAATAATTCCATGGTTGGATAACCCCACGTACCTAGGTTTCCACTTCGACCTACGGTTCGTTTGGCATTCCCAAACCCAGAAATCAATCCAGAAATGTTTGGGGATAGCAAACCTTCTATCTTCTCTGAACTGTCCTTCTAGCAGACTTCCCAGCTCCACCAAAGGCTCATTTTAGAAGATGTTAATTCAGTCCCCACTCCTCTATGGATCTAATGTCTACTTCAAGTTTGTTGCACCCAAACAGGTGAAACGGATTCAAGTTTTCTAAAAGCTCCTCAGGAGAATTTTAAACGCTCCATGGTTTGTCAGAAATAATCAAATTCATAGGGAAACTGACACTCCAGAAATCAAGGACTTCATATCTCAATCACTCCATAAAGAACAACACAGATCAAGTTCTTCTGGAAACGCGCTTGTTCGCAAGATGGTGGACATTCTGGGACTTTAGCACCGTGTCACTGTCGTCATAACTTTTGCCCCCCTACGACAGTATCCAGTCGCGTGCTAACTCAAGTTCGCGAATCAATAGAATCGCCGGGTCCTCGTACCCAATAACGGCCGCCCGATCAGCGGGTGCCATATCGCCAAATTTAATGCAGTAGCAGTAGCGATCCACAGGGGTCAACTGTCAGGCGGTTTCAGTTTAGTGTACTGGTAAGCCCAGAGGCAGTCCCACATAACCCGGTCCAACATGTCACTCAAAATATGAGATTCAAGACTCGAGCTGATGTGATGGAAAGTCGTTCAGTGCAAAAGCCATTCAGTTTGCTTTATAAACAATATCTATACCAAATAAGACTACGTAGAAATATTATAGACTGCTTCTATGGTGTAATGGTTAAAGCGCTTAGCTCCCAAACGAAGGTCGCAGGTTCGATTCCCGGCGGGGACGAAAACTTTTTGTTGTATAGGTAGAACATTTGTAAACCTAGGCTAGGTAGCGGACCCTGGGGCTTGAAGCGCTTTTTATTTTCAATCATTGTTTCTTTATTCCTCTTTTTCCTCCTTTTTACGGACCTTCTACCTTTACGGGTTGCATAACTGCATAATTTATTGAGGAAATATTTAATACTAAAAAGAGAGAAATAAAATATTTTCAACAAAAATATTGAACCGACTTCAATAAATAAATAAGGAACTTACTAAAAGTTAAAGCCAAAAAAAAACAAAAAAATAGTAATATAATTAAGTGACATAATCAAAAAATTACAGTACCAACAAAACAAATCTAAATTAATATAACTGTTTGGGTTCGGCACCGACTTAGACTAGAAGTAGTCAGTTGGTAGTTGTTAAAATAATATTGTAAATACATAAATAGGTTTAAGTATGTATTAAGCTAAATTGTGTGTATATAGTAGAATATAAAACACGTGTATTAGATAGGTTAAATAAGGTTTTTGTTTATTTTTATTTAGTTATTACAACGATTATTATGTACATATTTTAATTTAAAATATTTTATTTTGTGTTAAATTTTAGTGAGATCCTTATTTATTTTTTTGATGTCGGTTCAATTTAATTGTTAATCATATTTTATTAGAGACTAAGTAAATGCCAATGGGTCTTCCTAGTTAAGTCTTTAGTGTTAAGCCACTGCAGAGACAAACTGTAAAATAGTCAGCAACGACTAGCAATAATGTATTAGCAAATATAAATAAGCAGTTCAAATTAATAATTAGTGATTTTTTAACAATAAATTGATGATGCAACATTTTTGTTAAATGCAGTTTTTCTTCGATGGCACGAAACACGCAAAAAGTACACGGAACGACAGATATTAACGTTTAACATTCAATTAAATACTGATTATAGCGTTTGTTTGACGATATGGCTTTGAATAATTCAAAAAATCGGCTACCGATCTATTAGCGGGCGTACCGTGTCCATTATTGGATTCGAAATGGAATCGTTAATTCGACATTGACGTGGTCGGCGCTCACGATGATTGGAAGTTATTGTAAAATACACGAGCCGATCTAGACCTAATGAAATAATTGCATCACGGCCCGTTCAGCATAATGCCGAGCAATAGTTGCGATCTACATAATTTACGTCTATTCATTAATTATGCTTTCGCCGATTCTAGGGGGGCGTGGAGGGATGGTGGCGTCGAGGGGCCGACGGCGGTACGCTATCGGATTAAATCCGTGTATATCGCGAAAGCCATTTATGCGACATGTTCGGTTGTCGAGATATATTGGACGTAGTGACGTCATTTTATATGTGTAGCGACCTTCAAGCATGTCGAATTTTACATCGTAGAATAACTGTCTACAAAATATCCAGCAATGTAATACCAGATGTTGAACCCTGGCGGGGCGCCAGCAGCGCTGACTAGTAAACGATTACGAATATCTGGCAATCCCGTGACGTTTATCTGTGATGTTATTGAAGGGTTCTTTCGGTCATTCGGTTACTGATCGTCGTTCAGTACAGACATGCCGTCATCGACTGCCCAAGCCTCGTCTTCAGGTAACACTGCTGCCATCCCTTTCAACTATTTGTATTTCATAACATTTTAACAGGGCAATTGAAAAGTCCCGCCTACCATAGTAAAATTTGTTTTCGCAAAATTTGTTTTATTTATTAAACATAATTCTCCTCAAGGGTGATATACTGATTTTAGCGACCCTCCAACTTTTCGATACCATTTTTGTAGTACAATTTATATTTTGTCCCTAAATAGGCCTCAGTTTAGGTGATCACCTCTTCATTCGATGAAAATTTCTTCACAGCGAGCATTCTTTTGAGATCTAAGAAGAGGAAATAGTCGCTGGGGGCCAGATCTGGAGAATACGGCGGATGAAGAAGCAATTGGAAGCCCAATTCGTAGATTTTTGCCAGCATTTGCACGGACCTGTGATACGGTGCATTGTCTTGGTGAAGCAGCTTTATTTTTATTCAAATGCGGCCGTTTTTCGGCGATTTCGTCTTTCAAACGGTCCAGTAACGCTATATAATAGTCGCTGTTGATCGTCCTTCCTTTTTCAAGTTAGTCAATGAAAATTATTCCACGTGCATCCCAAAATACAGACGCCATAACCTCCAGCGAAATTTTGCTGTTTCCCACGCTTTGGAGAGGATTCATCGTGTGCAGTTCACTCGAATGACTGTCGATTGGACATATCGACGCAAGAACTCGGGACTTTATTACGCTTGATCATCTTCAAACACTGCTCCGAATCATCACCTCATCGTTATTTTAGTTAAAATGAAGCTCGCGCAGCACCAAGTTTGCACAGAGCTTTCTCATACTCAAATATTCAGACTATTATTAGTATTCATAAAATTTCAATTTACGGTTATTCAAAATCATTTTATGGATTGTTTTAAAGTTTTCGTCGGTAACAGCCTCTTTTTGGGCGTCCACCGTCTTCGCTGGTGATTTCACCACCTCAAAACGTTGCATACCATTCCTTGATGGTTGATTTTTCTGGGTCAGTGGCCGGAAACTCGGCGAAGATCAAGCGAAGTTTTTGTTTCAACTGTATTTTTCCCTTCAAAAATTTTATCGACACGCGAAATTCCTTTTTATCCATTTTTTTCACAATAACAAAAGTTGCTTCACTCAAAATGCTATCATTCACAAACTAATGATACGACAGCTGTCAAATTGATACACGCATATTTTGAGGATTAGGGCTAACTAAAAACATATGGATTTAATTCTAGTAACGTCATCTATGTGTCAGGCCGGGGAGTTCCCAATTGACCTGTTATATATCATCAATAAATAACGATCACATTATGTAACGATAACTGTTCGATTTCGTCCTACCTCCATTCACCGAGCCATATACATATCCCTAAAATGGTGACTCCGATGTGATCTTTCGAGAAATTGGGTTTGGTCTCGAGAATGGCTTTTTTTCCATTTTTTTCCTTCAACATTACATTATTTGAAATATTTATTCCTCATTAAATTTAATATTAGTGCTGGAGCAATGAATTCAGACAGCCCCAGGAGCCAGGTACCGATTGCAGTCACCGTAAACTCATGTCTTCGCCGCGGTATCAGAATTTCCAACGTCTCGTCATCGAAGAAAATAAGCTAGTACCTCGTCGAACCATTGAATCCCCCACAGCGTCGATTTTGAGTTTGTTTTCAACGTCGTCCATAGACCACATTCATGTGTCAAACCAATGATGAAGCAACGGTGTCTGTAGGACCGAAAACCGACAACTGTACCAGCGGTCCAGTATGTTCTGTTTTGTTAAACACCGTGTTTTAAATCTCTTGTCATGTATGATGATATCTTTATTTTGTAGTTAGTGTTTTTTTCTCCATATTTGTTTAATTTTTTGTTAACAATTTTATGTAAAATTCTGGCTGGGGAGTACAGTAGCGACCTTGAGGCACGTCGGGATTTCGTTAATTTTACATCGTGGAATAACGGTCTACAAAATACCCAGAAATATAATGCCTGACATTGAACATCCTTATTTTGATATTCTAAAATTTGTCTACAAAGTCTCATAAAATCTCGTGTCTTAATCTTAAGATATCAAAGGCCAAAGATCTCAAAAATTGGTTTCCCATAGGTGTAATTTTAGTTGCAGTTATTACAAACACCTCATACCCTTATAACTCTTTATTTGATATCTGCCGAGAAACAAACATACTGACGTCGCGTTTTACGCTGACGACACTATTTTCTTTACGGCCTCCAGGCTCGAGGATATCATTCAAGGGCGTTTACGGAACCAGCTCCATCATGACGATAAGTGGTTCAAATTCAGGAGGTTGCAAATCAACCCCGTGAAAACCCAGGCCATCATTTTCCATAAAAACTTTACGCACTGCACGTTTTGCAACTCAAGATCGACACCGCAATAATTTCATGACTGGACAACGTCACGTACCCAGGTCCCCACTTCGACCGACGGTTCGGTTGTTAAATTCAGAAGGCAATTCAAAAAGGTTTGGGGAAGCTAACTTGCTATCTCCTCTAATCTATCCTTCAGGCAGAGCTCGCATCTCTATCAAATATACCCCTCTACGAATCTAATGTCTACTTAAAGTTTGTTAACCACAACCAGGCGAAACGGCTTTAAGTTTTTGTCAAATTCATAGAGAAAATGACACTCAGAAAATCAAGCATTTCGTATCTCAATCCTTTCATAAACAACAGTACAGTTCAAGTTCTTCTTAGGCCAGAACAAAATAAAAAATACTAAAAAAGTACTAGTGATCGCCGATGTCTTACAATATAACACACCAGCATCAACCTAAAAAATAATTTGAATTATATATATGCATACCCTTTCTAAATCCTTAATTAAAGTTAGTTCGAACTAAGATTCTTTAAGACCACCGCCGACGCTAATCCAAGAAAAAGCCTCTTTAAAATATTCCACCCAGCACGAGCACAAGGACCGTTCCCTAACTGCCATTGTAGCTGATACTCCGGGAGATCTGGGGGGTGGGGGTGGTTAACTGAAATTTATCGCCTAAAAAAACCGAGATTCAATTAAACTTAGTGCAGCACTAAGCGTTTTCAAGGGTGAATTACGACATGTTGGATCTCGGATAGAACGTTGGATTTGAAGCAAATGGTCAAAGCTTATTACGGAACCGTATGAGATATATTGGAAGTATTCATTAAAAAGTTCAACA
This sequence comes from Rhynchophorus ferrugineus, assembly GCF_030347505.1. NCBI lineage: Eukaryota > Metazoa > Arthropoda > Insecta > Coleoptera > Curculionidae > Rhynchophorus > Rhynchophorus ferrugineus. The sequence goes on from NW_027472588.1 coordinate 3,562,828, forward strand.
TGTACGTTATAAGTAAGATAAGATAATCTCAAGTTTTTAAAGTGGTTGATCAGTAGAACTTATAAAATCCAAAAATTATTAACAAATAGTCGTATACATTGAAAAATAGTTTATTTTATTGAAAGTATTGTCCATCAATAGCTACTATTTTTTTTTCATCTTTCGGTCAAGGGATTAATGGATTCCTTCTCGAAAGAACATCGTTAGTCAACAGTTTTAAACTCGAAATTATAATATTTGAAAATGTTTAGGTAACAAACACTATTAATTCACTGAAAAGCTATTTTGTTTAACGAAAACTAGAGGCATCTTGTTGAATGGTAATGAAAAGCGACACTGAGGGTTCTTATTTATTAGAAAACAGATCAACCAGTTTCATTCCTGCACCATTTAGATAGTTTAAAACAGATTATTTATGTAACCAGCATTGATTTTTACCTTCCTCCTAAAGAAACCGCCACAGGGTTTTATGCGGTCGTTATTCCATCTGGACAGTCTATAGTTGTTATAAAAATTGTTTTAGAGTATTGATTATACGTTTGTCCGCCAGTTTGCCATTAAAGACCATCGAAATAACACTGTTTCTACTAAATTCCCTTTATGAAATGGTTCTACAACTTTTGGTGATTCCAGATCCTATCGTTTATTGTCAACAAAGTGAGCTATTATAATCCACCTTTGGTGAGCGTTCACTCTGAACTGCAAGCTTCTGTTCAAACTCCTTACACCCTGAACTGTGATGTATATGCCAGGAATCCATGGACTAGGGTTGTTTTTCAAAGCTTGAAAGTTTCTTACTTGTAATAGTTTATGGCTAAGGGTATTGGAGTACCTGCAATCCACCTTTTGTGACCTTGCAGCTTCAGCTGAGGTTCTTTTGCCCGAACTACACTCAGCAACAACAAGGAATACTTCGAGTAACTATGACCAATCCAACGACAACCTGTCTTCTTTTCTCGATAATTAATTTTATTTCAGTTAATTGAATGAATTCAAGAGAGAACAGCCTTATGATATCCCCAAATCCTGTCAATTACGTCAGCTATGAAATATGAGAGCGTTTAAGAAACAAAAACTATTAACTCGCTAGATATACTGTGTTTTATTTTAGAGAAAAAGATGCGCTACAATGCGACACTGAAGGTAAGAGCAGGTAGAAATCATCTCGAGGTCCATTTTTAGATATCTCATTCTTAAAATCATTCAAAATTGATGGTTTAATGTAGCACGAATTGATATAATGTACAACCTAAAATTACTCAATGAAATGCAATAGACAGATTCGGGATTAATCAGATAGAAAGGCATCGTTTTTTCTAAATATCGCGCTGTTTCAATAGTGATAGGAAATCGTGAAACAGATAGGATTGATGAATTAATATCCAAATGGAATAGCAGTGATATAAATCAGTGTCGTTATATACAGATTATTACTGAGTTGATATTTTAAAAGATAACTGTTTTTGATATCATTAATATTTATTAGATTTAATTTTGTCTTAACTACTAAAAATAATAAGTTTCATGTATGGTTAGAGATGATTTAACAATAATTACAAAGAATAATAACGCAGAACAGCAATATTAATTTTGAAGAACGATTTAATGGATATCTCTAAAAATATTTTATTTTTCCAATATAGTGTTAAAATATTGTTAAAATGATTGGACTAACACGAGCGTTAGTAGATATGAAATTAGAATCATTACTGCATGAAAATCTATCAAAACTTACAACAATAAATGATTAGTATTACTTCGAGTTACTGAAAACAAATCACTGAGTTTAAACTGTTGAGTGCTATATATTTGATGCTATATATTCGCCAGAGATCACCATTATTGCTACATTAGGTTTTTGTGGCCCACAGTGTAACACATCAAGCTTATCATAATAAATACAGAGCCGTCGGCTTCGAGCCATGGATATTCAGCTTCGCCATTGATGTTGATTCATGACTAGGTGGTCTCCAAAATTTTTTTTGGGCTTTGGATTACCGCAATGGATTTAGCATTTCTCACATGACCAAACGCCTTTCAAAGTACCTTGCCTTCAATTCATACAGCCTGATATATCCAAGCATTTGGACCATTCGCCATGTTCTTTAAGCGATTGAAAATTGTTTCTTGTGTTACTCACAGCAATTCAGCATATTCTTCTTGCGTTGTACATGGAACATCAACAAATAATACCTTCATAACCTCGTCTTTAAATTTCTTTGTCTGTCTAGAAATCTCTTCTGTGTATGGTGTCAAATTCACCACTTTTAAAACTTCGAAAGTAGAATTCACATATTGAATGACTTTCAGGCGTTTTTTTCTTAAAATTGAACTAGAAAGTATAACTTTCCATAAATGCGATTTACTCGATACATATTCAGATATCTTCAACTCACTGAAAAAATTGTTTTTTCATACTTGGACGAAATGACACGAACTGTAACATCATCTGCTGTAAATCGTTTGAAAACAATTTACATGTTCGTTATTGTGAAGGTAGAACTAGAAATTCTGCTTTATGATGCCTTTATTAATAATCTACGATATTTGTCAAGTATCACGACAATTTCTTTTGCAAGGAACAACCAATTTACATCGAATTTAAGTCCGTAGACGACAAAGAAAATATCCTTTCCTCGACAAAATAAACAGAAATGGAGCCCGTACACGGAACATAATCAACTCGTCGTATAAATCAAGCGTTAAATTTCCAACTGTCATCACAAAAATCATAAATTCGACCATTAACTAATTTTATTCGATACGGGTAGACAAGGCGGTCGAAATGTCGGCGATTAATAACAGTTTGTTCGGGTTGTTTTTCGGTTTCGACACGACGATTGTGGGATGAGTCTGAAAAAAAACTCCTCATGGTTTTCTATTCGTCCAGTCATTTAAAGGGCATGTGTGCTTTAAGAATGTGTCCGACTGTTAAAAATAGTTCTGTTTTATATGAGAATACGGGAGCGTCTGAAATAGTTAGAGTGTGTTTGCTATTTGATATTTAATCAAATTAATTAAAATAACAGGTCAATTGAAAAATCCCCGGCCTAACATAGTAAAACATATTTTTTTGGCAAAGTTTTTTTTTTTATTGAACATAACTACCTTCGATGGTGATTATAGCGACCCTCCAACTTTTCGATGCCATTTTTGTAGTTCGATTTGTCCCTTGCTTCAAAATAGGCCTCAGTTTCGGCGATCACGTTTTCATTCCACGAAAATTTCTTCCCAGCGAGCATTCTTTTGAGATCTGAGAAGAGGAAGAGGAGAGGTCTTTGGGGGCCAGATCTGGAGAATATAGTGAATGAGGAAGCAATTCCAAGCCCAATTTCTGGATTTTTTGCCACCGTTTTCACTGACTTGTGACACGGTGCATTGTTTTGGTGAAGCAGCACTTTCTTTTTCTTCAAATGCGGCCGTTTTTCGGCGATTTCGTCCTTCTTTTTCAAGATAGTCAATGAAAATTATTCCATTCGCATCCCAAAATAAAAACGCCATAAACTTGCCAGCCGACTGTTGCGTTTTCCCATGCTTTGGAGCGGGTTCATCGTATGCAGTCCATTCGGATGATTGTCGATTGGACTTCGGAGTGAAATGATGGAACCATTATCACATACCGACGTAAACACTCGGGTTTATTACGCTTGATCATCTTCAAAGGCTGCCCCGAATCATCAACCCGTCGTTGTTTTTGGTCAAAAGTGAGCGCGCGCGGCACCCTCTTTACACAGAGCTTTCTCATACCCAAATATTCGTGAATGATATGATGTGCACGTTCAGTTGATATATTTAGAGTTTCTGCTATTTCATTCAATTTCAATTTACGGCAATTCAAAATCATTTTGTGGATTTTCTAAATGTTTTCTTCGGTAAAAGCCTCTTTTGGGCGCCCACTGCATTCACAGTCTTCAGTACTCATTTCACCAAGTCTAAATTTGGCATACCAACCCTTGATGGCTGATTTTCTTGGGGCAGCGTCCGGAAACTATTAATAACAAAAGTTGCTTCACTCAAAATGCTATAATTCACAAACTTCAAAACTTCACAAACAAATTTTTGCTTCAACTGTATTTTTTCCCTTCAAAAAGCAATATTTTATCAACACGCAAAAGTCCTTTTTATCTTATTCTACTTATTCTTTACTGAGTTAATTTTACTGTGTTTTGTGCCGCCCGGCCTGAGTTTCATCAAATCGTGAGTTTGTCCAAAGAGTATTTCAGTTTTTCCCTTTTTAATTCCGATTTATTATTTATTAAATCTCCATTTTTTTAATTATTTTATTCTCTATATTCATTATCCCCGATTACTTCTTATTCTCCTCTATTAGTTTTTATTCTCCTCTATTTTATTATCCTCCATTTTATTATTAACTTGTATCTTCGTATCCTTCCCATAAATTCTAGATACAGTAAATTAAAGATGATAGTTTTCTGTGCCAAAGTGGCTAAAGTAACTGACGTGTAGTTATGATCTATGGCTAATTTAAAGCATACATAAACTTCACTGAAAATGGTTTCTGCTTGCTTCATATCTAGCGTGTGGCTTTGGGCTTTTTCCCTTGTGCGCTTTACACGTTCATCTTAGCTAAAGCTGGAGAAGTGAATATACAATAGCAAGGGTATTCCTTGTTTATTTATTTGAAATTTTGGCATCTCGCGCGCTTGCTTCCCTTGATCTCATTGCACGTCCATTATTGTTAGTGTTAAAATATAAGTTGGTACGTCTTGCGTTACCTTCCCTTCGTACCGTGCGCACATATCATATTTCATTCTAGTATCAATATCAGCATATCTAGTATCACTCTGAAACACCCCACCCTAACTGTCAAATTCGATGATTTTAACATTCCTCTACATAAGAAACAGTTTTCCATTAAGTATTATTGAGATATTCAGTATATACAGCAGCTAATATGTATATAGTATCGTTAATTTAAAGAAATCTGCTATCTAAACTCATTAAATTCTTTTAGAAACTTAAAATAAAAAAGGGCTTATATTGGAATATTGAAACCTTTGTGGCATGAATCTGTAAGAAATAAATAGAAAAACTACAAACTAGTGATAACTAAGTGAGAAATATTTCACTTATTACCCTTTAAATCATGTATTGATGGATATTTGTTGGAATAACCATGGTCATAACAGTCGAACTATTTACTAGTTTTCTCCCAAAGAAAATGATCAAGGGGAATTAGTATATTAGGATTCACAAACTTTAACAATAATTCAACTTTATTCACAAACTCGTACAATATTAGTACAAAATACATTAACATTGAATAATTTTCTTTTAAATCCAAACTAAATAATATAAATCCCTCGTATGGTAAATATTCCGAAACTTCTTATCAAACGCGACCGCAGAAAGAACAATTCATCTTGAAACTGTTTCTGACATAATAGAACTAATTCCCCCACAATAGAATACTCTTTCGTTAATGCTTGTCATATGGTGAGGTGCGCAACATCGGTCATGCCCGTCTATCTCGATCAAGATCCTCACTGACAGCTTGATGAATCGATTTATTGTGTGGTTATACGATGAAAAATCACCTGTACAACTATTGTGACGCGATATCGTGCATTAGTCCATGATTAGTGTACCGCCTTTTGTTCCGACACGGCGTTGGAAATTAAACGGAATAAAGGGGCGTTTAAAATAACAATCAACGCCCTACCATCAACAGACACAAAGTATTTATTATTATGATGTAATGGTAAATAATTATATAAAAAATAGATATGACGACTAGAGTAGGGACGTGGAGAAATATATTCGATTTTGATATTTTAAAAAAAGTTCGATATTCTCAATTGCAACTATCATTTAACAGGTCAATTCAAAAGTCCCCAGCCTAATATAGTAAAACACATTTTTTTTGGCAAAATTAGTTTTTTTATTCAACATAATTCCCTTCAAGGGTGATATACTGGTTACCTCGACCCTGCAACTTTTGATACCATTTTTGCAGTACGATTTGTCCGTTGCTCCAAAATAGGCCTCAGTTTCGTCGATCACCTCTTTATTCGACAAAAATTTCTTTTGAGATCTAAGAAAATAGCCGCTGGGAGGTATATCTGGAAAATACGGTGGATGAGGAAGCAATTCGAAGCCCAATTCATGGATTTTTGACACGGTACATTATCTTAGTGAAGCAACACTTTCTTTTTCTTCAAATTCGGCCGTTTTTCGGCGATTTCGTCCTTCAGATGGTCCAATAGCACTATATAATAGTCAATGTTGATGGTACTTCATTTTCCAAGGAAGTTAATGAAAATTATTCCATGCGCATCCTAAACTACAGACGCCATAATCTTGCCAACCGACTGTTGCGTTTTCCCACGCTTTGGAGCGGATTCATCATATGCAGTTTCCTCGGATGACTGTCGATTGGACTTCGGGAGTGAAATGATGAAGCTATGTTTCATCCATTGTCACATATCGACGCAAAAACTCGGATTTATTACGCTTGATCATCTTCAAAAACTGCTCCGAATCATCAACTCGTCGTTGTTTTTGGCCAAAAGTGAGCTCGCGCACTTTGCTCAGAGCTTTCTCATACCCAAATATTCGTGAATAATTTGATGGACACGTTCAGTTGATATCTTTAGAGTGTCTGCTATTGCATTCAATTTCAATGTACGGTCATTCAAAATAATTTAGTGGATTTTTTTAATGTTTTCGTCGGTAGCCACCTCTGTTGGGCGTCCACTGCGTTCACCGTCTTCGGTACTCATTTCACAACATTTAAACTTAGCCTACCAATCCTCGATAGTTGATTTTCCTGGGGAAGTATCCGAAAACTCGGCGTAAGGCCAAGTCTTTGCTGCAACTGTATTTTTTCCCTTCAAAAAACTATATTTTGTCAACACGGGTAATTTTTTTTCCATTTTTTTCACAATAACAAGAGTTGCTTCACTCAAAATGCTATAATTCACAAACTAATGATCCGACAGCTGTCAAATTTATACAGGCATCTTTTGAAGGTTAGGCCTAACTGAAGTATTGATTTAGTTCTAGTAGCGCTATCTATGTGCCAAGCCAAAGACTTTTAAATTGCCTGCTGCAAATACTGTATGAAATGAAAAAATACTGATGTATTGGGAAACTAGGGTGTTAAGTTTACAAGTTGTAAATTGAGAAGTTTTAGAAAACTATAAATTTATTTGATTATTAGTTTTGTCTATATTCCGTAACAGATCAAGATAAATTTGTTGTATACTCAGTGTAAGATACATAAGAAATAATTTTTTAAAATAATCGTTATTGTATTCAATTTCTACTATTATATTTAGGTAAATGAAAACTAAAATTTTTCAAATAATTTTATATAACAATATGTAGTTGCGAAACCGTTATTACGGTATTCATATTTTATGTCCTAGTAACTCTAATTCTCTTGTGAGGGCAAAATATGATGGACTGTGGAGACATATAAAATATACAAGTTGACACATACAAGAATTTCACACATTAATGTAACTATAGAAGAGTTTAATGCGTTATATACGATATAAGTACAGTCTTCAAAAGAAGTCCAATATATTGATTAAAAATGAATGCAAAACACATTGATATTTTTCGGTTTTTCGTACACCCTACAGTAGTCCATTTGGCAGTCCATTTAGAAAATGGTCAGGAGGAAAACCATTCAGAATTTTCTTCCGGGACAGTTGGTTTCCTTCAAATATGTCGACACCAGTTATGAACCAGGACGACGTAGTCAATTATCCCCCGGATTTTTTAAATTTATTGGAAATGCCTGGATTACCACCACACAGTTTGAAATTAAAAGTAGGATCAGTTGTCATCATGCTGCGTAACATTAATTAACCTCGACTGTGCAATGGAACAAGACTGGCTGTGAAAAAGATGATGAATAACGTCATTGAGGCAACAATCATAAAGGGAAAATATTGATGATTCCAAACTTCCAAAAATTCCAAAATTCCAATATTAAACGTTTAAAATTTCCAGTACGTCTGGCCTTTGCAATGACCATAAATAAATTTCAAAACCAGTCGTTGGAAGTTTGGACAATTATACTTTGCGTGTTCGCGCGTCTGAAAACCGTCACCTTTGTTTATTTACGCACCAGAAAACAAAACAAAAAGTATAGTTTATCAGAAAGCTTTAATATGATTAACAAACTGTATCATAACTGCGTGTGTCTGTAAATATGTAGATTGAAACATTATAAATAGCCAGTATTTCAGGATAACTTTGTTTTTAAGTACGAAACATTATGTCAATCGAAAATAATAATAAAAATTCATTCATACCGAGCATTTTTTATCGACTGAGACAAGTCTGCCGGGTCAGCTAGTAACTACTAAAAAACTTGAATGAAATAAGTTTGGAAGAGATTTAAAAAATTATGTATAAAGCATTTTAAACTAAATCAAAACTTATTTCTACATCGTAGAAAATATATATGTAATAATTGTTTTTGTTCTTTTGAATAATAATTTTTCATTGTTAGATTAACATGTTTTTTTTCGCTCTTTTTAATTCATTATCCATTAACCTTCGCTGTCAGTTTCATTCGTGTTAGCAACGCCACGTAGGCTCTTTAGGCACCGGCAGGTTTAAAAAAAAACACAAACTGCCGCGTTGAAAAAATACCCGCTAAACCAAGCGGCAGCGGACGTGAAAAAAACCCATTTTTAATTAGCAATTTCCAATTACGCAAATTAATCAAATTTTCAGTCGTCGCAAAATCATCGAGCTAATAAGCTTTCAATTCATGCCGCCGCGGCGTTTTCCTTCTGTTTTATGTTTTACTTGAGCGATGATTTTTTTCTTCTTTTTCTGGGTTCGCGTTCTCCCGGGGACCCGAACCGGCTGCCTGGGGGCCTTTGATGCTAGTCCAATTAGATAAGATTATTGCTGTAGGCGATTTTAATTGACTATTAATGTTTTCCACTGAAATCGACATTTTGATGAGAGTAATTAAAGTGTTTTGAAATATCGGTCAACTATATTAGCAGGTTGCTTATTTTTGTTTTAGTTCTTATATTAGACTGCTTTAATTATGTTTTTTTCAAGATTTTTAGACTTATTTATCTTTATATTTTATGTAACAAGTAATAATTGCTTTTTACAGTAAATATCTCCAGCTTCTTATTCACCAGACATGCTTCAGTAAGATACCTGGTATACCAACTTCAATTTAAAGTGTATTCTAGAGTATGATAGTTATATGTAATGTAGTATAAGCATAAACATAGCACAAGTTATGACATATGAAAAGTTTTATAATAGAAAAACTATTTGTTTTAATAAATATCAAATTGACGCTCTGGTTTCACGGTTCTCGGTACAATCTATTAGAGAGATAAGCATTTTTACTGTTATATATTAATTGCTGCGGTTGTTATTGAGAACATTTTTTTTCAACACAACAAAAGTTTTTCAGTTGCACTGAATATTGGTACGGAAACGAAAAAATTAATGCGAAACGGGTGACAATCAGCTTGATGTTAGCTGTATCTGAGATCAAATATACCAAATTTATAAAAACAGTAATTATTTTTTTTCAATCGAAACATAATTTAATACAATTATTTCAGAGAAAATTGTTAGTCTGGAAAGTGTCCATAAAGAGCTGAAAGACATGCAGCTATTTGAGGGATGTAGAACATACAAAAAGAATCCAGGAATAATTATTATGTCAATTTGTATATTTAGATGAGACATGGATATTTCAGAAAGGATCACTCATAGCAAGATAATAATAAATATAGTATAAAGACTATATGTAATACTATAAGAAACAAAAATTGATGCAAGAAGGTTAACATTGGATTAACTATCAATTAGGTTTTGTTAATCATAACATTTGTTAATAATTCATTCCAAACGTATAGTTCTTCATGCTGGAAATAGGAATGGTTTTATTCCTGGTGCAGAATTAGTGTTTTCCTCTAAGTCCAAGGATTACTACCTTGGGGAAATGAATCATAACTTGCTTCTGCAGTGGTTAGAATATCAGCTTTTAAAGAACTTCCTCTGCTTCTTGAAAATGACATATGGTGATATCATGAGTAAGTTTTTGATATATTTGAAATAAATAGCTTAGTTATTCTCTTGAGTAGTGATTAGAGTGAAATTTTATGAATGTTTGTTTATGATTCAATGCTGACAATTACCAAGACAGTCTGATGAAAGAGGAAACAACTAAAGGTCAGTATACAATTAATATACTTTAACAGTAAGAAATTGTACTATAAAGTGTGCAAGTTTTATGTACATGTGTGTTATTGTTCAGAGTATACATGAACGTTTGGTGAAAATGTATGAGGAGAGAAATAATACTAACTGTGTTGCAGATATGACAAATGCATTAAGGAGAATGCAGTGATTAAATCTAGTTTAATCACCAAAAATGTATACAGGTAGTAACAGAACAAACTAAGGAGAAACATAGTAATATCAAAATTATTCTACAAGGAAACATGGCATCAAACGAAACAAGAACTAAGCGTAAAAGGTCAAAATGCTTTCTAATGAAAGTGAAATACACTACACAGATATAAAATTGTTAATTAGGTGGATTAGGCCTTCGGAGGATACCACTCAATAAAAAAACGCGACTAGAACTCTACGTATACCAGTGTGGAAAAAAGTTCAATGTAAATCTGATAGAAGAATGTTAAAATAAATTATATTAAATAACATTTTTGCTTCGTTATTTTGTTTAGATTAAAATTTTGTTTTATGTCAGGGTCGCCAACATTGCGACGTTTTGACGGCATCAGTCCTGATCACGTGGGTTCACTGCTATATACTGGTATATATATATATATATATATATATATATATATATATATAGGTCGTTGTGGACCCCCTCAGATTGGTAGCCAGCTCGTTGTGGACCTTCTGTGTTGAAAGAACGCTCGTTGTGGCCGCCAGGTATATATATATATATATATATATATATATATATATATATATATATATATATATATATATATATATATATATAGGCAATTTTAAAAGCGAAAGTTTTGTCACGTCCCCAGAAAGTTTTAATAAGATATAGAGAGCACCAGGTCCAGTAACAGATTATAACGTTGGAACAAAAGAAGTGGCCTTTTACCGTCAAAGAAGTAACCTCTAAGTTTTTCCCATAAAACTTTATCGTCTTATAAAGCGTGCCGCCACGGCCGAGATATGAAAAGAGCTGATCCTCGCAATACGTCGCCCATATCAGAAACTTGGGGACTATTATTATGCCAACTCGCAAAATATGCAAAAAAAAAAGAACTCCGGCGGCGGAAGAATGAATTTTTATGGATTCGATGAGCGGATGTCGGACGAACCGCACCATAGATCATTAAAAATCTCGTAAAGACAGAGTTCGGAGCATCCCGCTGGAATGTCGGCATTGTGTACAACTTTACGGACGCAACCTTCGGCGATTGTGCCGTAGTTTTTCGTCCTGCCTTTGAAATATCACGAAAAACAATTGCGACTTTTATAGTTTCGACTTTGGAATGTCGTCAGACTCTGCGTCGGCATGACGATGAGATTTATTCCTGAAATATTTTGATCTTGTTTTGAAAAACAGATTTTAATGGTTCAAATTTCACTAGATATAATGGAAACGAGGATTGTAAATTTGTGAAAGCATGAAAGTCGCCGAAATGAGAATATCTATCAGTTAAACAATACGAAAACAGATATGTGCTTTGTGTTATTACTTCTTCAGATATCCATTCTAAGCGTAATTCAAATCTTGTAATATAAAGAACACACAATTTCAGAGACGAATTTATACAGAAAAGGTGAGAAAACCCACTTTAAAAGCATGTGATATTACCTGAGGAATTTGGTATTCTCTTTGTCTTCACATATTGGTCCTCCACATTGTTATTGAGTTCAAAGTCTCTGGTAATAAGATTTTGAAGAAGTAGCGTCACTATTGTTTTCAAAAGCTTTTGTTGAGCTTCGGCAGTAGATATTTGAGCTTTTCATGATTAGTGTCTTAATAAACTAAATAACTCAATAATTGAAAAAATGTAATTGTAGTAGTATATGTAGAGCGATGCCAAAGCCATAGGACTTAACAGTTAGGATATCGAGAAAAAAAAGAAAAGTGGCTGTTTCATAGTTTTAGCATTTTGAAATTAACAATTTATTTTTATTCAAAAAAGATCTCAATAGGAATAAAAGTAAAATTGCAAAGCATAGCACTAATAGATAATAATAAACAATGTATTTAATATCAAGGGCTTATTTTTGGACGTAGCGCAAGTTTTCCAGCGATAAAACACCATGAAATGTTATCGAAGTAATACTCTTGAAGTCCTATATCTCAGCCATGAAGGAAGCGGGAACCAGAAAACTATAATACCCAGGTATTAATATAAATCAGAGAACCTAAGCATGGATAATAAAATTTAACGAGAGTACGTTTATGAGTATATGTATGAGTACGAGTACGAGTACGAGTACGAGTATGAGTATGAGTATGAGTATGAGTATGAGTATGAGTATGAGTATGAGTATGAGTATGAGTATCAGTATGAGTATGAGTATGAGTATGAGTATGAGTATGAGTATGAGTATGAGTATGAGTATGAGTATGAGTATGAGTATGAGCATGAGCATGAGCATGAGTATGAGTATGAGTATGAGTATGAGCATGAGTATGAATATGAATTGATAATTAATTCACCTGCAACCAAACTGTTCATATATTACTGAATAATACTATTACCATATACTAATAACGCTAAATTAGGATCTTGGAATGCATAAATTTCCGCAAAATTTCGTTGGAAAAAGCAAATAATTTTTGTTCTCTTAATACTTCCACAATCTGACCAAAGGGCAATAAGTATTTGTTATGTATATATTATATATTTATGGCATGTAGAAAATCACTTCATTAAGTGATCTCCTGTACAAAATATTATTTTAGTTAATTAATTCGTCTTATTTTAAAGCTTATTCTAAAGCCCATATATGTCTAATAATCAGATCGGATGATCACTTCGCATATTTAGGTGATTAGCGAGTATATTGGGATACACTGACACTCCTTCGAGGTACTTCACGCAAACGCGTTGATTACATTCGTTATTGGTTCTAGAGGAATACCGCGCTGTAACACTCGGCACGCAACACTTTATTTAGAACCGTTGAATGATGGATATATTAGACTTGCTAGCGGTTTCCCATGGTTGGACTCCATTTGACCAAATAGCCAAAAAATAATCCAAATTAAAATACAAAAAAGTACTTCTTATTTGGAAAAAAATGTAAATTATCCGTACATAGTAGTACATTAAGAGATTTGCAACAGGACATGAGGAAATTCTCCCTTCCCATGTTAACACCAAGTGCTGCAACTCTTAAATAACACTGACTGAATAACACTGATACTAAATAATGGTCAATGGGTCTTCGTAGATAAATACCTATTTTTAAGTCACTATTGAATTCTAAGTTAATCGGCAACGACTAGTAATAATATATTCATAAATTAAAAATACATTCTAACTGAAAATAATTACTTGAAACACATTTCTCTCTTAGATTCAACCAGCAATTACAAAACTAACAAAAAATGAGACCCATTAAAGCCCCAATCCTTAAACAGTCCTTGTAACTAACTAACGACCACACCGAAGGCGCCAAGATAATGAGTCTCGGCTTTGGTGGTCGCTCTCTACTCCCCCGCGTACTATTAAGGCAACGACCGTCCAGGGATCAGGTCAGAATTTACGATAAGACGTCTCGTATTTGCATGTTTGCTGTAGGAAATCATTTTTTCCCCACTCTTACCCAGTCCCCCCTCTCATAGATTACGTATGGGATTTGGACGTTCACGAAAAATGGAGAAAAATCGACGGCGCGGACCGATTCTATTTTCTTGGCTCCCGTATCGAACGTCCAAACTTGAAAATTGCTGTTTATTCTGACCGCATCTAGTTGCATCCCGGGCCGCAGTCCCCGAGGGATCCGTCCGTCATTAAGGAATGAAATACCGAACGGGATTTCTTGCCAGGGACTGGGTTAAGATCAAACGGAATTTCCAAGACTCTCGGGGTATCTGTGGATAAGCGAAGATGTTTATCTAGAGTTTCTTAGTACTTTTTATAGTGGAGCCTCGAATATATGTTTCTATTTAAATCACTTTTGATATTTATGTGACTTTTTTAATATTTGTTTGCTAGATGTATCGGAAAGACATTAACAGATGTCGCTAGGCTTACGTATGCAATGTTATGTCTTGATAAATATAGTTTGTTCAAAGATATTTTGTACATACGTCATTCAAATTTCAGATATCAAAACGCCGCAATGTTGCCGCATCAATTTTGAATTTTAGTTCAGTTTGGCTTTAACATACAACAAAATTCTAATCTAAAAAAAATGATTGAAACTAAATGTTATGAAATATAATTTATTTTAACATTATAGTACACCCAAAAGCTACAGTTAATTATACAGCCACAATAGTTTATAGGTTAGAGTTATAACCTCTTATCACTATTGCTTTCAAGAATTTTGTATACGTCTGACAACCGGACGAATTTGGCAGGTTCATTCGTTTACGTATTAGAATTAATCACACAACATTGTGTCTCTTTTTAATTAGAATAAAGTGAGAAAGAAAATATTGTGCGATTCTGAGACAAATTTACAAATTGTAGCAAGCAATAAGGTAAACATCTAGATGGTGTATGTACAATTACGTGTTATAATTTGCGAAAGTAACACCATCGTAGAATTATACCTCTTTGAAAATATTTTGTGTCTGAAAACGTGGGTTTGAGGCATGCATTACCTTTTCTATTTAATGAAAAGATAAAGAGATTAAAAGCATTCGAACGGCAGTTTCGAAAATTCAAAATTGGTGATTTTGATGCGCAAAACGAACGTTCTGGTAGATCGAGAAAGTTTGAAGATGCGGAACTTCAAGAGTTGAGTTGGATGAAGACCCAACCCACATTCAAACAATTGACAGAAGCGTTAAAGGTTAAGAAACGATTAGCGACCGATTAGGAGCAATGGGGAAATCCAAAGATGGAAAGATGGGTGCTACATCAATTAAATAACAGGAAAATTGAAATTCGAAAAATCATCTGTGAAATGCTGCTTGAAAATTATGTTCGGAAGTCATTTCTGTATCAAATAGTGAAGGGTGATGAAAAATGGATTTATTTTGAAAACATTAACCTCGAAAAATCATTGCTATCACCTGGCGAAGCCGGCCGATCGACTCCTAATCCAAATCCAAATTATTTTGGTGATAAAACAATGCTCTATGTTTGATGAGACCAAAGTAGCATGGTTATATTACGCACCTTTGAAATCTGGTAAGAGTTAAAAGTGATCACTACCGAGAAAAACTATTAATTTGAACCATGAATTATTTCAAATAAAGGTTTGTGAAAAAGGAAAATATATTCTGAGGAATATTTTGCTGCGATGGTTACGTTTACTACAAGTTCTTAAAGTATATAAAATAACAGGTGCGGCAAAAGACTTGCTACAATTTGATTTTGATCTATAACTTTGCTCAAAGAAAATAGAACTAAGCTTGGTTTTCATCAAAGGTTTATTTAGTCTTCATATGTTTTCTCCGTTATGATGACGTTAACAAATGGTGACCGCGATTCGCTATGCAACTTTCGGCTCACATAAGGCTTTTTTCATGACATCTTGCAACATCTGAGGCTGAATTTCTTCAATTTCGTGACGAATATCGTCTTTAAGGTATAGAATCGTTTGGCATTCTTCAACTTTTGATTATAAAAAACCGAATAAGAAAAATTCTGGTGCTGTGAAATCCGGATATCTGGCTGGCCGAGCTAAATCGCCGTTTCGAGAAAATTGTCTTCGTGGAAAAACATCATTCAATAATTGAATTGTTGAACGAGCTATGTGCGCCGTGGCCCCATCTTGCTGAAGCCACTTGTCCTCTAGTCCTCGCTCTTCCATTTCAGACATAAGAAAATTTCGAATTATGTCTTGGTACTGTTCAGCAGTAACAGTAACTGCAACACATTGGTCCTTTTCAAAAAAATAGGAATGAAGCTTCCAGCATGAATACCATACCACACAGTCGTTTTCTAGTGGATGCAATGATGTTTGATGAATTAATTGAGGATTATGTGTTCCCCAAAACTGACTGTTCTGTTTATTGACGTAGCTACTGAGAAGAAAATGGGTTTCATCGCCCATTATCAGTTTAGACCAAAGATCTTCAATTTTACCAGGTAGCCTTAGGATTGCATTACTGTACTCGACTCGTTGATCAGGATCTTTCTGTAGCAAGATTTGGGACTACTTGAATTTTACACGGGAACATTTTCAAATCAGTTTTCAAAATTCGCCTTAAACTGCGTGCATAAATGTGTAACTGGGAACCACGTCTCCGAATTGATGTTTCTGGAGACTCTACAACACTATCGCGCACCAGAGCCACATATTCAGCTTTCAGCCCATTGTCTTCCAGAACGAGGCCTGTCTGCTGTCGTACCGTACTGTCGAAAATTCGCATGTAAAAGATAAGTTGTGGTTTTGTGAGGCACCGGACGATTAGGATATTTTTGATGCGATTTCCGCTATATGGCAGTAATGGAACGAATATTTTCAATAAATGTTGTCATTATCTCTGCTCATTCTTTTGGCGTAAATTTATCCATAATAAAATGGTAGCGGGACTTTTGCCTCACCTGTTAATATTATTAAAAATAATAGTTCTAATATTATATTTATGCGAAGGACAGTATATAATGAAAAACAGCAAAGAAAACGTACCGTACCTATATTACGGCACCAAAAAAAGCAATATGCAAGTATGAAGCCAAAAATAATGCCCGTCGAACGCTGAAACATTAACTTGATTAATGATGGGCGATGTTTTTGCACTTGACGATGCCACAACAAACATAATTTAGGGCAACAACCACCCATGGTAGTCGCACCTTAAAATTTGGCCTTAAAATATAAGCTCATTTCTCCGAGATGAAATCCATTTATCTGGGCCATTATATAGGCGGACCCGGGACTTAAAACTAAATGCGAGCTGAAAGTATTTTCGGATACTTCGTCGTTTGGAGGTCGTCCACGGCGTATCACGGCCCAGTTCTCGCAAAATATTGTTTAACTTTTTTTTTGCATGAAAAATTCTCCTAATACTGTCAAATAATGTTGGGGGTTTTTATGAGAAAAATCGGTATTTTAACGCTTTTTTTTTGCTGGCGTGACATTGACTAGGGGAAACTGTGGATTATATATTGTTTTTTCCTGTCTTTTTTACACGTATTCAGACACAGCGTTGGTCATTTTTATATTTTTCTTTATAAACTTGTCTTAAACAAAGACATATTAATGAAAATATGATAAGTTAGCATTAAATGTCATTGTAAAATTGTATCATCCGGCTTGGTTGGTGCAGTTGTCGAGGCGACATGGTCCTACGATAGTCACGGGATTGAATCCTACTGGAGCATGGATGTACTTTATGTTTATGTTTGTAATTGTAAAGGCATTTATAAGCAACAATGGAAAATCCAACAAGAAATAACCAACCCAGTCACGCCAGTAACCTTCTGGGTGAGACCAGATAACTACTGGAATTATCTTCAAGTTGGTCACTCGCCAGTTCGTAGGCTTAATGCCGGGGACCGTGGTTTGAAGCCAATATTAAACTCTAGGTCCTCTCCAGTCCAGGTGAAAATAAACCCTAGGGCAAAATTAGGGCCATAAACCATACATTTATATTTGCAATATTGTGGGATTGTTTTAAATATTATTTTAATTTTATCCATAGTATTTTAACTCATTAACTCTTAACTTAATTAATTCACTAACTGTATAAAGAACGCAACCTTCATTTCTTGAAACAACCAGGCTAAATATTGCACCCGAATTTTAAAGGTTTGAAAGTACGGAAATGTAATTGATTGAACTCAGAACCACCCAATATTTAAGGCATTTGCTCTACAATAATTTATTCACGTAATATTTTCTTTGGTTAAGATAGCAAACACAGGTTCCCGAATTATTCATTGAGCATGTATTACACTTTTTATCTACTTTTAATAATGTTACAACTAGTTTACTCGTTTAAATAAAGCTACAATATGTGTTACCGCCCTTTTCTTCCAAGGGACCTCTAAAAATACGTTGCGAAAGTATTTTAAGGAATTAATTTATCTAAAGTAAATAGTAAATACATCTTTTAAAATATTTGCATATTGTCCAAACTAATTAAAGAAATAAGAAAAGTTTGAAGTAATACAATTATTAAATCACTACATAGTATAAAACAAAGTCGCCTTTTCTGCCCCTATATCCCTATGTGCGCTTAAATCTTTAAAACTACGCAACGGATTTTGATGCGGTTTTTTTCAATAGATAGAGTGATTCAAGAGGAAGGTTCATATGTATAATACATGCATAATATACTAAGGCAACATTGCTAATTTTAGAGGTTTCTAACGTGATGTCGTAAATTCACCTATTTTTTTAGGCTTATTTAGCAATTAGCAAAAACGCTGCTTAACCCTACGAGTTCCCTACGATCAAATTAATGTACTACAGTATTGTACACCATAAAAAGGTCTACAAAAAAGTCCGCGATGGTATATGTTTACGATTAGGGATAACCCACATTAACCATTTTTATTGTTTACTTCTTACGTGAGAAAATGGCTTATTTACGAAGCTATTTTAAGCAATACGGCATTAATCCTTATCGAATTAAGTACCTTAAATACAGTGTGCAATGTGAATTAAACAAATATTTTCGGAAATATTACAAATTTAAAATTTGCGTTTAAAAATGTGTAATGTAATAAAAATTGTATGAATTTAGATATTCCAAAGATAGCAGGAAGTATAGGGGAAGACGAATTGTTTTACTCCAAATTTAATGCGTGCAGGCCAAGGGCAGTAATGAATGAACCAAAAATACTGGATCGATTTTAATCATGTTTTCATTGAGTGACATAGGCATATATATTTTATGCCCGTGCAAAGTCGGAGCGGGCCGCTATGTTTTTATATACAACGTTCATATTTTTTCTGTAGTGTATTTAATTTAGTATCAGCATTGCACCCGTGCGAAGCCGGGGCGGGTCGCTAGTTATTCAATAAATGATAGAAATAGTTATTAGCAACTTCACTGAGCTGGATCAAATGGTTTTTCTTCTTTTAATCTATTGACTAAGCCAGTATTATCTGGGAGTTTTAGAACCTCAACATTGATGTGTTGATATACTCTCTGTTCAGGTCTTTGGACATAGTCCTTGATTACGTTGTTGACAGTTTCAATCTTTAGGTCCTGGTGCATGTTGTTGTTACTGTGTGTTACTAAGGTAGCATATTGAGAGGTTTGTACATTGTTCAATCTTATTTAGGAAATGGAAAATGTCCGAGGCAATATAATCAATAAAATATTCAACAAATGATAGGAAAAAATTAATTATATTAACAAAAAATCATATCATATAACGAAAAATAGAAATTTTGTCGTAAATATTCTCTACCTTACAAATTACCACACTTCCATTACCGAATAAATCGACATCGTCGAGACGCAAACTTTAGTATGCGAAAACTGAAGTCTGCGCCTATGCGGTGGGTACGTTCGACGACTGGTAAAGAGGGCGGCTTCGATCGACTGTTTAGCGAGGCAAAGTCACGATCCACGCCATTCCTAAGCCTTCTCGCATTAACCTTATCTCGTGAATTAGAAGAGGTTGGCGTCGATATTGACGCGGCGGGTTTTTATTGGGTTTTAAGTTGTTTGAGGACGAGATCTGCCGTGGCGGCGCGAAGACCGATAGAGAAAATCAGGTAATTTGCGTAAAGCGCCCGCTTGTCGTCGAGAAAAGGCGAAGGCGCTTTCATCGAATTGATTTGCTTTTATTCTTTATTAATTTTGCTTCGGTAGATTTAAACGCTCCGAAAGGTGGGGAGGCGGATGAAAAATAACCGTTTAAATATGCGCGGTCGTTGCTTGGATTTGTTAAATTAAGTTTCAGATCGCAAGAAAAAGTATATTGAAAAAAAATTACTTAGGGTTGGGCAGTATTTAAATCACTTATAATTAAATTACGTAATTGAAATAAAAATTAATATTTTGTCTTTGTATTGAGTATTGTAGTAATTATAGTAAATAATAATAATAATAATAATAATAGAAAAA
This sequence comes from Rhynchophorus ferrugineus, assembly GCF_030347505.1. Classification (NCBI taxonomy): domain Eukaryota; kingdom Metazoa; phylum Arthropoda; class Insecta; order Coleoptera; family Curculionidae; genus Rhynchophorus; species Rhynchophorus ferrugineus. Next base: position 3,583,010 of record NW_027472588.1, read on the forward strand.
TATATTATGTATTTGTATTTAATATTATAGTAATTTTAATTTACGCAGCTCTGGATGCCGTAAACAAAGATATAGGTATTGATTAAAATTAAAATTCGATGCATCAAAATCGATATATCAATACTTTTCTCGACGGCCTACATTCCCCCTTACTTGCTTAGATCTGGTAATGTATAACTTTTAGTTAGTTTCTGATTTCAAGAGGTCTAAAATTCGCAAACAATAGTTCCTACCAACAGAAAACACTACAAACAATAATAATACCACCAAAAAAGATAAACGGCGAATCGTAACACCCGAAATTATGAAAACGCAAAAACAGGCAAATTAGCATGAACGCGAGCAATTTTCCGTCGCAGGAAAATTCCCGAGACCCCTCCGTCCGTCCCACTCCTCGTAGCCGCGTTCTCCCTCACATTTTATATTAAATAAATGTGAAACGGAGTGTGTATAATCTGAGCAGACGGAAAGAAATTTGAATTTTCTTCTTGCCGCGCCCGCCTGTTTGTCGAGGGACCCCGTGAACTTGACATGTACGACGAAAGTTAGACAATTTATATGCGGGATAACAATCCTGTCGGGCTGAGTTCCTATACCTGGCCGGCATGGAAATGAGTCGGCATGAATGAAGTAACGGGACGGAGAAGAAACGAAAGGTCTCTACGCATCGGGACTAATATCGGCGGATGGACTTAATGACGGACGGGAGGTAATCTAATCAGCAATTATGGCCTCACAGAAGATTCGTAGAATAAATTCGGCAGCTTTAAAATTTCCTTTGGTATCAATTAAATATGTATTATTAGTTAGGAGTTGGTAAGGACATTTTTTGCATGCTTGCTTATTGTTTTGAATATAAATCCATTTTTTCCTTAAATAATATATATGTTACGTTATACGAGTAATATTGCATTGATAACGTACTGTAATATGATCTGAGTGGATCTGTTTTGAATGGTGTTACGAGTAAGATATTTAAACATAGACATTGGGAAGATCATGAGGCTAATTAACCGGAATCTAATTACTTATCGAAGACAGAAAACGAGTTGACGTTGGATTAGCAATCGTTCCGCAGTTACTCGAAGTGTTCTTTAATGTAATTAAGGGGCGTTCGATAGAAGTATTGCAGTTGAAGCTGCAAAGCCACAAAAGGTAGATTGAAGATTCTCAACGAATCATTATATTAACTATACCAAGTAAGAAATATTTGAGCTTTGAAAAACACTACTAGTCCGTGGATACCCGGCACACACATTACATTCCAAGGTGTAACATCATCAAAGGCGGATTGACGTTGCTGTGAATTAACATATACTTTACTGGAATTTGTATAGAAGCTTGCAGGTCGCGGTGAACGGCCACCAAAGTTCAGTTTATTTGCATTAGTCTATTCGAAACACGGATACCATTGAAATTTGGGTAGAGACAGCGCTATTTCGAAGGTCTTCAAATTCAAACTGACAGGACAAGGAATCATAGAATGCTCAAACATAATTTTATTCGAATTATAATCTGTCCAGACCTGTTAGTACTGCACTGGTGACGGACTGCACTGTGATCCGAAGGGTCGTCTTTGTTGAATGAGGTTACGAGCGGAATATCTTAAAATAGATCTCACATTCTAAAGAAAATAAATTCTAACTGTCTGATTTTAACTACTTTTAACCTCAAGGTCGCCTTGTCCACCGACTAACCACTTCCCTCTTATTTCCTTTAAACAAAATTGCTCTTAGTGTAAATTAATAATTTTTCTGTGTCACTAATAAATCTCTTACAACTGAGGAAATAACAATAGTTCTTCTATTTTTATTTAGTTTTTCTGTTCTTCAATAGTGTTTAGTTTTCCTACTATAAGGTATTCACATACATCGGAGTCTCTACTGGCATATGTAGTACCAGTTTTGAAGCATTATTAACTCAGTTGGACTCACAACTAGATCCATTTACCATCCATTATTTGTGTGGTAACGGATGGAACTGATGGGAAATGATTCTAACCACTATTTAATAAACATTTAAATATATAATTGTTGTTTCCAACTGACATTTCTTGACGCAACACATATATTGCAGGAAAGTTTCATGCCTACTTTCAAAGCATTATACCATGAAAGTCTTTAGGAAATGTGAATCAGAAATAAGCTAAAAAATCTTGAACTATTGCAGAGACAACAAATGTATCACTTACTAGGATAATTGGTAATAGATCATACATTCTTACACATTTATTTAATAGGCAATCCTGATGCAGAAATTTATAGATATTTTTCTCACAATCCAACAGTGAAGCAAAAGATTGGCCAAGAACTGTAATCCTTCCTTTATATCTGACAATCGGCGAAGTAGCTATTGGTAAACTCAAAGAAATGTATAATAATCATCTGGTATCAAATAAATATAGGCAAAGTCTTCAAATAAAATTAAGTTATAGACTTAACATCATAAACACCCTATATAGCATGCTGACAGACCAACAGATAATAAATTTCGATATACAAGAAAATATTTATTTGCAATGCGAGTTATATATAGCATCGGCGACGGGGCTTATGGCCAATATTCGGTGTAATGATTTCGTACAATAGCCGAACAGATTTCCGAACGGTTTGATATTAATTTTACAAACAATGGTGTTAATCCAATTACCAATAAAGATCGTACGAACGACGCCATTACGCTGCCCGATATAAATCGCTTCATGATTGAAACTTTGTTTTATTTTCGGGCCGATTAAATTTGTTCTTTCAAAAGTTTCCTACCTCTCTTTATAGGCGATTGTTACCCCTTTCGTTAAAAGCAGGGACCGGCTTAGGATTTGAAGTTTTTTCAATATAATTTTCAATATAAAATTAGCTTTAGCGATAAATCTTCTCTCTCCGATTACGCGCCATTTATATTAGGAGATTGTAATTGATTTTTTTCGTAATTCATAATCAAACGATGTTTAAGAAGGGTTTTAATGTGTTTAATCAATTGAAAGCCTAATAATAAATACAGAGTTATATCCTCTATACAGAATGATTTTAAAAATGGTTCTTAAAATATTAAAAAAAAAGAATATGTCGCACTAATATTCCAATAATGTAATAAATATAATACCTTGAGTTGAATTGCCAGCAACATCCAGTAGATCTCATAGATGCAGGTCAAAATGTGGTGTGTTGAGCAGCCGTTCATTAGATGCTATCTGATATCCCTTTCCTCAATTTGTACATTACTCAGAAGATCGGTTATTGGGTTATTTTTGGTGTTTGCTTAAAAAATATCACTATAAATATACACACGAAAAATATATACACGAAGTTACACAATAGTCAGACAGTCGCCAAAATGACGAACACTCATCGCATCTGAATTGATGTCGTGAAAACCTCGCAATGTTGCCGAATCAATTCTAAGTTTCAGTTCATTTTGGCTTCGACATACAACAAAATTTTATCAAAAGGAAATAATTAAATAAAAATACTGTTATTAAACACAGTTAATTTTAACATTATAGTACATCAATTATATTTATTATTGAAGGGGTTAAAATAAGGTATATGAAAAAGGGGTATATGACCATTTTACACATCATCATCTATGGGACAGAGATCTTGGTGCAATCTTGAAGTAGTAGTATCCTCTGGAAGGCCAATACACCTAATTAACAATTGCTTAACCAAGTAATGTATTTTACTTATTTTATAGAACATATTTACCTTTTACGTTTAGTTCTTATTTACTTGTGTGTGTTTACTTGTAAAGTCGTTTTGATATCACTATATTTCTCCTTAGTTTGTTATGTTGCTACCTGTATAGATCTTTCTTAACAAAATTATATTTAATCACTACATTTTCCCCTTTCCTCACATATTTTAACCAATTGCTCATGTATATTTTGAACAATTACAAACATATCTGGCATATAAATCTTTCACACTCTACATTACGACTTCCAGCTATCGCGTAATAATTATAAACTAAACTTTATATAATTTTTTCTTCTTCTTCTTCTCTTTTTATACTTTTCCATAATTTGTAAATTTCTTCTTTAATGTGACTGATCAAGAAGATCCAAACTGAAGGGGTCATTAGCCAGTTTCCAGCATGAAGAGTTATATATCTGCAATGAATTATTAAAAATGTTATAACTAATAAATCCTTATCAATTGTTTTTTGAATGTTTACATTTTCCCATCAGTTTTGTTATCTTTACCGCAGCAAATTAATATATAAGAGTAAAAATGCTTACCTCTCCAGCGAATTTTAAGAGGGGCCCCCATTATCACGTTGGCTTTCGTAACTGATTTGAGAACTATATTACCTATACTAATATTCTAAAGATTTTTATAGACGTTTGGCAACCGCACGAATTTCGTAGGCTGGTTCAGCAACATGCTCGAATGTGTCAAGGAATATTGTATCTGTTTTTTACTAGAATAAAATGAGAAGAAACATATTATCTGACTCTAAAATGAATTTAAAAATTTCAACAAGCTAGATATAAACATCTTAATGATGTGGATTTACTGGTATTTTGTGTAGACTATATCAAATAATTTTGCTATATTAGGGTTCATCGATACACGAGCAATAATACCAAATAATACATAGAATAATAATGGAGGCCCGGATCGAAGCCCTCTTAAAAAAAGAAATCTAGTCCAAACAGCAAACTTTCTAGACGGTAATTAATTTATCGACCACCTCGAAATTCTCGTTGTTTCTTTACGACATTACCGCCATGTTTTATTCATAGCTTCATCTCGGGACAAATTAAGTATAAAATGCCAAAACCATTCCTAATCAATTTAAGACGGATCTTTGATACTAATTTGCAGCCGTAGGCTCCGGCGCTGATAGCGCGCCGACCAAAAGTTAGTTCGCAAGAAGTTCGGAGGACACATATTTCTAGAAACAATTCATCAAATCGGATCCCGTTCCCGTGGCTTATCTGCGGCCTCGGTCCAACTTTCGTGCCGACTAAAGTTTCGTGTCAACTCAGTTGTTTTGGTTTTTCCCGATAATTTTAAACTGATAACGGGGAAAAGTGTCCCTGAGCCCTCGAGCGTGTTTCTCCGAATCATAACTTTTGATTAATTGGGCCGTTCGATTCGTTCGATTTTACCAGGTTGTTAAATTATACATCTACTGTGCTCTAACGAAAGCAATTGAAACAATTATCGGGATAGGAATCAGAAAAGAGTTACTATTGAGAGGCAATGGGTTGTTATAAGTATAACTCCGGCAATACGTACAACATCTACAGAAATAATGAAATGATGAACGAACAAAAATATTAAATATGAAGATGTTAAATTTAAAAGAAATAGAATACCTCAGAACTGTATTGGAATTTAATATGCAAAAATTTGATCATAGAGGGTGAGCCAAAAACATTTCAAGTGATAAGTTTATTTAATCAGATAAATTTAACTAAATAACTATGAATAAACATGGAACTTTAGCAAAAATACCTCCTCCAGAAAACTGTAACACGAAAATAGTCGAGAAGACCGAGACCTTCAACTGTCATCGGACTGAAAGTGTTATTGATCAAGAGATTCGCAACAGGACATGAGCAAAAACTCCACACCATATTAATAGCGAGGTGCTGTAACTCTTTGATAACACTCAACTAGGCCGCAGACTCATGAGGACCAAAACATTTGATCTTGTGTAGTGAATTGCAGTAAAACTATTATTATATCAGAAATTAGGTAAGAGTCACTGAGTCTTCCTAGGTAAATACTTAGTTTTAAATAACTCGACGCTAGCGAGTTAATTAGCAACAAACCGATGATAATAAATTAATAAACAAAAGACAACAACACGGGGGTCGTTTTGTGTACCGCTCATATGGATAATGAACAGGGTAACAAAAGTTTTGAAAGAATAAATGGTCACCGTCACAGTATAACATATACCTGTCAATTAAGAGGAGCTAATCTAACAAATTAAACACTTAGTGTTGCACTTTTTAGACGTAGATAGTCACAATTTTGAGTGATATGATTGGCCGTTCGTCTTTTTTGATTATATTATTACAAAACATTGAAAATGTTATTACGAATTTTGCAAAATATTAAAAAGTAAATATTTTCCATAACAATCCGGTTATATAAAACTTTTAACGTCGATCAGCATTAAAAATTAAATAAAAAACAAACCAGAACTGGAAACGTATAAAACGTAAATCCCTCGGGCAAAAGTTATTAATGGGAAGTGGTTTAATCCTCGTACGTAATGATAACCGAAAATGCAGAACAAAGATTAGGCTCCGCCCGGCAAATATTAAAAACTAATCCCGTTTCATTAAATGCATATAACAAAACGCGAGAGAATTTAATCAGGATTGCATACCCGGTCGGAATCCTATTATAACTTGTTAGGAATTTCGGACGTTTCGTACGAGAATATTTGTCTCTTGATTTGGCACCGCTTGGCCGAACGAATCCGGTTCAAACATTTTCCGTTTTTGGTAGAATAACAGCGGTTCGGTTTTTAAGTATCAGCCGCGTGTGAAATTAGAACCGCATTAATTCAAAATTACATACCTTTGTGTTCGGGTTCGGTTTTACGATGGATTGTACATTTTTGCGATTTTATTTTTTAGGTTGGGACATGAATAAGGTTGTATTGGAGGTATACGTTCATTGATCCTCACTTTGGATAGATTTTGAAAGGCGTACCCTAGCTAATATGCTTCTTTTTTATGTTTTCATAATTTGGGTGTTATGATTTGCCGTTCATCTTAAATTTTTATTATAATGAAAACAACGCCGATATAATCAGTGTTACAAACAAAAATAAAAAACTGTAAAATATGCAAGCTAAATAAGGTGTAATATTTTCCTGCAACAATCTGTAACGTTTTAAAGAATTTGGTATACATTTGACAACTAGGTGAATTTTTATGACATCAGACAGCATTGTCTTTTTTTAATTAAGACAAAATGGAAAGGAAAAATATAGTCTAATTTTTATACGAATTGACAAACTGCAATAGGCAATAGGTTTGACATTGTAATGAGGTATGTCATTACTATTTAGGACAAATTAAAGTTCTTGTCACATTATATCACATTGCTAATATTTTGTATATGGATCTAATTTTGGATGTGCCTGCATATCATGAAGTATCCTTCTGAAAATCGTTTGTGTGAGTAGATTTATTATTTATACGAAAAACTATTTTCATTGGTTTAGAAAACTTTTCCTTTTAGCACGTGTTATAGTTGAAACAACCAATAATGGTATAAATTAGCCTGTGTTTAAAAAATTATACTGCTTTACTTTTGTATTTGTAGGATCATAAATTGACTTTATAACTCACTAATAACCTAATTTCTTTGTTTTGACCTAATTTCTTGGCACTCCTCGATGCCCCCTTTACTCATCTTGAATCAGTTATTTTAATGACCTGGTTTCCAGTCTTTTCTTAGCCTTTCAAGTATTTAAGTTAGCTACAGTAAACTTGTCCTTAATTTTTTCTGCTATGACAGTCATTTTATTCTATAAATGTAAGGATAACATTATATGCATTTCCATATCATCATATATCGGTAACTGTAGTTGGTTTGATTATGTTTTTCTACAGCATACCATGGCATTACGAACATTTATTAAAATTTTTGTGTGCGCCTTTACATCAACACAAAATTAGACTAGAGAGTTCCTTGACTGAATTTTTCTGATGTCATATTCATAAAAAATATAGAATACTACTTACGAATGCGCCCTTCAGTTTTATTAATATTTTCTAGAGTTTTGAGACAAACCTTCGTCTTATTTCCTCATTGTTCTTCCATATCCTTTTATCATTTTTTTCCATAACATTTTCCTTCTTTAATTTATTTCTTCAACGATTGATTGCTCAATTTGCCTGCCCTCTTAACTCCAATAAATGTGGCTTTAGCAACGCTTTGGTTCTTATTTAATCTCCTTATTTTTTAATAAATCTATTGTAATTAGTTTTGTATTTAATGATTTAATGATCATTCTTTTTGGAATCCTTATTCTACTCTTCATTACTCATATTTATTTCATCGATTTGTTTTCTTGTTGTTTCATTTTTTAGTATTACTTGTTTAATTTATTCTATTTTATTAGTTTTTTATGTCTGAGGGATAATTAATTATTTTTCTGTTATTAAGAGTTGTTTTATTATATACCACGAGATAACGAAACAATTTACTTCTTTACAACAATTTTTGATCTATTTCTTTTATGTTATAAAAATTATGGTTTCAATATTATAACGTATTTTTTATCAATACTGTTTTGTTCTCTTCCAGAGTGATTATATTATCTTTGTATAATAGTTTATGCATTCATGAACTACAGTTAAAGAAGCGTATCAACTCTTGGAATCGAATGAAATGGAAAATAGCTATATCCGATTTTAAGCCAGATTATGATCTCATATTGGAAATAACTATATTCTCTCATGTTGAAGGAGGAAAAAACGACAAATAGAGAACGCAGAGAGGCATTCTCCACCATCCGCTCGGCCAAGAAACGTACCGTACAATCCATTAACGGAATTGGTAAAGGATAGTGCAGCCCGCCAACTTCCTCTCCAGCATGCAACTATTTTTGAAGTTTGTCGTCTCTACGCTTTACAGTCAATTTTAATGGCGAACGATCCCGGATCCATCCGGAACGATTTGGCTAATGGATTGGTTAGAGACAGTGCCGCCCATAAAACCGAAACAGATTATGACAATAGGATGCGACCTGGCTCTTTGTTCCCGGTGACGTTCTGTGACTTTGTCGGAATTTTTACGAGACAATATGGGACGATTGGCTCGTTTTTATATCGGCCATAGTCTGGGGCATTGTAAAATAATCAAGATTTTTATTTCGCTCCGTGTTATATGTTGATTGAAATTGAATTGGGACGACTGTCGTTCTGTTTCTGTGCGACATAATAACAAGTAGAGGGTCAGGGTACATTTATTAAAGCTGAAAAATTTCTGTGTTGTATTTTGCTGCCGAGAATATCGAAATTACCCGGAATGGAATTATTTGGTCAAATGATTCTATCTTTATGTTATACCTAGAAATAAAAACTCATGGCAAAATTTATTCTTAAACTATTTATAATACCAAATTAGATAATTAACGTTAGTAAGTTATTTCTTTCTATCTTATTTACTATAATATATTTCATTTAATAAGGTAATGATTTAGAGCCATCCACTGTTTTGCATTGCTGTTTTTATGTAAGATGACTTGTATGTAAATATACCGAAATAGTCAAGAAATAAGATAATTAACTTTGAGTGTTAATTATGGATTGTAAATATATAAATTCACGAATCTATTGAAGGAGCAAGTATATTGATGAATACGTTTTTTACTAAATTTGGTCCAAATTAGCTTCAAATTAAACTCTACCTAACTTACGTGGCATATTACGGGCGTTAACATATATAATTGCGTCAATAAATCGATAGTCCATTTTCAATAGATACTCGCTCATTTTTTATCTCAAACTCTGACACGAAGATTTTGAATAATGAACGGAAAATCTTTCTAAACTACCCCTCAGTCGGTCTAATCATAACCTACCCGCTCTAAAAGACTACAAATAAAAGGGACGTAAACCGTTTCAAGCTCAAGAGAAGAGAAATTACATAGCATTAAACGAAATACATGACAGTATCGCTACTAAATTATTGAAAAACGTGTGAATATGCAAGTGGTTGTGGATCGAGTAGTATTTTATATGCGCTCGAACGGGTGAATAGCGACGTCAAGTGCTGTAGAATTTTTAAAATTCTGGTTATTTTCTAAAGAAATGCCCGTTATAATATTAAACCTTTATGTCGAGTTAGCTACGATAGGCTTCAAGTTCTGAAACCTGTAATATGAGGCTAGTTTGGATTGGCGCTTTTGTGAGTATTAAATGTACCAAAAACACGCAAAAGCTCAGTCTTCGAGTCGTATTTACTTTCGTTATTGTTTTTCATTATTTGAACAAATTGAACAATAATTTCAGGTATTTACGACTGTTTTGTTTCGGTTTGTTAATACTCAGGAATTATAGTGAGATTATTTATTTATTTTTGTTTGTTTTCGCATTTTTTCTAGAAATATATTTAAATATTAAATATGCCAATAAGTATTTAATGTTCAACAAAAGAAGGCATTATCAGATAAGTGATGATAAGTGAAGATTAACTAAATTCATGATGTCCTACAACTTTTTTACAGGATATTTGGATCAGTATTATTTTGGTATAACAATAAGTGATCGTGATAGGTTATGGGAAACTCAGCTAGATATTCAAGCTTGTACAGCAACCTTGTGAAAATGATTCAAGCTTACAAAACATAAGGTATGGCATGCCAATTAATAAAAGAGAATCGGTTCAATAGCAGAATATTCTGATCAATCTGATATTCTTTTTAAAAATTACAAGGTGTTAATTAAATCTGAATAATTGAACAGCCCAAAAAGCGTTTTAAGTTGGTTGGCTTTAGTGTTGAGCCAATAAATTGCAAGCGGCACCTAATTAATATGTAGAGTTATTGAAAAAAAGATCAAACAAAGATTTAATTTGGGCGACAACATAACGAACTTGCCTGTAAAAAATAATATTTTGAAGCTGACATGACTCGTGATGTTGACCATTTTCACAATAGACATCTCCAGGTGGGTTGACTTGAGTTTATTTCTTATGTTGAGAATATTTCAATAAAAATATATTATTTAAGGATATTAATGAAAAGAAAATTAATATCGTTTATAAATATATATAATATCTTAATGCAGTGCAATTTTGTAACAATTAAATTAAATTAAATATGTATTTTGCAAATTTTCACGACTATATATATGGAAAATGTGATATAAATTGCTCTAGAATGTATAGTTTTAAAAATATGCGACCTAAACAGAAATACACCCATTTTTCAAAAATATACTTTTTGTCGTATAACTTCAAAACTAATTGATTTATAAAAATTATTATACCACTATTCGATTCAGCGTAAAATTCTCTATAATCTCTATATTTAATTATCAACCTGCGATTATTTGAATGAAAATGACAACAGAAATATTGTAAATTGCCAAAAATCGCAAATTTTCACGACTATATATATGGAAAATGTGGTAATATTTTTTACCCCTCAGATAATGACGAAAGTCCGTAATTACATGTGTTTTGAGGTGAAGGAAATGAAAATCCGGGTTAAATTGCTCTAGAATGTATAGTTTTAACAATATGCGACATAAACAGAAATCCACTCTTTTTTCAAAAATATACATTTTGTCGTATAACTTCAAAACTAATTGATTTATAAAAATTATTATACCACTATTCGATTCAGCGTAAAATTCTCTATAATCTCTATATTTAATTATTAACCTGCGATTATTTGAATGAAAATGACAACAGAAATATTGTAAATTGCCAAAAATCGCAAATTTTCACGACTATATATATGGAAAATGTGGTAATATTTTTTACCCCTCAGATAATGACGAAAGTCCGTAATTACATGTGTTTTGAGGTGAAGGAAATGAAAATCCGGGTTAAATTGCTCTAGAATGTATAGTTTTAAAGATATGCGACCTAAACAGAAATACACTCTTTTTTCAAAACTATACATTTTGTCGTATAACTTCAAAACTAATGGATTTATAAAAATTATTATACCACTATTCGATTCAGCGTAAAATTATCTATAATCTCTATATTTAATTATTAACCTGCGATTATTTGAATGAAAATGACAACAGAAATATTGTAAATTGCCAAAAATCGCAAATTTTCACGACTATATATATGGAAAATATGGTAATATTTTTTACCCCTCAGATAATGACGAAAGTCCGTAATTACATGTGTTTTGAGGTGAAAGAAATGAAAATCCGGGTTAAATTGCTCTAGAATGTATAGTTTTAAAGATATGCGACATAAACAGAAATCCACTCTTTTTTCAAAACTATACATTTTGTCGTATAACTTCAAAACTAATTGATTTATAAAAATTATTATACCACTATTCGATTCAGCGTAAAATTCTCTATAATCTCTATATTTAATTATTAACCTGCGATTATTTGAATGAAAATGACAACAGAAATATTGTAAATTGCCAAAAATCGCAAATTTTCACGACTATATATATGGAAAATGTGGTAATATTTTTTACCCCTCAGATAATGACGAAAGTCCGTAATTACATGTGTTTTGAGGTGAAGGAAATGAAAATCCGGGTTAAATTGCTCTAGAATGTATAGTTTTAAAAATATGCGACATAAACAGAAATCCACTCTTTTTTCAAAACTATACATTTTGTCGTATAACTTCAAAACTAATTGATTTATAAAAATTATTATACCACTATTCGATTCAGCGTAAAATTCTCTATAATCTCTATATTTAATTATTAACCTGCGATTATTTGAATGAAAATGACAACAGAAATATTGTAAATTGCCAAAAATCGCAAATTTTCACGACTATATATATGGAAAATGTGGTAATATTTTTTACCCCTCAGATAATGACGAAAGTCCGTAATTACATGTGTTTTGAGGTGAAGGAAATGAAAATCCGGGTTAAATTGCTCTAGAATGTATAGTTTTAAAGATATGCGACCTAAACAGAAATACACCCATTTTTCAAAAATATACTTTTTGTCGTATAACTTCAAAACTAATTGATTTATAAAAATTATTATACCACTATTCGATTCAGCGTAAAATTCTCTATAATCTCTATATTTAATTATTAACCTGCGATTATTTGAATGAAAATGACAACAGAAATATTGTAAATTGCCAAAAATCGCAAATTTTCACGACTATATATATGGAAAATGTGGTAATATTTTTTACCCCTCAGATAATGACGAAAGTCCGTAATTACATGTGTTTTGAGGTGAAGGAAATGAAAATCCGGGTTAAATTGCTCTAGAATGTATAGTTTTAAAAATATGCGACATAAACAGAAATCCACTCTTTTTTCAAAACTATAAATTTTGTCGTATAACTTCAAAACTAATTGATTTATAAAAATTATTATACCACTATTCGATTCAGCGTAAAATTCTCTATAATCTCTATATTTAATTATTAACCTGCGATTATTTGAATGAAAATGACAACAGAAATATTGTAAATTGCCAAAAATCGCAAATTTTCACGACTATATATATGGAAAATGTGGTAATATTTTTTACCCCTCAGATAATGACGAAAGTCCGTAATTACATGTGTTTTGAGGTGAAGGAAATGAAAATCCGGGTTAAATTGCTCTAGAATGTATAGTTTTAACAATATGCGACATAAACAGAAATCCACTCTTTTTTCAAAACTATACATTTTGTCGTATAACTTCAAAACTAATTGATTTATAAAAATTATTATACCACTATTCGATTCAGCGTAAAATTCTCTATAATCTCTATATTTAATTATTAACCTGCGATTATTTGAATGAAAATGACAACAGAAATATTGTAAATTGCCAAAAATCGCAAATTTTCACGACTATATATATGGAAAATGTGGTAATATTTTTTACCCCTCAGATAATGACGAAAGTCCGTAATTACATGTGTTTTGAGGTGAAAGAAATGAAAATCCGGGTTAAATTGCTCTAGAATGTATAGTTTTAAAGATATGCGACATAAACAGAAATCCACTCTTTTTTCAAAACTATACATTTTGTCGTATAACTTCAAAACTAATTGATTTATAAAAATTATTATACCACTATTCGATTCAGCGTAAAATTCTCTATAATCTCTATATTTAGTTATTAAGCTGCGATTATTTGAATGAAACAGAAATATTGTAAATTGGCAAAAATCGCAAATTTTCACGACTATATATATGGAAAATGTGGTAATATTTTTTATAAAATATCATTACAAAGTTGTTAAAGAACTTTAGAGACGAAACGCCTGTTTAAATTGCGTTACCATTGAACAACTAGCTCTATATATATATATATATATATATATATATATATATATATATATATATATATATATATATATATATATATATATATATATATATATATATATATATATATATATATATATATTTATGAACCAAATAGAGAACAATTAACACCAATGTTTCAAGAAATATGGGAATAGTAATGAGTAATGATGGATAAAATTAATCTGTTCTTTTTTTAAAGAAGTTGAAGTAATTTGTATCGAATAAGAATCAGTTATATTATAAATATAGTATTTTTTTATAATAATCAACACAACCGAAATTACTATTACAACACAATATGTGTTCATAACTTGACGTAAACAATCTAATTTAGCCTGACTTCATTCTGTTACGTAAGCCGTATATTTACCAGTAAAAAAACGATTTCTGTTCGATGGGAAATAAAGAAGAAACCGGACGGAAAAATGGACGGGAGAACAAGAAATATGAAGGAAACGTGAGGAAAAAAGAGATTTCATTTAGGAGAAAGTTTTTCGGGTAGTTTTCGAGCCGTTAGTCCAGCCGGGCTACATTAAAAACTTATTACGCTTGGGCCAAATGCCGAGAAAATTAACGAGCGACTGCTGAAAAGTTAAAAAGCAACGAAAGAAGGACCCACGCCAGCGGTGGGGAGCTTTCTCTGCCTCTGCGCATCTTTGTAGCCGTTATGTAATAACCGATTTTTGGCTTTGTCTTTCTATTTATGAAACAGTAGGGTATAATAAGATACATTAGTAATAAATTAAGGGATTTCGAACAAAGGAGTGATAAGTTAGTAAGTTTTGAAGATGTCAACTTTTCATTCACTTCATTCACGGTCAATTTTTAAAAAATAAAATAGGGAACAATAATTTTTCTCCAGCATGAACACCACGCCATACAGTGGTTTTTACTGGATGCAATGATGTTTCGTGAATGAATTCTGGATTCTGTGTTCCCCAAAACCGACTGTTCGGTTTATTGACGTGGCCACTGGGAAGAAAATGGGCTTCATCGCTCAGCCACATTTTCAGCGTTACGAAATTTTCAAATCAACATACTCCGTGATGGTTTTGGAAGAAAGAAAGGAATATTGATTATCTGTACCCTGTGATTATCTCAATCGCTCCAGTAACCAAGCTGGTTGGGTAAGAGAAAATATAATCCAGTCGATATAAACCCTAGTTCGTATAAAGGAAACTCTAAAATAAAATATAATTACTTTTCGTGAGGCAATCATTTCAACTAGTTAGTTAGGGCTTAAATATGGAATGCTTAGTTAACACACGAGTTATTTTCCATATCTTTTAACATATTACAAACTCTTTGTGACTTGTTTCCCCTACACCTTTTACGAGTAAATACGATATGTATGTATCTCTTAAATCAAAACAAAATTAGAGTACTTAAGTTAAAGTTAAGAATTATAATTATACCAAACAAAATTATAAATTTTCTTTCGAAAATATACGAGCTCGACAGTTTATATTAGTTTTGCAGTAAGAATTTGGTCACCTTGTGGATTAATCCCAAAGATTTTGCGTTCATTTCGATCATTTTTAATACGCGGTACTAAAATAATTGGAAGATGCCTAGTCTAATATTTGACATTATTTGTGGACATGACACCTATTGGTGATATCAGTGTTAGTCATTGTCACAAACACCACTTATTTCCCTACTAACTTGAGCGGTATTTTCTCTTTTTAATAATAAAAGAGCAAATATGTTGAATATTCTTTTTTAGTAGAATCTCCTTGTAATATTTATGTATTGATGTAAAAGGACAACAACATTTGATTGAGTAAAAAAATACGTTATGTTTATATCTAGAATGTTCTATGGGTGGTTATAGAATGAATTAATTGAATAATTATTACTAGCCCGAAGTATGCAATTTTTAAAATAATATAATAGGAAAAAAAGGATATAGATAATTGTGAATATGTAGCAAATTTATCTTGGAGATTTTCGGGTAGAAATAATAGTTAGTAGAGTTTACATAATAAATATTTATTAAAATAACCAAT
Organism: Rhynchophorus ferrugineus; assembly: GCF_030347505.1. Taxonomy (NCBI): domain Eukaryota; kingdom Metazoa; phylum Arthropoda; class Insecta; order Coleoptera; family Curculionidae; genus Rhynchophorus; species Rhynchophorus ferrugineus. The sequence continues at coordinate 3,598,979 of NW_027472588.1, forward strand.
TTATGCAGTCAATTTTTGTATTTAGAAACAATCTAAAACAAAAATTGATAATTCAGGTACAGCCAATTACCGAAACCAGATGTTCGATACGCTGGAGCGAGCCATAAAAGTGAAAAACGGAAATTTTACTAAAAACCAAAAGGCCATTGCGAAGTCAATCGCAATCAATTCGATACTGGCCATTGTACGAACGAATTCGGTTGATATTCCATCTAGCCGGCGACGCCGACTTTCGATTGTCGTCTAGTTTCCAACCAATATGCTTGCAAACCATAGTAGAAAATCCGATTTGCCTCGTTACAAATGAAAAGCGATTTCCCCGTTCCATATACGCCATAACATTCAAATCGTTTGACGAAAACTAGCCATCGACTGTATCTATCTGGCGACTTACGGGCAGGGTTCTTCCGGAATGGCGGAGAGAATTTTACTTTTACTTTGTCAGATCAATATGTACGAGGTGCGTTCAAAAAAAACCTGGAAATATCCCGGATCGCACAGCTACAAGTTTCTAAAAGTTGTCAATCATATAGGTTGTTCATTTTTCTTGTCATTTCTTAAAAGAGCATTACGTGTATTGTTGACGAATCTGGAACTACGTAGACTGATATTAGGCCTCTAAATTAGTTCCGAAGAAGATATTATTTATTAAAAAAAAATGCTTGCAATTTAATAAAATAAATATTGGAATATTGAATAGGGCAAAAACCTTTTTCGTTCTTTTCTTTATTACTGTTATATCGAAGACCTCTCGGGATATAGAAAAAAATAATGACGATGATCAAATGTATATATTTAAATTAGATTCATGGCCAGCTCGTGTCTCAGCTTAGAGGAAGACGACTTCCCATTAATTTTATTCACGAACAAGCCAGGTAAGATATTCCCCAATAATGTAAGACAAGAAAATCATAAAAATTTAATGCTTTTTCTGTTGAAAGCTTTTTTGCACGACCTTATTTTTAGCGAGGCACGGCCAAGAAAACATCCGCGAACGGTACGGCCGATATATATGGGAGATATTTCCTGAAATATCTTCATTTTCCTGCCGGAATGGACTCGAGCGTTCGACGCTGACGTCGAATAAATGATATGTAGCGAATTTAAATGGGACATTTTTTTGTCGCAAAGTAGCTCTGCGCCGACAGAGCTTTGTTAAATGGGATGGTAAAATATCGGGGTGTCGGTGAGGTCATTTAAATTACATTGTCGGACCCGAAGGGATGTTCTGGGTGGAGCTTAACATGTTGAAATTTGTTATTAAGCGACATGTGGCACAACGTAAAACCGTTAGGGCGTTTTTTTCCGCAGATTTGTTTAATTTTGTTTGCTTGCTGTGTATCATTGGCGTATGAAAAATACGTTAAATTGAATAAAACATTTTTGCGATCATGTATTTCTGAAAGTTTTATTGTTGCAGTCAACCAACACGTTTGAAAAAAATATTAGGCATAGAATTTTGGGATTTTTACCCCAAGAATTGCAGCTGTTTTTCTATAGCCATTCTTAGCTTCATTGGATTATGACTTTGAACTTTAAAAAAATCTAAAGAACCCAATTTGTCATCTTTTTCACGAAAGTATAAACATATATTTCACTCATTTTTATATATTTTGTAATTCAAAGTATACCGAAAAAAACCCTGAAGATTGTCCAGCATGAAAAGTGACATGGTAAAGAAGTCTTTGTATATGACTCTTGGCTATTTTATAACAAGTATTTATATATACGTAAGTGATTTATTATATGCCGATAGGACAGACTTTTTTCCAAATAGCCAATACATCCTTCTAAATGGAATATCTTAGGCGCTATCAATGACTAGTCAAAAAGTTAATTAATGTCAAAAGTTGTACCTAGTTGATGTCATATTGTAGGTAACAGCTGATATAAAATAACTACTTCAGCCATAGATTTATCCATACATATAACTTAAGAATTGCTTTATGTGGTCTTAGCAGAAAGGCACTACGAACACCTTTTCGCTGCATATCATTGGATAATATAGGAAAATGTACAGGCTAATTGAAAGAAAATCATAATTTTCAGTACATAATAAATTGCTATTATATAAGCAAATATTGAAACCTATAAGGACATACGGAATTCCATTATGGAGATATTCTGTAAATACTAACGTAAATAAAATACAAATTTTTTAGAACAAAGTCCTGAGAGGTATTGTGGGCACACCCAAATACTATAGGATTTGATTACCTACATCGAGACCTTCAAATACCCACAGTCAGTCAAGAAATCAAGAGAATTGCAAGGGCGCATGAGGAAAGACTCCATTCTTATGAGAATATTGAAGTATTACAGCTTTTTTATACCACCAGAACAGGACACAGACTCAAAAGAATCAAACCATCTCATCTGGTGTAGTGTTGTGTAGTGAGGTACATATATTGAAAAATACAGCAGTGACGAAAACATTATAAACATTATTTCACCAGAAACTGAGATAGGGCCGATGGGTCCTCCTAGTTATATACCTAGATTTAAGTTATCATAAAGGCAAATTGTAGATAAGACGGAAACGATTAGTAATAATGTAAAAATTAAATAACAAAAAAACAATCATTGGATAGTTTACTATTAGCGTACTATTGCCTGTAAAGAAAACATTTTATTACGAAGGCATTTCATTGGTTGAGAATTTCATTCGCATCACGTCACTAACCCCTGGCGTCATATTCTACTAACCAATTAAATTCTAAATAAAAGCCTAACATAATTTCCTCAAAAATTATTCAAATAAAATTCTATAAGGGAAGTTATAATTATTTTTTAACTTTAATTGTGAAAATTGTGGATTGGATGATTCAAACGGTTAGATTGTATGATATACGCCAGAATGGAGAAAACATACCAAAAAGCAATATTTTGAATAACAGCTACATATAATTAAAATGTATGATATATATAAAAATTACTGCTGTGCTCTTGTTAATGGTAAAATCAAGGAGTTCAAGGGACACCTTAATCTCAATTTGATCTATTCGCAATATAATAAAACAACCATGAGATATTATCTTGTTTATACAATTAGTCTCAACTTGTTAAACATAATTATTGGAGAGTGAATTTTTCTGACTTTACGTGGACACAGAAATGATTAAATTGCTGGCACTTTAAAATCATTTTTATAGGAGTAATAACATTTGGCTCTGTATTGATGGCTTTACACTAAAACATTTCATATAATGTAATCATATTTACCTAGTATATAATTCTGCTATCGCCCCATTTCTACATATTTAACAGTACATCTTCATTTATCTCTGAAGGAAGCTGAGTTTTCGTTACATACTTCTTGTTAACTTGTTTATTAATTATTGTCTTAACACAATAATTCTCTTCTAATCAGACTCTCTGGAATTTTTAAAAATCTTTTCTGATTTTTTCAAGAACTTTTCTAGATTCACGCTAGTTTTGGTTTTTTTTCTCAAAGAAAATTTTTCTCGAGAGTATCACTTGAACAAGGCTCATTTGAATGTTGGCTCTCAGCCAAGGAATTAAGAGAATTGCAAGGGAGCGTGAGGAAAGACTCCATTCTCGTGCGAATATTAAAGTATTGTAAATTTTGGCTACCACCAGAGCAGGACACAGACTCAAAACAAACAAACCATTTGATATAATATAAAATACAGCAGTGACATGTGTAAGCATAATTTCACTAGAGACTGAGATAGGGTCGATGTGCCCTCATGGGGGATCATAAAGACGAATTGTAGGTTAGTCTGAAACAACTAGTAACAGTGTAATAATTAAATAATAAAAAAAGAATGTTGGTTCTTTATATTGAAATTTTAATACACTTTAAACATAACATTGCATATTGACACCCAAAACAAATACCGACCGAAGGCATAATTGCAAATTGCTCATTTAACATATCTTATATTCCAAAGTGCACTGATTAAGAAACCCTCTCGCACTTTGTGTGATCCCTTTTAGTTTTCCAGATATGACGCGCTGAATGTCGATAAACTTCTTGCCGATTTTTCGCGGTATTTTGAATTGTCAGACGATACAGCCAAAAACAAGTACCCAAAGCATGCCAATCTGCCTATCCATTCCATCTCCGACCATAAAGAAACGCCCGCAAAAGGAACTAATTTTAAAATTTAAAATAGGCCCCGGGCTCGTCAGGATCCCGCCCCGGATAGACTGTAAATTTTGATCTGGGCGATAGTCCGCGATTCAGCAACAAAACGAACCCCGCCTCTATCCCCGCGCCCCTTGCGCCGCCACATTCTAAATCTTTGTTAGCCGCAGAGATCTCGCCCTCGGGGAGGATTATCCAGGTCAAAATGTTAATAATTTTTTCCTACCTGAAATCGAAGGGATCGATATGACTTTTTCCTGCGCTTGGTCGTCGGCCAATGAGGCTGGCGGTGGAAAAAGGGCGAGGAAGAGATTGTTTTAGATTGAAAAAAGTAACAGAGCCGTGGTGGAAGGTTACTGGTTTATATCAGCCAGTAAAATATATTTTTCGATGTATGTATTGGGTTTATTCAATAATTTTATTGTTTTTTCGTTGATTTCGGTAAGAGCACATATGAGTACAGGTGTCATTGACAGAAGAACTTGATTAAATAATGCTACTAAGCAAAGAATCAGACAAGTTTTACAAATTCTTTTAACATCACTATACAGATGAAAACCTTGCGAAACAATTTTGAAGTAAAACTATAAAAATAAATAAAACAATAAGAATAGATGAACTTGTTATGAAGATACATCTCACAAATGACATTTTTATCAAGTAATTTTGACACGTAAGTTTATAACGTACACATTTTTTAATTTTTAACGAATATTTAAAAATGTATTATTCTGTATTATATAAATATATATTTATATGTATTAAAAGGTGAAGATGATATGTTTAAAACATTATAAGAATTACATTATAAAATGTGAATCGTAGCAATGAAAATTATGCTGATAATCTCATTGTAGGATTTTTTCATTGATTTCGGTTAGAGCACATTTGAGTACAGGTAATATTGACAGGAGAGCTTGATTATATAATGCTACTAACCGAGCAAAGGATCACACATATTTTACAGAATTTTTTAACATCAATATACAGATAAAAAATTTACGAAAACATTTTGGAGCATAACTAAAAAAAATAAACATCACAATAGAAGAACTTATTTTGAAGATACGCCTCACAAATGATATTTTTTATCAAGTGATACGTACACATATTTTAAATTTTTATCCAATGTTTAAAAATGTATTATTATATATATTTGTATGTATTACAATGTAAAGATGATATGTTTACAATATTAAGATAACTAAGATAAACATTATAAAATGTGAATCATACTAACACAAATTATGTTTATAATCTCATTGTATGCGACGAATTAAATCAAATGAAATGAAATCAATTTTACAAATCTTCTTACTACGTAACTTAAAATATTATAAATAAATATTTTTATCAAAATATTGAAGACATTAATGAAATGAAAGAAACAAAACTAAGCACATATAATATTTATGCATATATAATATATATTTATGTACTTATGCATACTTTAAATATAATATCCATTACATAGCATATTTTTTAATTATTATTAGTAACTAATCAAATAGTATTTATATAACTAGTTATATTTTACAGTATCTGCCTTTATAAAATTATATAAACTTACCGTACCCTCTTAGTTTGGTTAGTATTACTTTTAGAATATATTATAACATAACTTTTATTCACACTTTTATTTTAGTTGTTTAGCAAAATATAATATATCTTGTTCACCTCCCTATAGACTCATTTTATTAAGGCAAATCTATACCAATATTTCTTAATAAATATCCAATCAGGCGAAATATTATTGGTCTATAAATTAGTTTGTAGAATTTCTCAATTTTAACTTTTACGATTTATTTTTATTGATTAGTTTATGTGAGAAATCGTTACAATATATTTTATTTAAAGAATTGTCCATCGATAGCCGCCGCCTTTTCTTATATTTTATGAAATTTATGGATTCCACCTCGAAAGAATGATGTATATTTTGATGCTATTTGATAGATATATTTTGGTAACTTCATGAAAAGTGAAGTGGTGCTTGGGTCGATTACGACTCATATGTCGGTCGCATGTTAAAATCAATGAACTATGATTGCCATAAGTCATTGCTCTACATACAGTATTTGATAACCTTTAGCAGTATATTCCTTCAAATTGTCAGTTGCCAAATTGCCGTTGCTAGTCAAACTGCTATGTAAAAAATAAAACTTCTCGCGAATGCGACTGACTCGGTATGGGTTCAGATATTTTGAAGGCACTGAAATTAAAATATTTATTCATATTTAGATGAAATGACACATACTGAAAAGCGAAGCCTACAGTATGTGAGGCTACAACATGAAGTTGATTAAAATGTACTTGAAGAATAGTACACAGTAGCATCATATTATAAAATTGATTTATAATCCTTATGTTAAGAATCAACTCTTGTACCCAACAAAATAAAGCAACAAAGACGATTTCTTTTCCGAAATGACTAAATGTTTGGAATAAATAAACCAGAAACGGTATAAAACCCAACTAGAGATATTGTCCTGTTTGTAGGAAAATTGAAGATTGAAAAGCCGGCGAAATTTACATCGTTTTAAAAGAGATACCGAGGTGAATAATTCAGAAAGTAATATGAGATCGGTTTCAAAGGAATGCGGGGGTGCGAAACTTTGGTATCTCTCTCTCCCTCGCTCCCCCCGATTGTCTGTTGAAAGTTTCACGTAATTCCGTTCTGGTTTAGTTCCACTTGTTTTAATGGATTCGTTTGCTTTACAAGCAATCCCGCCGATGGGCCGGCGGGAGGGGGGCAAAGGGGTTTGGTGTCGGAATAACCAGCCACCGTGCAGATTTGCTCATTTCACTTGCAAAAATTCTAATTTTGCTCGAGCATTTTGCCGTTTTATAACGTCCGTACAATATAATCGTTCATATATGTAGAAAAATATTAACTAGAATACGTTTTGTAATCAAAACGACTAAATTAAAATTCTTAACTTTATTACACTGTTTATATGCGTTAGTGATCCGTCAGTTTATCAAGTTTATCATATTTTTCTTATAATAGAGGAGAGAAAATAATATATTATGTTACTAAGATTTGTTTTCGCAATATTTTTAATATAAGATCAGAAATATATGTGATATGTAATATTGCTTAAAGTAATATATATCTGTGTATTAAAACATACTGACATATTAGAATATATGCAGACTATTTCAAGAACTAACAGTGAATAGTCTACTATAAATTTCATTTATTTAAACCTAAGTTCCTTTAATTTTTGATAATCAACAGAGGACTAGGTTATAAAAGGTTAGACATAGGAATAGGAATAGGAGGAATAGGTTTAAAATACCACTGAATATTATAATAAAAGTATCATAAGTAATATTATTTCGAAACAATTATATGCAAGTAATTTTAAATATTTAAATTATATAAAGTAATAGATATTTATATATTAAAATAGGTAATATATGAATAAAACAATTTCGAATTATTTGACTTCATGTATATTAGAACAAAGAATACAATTAGGCACTTTATTTAGAAATTTATATATTAGAAGAATTTATTTAAAATCATTAAGTCTATAAAATAAATGGTTAAAATATTTGTTGAGAAGTGCAAAGTATATGACATATATTATTACATTAATCAATATCAACACCTTAAAATTTAAGAGTTGTTTAAAATATTGGCCAAATTACTGTTAATAATTAATAATTTCTTCTATTTGTCCTCTGTGTTCCATCTACGCAAATTATGTAGTTAGTTTCTTTTATGCATTTCAAAATCTGCATATTTTCATTACTTTATTTGTAAATTCATATACTTTTAGAAGTTTATTTTATGGAACATTCTAGAAACTCATACTAGCAGGTGCTCATTTTTAATTTGTCTTCTATGGCTCTCGTTATTTTATTGCTTTCTACTTTGTGATATGTCTCATTGGAGAACCATCAACTCATCAACAAATGAGGAATTAAAATTCTACCAAACTATCTTATAATTGTTAATATTATTCTCATGATTGACACTATATTGAGTATTATCAGTTTTATCAATTATACATTTTTTTTGCTGATCTGTTTTTTTATTTATCAAATTGTATGTGGCTTTTCTATTAATCTGAGATGTCTTCTTATTCATGTGTATTGATTCATAATGTGCATAAAACATTGTGTCAAGCACTGATATTGAAATAGCTTTATTTTAGAATTTTAAATATATTCCTTGTTCGATATATAATATATTCCAAAACCTTGAAGATATATGAAAATAGCTCCTTACTCATAAAGCAATAAAAATATATTAAATAACATATCTGCATCATCATCTTCTTTGGCCTGGTTTAGGTTTAACTATATTATAGACCGTCTTATATACTTCTATACTCTGTCAACCACCTTTCGACCTAGCGAGCACTAATTTTTCTAAAGCCAAGTTGATTAGTCAAGATGGATTGAACGCTTCTATAGTTGATACCCAATTCTGATGAGCTTTCTTCCATTCTTAACCGGAGATCACCTTCAATAGACTTTTGAGCAGCACGGATGTTGTCATTTGTCTCGTGGGTAACCTTTATTTTCGACACATTCTCGCCGATGCCTGCATTCTCTAGCTCACGTATATATTCGACTCTGAGGCAGTGCAGCATCCAAAAAACTGTGCCTTCAAACGAGTGAAAATTTTTGATGGTTTAACGCCTGCATTGGTTAAAAACTTTATGATGATGTGTTGTAAACTAGACGAGGTTACCGAATAACTGAGCGCGAGTAGCCATGGCTGTACTGCGAACAGAATCGATCAGAGCTGCTACCCACACCGGGGCGAAACCGCAGCAGAAACCAGAAGTAGCAATAGCAGTAGCTCCTCATAAATCAAATAATACTCGAGCATCGAATCTTATATATCTTCATTGAAATAGTTACTGAAGAGTTGAGATGTAAAACTAATTAAAAACCGTGGTACCCTTGGACCAAAGTTGATCAGTATTTGAGTTACTTTGAACCTCTGCCTACTATGTCTATAGAAACCAGATTCGATCGGCTGCAGGATTGCAGTTTGTCTGTCTGTTGGCAGATAGTGTTATGTTTATGTTTCAAAATAACAGAGAGTCTAGAAAAAGATTTATAAAGTTTTTTAAACCATCACTTGAAAATGGAGCCATATTGATGTCGTTTTATCACCCTAGTTACAAAATGCATTGAGTACCAGAGAGCGTCACATCAGACAGGAGACAAAGAACTCAAAATCTCGAAACCCCTACCTTAAAGAAAAATTACAAAAAACATGAGTTAATACCAGAAAGTAACAAGAGCAGCAGTACTAGCATATAAGATCATGATTTTATTGTTTTTGCGGGCAGAGACCACCAGAAACATCAAACATAAAGCTAAAGCTATCCGGTTTCCTAAATGATAAAGGCAAGTTGCTTAACATTCTTGAACACTATTCAAATATAAAAGATGTGCTCATATAGTATACCACAAGTTTGTGCTCATATAGTATACCACAAGTTTGTGCTCATCAGGACCCGTGGAATGGTCTTCTCCATTCACCAACAAGAGACGGTTTGTCTGGCAGTACATTTAAAAGTCCATTGTTCATCAAAGAAAGTAATTTTATTACTGATTACCAGACTAGGCTAGATTAGTAATATTGTGTATTATATAACCTCTAACACTGTATTCTGTATTTATATTTTAAATAAAGCAAGGCAAGCATGTTGCACAGATTTGGCTTGGTCACAATAAACTTAACACGTTTATAAGTAAAGATGGCTTATTTACCGCATTGCCACAAACTTAGACCGAAATTTCCATATAACTTCACAAAATTCAAGTCATATCTATATAGTTTAAGAGGCCGAATAACTGTTATTGCGTAATAAATTCCGAAAAGTTTTTATCCCAAGGAGAAAGCATCCCGTCCCGACCGCCTTCCCCTGCCGTTGTTACGCCGCAGTCATCCCTTCCATTTGGAACAATATTTGTTATGCAGATAAAAGGAACAAGGAAAAAGGCACTAAGAGCACTCAAACAATGGCCGCTCATATAGCAGAGAGCCAACTTTCTTTATATAAAAGCCATTAAGAGCGATGATGTAATTATTAAAATTCCGCAGTCGATAGAGTCGGTCGCCATTGTGACTACGTTGTAAGTTTCAGGGGAGAAATTTACGGTTTTTTTATTAACCTTTAATGATCATTATTCATATCTGTGTTTCAGACTTCACGGGTTACAAGTAAAGAAAACTTTTTTCGACAATTTATAATAAATTTATTCGCCATTATCTTTCTAGTATATTTATTCTATATAACACAAAACCAACTAACTTTAACCTGATAATATATTGTTTTATATGATCTTTAACCAGGTCAGTCGTCTGCTGAATATACCAAGTTCTAGGAGGTTTTGCGTATCATTTATTTATCTGCATCTTTATATAGTAATCTCGGTTTCTTAAATTGTTGAGTCCAATATTCTAAGATCTAAGAATACAGCTATATGGGAGTATACCTCCATAGAAAATATATAAGTAAATAAAAGCAATATACAAGCTTTATTAAATATGTCAAAAGCACTACACTATTACATGCTTACTGAATATCTGGTCTTCAAAGATTCTTTTTACGCATTTATAGTTTTGTTCATTTCTTCATTAAACGCTAATGAGTAATTTATTAAACAAAAATCATATTCCACCACCAACTTCATTCATATTTGTCCAATATAACGCTATAGAATTTTAGATATAGCAACAGTAACTAGTGCTTCTTGATCACATAAATCACTGTAGAGACTCCCAAAGTGACTATTTTATTAAAATGCCGCACTCGATAGAGTCGGTCGTCATTGTGACTACGTTGTAAGTTTCAGGGGCGAAATTTACGTTATTTTATTAACTTTTAATGATCATTGTTCATGTCTCTGGCTCAGACTTTACGGGTTACAAGTAAAGAAAACTTTTTTCGACAATATATAATAAATTTATTCTCCATTATCTTTCTAGTATATTTATTATATATAACGCAAAACCAACTAACTTTAACCTGATAACCTATTGTTTTATATGATCTTTAACCAGGTCAGTCGTCTGTTGAATATACCAAGTTCTAGAAGGTTTTGCGTATCATTTATTTATCTGCATCTTTATATAGTTATCTCGGTTTCTTAAATTGTTGAGTCCAATAGTCTAAAATCTAAGAATATAGCTATATAGGAGTATACCTCCATAGAAAATATATAAGTAAATAAAAGCAATATACAAGCTTTATTAAATATGTCAAAAGCACTACCCTATTACATGCTTACTGAATATCTGGTCTTCAAAGATTCTTTTTGCGCATTTATAGTTTTGTTCATTTCTTCATTAAACGCTAATGAGTAATTTATTAAACAAAAATCATATTCCACCACCAACTTCATTCATATTTGTCCAATATAACGCTATAGAATTTTAGATATAGCAACAGTAACTAGTGCTTCTTGATTACATAAATCACTGTAGAGACTCCCAAAGTGACTATTTTGAATTAAATGATGACTTTTTTCAAATTCTGTATCTTATAGCTTTAAAAATGAATTACTGGAGTCCAACACATGTCGGAATATGTCAAGAAATATAAAATAAATGAAACGACAAAAATGCAGGTCAGAACGGAGTAAACTCGAATGGTTAAGCACTTAGCGCTATATCCGAAAGTGGAAAAATATGTTTTCCACCTCAGCAACGGCGGTCAAAAGAAAAATCGTATATTTATCTTGCATTATTGGATAACGAGATAACGTATGTAAAAACCATCTGTTAGCCGTCAATTTCAGAGGCCTTAAAAGGCCTTTTTACGCTACCCATCTTAGCCACACGTCTAGTTAAGGGGTCGAAACTCGTGGAAAAACATTTTTCTTCGAATTGTGCGAGAGGAAATATCTGTCTGCGGGCCCCGGCCGACCTACTGCTTTACAAAAATCCCTAAATCTGATCGCCAGTAACGTAATGTTATTTGCCGCCGGATTTTTTCCCTTTTTTTTTCGTCCACTATAACTAGCAGAAAATTGATTAATACTGAAATACTGATAAAATGTAATTTCAATTAGTAGCAAATAATATGGAATTCTTAATTTTTTTAATATTATATTTATTATAATATTAATACACACATATATAATTAATGTTACACACAACTAGATTGATATAGATAATGTATATATATATATATATATATATTTTTATTAATCTCTTAGAACGTCAACAATCTGCCCGAGGGCAATACGTATAATTATACGATTTCCGTTATAACCATCCTGACATGCAGAAGATAACTTCAGTAAGTGATCTGCTGTACAACTTATAATCTAAATCTTATTCTAGATACTATTCTAACTTATTTTAAAGTCTATCCTAACTTATTCTAAAGACTATTTTAACTTATTCAAGAGATTATTAAATCTCACTCTATGTGTCAATTAATCAGTTCGTTGGTAGATTTCGTTTGAGCCTACGCATTTCACTGCTATCGGGTACATTTCACTCCTTGGCGAGTGCATTGGGGTGTACTAGTAGTCTTTTCAGAGTACGTCGAACTAATATTTCAAATCACAATCGTTATGGGATTTAAGGGGATATCGCGCTGAATAAGTTTCTTGGATGCGTAATATGGGACATCGATGATTACTCGCAACACTTTATTCTGAAACCTCTGGAGGATTTCTATGTTAGATTTGCTAGTACCCCACAGTTCAATGTCAGCAAATGTCAAAATGGGCTTAAGTATTGACTTATATAGCAAAACCTTTTTATCTAATGATAATTCAGATTTACGCCCTATCAGCCAATATATTTGGTTTAGTTTAAGCCCAAGCTCTTCGCGTTTTGTCATTATATGTTTTTTCCATTTCAAATGTCGATCAAAATGCATTCCCAGATATTCAACGTTGTCTGCTTGTGGAAGTTGATGATTATTCAATTTTACCGAGGAACATGTTCTACGAAAGGTGAATGCCATATGGGTAGATTATGTCTCATTGGCTTTGATATGCCACGTTTTCAAGCATAATTCGACTTTGTTAAGATGAATTTGGAGGTTTCTTGTGACTGATAATAAGTACGTTTTATAACTAAATAATATTATTACATTAGCAAGTACACTTTAACAGGATGTAATTCCACCAAAAGGATATTCCTCTTAATACTTAACCCGAACGCTTTAAGAGATCCTTATCAATTTTCGAGTAGCAGGTGTGCGGATTGCCCCATTATTTTCCATTACAATTTTTCTCTCATCTTCCTCTAATAAAATTCTCCGTCTTGGGAAAAAGCCCGCCTTATAATTAACGTTTTTAGTGGTTCTCGTTTAGCGCTAGATTCTCCGGGATATCCATTATTCTAAATGTTTTTCCTCAAATTAAAATCAAATATTCCTCGCAGGATATATATCGCTAAAATAGATATTAAAATCATGGTAATATACGGAGATTTTTATTCTTAGAAACGAAAAGTCTTTGCTGGTTAATGCTTTGCTAAAATATATTGACAAATACAATCTGCACTTGTTTTATTGACCTAACTCTTTTCATATGTAAACATTCGCATAATATTGAGCTATCATACTATCATACTTAATTCGTTTCACTAGTTTTATTAGTTTCACACCAGATTTTGTCGTTTTCTCTAATTGTTTTTTCAAGTTTAACAGAAGTTCAAGATGAATTAACTTTTTTTTGGTGTACTACTCCAAATAACTTTGGGATTTATAAATTTAAAAGTAATCCACATGTGTGTCCACGCATTAAGCTAAATAAATGTAAAATTTCTCTTGAAACACCTTGTATTATGGGTTAGTTGGCTTTAGGTTTGAAGCTCGTCTTTATATTTTGCATATTAACTTATCGATAACCTATTAAAATGATGACTAACTCTAGAATCCATAAATAATGGTCACTACATTTTTTCTCCCTTTTTATGGAGATAGAAAAATGAGCATCTGTACGAAACGGCTTTATTAACTTATTATCTCCGAAAACCATACCAGAAATATCCCCGTATCGGCGCATTTTCATAAAGGGGCGACCGGAGGGACCGGTGGCCACGACGCGTGTACAAGATTTAATTAAATTCTGCCATTGACAGTAATTGAAAGACGCGAACTCCGACCACTGGACGAGTGGACAGAAACAATTAACTCGGTTGCACTGGGCACCGAGTAGCGACGCACGTCAAGCGTCCATTTTAACTCGACTCCCCCTGCCCCGTTCCTCACCCCTCGGGGGAAAGAGTCTCTAAACCACCACCCCCCGCCACGCAACCGCTGGAATAACCTATTGAACGATATAGATCCTGATTTTTGCGACTGATTATTAACTTAAAGATAAATAATTATAATGTTGTTAATGTTTGTTCGTAAACATTTAATTTTATTTATTATGCGTTTTGATGTTATTATGAAAACACCAGAAGATGTCATCTCCTGTACATATTTGGGTTTTTCATTAATCATGGAACAAATGAACAAGTACATAGACTTGTTAACAAAATAAATATGGACCTAAACGCCAAAATATATTGTTCAGCCGCATTCCTAGACACATCTAAGGCCTTTGATAAAGTATGGCGGAAGGGGTTGCAAGTTAAATTGAAGAAAGTGGATTACCCTCATCTGGATTATGAGCTATTGATATTTTATCTCGCAGATCGTCATATTACTGCAAAACAAGGCCATGGATATACCGAATTACATGCAATATGTTCAAGAGTACCGCAAGGAAGTGTACTGGGTACAGTATTATATTTTCTGTACACAGTCTTAGCCTCTCATGAAGAAGGCGTTTAAAACCAATTTAAAAAAATCCGGTCATAAAAAACTTTTACGCTGCGTAGAAGAACATGTCCACCAGTCTATATCAATAATTGTTAACTCCCGCAAACAGAAGATGGTAAATATCTTGGTATGCACCTAGATTGACGCCGTTCTTGGAAGAAGCACATATTCGCCAAACGGAAACAACTTGTATAAAATAATATAAAACAATATAATCCTTGATAAAGTATAAAGTGGTCAGTCCGAAAAATTATCTGACAGCATAATAATTATTTGAAAACTAATAAAAAATATGAAAAAATCTTTAATGATAATGAAACTACAGATGACAGTTGCTCTTCTTATGGGCAAAGAAAATTCTTGTTTTTACAATATTTTTCGCAGTTATTCCAAATTTTCTCACAACATAATTCTTTTATAAACTTCCACAAATAGTTTAGAACTAAAATTAACCATATCTGTATAGTCATTCTCGAGTTTTAGCGAGACTAACAAACACCAATTCCTTTTTAGATACATAGAAAATTTGGTAACAAAACCGTGTTTCTTGCCTTTACTGGTGGGAAATGTCAATGTAAATGTTAAATGAAGAAATATCAATATCATTATCTTTATGTTGTTTTTTACGATTAAAGGTCAAGCCTCGAAAAATAAATCAAATAATTATGTGTTTCATTATATATTAACGATAAAAAAAATACCTTTTAGAAACCTATCTGTTGCGGTTTTATTTTTTTCCTCATCTAAAAAGTTGAACCTTGAAACTAACACCGCCTGCTCTAAGGGAAATATTTCAGGTCGATGATATTTAAGAGATATTTAAATAAAACTAACCTATTTGCTGGATATACTTAAACATGTATTGCTATATTATTAGTTGAATTTGTTTATAAATATTGGGTGATCTAATAAATTCGGCCATACAATTAGAACATTACTATTTTATTGTCCTTGAAGCTCAATATTCTTCCAGTTTTCTGACAATTGTCGAAATGATCTTTGGGGATCGTTATATTTTGATTTAATCACATGTGAGACCTGCAAATTAATTATAGTGCATGTTATACTAATTCGTAGCTTGATAATGTTTCACTCAACACTGATTTTACTTGAAACAATTGCGTATTTAAATTTAACATAGTAGGCAACATAACTCCAGCTCCATAACTCTTAAAAACCATATTTAGTTACAACGGAAATTAATTGGTTATAACAAATTCTGAATATTTTATAGAATCCGTTATTGGATTTATATTAAAATTAGAAAAAAGATTATACTTATATTATGAATATTTTTGAATTAATGAAATATTACTTTTCATTACGGAATTTAATTTGTTACTGAAATATTATTAAATGAAGTTTTATTGAGGTATCTTTAAGATTATCTTTGATGGGATGAAGACTGTATCTCTGATCTAAGACTTGTTTGGTCAGGTACTTATATAGAATACCTTCTCAATTTCCTTGATACCCTTCTTATACTGGCCATTTTTGTTTTATCACTGAGTATATTTTATAAGATTTGCTAAATCGCTAATTGTCAACTAAACTATAACAGTTTTTTTTGATAACATCTTTATTAGATACGCCTTGTACAATTTTAATTATTAACTAATTTATTACTACATTTTCTGTTCCATTTATCCTGTAATCCGTTTCATTATTAAGGGTTACGTTAATATCATCGATAGACAAAGCTTTAAACTGCACTCGGTAAGTGGCTACTCCCTTTATTTATGAGCTAAATAAATTAAAATTGCCAACTTTGCTTACTAAGCTATAATATGCCTTTACAGTAATTTATACATACAGTGTATACGTTGGAGCATCCATCGGCACAATTTGACTCTTTGGTGTAATAATATTCAAATATTAACACTGTTGTTTTCTTATTAAATGCAGCTCACTGTACTATGTTACAAGAGGCATGTTTCATCTAGTATCTGTGTGCACCTACAATATTTTTTAGAACTTTGTTGTCTAATTTTCTGATAATAATCAAAAGTGAAAAATCACTTTAAAATTAAATACCACAACAAAACTTTCATCAATATCAAATAGTAGTTTCAGGTTTAGGTTAATCGGAAACGTAAAGGCCCCAGTCGTAAAAACGAACAGCGAAATTATCCACCGGCATATGAATACGTTAATTAATTTTAATCAACGATTATTAAAGTTGCGAAATGAGTGGGATTCATTAACACTTCCCCTCCAGACCTATCCCGTTCGACCCGCGATGTGGGCATTACCTCCGCGCAACGTTTACATCCCCCAAATAGTTTTATTGTGTGGGATCATGGAACGTTTACGACCGCCATTTCTACGTGGTAATTCTAATTTTAATATTCATGAGTTCGAAAAGTGGCTTTTTAACGTTCCGAATCGCCGGCAATTTGTTTTAGATTGAGGAGAATTTCGCACGTAATGAAACTGAATCCTCTCGGTGACACTGCGAAGCCGTGAATGACTGTAAATGGTCTTATGTTAGTAACTCGTGAAATAGCATAAAAAATATATAGTGTCTCCTAAAATTACACAAAGGAGATTACCGGTTTTGAATTCCTCATTCCATTGTTAAAAACATTATCTACTGATATAGTTATCTAACACGTCTCATTCCTTCACTCCACAATCAAAATGATCATCATCTAAGTGGATAGCAACTGATGACAGGTCCATTTTTTAAGAAAGATAAATCATTCTACAAAAGTGGTATCGAAATGTTGGAGTGATGTTGTTGGACTCATCAATTTAGAACAAAAAAAAGCATTTTCATTTTTTCGACCAGGATTTTTCAGCCCATATGTTACTGTAGATTTATTAGTTTCCATTAGTACATATATGGTGTGGTTGTAGGTGATGTCAGTATGCACTATTTACAGTCGTTGACTTTTCGTCTCTATGTCTGGGCCCACGTATTTATATTTTTATTAGAGTGTTACTGTTTTTTACATATATTTTAAAGTCCTTTTACCAACTATGGGTTTATCTGGACTGGGCCTAAAGTTTAACGTGGGCTCCGAACCACGGTCCTCAGCATTAAGCCTACCGACTGGCGAGTGACCAACTTTAGAAATCATCCCAGAAGACATCCCCGGTCTTACCCTGCCTGGTTACTGGGGTGGCGTTCACAAATATTAAACAATCACAAACATAAATTTACGACCATGCCCCAGCAGGATTTGAACCCGTGGCCATCGCAACAGTAGGAGGACTGTGCCATCGTCTTTACCACTGCGCTACCAAGCCGGCAGTGTTACTGTTTTCTGGTTGCTTCTCAAAAACATTGTTTTGCTTAACCACACCTGCTTTTGTAACATTTAACAAAACTTATGATGACTTATATAATTTAAACTGTGAAAACGTGGATTAGTTTTTCGCACGCCAACCGAAAAAAAAAACTCTTTCGAAACTTTCTCCATTACGCCGCAAAGAAAAGAAATAACCGTCAAAATCAATAAAACCGGTTTTAATTAGGGATAAGTATAGTTACTTGTAAAACCGAGTAAGCCAGATCGGGCGTCGATATAGGCCTGGATAATTCCATTTAAACGGTTGTTCAGAAAAGAGAAACTTCCCGAGAGGAAAACTCCACGGTCCCAAAGTTCGCGAAAGTCTCTGTTTTCGGAACTCGTCCCAAACTAAATGCGGCTTAGTTAAATAAGAACTTTCACGGTTTTATCGGCAATGTGTATAGGGTTTTAAAACTTTATCGGCTTCCTTATATCCGGGGTATGAAGGATTTTGATATCGACTAAAACGGACCGTATAGAAGGTATCTTATAGGAAAATGTATATCTGTTTGGTTTACCGCTTACAGATTCGTCTTTACTGTTAGATTAAGGGGACATCAACAATTAGTAATTAACAAGTAGATCCATATGGAAATATAGCCAAATATCATGGATGACTTTTGATGTTAAACTAAGGTAGAAGCCTGAAAAAATATTCTAGTTATAGGGTAGATGTTCGGGTCTGTCGGTATATAAGCTTTTGCTTTAACAAGAAGTCTTGTAATCAATGTAGACTTATGATGTTCCACTCTAAGGTTGTGCCAGCTAAATAAATAGAAATATCATATAAAGTACCTGAAGATAGAAACTGTCGATAACGTTATCAAGGGCTATGCCCAAAGACAAGACAGAGGCTGCATCAGTACATACATATTTAGGTTATCTAGCTCCTAGATAAGAGGTCAATTAAAAGGTCCCCGGCCTGACACTTTACAGCTGTCGGATCACTAGTTTGTTAATTATAGCATTTTGAGTGAGGTACATTTTTTTATTGTGAAAAAATTGATACAAAGGAATTTTGCGTGTTGATAAAATATTGCTTTTTGAAGGAGAAAAATATAGTTGAAGCAAAAACTTGGCTGGATACCCAGTATCCGGATACTGCCCCAAGAAAATCAATCAAAGATTGGTATGCTAAGTTTAGACGTGTTTAAATGAGTACCGGAAACCGTGAACGCAGTGGACGCTCAAAAGAGGTTGTCACCGACGAAAACATTTAAAAAATCCACAAAATGATTCTGAATGAGCATAAATTGAAATTAAATTAATTAGCAGACACAACTGAACGTATACATCATATTATTCACAAACATTTGGGTATGAGAAAGTTCTGTGTAAAGTAGGTGCAACTTTTGACCAAAAAGAACGACGAGTTGAGGATTCGGAGCAGTGTTTGAAGTCCTTCAAGCATAATAAATTGGATTTTTTGCGTCGGTATGTAACAGTGGATGAAACATGGCACAATTCCATTCCGAAGTCCAATCGACAGTCATCCGAGTAGGCTGCACAGAATGAACTCGCTCCAAAGCGTGGGAAAAGGCAACAGTCGGCTGGCAAAGTTATGGCGTCTCTATTTTGTGATGCGCATGGAATAATTTTCATTGATTACCTTGAAGAAGAAACAACCATCAACAGCGACTATTATATAGCGTTATTGGATCGTTTGAAGGGCGAAATTGCTTAAAAACGGCAGCATTTGAAGAAAAAGAAAGTGCTGCTTCACCAAAACAATGCACCGTGTCACAAGCCAGTTAAAACGATGGTAAATATCCACGAATTGGGCTTCGAATTGCTACATTATCCACCGTATTCTCCAGACTGACCCCCAGCGACTATTTCCTGTTCCCAGATCTCAAAAGAATGCTCGCTGGGAAGAAATTTTCGTCGAATGAATAGGTGATCGCTGAAACTGAGGCCTATTTCGAAGCAAAGGACAAACAGTACTACAAAAATGGTATCGAAAAGTTGGATTGCCGCTATAATCAGTGTATCACCTTTTTTACTATAGTAGGCCGGGTACTTTGCATTTTCCTGTTAATGTAAACTTAGAAGATTAAAAAGTGTAAAGCCATTTGATCTAATTCATACGCTTCTCTAATAGTCTGGAGATAATAAAGTCATTGAGTTGACAAACATTTTGTTATAAAATGAGATCTTTTAAAAATATGTGGGTTCAAAATAATAAAATCGAAAACTTAATGATGGTTACTCTCAAATAAATTTGTTTTAAACAACTTTTAGTTGTTTATAACCAAATTAAACTGCCATAAAAATAATTAAATGCTCGCTTGCTCTATAATTAAAACCTTGTTTCATTCATAATATTGCAGATTGTCTTTATTTTCGAATAGATCTAGGCCAAAAATTAAATTCCTTTATAATTAGATATGTCAAATTCACCGAAGTTATTTGTCAATAACAAATATTAATATGAAATTAACATAAATGTGTGTATTGATATTGTCCAAACGTATATTACTAACAAGTTTAGCTTTATTAATTAATAATATCAGAGGTTCAGTTACATTATTTACTGAATTTCAGATATTCAAATAATGCAATGAATATATTTAAATGCCGTTATTTAATTGTGATAATATTTTTGATGAAATATATAAAATATATATGACTATCTAACATAATACGTAACATTTACTATACTGTAAATATATTTTTATATGTTCATGTCAGTTTGAGTTTTAGACATTTGATTGTTGAAGTTACTTAAGCTAGAATATAGTGTCATTAATGTTTGCACTTCGTTTTCCAATCTTCCTCATTGATTTAACTATTATAATTTTTATAATGAAAGGATTGTTTTTCTTTCAAATAATTAATATATATTTTATTAGGGCATTTTTGTTTTCTTTTTGGTGTGCTCATATAACTGTAAAAAATCAAACAGAAACACACGTGTAACAAAGATTTACAGCATAAAAAGGAAAGACGGAATATGTAATAAGAAGAAGAATACATGGAAAAAGTAAAACTGAGTAAATGGAGACACCTACAAGACTGGTAAAAAGAATATGGATGGAGAGAATGGTTGAATGCTTGTATCATAAATATACTTACAAGTAGTCTGACCAAGCAACTACACCACTAAGTGATAGAATAGCTGTTTTAGATTTTATTTATATGTAATAAGCAAATGAATCTAAAAAGTGGAAGGATAAATTGTGCGCTATATTTAGCAGTTAATCAAGGGCAAAATAATTTAAGACAACCCTCAGATGACAATAATCCTCAATCATTTTCCGTACCGACCGGAATATTTCCATCTATCTAAATCAGTCCGAGAGAGCGCTTCCTCCTGTCAAAACACGGACGAAAACCGCCCCTCCGACCCCCGGAAACGTTCGTGCAGTCGACCATCACTCTCGGCGCCCCTCGCCCGCGGAACCCCCCAATATTTTCTACAAGTTCGTCAAACTTTCCGAAAGATAACGAACAAACAAGAGAGCCCCGATAACCCCGAGTTTCGGATTCGTAGATTTTCTTTATTTAGCGCTCTCTCCGCCGCCGTAGCCCCTTGCCCCGCAGCGCGCCGGGCCACGGTTGCCCTGCTGTTTATTTGCTCGATATTTTTAGGCAAACGCCAAAGTGAATTAAAAAGTTTCCTCCGCCGACAGTTCCTCAAATTAATTGTATGTATTTCTAATTTCGTTTCTCCAGTTTCCGAAGCCCGTCTAGAACTAGGCTCTATTTGGATTTCGTTCGTCGTGCCCGAGATAAATTGCCTTTAGCCGGCAAGGAGGTAGAGACAGGAAACTCCCGTCTCGCCATGGCAAGCAAAAATTAGATTTAATTAGAGTAAATAGTGTTTTTAGGCAGCGGATCGTCGTCTGTACCTAGAAAATACGGTTCATTTTAGATAAGATTACGTAATAGATTTAATTATTTTATTAACAAATTAGATAGAAAATATCTAATACCTGCGTATTACTTTGGATTTATAAACAAACATTCAGCAATTGACAAATAGTATCACAGACTTTAACAAGGAGAAAAAAATTGCTCAGTTATATTCTTGGATATAGCGCAAGCCCTCGATGAAGCTTGCCATAAGGGACTCATGTATAAATTCCATAAAATACTACGGAAGTAATGCATTGAGCTCCTCTATCTCAGCCAGGATGTTTAGAATTAAATAAGAAGCTTGCTCAATAATGAAAGAAGCAAAAGCAAGTACATCAGTATATACATCAATTAGAAAATGTTCCCAAGACAACATTTTCTGATAACACTTGCTATTAGAGACAGTAGCGAAGCAGTACTCATAAAACTACAACACTCACTGTAATAGATAGGAGGACCCAGACATTGAAATATAATAAATGTTAGTAACTTAGGGCATTTCAAATTCATCCACAATCAAAGTGTTCATGCACCAAGAAATATTATTCTATGAATATTTTTATTATTCCACAGTAACAACGATAAGTACCTTGGTGTGAATCTGGACACAAAACTCCATTGAAAGGAGCATATCAAATAGAAAATAAAAATAGAAATAGCAAGTGGCTACTATACAAGCAATTATTAAAAGCTATATGAACCTAACTTTTGTATAACACTGAACTGGAACGCAAATTTCTACTCCTTCTAGATTGCTGGCTATTAAATATTTTAAGAGGAAGTGCATAATTTCAAGTGCTAGAAGTATTTGTTGAGTCAATAACAGGCTAGCAGTAGTTGCGTCATTCTTAATCTTTTGTAGTATAAATAGAACATACGTGAGTTTATTTTCGGGATATTTACTGTCCAAAATATAGCGAAATGGAAAAAAAATTAAATATATTAATTTTCTGCATAATTTATAGTACCCTGATACACCATTTCCTTTTCACATTTTTTTTGTTTTTGGTCTTAGGGCCTGATGATTTTTTAATTCATCCTTTAGAATCCTCGTATCTAAACCATTCAGACGAGGTGGCATCATCGCAGGAAGTGTTTTTAGATTGTGTCAAATGCCATTTTATGGCCTTCCACTTATATAGTAACAGTTTTTCTTAGAATTGGCTAATCAAACATATCATTTTCAATCCATTATCATCTATCAATCCATTTTTAACTATCTCTAAGAACTACATAAAAACTAATACAGCTGAACTAGTGACGTTGATATAAACAGATGTTTATTGAAAAAATATGTTTTATACCCTTTTGATTAAAAACTTTTCGCTGTTTTTGAAATCAGTGGTTGTCTTGTCAATATTAGATTTGGACCAACTGTTTATTATTTTTGAAATATTAGAGAAATATAATGACTATTAATTTCTATTTGTCAACTTCACAATTTGCATCACAGCATATTGTTACTCATATATTTAGATAATATATTAAGTATATAGACCTGCTAAACGTTGTCACCTAATTTTAGTGTCGAAGATGTTGTAATACGCCGCCTGACAAAGTTCAGTTTGTGTATTTAATCAAGTTAGATCTTGAAAGTTGTTATGTAATTTCCTGTTCATGTTTATTCACCTCCAATTCATCCAAGTTCAGTATGGTGTTTATGTAGCTTACTCCAGGTAGTTGAAAACTATCTTTTTCTTAATATTGTGCAACGTTCAAAATAATTAAAGTTGTCTGCTATAATAATAAATATAATTTACAGTATTTCTTTAATTAAATTTAGCTCTGTTCTCTTTATATAATAATAATATATTTTTGCAGATGAATACTATGCTGTGGTTATATATGGAAAAAGTACCAATTTTTTACATGTTAAAAAATTTATGTATGATAAATGTTTTTAAATATATGTATTTTGGGGTAAAAAAAAACGAAAATCTATATTAAATTGTTGTATAAATCATAACTCTTAAGCTATGTAGCATATAAAGAATCCGCTATATATTTTAAAAATAAATTTTTATTATATAACTTAAAAACTAAAACACTAAACTAAAAATTATCGTATCACCTTTCGATAGAGCGTAAAATTCTTTATAAACCTGTATATTTTGTTAATTTAAACTATTTAAACGAAAAGGAGAATAATGTAAGGTTTTAATAGTTCAGTACGTTGTTTCGGTAATATTTTCTGTGGCTTATGAACAAGGCCATCATGTGATACCTTATCAAAGACTTGTGATGCATTTAAGATCATAACTTAACATACATTTAAACCTTCATAGCCTTTTTCAATTACATGTATTATTCTATGCACCTAGGTATGAATAGTTATTAGACTTGTCTATCTATATTAACCAAATATAAAATGATTTTTCTCAACCGACATCCTGTTCTACAAAAAATGTCGTCAACAGTCTCGCGTAATAACAAGCAGAAAACTGAGGAGTGAATAAATTACCCTATTGTTTAGCGAACATCGAACGTCGACGTTCTAGCGAACGTTTCGCAAGAGATGTATGCACGGCAAGCCGTAAAAATAAATAACAAATTAGGAACACGTGATGGGTGATAAATTCGTCGAGAAATAAAAACGGCGTCTGCGAAACAATAAACAGTCCGCCGCGAGAGCGGCGCAGTAACGTGCAAGAGATAAATTGTCGGGCCATCGGGCTGGAGATTCGAAATGTCTGAAAATGTTCCCGAGCCAGTGTAAAAGCGCCAGCCAGTAATAGACCGTTTAAGCATTTAATTTGAAATATCTCCCCGTTGCGAGACGCTCGAAAAACCCGGCGGGTGAGGGGATGAGGAGGGGGCGGCAAGGGCGACACTCGCTGACCTGGAAATGTGCAACGACCACTGCTTTATATCCCGTTTTTTATTGAATATTAAAATTAATCGGGTACTAAATCTTCGGTGTTTCTCCAGTATTTTGTTTCTAGGGAATAGCCGCGCTTTATATAGCGCTAGATTTATCTGTTTTTATCGAACTTAAATCAGTTTTAATGGATCATTGTCTAACATGTGTATGTAAAAGTATTTCTATATCTTGTTGACTTATTAAATATTAGCTGCTAAAGCTGATTGAGATAAGAGAAACGAAACTAAAAGTTAAATTATTTAAGTAACAGAAAACTACTCACCTTTAGAACAATCTTCACTACATAACTGGAAAACTAAAGGCTTTATGAAAAATGTTATACCATCATTTGATTCAATCTAAAATTCTTTAACATTCTCGTTATTTCCTTTAGCCTCAGATTATTCTAAAAGAAATGTTAACAAAAAAATATGAAAAAGGCAAAAAAATCGCAAATCTTTATAACTTTTCGCTTCTTATGTTAAATTAGAACTTATAGTTTTTTGACACGTGACAAGCAGAAAAGTATCCATCTTTTGTAAATACAATTTTCAGTAAAGAATGGGGAAATTCAAGATACATACATATATACTGTAATATATACTCGCGTATAATGATGAAATACTCAAAATATATGTATATTGGAGTAAAATAAACGAAAATTTAAACTGCTCTTCTCAGTAGAAGTAGAAAAATAAGGCATACAAAATAGTTAAAATGTCCTAAATAACAGTAAGATTAATTCGTTTGGATTCATACTTTGGATTTTCACCAATATGTGCCTGAAATTAAATTTCCTACAAATGCCTAATAGAAGTAGAAACTTTAGCTAGAGAATTTGTAAATTTACAACAAATTATAACCAGCTATTTCCTAAAAAATATTGTTTTTCAATATCAGCACTTTTTCTACCTGAAAAACAAATTTATATATCATCTAGTCTACCTGCTCTTCGATCTCCAACGGTCCGGAAAAGAACGATTAATTTTTTACGTTAATTTAACCGACTCATTAAAGAACCAACGGGTTGCCGGCGACAATATATCGATACGGCGCCCGAATCCTGCGGGAATCCAGCGTTTCGGATTATCCAATTACCGGAGAGATACCCGAATCGTGTCGTCCTTTCGAACTACACGATTATTCTAATTAATAGTTAATATTGGGCACAATTAAAGCAACTGGTTCGGACCTTTAGTCACCGCCTCGGGCAATTTGGGTTAGTAAATCTTTCAGATTGTGTCCACGACCGTTGAATAAACAGTTTAACCGTCAGATCGCTTAATGCTTATCGATCACACGTAATCATTCAGGCTGAAAAATCATCATGTGATTTTGGTGTTAATATAATTACTAAATGTTGTGGCGTGAAGCGTTACTTTATGTTTCTAGTGTAAAAAGATGTAATTTGGAAGACAAATAATTATATCAGAGGCATATTGTCATTGTATATATGATATTATTGAAGGATAATGCCTTGTAAATGATCTGTCAGTCGACAGGAATTCAAAGAATTTAGGAAAGTGACATTTAGAATTGATCTTGAGCCTTTGAAAGATCTTAAGCTTACAGATATTAGAATGTGAAGCTGTCTAAGTGTCGGAGTTATACAAAAGGATTAGAACATATGTTCTTCAGAGATACGCTTCTCAATCGATAAGGATATTTAGTATGTATATGTTTTATCCACTTTATGTAGAAAGTGTAGTAATGTTCGTCGGGTCGGTCAGTCGGTCGAAATGTGTGGCTGCCGCTGCGATTATTTGTCAGAACACTCACTACTATTTTTGGAAGGAATTTGCACGAGAAATGAAAAACACTGGTTTAATAATCACTTGTTTATTTCGATATTGAGTGATACATGTGGTCGACGGGAGAATTGACAGGATACTAGGTTAGGTAGAGGAAGTACGGTAGCGTTGCGGAAGTGGCACTATCACAGGGGGATAGAGAAAAGAGAAGAGAGCGAGACATCGTCGTGATGGTCTCTTATACCCTGAAACTGCATAGTACCAATCCACCGGCGTTGCCAACCTTGAAAATTAATTAATAATTTCGCCACATCGATCAGGTCTTGCTATGTTTTTAACTTAAGGGAAACTTGAAATCCTACGAATATGTATTCCCTTATCATGCAACAATTGATTACGGTATATTGGATAAATTATATACTACCAGCTGTAGTTTTGGCGATAAAACACGCAAATAAAACATATATTCATACAATAACCAGAAGGAACCCCGAGGAACCGAAATCAGGAGACTAAGACGGCTAAAAAATAACAAAAAAGACCTGATTTGGAAAGCACGCTATTAAAATGAAAAGCAGAAAGATTTTTGACGAAAACAAGAATAGAATTAATTAAAAATCTCAATAATGTCGATTTGTTCAGTAAAAAGCAAATATGTAACACTTATTCCTAAAAATACATAAATTAATGTGTAAGCCAATAGTGTTTAAAACCCTGTAAACAAATAAGAAGCTCTAAACTACCTCAGAACTTTCGAATCCTAATTCGATTACAACACAGATGGAATTTTGTCAGGTAGAGTGTTATAACATCTTTAGCGCTGACTGAAGTAGTTAGGGGACGACGCGTCGTAAGGGGAAACGGAAATTGGTAATACCTCGGTCGAGAGTTCAAAACGTCGAAAGGGAAGTTGTAATTTGTTAAAAGGTATTAACGCTCGAGTATAACTATCGCGGCTTAATGAATTATGATTTGTATTAGGAGTGGAATTTGAAAGCCGCCGTTATTTTTGAAATTTTCTGGCTTTATTACGTAAAAACTATTACATTATTTAATTATCGGCAAATATGGCGCCTTTTTTGGCGGAATCCAGACAGTTTTAGATATTTTTAATAGAACGAAACTGCAGTTCAACCAGACCCTGTACCAGAGCCGGAGAAGATGATAATCTGAAGGAGCAATATCAGGAGAATACTGCATGTAGGATAGGACGTCCCATTTAAGGGCTTCAAAATAAGTTTTAGTGTAACAGGATTATTTCGTCACGCGTTCTTTGGTATAAGATGACTCTATATAGATGAGTTTGCATGTTCCTGGACTAGTTTCGGCTGGTTTAATTAACTTGTAGTGTACCATGCCAAGTTGGACCATACCGAATACACAATAAGACCCTTGTACCATCTATATTTTACTTGGATATTGAAAAGCCTTCTTTTGGAACCATTTCCAAGATATAATAATAGATTTTAGCAATAATATTTGTCCAGCAGCTACTCCAGTTCTACTGCATCAATCATCTTTATTATGGAAAATGTGGAAAAACTGTTACCAATTTTCAATTTATTTTTGATTGTACACGCTGGCCCTCAATTTCAGCAGTTTTGAAAGCTGAATTGTCAGATGAGATTTCCGTGTTTTAAAACAAGGACAGTTCATAAAATTACTAGTATAACATATAAAAACCTATCATAACCCACTTTTCTTATAATCCACATTAATTATTATTATAACACTTTTTGTGTCTAATAAAATTTTGAACGCATCATGTAAATAAAATAGACTCCCATTAATACTGGATAATACCAATTATCTAGGTATGTGATATTACTTAAATATGTAATAAAATAGTTAAGTAACCTGTATATTGAAAACCTTTATTGATTGAGAAACATATTTAATATAATATATAGTTAATAATTTTTAAACAAGTTACTAATAAAGTTATGATATATTTCTGTGAAAACATAGGAAACTATACAGTAAAATATTACTAAACGTAACCTGTCTAATTATATCCAATCCCGTCTTATTATCATTCGCTTTTTCTGTTTATATATTTTCGGTTTCTCTTTAATAAGTTTATTGAACATACCATTTATATATATATATATATATATATATATATATATATATATATATATATATATATATATATATTTGTGTTTTTTAAATTTATACACATATATACATTTAATAGATATTACTTAATACGTCATGGGAAAAGGATTAGGATTCAAATCGCATGAACCAAACGTTCAATATGCTGCGAAAGTTATGTTTTTTATCAGGTCATAATTCTTTTCCATGTCATATATATTAAAATCTTCAGTTAAAAGTTCTAATAATTAGACCCTCTAACAATAGAACCGAAAGAATTCTATAATTAGCTTAACTTACATTTTACAGGGCTGTCCCAATTAAAAAATGTATGTAATGTATGTAATCTATATATATATATATATATATATATATATATATATATATATATATATATATATATATATATATATATATATGTTTATTATTTAAATAAAATTGCAATATATTTATGACATATTCCTTTCAAATATGGGAAAGTATACAATAGATTAAATAAAGCATAATATATAAAAGGGGCATCATAACCCGTCTCATTATGAATCACATTTTTTTACGTATTTTTTTTGATGCCTGATAAATTTTGTTGGCACATCATAGAAATAATATATACCCCTATTTTTACTTTCTGGTATTAATTTTCATAGGATACGTAATAAAATTTAAATTACTCCCTACAATATACTGCCTATTAAAAAAATATATTTGTACATCTAAATATTTTTGAATATTCTAACGTGGTTATTTTTATGTTTTTGTATTACAAACACATAAATCAATAATACATAAAACATATTAACATAACATTTCATAATAAAAATGAATGATGTTAGTTAAATCGATAAATAAACTATTACATTTAAGTGCATACAAATTATGGAGCAAAGGCACGCATTTAAAACAGATTTGATGGCATAACCGTTCGGTTGTTTGGATAAGATTTCAAATAGAGCCTCTCTTCCTCCCGCCCCCTACCACCGTCATAATTCGATTAATGCATCCTTCTCTAATTAACAGTTTGCACGTTTTGATTACGGCGAGGCTTTATAAATATTCAGCCAATCTGAATAATAACGTCATCGTTCCGGAATTTGCCTAATGAATCGCGACTATAGACCGGTCGAAAATTTGCCAATAGTGCAAACTTTCCCCTCCCCGCGCGCTCGCCGGTTCGCTTTCTATCTCCCTCGCGTCCGTTATCTAGTTTCTCTCCGTCGTGTTCCGAGTGGTTGTTTGATCAATAATTAATTTTTAATGAACGCAGTCGATGGGCCTCGCTACTAATGAATTGATACGGGCCGTTTACAAATCGGTCAGTTTGTAAAATAATTTTTTGGTGAATTTGGCCGAGCGCTAGTCGGAATTTAATTTCGCGGCGCCGCGTTCAGGTCCATCCGAAAATGTAATTGTGCCGATCGTTGACGCCATCGATACCGCGTTGTATGTTTCGACATGATTGTCGTCCACGAACATCCAGAATAGAACCGATCGGTTTTTTCCGGGAACATTTATACAAAAGCCAAAACCAATTTACAAAAAAAAATAGTGCCGCACATCGAACTGTAGGGCTGCAATGAAGTTACTCGTTTGACACTATTATAATTTCGTTTTTTATTTTGGAACGAAAGAAATTGAAAAAATCCGCTACCGATACTAGATCACAGAAATATATTAACCATATTTGATTATTTTATGATATCATTCATTTTGATTGCGGTCCCAATAATGAATCCAGAGTCTATTATTCTATTCTATTACTATTCTTGAACATAGAACAAATTAGTGTCCGCTTGATAGGAAGATGTACATAGGTGTGAACACCAACATACATTAACAAAATTCGAAAATAACAAGTCGGTTATCTTTTCATAATTAGAATTTCGAATTCAGCATTTGATTTGATTTGATTTCTCGTGAACAGAGAACAGCCGAGAAAAAACGTTTTTGTTTAAGGACTGATAGTAAGTATATGGTTATAGAGGCATTGTGTATCATTGTACTAGATGTAATTCTAAAGGTTATTAAAATGTAAATTTTGTGATACTAACTTCATTCATCTTTTCAGATTCATTAGTAAATGCCTTTGTCAACAAAGCAGTAACCGAATATAAGGACCTAGTAAAAAATTTAAATAAGAAAATGTTATCATGGTTAAAATTACTTTTTATTTTAAAATTATACGATTTTTTATTGTTACATATCCATATAAAATTTTTTTAAGTGTAATTACAAAATGGGTTTCATACAATGGCAAATTATGAGAAAATTCTTAATGCCATAATAACTAATTTATATGGTTTCAGTATAAATTTTGAGTAAAGATGTTCAAAAAATTTTGACAAAGACTTATTTTTGTAGACTTTGTATTAATTTAATATACATTTCTGAACTAATTGAAATTTAAAATTAGAGTTTAATTAATTTCCCTATTATATCGAAGCAGTAATATTTTACAAAATTATGAAATATATTTATTTAAATACTAAATCCGCCGGTAAACTTGGTATCCTCTGCATCTATTTAGCAAATATTCTCTGACTATAAAAATAGACACGTCATGGCAGTTATAACAACGCTTCTTAGAAAGTAAGGTATTTGTCCTCGTTTCTGAAGTTAATTTTGGTTTTGTTAATTTATTTGTTATACAAATTTGAATGTTACAAAAAGCTTTTATGGTATGCATAACATGTGATGCGCCAAACAGTGTCATTTGGAAAGAACTGTTATTAGATTAAATTCAGCTAAGGCCTAAGACCGGTCGTCTTCTCCTTGACGTTGTTAATAATAAATGTAAACAAAATCCTCACAAGATAAGTAGGTGACTATGTATTAACAAATGTAAAATATAGTTTTAAAGCACAATCTGTTTTAAAGAGTTACTATATATTTCAACCATATAATTTATAAAATTTTAATCGGCCATAATTAGAATACGATCGAACTCACCTTTAGTACAACAAAACTATCAAAAAGTAATTACATTTGTATGAAATATAATTTTTCCTTAGTGTTTAATATACTACATATTCTAATCGCGACTTAAAAATACAGGCCGATAGTTTTAGGCAGCATTCAACCTTTTTTAGTCATTGTATATAAACACTTTGTATGATAAAACAACGATATTTATCCACATTTTCTTACCGTATAAATTCTTCGTGGATTTCCACAAATATTTCAAAAACATAATTAGCCAAATCGCTCGAGCATTCATTGAGTTATATATATATATATATATATATATATATATATATAAATACATGATAACGTGATAATTAATTATCATGCTGAAAGAGACGTATAAAAAGCGAGAAAGAATTTATGGCGCTCGGCTCGGGAGAAACAAAAATAGATGAAAAAAAGGACGGAACACGCCTACACTAATAAAGCATGGTAACGGTAAACAGGGACCGGGAACGGGATCGGGAACGACGGCAGGATTAATTTCTAACATTATATTGAATTAGCGAGTAGGTTTAAGGCCATTTAACAAAATCATTGCCCATCGGGGCCCAATTTATTTATTGGTAAATGGGGGAATATCCGGAAGGCCTAAATAAGAAGAGATAGAGGCATTAAACCGATTCCGCATCGAGCTAGGTAATCGGGACTGGCAAAAAGCGTCCCGGAAACCCGAAATAATATGATTAATGGTTATTAATTAGTAAAGAAAGGGTCGAACCTGTGGAGGGGTTGTTTATCAAGAAAGTATCCGACGTTCGCTTTGTTAGACGGCGTTTCCTTGAGGCCGTGAGCGTATCTCCTTATATCTGAGAGCGGGATACACCAGGAATGTAAATGATGATGCCCCACGTTCAGATTCCCGAGCACTATTAATCAGAAAACGCAACAATTTTTTTAAAATTAGCGTTAGATCTGTGTTATATTCCTGAATCGAATTGGTCTGGGAAATTGCCAAGTTTGATGGATATTATTGTGTTAGGAACATGAAAAAGTCGACAGAGTTTTTAATATATTACCATCAATAACTTTATCTGCAAGTGACGTACTACCCTATCAAAAGTATTAACATGTAGGTAGTAACACAGAAGGGTAATTTATTATGAATCCCCTTCTTTGTAGCCAAATTACATCCCTCCACCATAAAATTTAATATTTATTTTAAAATTAAATGCTTTTTGGATGAATAAAGATGCATATTCTAAAAAATTCTTTATTGGTTCTAGTTTTTGTATAATAATATACAATAAATGAAAATGGCAAATATTAATTACATATGTTAACGACAAATAAGGTGCTATTGTTGCTTTTTCAATGATATGTGTGTTCTAAATTGTTGAAATATACCTATCATAAAGATGGATCTACACAAAGAATCAATTGATATGGTCCACCTCTTTGGCTTTTATCCTGTAAGAGACTTATAGAGCACTGCGACCCGCCCCGGCTTCGCACGGGTGCAATGCTGATACTAAATTAAATACACTACAGAAAAAATATGAACGTTGTATATAAAAACATAGCGGCCCGCTCCGACTTTGCACGGGCATAAAATATATATGCCTATGTCACTCAATGAAAACATGATTAAAATCGATCCAGTATTTTTGGTTCATTCATTACTGCCCTTGGCCTGCACGCATTAAATTTGGAGTAAAACAATTCCTCTTCCCCTATACTTACTATGAAGATTTCCTGCTATCTTTGGAATATCTAAATTCATACAATTTTTATTACATTACACATTTTTAAATGCAAATTTTAAATTTGTAATATCTCCGAAAATATTTGTTTAATATACATGATGCAAGGAACCATATTGATCTATATTAATTGCACACTGTATTTAAGGTACTTAATTCGATAAGGATTAATGCCGTATTGCTTAAAATAGCTTCGTAAATAAGCCATTTTCTCACGTAAAAAGTAAACAATAAAAATGGTTAATGTGGGTTATCCCTAAAAGATAAACATATACCATCGCGGACTTTTTTGTAGACCTTTTTATGGTGTACAATACTGTAGTACATTAATTTGATCTAACTCGTAGGGTTAGGCAGCGTTTTTGCTAATTGCTAAATAAGCCTAAAAAATAGGTTAATTTACGACATCACGTTAGAAACCTCTAAAATTAGCAATGTTGCCTTAGTATATTATGCATGTATTATACATATAAACCTTCCTCTTGAATCACTCTATCTACTGACAAAAACCGCATCAAAATCCGTTGCGTAGTTTTAAAGATTTAAGCGCACATAGGGATACAGGAACAGAAAAGGCGACTTTGTTTTATACTATGTAGTGATTACTAAATTGATCAAAGCATTAAAAAAGTAGAGTTCTATTGATTTTAGTCACGTCATCCTCTTGGATTATTTAGTGACTGGACCTACAGATTATCGTTGGCTCATAACCACGGTCCTCGGCTTTAAGCCTACCGACTGGCGAGTAACCAACTTTAGAAACCATTCCAGAAAACATACGGTCTTAACGGACTTGTTACCAGCGTGACTGGGATTATTTTACTTGTCGAATTTTGCCCTCTTGCCCAGAACAATCACAAACATAAATTTACGACCATGCCCAGCAGGATTTATACCCGCTTTTATCGCAACAGTAGGAAGACCGTCCTGTCGCCTTTACCATCGCGCCACCAAGCTGGCGATAAAACCAATAGTCTGCCAACATTGTTTTATTCCAGTGGCTCTTACATCAACATTCCACAACAGAAATATTTTGAAGGGTATTTTCTCCATGTCACTAGTGATATTAAAAATGATTTTGGTATTGCTTACATCCTAGTTTATGGTATATTTTACAGAAGACCTATTATCTAAGGGTGCAGTTATTGTTGGGATCTTTAACCCGCAGTTTTTAACCCGCCTAAATACTTTAAACACTTTTTAACAACAAAACAAAGACTTTATTAATTAATTTAAAGAATATGCATATTACGCTACATAATTAATTTCTTATAGGTTTTTAGAGCATATTATTACCTTAGAATCATGAACTGAGGCTTGTTTCTTTTAAATCTAACTATCTAGTAATCTAACTCTATCTTTAAACTATTAAGATCTCGAACCTGACTTCTTCTTAAACATATTGTGAATTTGTACCTAAGTTAATTAGCATCAATTAACATTAAGTATATTTTATCTAAAAACTCAATAGTTATCATATTTTAATTCCCTATAAATCCATGTATAGGTCCCTTGAAAGTTTCATAAGCTGCTGTTTTTTCCTCCAAAACTAGATGGAGATTAATATCAGTTACCTATTTCCAGTAGAAATTTAGAGAATATGTCGGTTAACAAAGATGACTTTTGGCATCACTTAATCTATCAAATTTATCTCTGTTCCCTATATATACTTATAACTTGGTCTTCTTGATTCATTGTTTTGTTAATATCCTTTATTATACACAGCTCAATATGTAGGAATAGAAGAATAACATTCTAAATATCCATTTTCCGTTTTAAGTCATTATAAATTACCCAAACCATACATTACAAAACATAAATTCAGTATCACTATTGTGCAGAATATTCGTTGCTGTAACATAATTGGAATGAAAGAAATTCCTTCCTTGATTGGTTTAATTATGGGTAAATCATGTTTATTATCAAAATCATGGTCTTGGTATGTTAAAGTTTGTTGAGATTTGGTAATTCCACACTGTCTCCATTTTCTAACTCAAACTCGTAATCGTACCTGAATA
Organism: Rhynchophorus ferrugineus; assembly: GCF_030347505.1. Taxonomy (NCBI): domain Eukaryota; kingdom Metazoa; phylum Arthropoda; class Insecta; order Coleoptera; family Curculionidae; genus Rhynchophorus; species Rhynchophorus ferrugineus. Next base: position 3,634,400 of record NW_027472588.1, read on the forward strand.
TGGAATAGGTTAGGTAGGAGATAGAATTATACAGATTTCTTATTAAAAGGTTTGTTTTTAGCAACTTATCAAGCACAAATATACGGTTTACACATCATAAGTAACTTATAATTTTTATTTTTAAGAATTCTCGTAATATGGTAAGATACAACAGTACCCTGTGATCATGATATATCCTGGTACCCTAACTCAACTGGTACCCAACCTTTTATTCAAAATATTGAGTGTATACTGTCTTCACAAATTTTATTAGGAAAAAAACATTTTACTAAAAATGCAAATAAATTTTTAATGAATTGACACATTTGCAGTTTAAAATATTTCGGAATAAAATATTCTGCATCAATTACAATAAAAATACTACGAAAAAATATATTTTCGTTATTAGAGTTCAATTATGTTCATTTTAAAGAGACTGCAAGTATAAGAATTTTAAAGAAACGCATAGTTAAACGCTAAAAAAGGACATAACATTTTAAATTAAAATTACGAGCAAAAATTTCCCCGAGACCCGACACCACAGAAGGCGCATTTACGTCTGAATAGTATAACAAACTGTACAGCTAACTTTTCAGCTTTGTCGCGAAGTAGATGGAAAGAGGTCAAAAGAACTGACACCGTGATTAAAAGTTCCCAGTCACATCTGAAAAGTTGGAGCGTGTAATAATTGCTTGATTTTAACAGATTCCGACGCATCTTCTCTTATTTAATACCATCTCCCTTCTGTGGTCTCCGGGAGTTCTCTATCTTTCGTCTTTGTTTTGCCGTTGTGTCGTGAAGCGGCTGCTTGTGACTGGTGATAAATCGACGACGTCATAACAGCAAATCCACCGTACCGCAGCATATGTTGAATTTGTTATGAGAAATATGGTTTTTCAGACAATTTATTTTGGGGTACAGTTTGATTGAGAGTTAAACAAATATATGACTGAAGTTAGCTAGTTTCAGTTGTCATACTAATAAAGGTTTAAGAGACTTAATATCTAAATTCCTATTTATAAACTTGCATGCTACTTTTCTTCGATAAATTGAACTAAAAAAGGAATAAGTATTATGAATATTCCCATTAGGTACTTGCATGTATTTTAATGAATAATGAATAATATTCAAGTTTTATACACGGATGATTCCAAGTCGTCCAAAGGAGTAGGCGCTCTTTATGGGTTCTCTAGAATAGAAGCTTTGTAAATATTTAGCCATACTCTCGTGTGAACTAAAAGCTATCCGGAACACTCTACAAATTTGTACTGGTTCTCTGAGATTTATTCTGGCAATTGAAGATGCATCTTGCGGACACCCTATTATCATCAGCATTTATAACATATACCATATTCATATTGGATGGAAGAATATTAATTTTCTTAGTCCCCAGTCATATGGGCATAGAAGGCCATGACAGAGCAAATTCCGCAGCTAAAGATGTCGCTCTAAGGGGCCGAGATATTCCTAATCTCCAATATTATGGGCATATATGGGAATACATACCATTATTAGTCACTATGAGTCACTGTCCAAGTCAATTACTAAACTGTTAATTTCCAATCTGTCTAAAACATGTTCACGATTCCACAATTTATCAATTTTTTCCTGTATGTGTCTTATCCAGTTCATCCAAACCGAAGGTGTTATGGTCTTCCACATATTCAAACAGTTTTTGATGGAATATCCTTCTCGACCGGCATGTCTGTTATAATAATCCTTTGCTCCCTCCATAGCAACTCGATTGGATTGAATATACAGTGATAAAGAGGAAGTCGGAATATTATGTGACTATATTCTTCAGCCATCTGATTTATTGTATATCTTTTTTTCGGGCTTATTTCTTAGTAAATTGCAAAAAACATAATGAAACATTTAATTGAATGTTTATATCGATAAAATAGTTTGTGTACACAGTGTTCTTAAGTATTACGTATATTTGATCTCGAATAGAGCCAATATAATGATCAAGATCCATCACCCATTTTGTATGTAGACTGGTTTTCTTGGTTGAATTTAACTTATTATTCTTTATTTTGTAAGCGGTGTTAGTTACAGTATCCACACTAATATTCAGCGCAGCAGCAACAAGCTAAAAACATTTTCAATAGAATTGCAGCGACTTATAACATTTAATATCATCAATATTTAGCTCTCTAACGGAACTTACAGGCAAAAGGGGTCTTCAATTATCTCGTTCCTTTTCGAAATAACTTATTAAAGACGCAATCAGTTTGTGACCCTGCCTATCTATTGTTTTCAGCATTTTCAAACAAAGTAATATGGTAACATTGGCGGTTTATAAGCTGCTGTAATTTTAACTAATATTTTGTTTAATTTTGCATACGTTTGACAACCGGGCGACTTTGGCAGCCTAGTTCCGTTTCACGTTCGAACTTATCAGACAGCATTATGTCTCTTTTTAATTTAATTAGACTAAATTGAGAAGAAACATATTGTCTGATTTTGAAACGAATTTACAAATTGCAGCAGACATTAAACATTTTGATGACGTAGTAACAAAAAAGACTTTGAGACTATAGGTTAGGAAATGTAAACAGGCAGCAACACAGGAAATTCAGATATATCAAAAATTAATAAGAACTTAATAACTAGAACTAAACGTGAAAGAGGTAAATATGCTGTCTAATGAAAGTAAAATACATTACGTCGATATTAATAATTGTTAGGATTGTTTATTAGGTACGTTAGGCCTCCAGAAGATACCACTACATAAAAAGGACGATAACGAACATATCATCTCACTCATTTCAACATAGCATCTCATAGATGTTTTGGTGAAAGTGTTGAATGCAAATAAGATTGCACAAACTACAAACCTTTGTTATTATTTTATATTATATATATATATATATATATATATATATATATATATATATACTCATCGCTTATCTATAACAAAAACTAGAAATTAATTCCCATTGTTTGAATCGTAAAGCGATTTCCAGTGGATGCGAAGCCGGAGAGCGATGCATCAATCGGGGCAAAGCGCTAAAAGTAATCGCTTCAACGTGAACACTAACTATCTATCAACGACAACTTCTTGTCGCTAGAGACGCGACACGGTTCACGCCTCCCATCCAGATCGATCTTTCAATTACTCCGATTCGAATTTTTGCAGTCTCTCCATCCTTTTCCGGTTCTCCTTCATTATATCGCGTTCTATCGACGACGGAAATTTTCATAGGAAACCTATTTGGATCGAGGCGTCAGACGCTTCGATGGAGCTCGTGTAGGAAATGCGGACTATATAACGCCTTCCAATAAAACAGCCAATGCGCGTCATCGAATTTGTTTTTGTTTTTGTTTTTTAATTATTACATTGTTACTAGTCGTTTCCAACTAACCTGATATTTGTCTTATATCAGTCCTATAGTATTTGGGTGCGCTCATAATAACTATCAGGACTTTGTTCTGATAAATTTGTATTTTATTCATATTACTCTTTGCAGAATATCCCCATAATTAAATTCCATATGTACATATAGGTTTCAGTATTTGCTTATATAATAGCAATTCATTTTGTACTGATAATTGTGATTTTCTTCCAATTAGCCAGTACATTTTCCTATATTTCAATTACAGTTCTTTTATTTTCTTCATTATATGTTTCTTCCAGCGAAGATTCATTCCGAGATATTTAGCGATGTTGCTGTATGGAATGATAGTATTATTTAATGGTATAGGTACTTGTAGGTGGACTGCACATGCACAGATTTACTTTCGTTAATTTTTATTTTCTAAGCTTGTGTCGAATTATTTATATTGTCACTTGCCTGTTGCAATTTTCGCGAGGCTTCTTCACTATTGTCTCCGAGAGCTATAATCGCAGTATCATCAACAAATGTAGCTATCGTAATGTTCTCCATTTGTAGTCTATCACAAGTGTAGAGTAGATAAAGCATTGGCCCCAATACACTTCCTTGTGGTACACCTGCTTTAGCTTCTTTTATTGTAGAGTAAGCTACTTCTTGTTTGACTCTGAACATTCTACTTGTAATGTCCGATTTTAATAGTTGAGTGTGTTATTTTGGTAACATTTTCTGTAGTTTATAAGCAAGGCCTCCATTCCAAACTTTATCAAAGGCTTGTGCTACATCTAAGAAAGAAGCTGAGCACCATTTCTTACTTTCGCAAGCTTTTTCAATAACATCTGTTATTCTGTGGATCTGGTCTTTTGTTGAATACTGGTTAATAAACCCAAACGGGTGTGTTGGTATTAGGTTTTTTTCTCTATGATCTGTTTTATTCTTTTCAACAGGAGATCTTAGATATTACTTGCAGCAGAGATATAGATTTATAGGCATTTATTTCGTTTGGTGACTTCCCAGATTTTGGGGTCATTATAATTTCCGCCATCTTCCAAATACCTGGGACATGTTTTAATCTTAATACTGTATTGATCAAATTGGGGAGATTTATAATTCCATTTCTTGGTGGGTATTTTAGTAATTCTCCTGTTATTAAGTCGTAGCCTGGTGATTTCCTGGGTTTAGTATCAGTTTTAATAACTTCATTGCATTTTCAGCTTCTCTGTCCGGCAAATTATATTCAATATTAGTTTCGTTTGGTTTGAAATTATTTTCTAGATATTCAGCCAATGCTTCTGATTTTTGGTGATTGTCACGTGCCGAATTCCTACATAGGTCACTTATAGGTGGCTTTCCAGAGTGAATAATGAGTTTCTTTATCATCTGTTAAATTTTTCAGATAGTCATTTATGGATTTGTTTTCAATTTCTAGTATTTCTTTTTTCAGTCTTTGGGTTTCGAAAATATGAAAATAAAATATCGATTTTTTCACATTTATATACTAGATTACCCCAAATGTTCGGGTTAGCTAACACTAAAACAGCTATATATCCGAAACTAATTTAAATTTTGAAAAATCCTCTTAGCGGCATAGTCCGAAAGGGTAAGGCCCTGAAAGCAATATAAAAAAATCGATTTTTTCAAAGTTTTGGACTGAAATATAGCAAGAATTCGGCCGACTAATGGACATTAATTTCCATAATTAATACGTCTCACTGCAATACAACCAAAAATCCAATTAGACCGGCTGATATATAGACGGCCCTTGACCTTACCATTAAACATCGTTCGAGACCGCGCCCGACTCCTCAATCTCCCGGATCCGTCCTCCAATTACCGCAATTGTATAAATTAAAGTTAAAACGTTTTCCGGAGGCGAATTCCGCAAGAGATCCCCGTACTTAACTTAATCGCCGGCCGTCAATTGATTATCTAAATAATTGGTAGCGAACGCAGTTAATGGATTCGGAGCGGGAGGCGGCGGCGGCGGCGGCGTGGGGCGCGGGGGTGCAGCGGCTGCCGGCCCGCCGTTCTGCCCCGACTGTAATCCGGGAGCCGCTAGAGTCGTTGCTGCCGCCACTGCCACCGGCGAATCTATTATTCCTGCGGGCGCAACTAAATCACCTGTGAAAAATCGCCCGGCCTGAAGACGGCAGATTGCCGGAATGATTTGTAACGTTCAACGAGGATAAATACGCTTGTTGTTGAGCGCGTGTTCGTGTTTAACTGACAGTAAGTTGGCGGTTGTTTCGGATTTTCGTTTCGGACCCGTTCGGTTTTCCCGTTCTATTATTTCTGGGAAAAAGTACGCGAGAAATTAGATCGCCGTCATACATACTTCTATTGTTCTCGTTCTATATACGTAAAATCTACCGGAGATTCTTCTTTATCACGAGCGAGTTCTTATAGAGTCTATACAAATCAGCAGCGAACTCAGTTTAGGACGTCAAAACGATGCAATGTTCATTTTTATTCATTGTAGCTTCGATGTATCATAACATTGTAATACAATTTTTTTTTATTATTTAGTTCTTATATTTTTGCGGGTCGTTTCCGTCTAACCTACAATTTGTCTTTATGATAACTTAAATCTAGATATATAACTAGGAGGACCCATCGGCCCTATCTCAGTCTCTGGTGAAATAATGTTAATACATGTCACTGCTGTATTTTTTAATATATGCACCTCACTATACAACACTATTCACAAGATCAGAAGGTTTGATTCTTCTGAGTGTGTGTCCTGTTCTGGTGGTATCCAAAAACTGCAATACTTCAACATTCTCATGAGAATGGAGTCTTTCCTCATGTCCACTTGCAAGTCTAGTGATTTCTTGACTGACTGTGGGTATATGAAGGTCTCGATGTAGGTAATCGATCCTATAGTATTTGGTTTGGTCGCGCCCACAATGCCTCTCAGAACTTTGTTTTGAAAAATTTGTATTTTATTTGTGTTACTCTTTGCAGAACATCCCAATATTTGACCTCCGTATGTCCATATAGGTCTCACTATTCCCTTATATAATAGCAATTTATTATGTACTAATAATTGTAATATTCTTCCAATTGGCCAGTACATTTTTCTATATTTCAATTCCAGTTCTTTCTTTTCTTCTTTATATGTTCCTTTCAGCGAAGTTTTACATCAAGATTCATTCCAAAATATTTAGCGTTGATGCTATATGGAATGATAGTATTATTTAATGTTATTGATGCTTGTACGGTCTGATTGTAGGTGAACTGCACATGTACAAAAAACTTTCATTAATTCTTATCTTCCAAGCTTGTGCCCAATTTTTTAAATTGTACTTGCCTGTTATAATTTTCGTTAGGCTTTTTCACCATTGTCTCCGACAGCTATAAAGGCAGTATCATCAGAAAATGTAGCCATAGTAATATTCTCTATATGTGGTATATCGCCAGTGTAGAGTAGATAAAGCATTGGTACACTTCCTTGTAGTACACCTGCTTTAGCTTCTTTTATTATAGAGTAAGCTTTGTCTTGTTTGACTCTAAACATTCTGGTTGTAATATATGATTTTAATAGTTCGGTATGATGTTTTGGTAGCATTTTCTGTAGTTTATGAACAAGACTTTCATGCCAAACCTCATCAAAGGCTTGTGCTATATCTAAGAATATAACTGAGCATTTTTTCTTACTGTCGTAAGCTTTTCCAATGGCATCTGTCATTCTTGGACCTGGCCAATTGTTGAATGTTTCTTAACAAACCCAAACTGGTATGCTGATAATATATAGATTATCGTAACAATATTTAGAAAAGTAAGATTTTGGGCGCTCGATTTATCCTAGTGCCGTAATAAATGTTTACCAAACAGCGTTCTAATGCAGCGTCGTCATAATTTAGCGAAAGACTATCCCGCCCACTTCTTCCACTCGGGCTGCCGCTCGTCTAAATTGCTCTTTCCTTAAAAGGCAATGAATTGTTGGCCGAAATTTATGGGCCTACTTTACAATTATTTTCGCCCGTGGAAGGGCGACGGCGTTTTCGCTTTTAAAAAAATTTACTTCGCTGCCACCCCTCGTCCCCCCCGCGCGCCCCGCGACGCGACCAAGTCACTCTATTAGATTCTGGTTGCGTAGAAGGGTATAAAGGCCCGAGAGATTTATAGCCCTACGTTGGAATTCACGTTAAATTTTTTGTTCGAGTTTCTTATTCTGTTGTTTTATTCAAATGAATGGTTAAGTTTGCATGAAGTTGGAAGTGGGACTATGATATTGTCGTAGAGAGCCTGAAGTTTCATTAGTTCAAGAGGTGTACGACATTACCTCCACCGTGTTCTTTTATTTGAGGTGTTAGTCAATAATATTCGCCTAAATGGAGAACTATTAGTCGATGCCACTAATGATCACTGACAATACGCAGATGGTTTAATTATTTATATTACCACTTGTGCTATTTCATATATGTAATTTTTTGGCAAAATTGATTTCTTTTATTCAACATAATTCCATTACTGATTATAACGACCCCCCAACTTTTCGATACCATTTTTGTAGTACGATTTGTCCATTACTTCAAAGTAGGCCTCAGTTTCGGCGATCACCTCTTCGTTCGACAAAAATGTCTTCCCAGGGAGCATTATTTTGAAATCCGAAAACACGAAATAGTCGCTGATTGCCAAATCTGGAGAAAACGGTGTATTAGGAAGCAATTCGAAACTCAGTTTTGAATTTTTATTATCGTTTTCACTGACTTGTAACACGGTGCATTATCTTGGTGAAGCAGCACTTTATTTTTCTTCAAATGCGGCCGATTTAGACCTTCAAATGGTCCAATAACGCTATGTAATAGTCGCTGTTGACGGTCCTTCCTTTTTCAAGGTAGTTAATGAAAATTATTCCATGCTCAGCCCAAAATATAGACGTCATAACTGTACTGCCGTCTTCGGTGCTCATTTCATCACGTCTAAACTTAGCATACCAATCCTTGATGGTTGATTTTCCTGTGGCAGTATCAGGAAGCTCGGCATTAAGTGAAGTTTTTGCTCCAGCTGTATTTTTTCCCTTCAAAAAGCAATCTTTTCTCAACACGTAAAATTCCTTTTTATCCTTTTTTTTTTCACAATAAGAAAATTTGCTTCACTCGAAATGCTATAATTCACAAGCTAATGATTCGGCAGCTGTCAAATTTATACAGGCATCTTTTGAGGCTTTGGACTAACTAAAAAACATCATGATTTAATTCTAGTAGAGCCATCGATGTGTCAGGCCGGGGACTTTTCAATTGACCTGTTAGAGTGGGCAACGAATTGGCTCCAATACATTTTCTTGTGGTACGCCTGCTTAAACATACCTTTTTAGCTTCATAGATATATATAGATGTAATAGGCCTTCCCAGAAGCAAACATTCTTTGTGATTTAATCTTCTTCCTTCACTATTCTCCATTCCCTTTAAATCCTAAAGGTGCTGACATTCAAAGTTAGTTACGTACGCACTCACAATAATTCATATAAACATAATTAAGAACAATCTCACAGAAAACTACCGCCTCGCATAACGTATGTCGTTCAGCAGCATGGATAAGGTTAATGAATTAAGATAAATGTTCCGTGTTAAGCTCCCAGTATGAACTTAATGGTCCAAATAACACGCGTACTTCTAAATGTATAGTTCCTGCTGCCGCAGCATCGCTGTATTAAACATTATCCTACAGAGACAACGACGTTACACAATATAAGTGGCGCCGCTTGTTTGTAAATTGATTGCTCTTCTCTGTATGAGCAAGGGATGAGGGTAATTTCTATACAGAATCCGATGCAACTTTGCTAAATAATAAGATATTTTGTTAATATATAATTTATGTAAATTAAGCCGAAAAATACTTCTAAAAAACTCATAAATTATGCCTGCTTTTTGTAAAATTTACAATACTTACAGGACTATATTATTGAGAATAAAAATGTAAGTAACATTTTCATTTAAAAAATATATATTATCTATTTTTTGATAAATAATATATCGACTAAAGAGCCTGTGGTATTTATTTTCTGAATAGCCTTTTAAAAAGAAATTGTTACTCTCAAAAATGAATAAAACATAAAAAGAGCGAAGTTACTTTAATTATTATTGTTGCCAATATGGAAAATGTTGATGCCATGAATAAACAGGTGGAGACAATTTTGCTACGTCCTAATAGGTTCCAAGCTGAAATAATGAAATCAATATCACACAACTATTTTCATTTAAAATATATCGAAATCTGATTGTACATGATACTTTGTAGATTTTGTTAACTGCCACTTGCACTTTTTCTACTGCCCTAGGCAGAGATATATCTTTTGCCATAATAACTGTGTCGTCAGCAAAGGTTCCAAGAAGTGTTTCTTTTGTTGTTGGAATGTCAGCAGTGTAGAGCAGATACAGGAGAGGTCCTAAGACGCTACCTTTGTGCGATACTCTAAATTTTCTTCCGAATAAATATGACCCCAGCAATTGACAATAGTTACGCGGTAACAATGTGCTCATCTTACAGATTAATCCCAAATGCCAAACCCGATCAAAAGCTTGTGAGACATCCAGGAATATTGCAGGGTAGTATTTCTTTTCTTCAAAAGCTCTTTCAATAGCCGCAGTTACTCACTGTGCACTTGATCGATAGTTGAATGGTGATTTCGAAAACCAAACTGGAAATCTGGTATTGTTACCAAATGTTTAACACCTTTAATTATCAGTTTCTCAAATAGCTTTGATATTGCAGGTAGTAGCGAAATAGGCTTGTAAGATTCGACTTGTTCTGCAGGTTTGTCAGGTTTTTTGAGCATAATTATTTGTGCAACTTTAAAGCATTCCGGGACATGCTTCAGCCTTAAACAGGCATTAAATATATATGTCAACATGATGATTGCTTTTCGTTTGCTTAAATAGCAACAACTTTTTATGTATGGGTAGTTTAGATTTCCTTCCAAATAACCAATTTTTTTTTGTATATATATTGATTTACTCTACTAATGACTTGATTTTATATTTATAATGTCATGTGTATAGTGTAGGTAAGCAACAATATCTAAAACACTTCGTTCACACTTTATCGAAGGCTAGAACGTCCAAAAATATGGTTGAGCGAACTTTCCTCTTCTTAGGCTTTTCAATAATGTTTTTGCTTCTATGTACCTAGTCAATTGTTGATAATTTTGTTCATAAAACCAAGCTAATGTGCAGCTTTAGACCATTTCTATCTATGATTGGTTACAAGGTTATAAACAGGAATTTTTCAAATATTTTAAATAGCATTGCTGGCAGTGAAGTTGGTCGATAAGATTTTACTTCATTTGGTGGTTTTCCAGAGTATAGCCATTTTCCAAATATCCGGGATATGTTTTAATTAGAATGTTATATTAATCAAGTTTGCTGAATTTTACAACTGCCCTTCTTGGTAAACACTTTAATGATAGATTTTCTTAATAAGTATTATTTTCCAACCACCTTTCCTCTTCTTATTATCCCTTTCTAGGACCAAAAATACATACACCGCCTGGCAACGCTGTAACCATTTGCATTTTTATAAGGCCGCCCGGCGATAAGCCCTCGCCGTTTAACTTTTGTTTTTGTTGTACTCGTTATTCCTCGTGTGCCGAACAATTGAAGATCGCAAACAGGACGCCGCGCTCATTAAGACGAGAGACATCGTCGCTGTTTGATCAGTCCTTTACCATCTAGGAAATCGACTAAAAGGATTACGCTTTGAACTAGTCAGAAACAACGGGAACTACGCCATTAACTGATTGATGTGGGTTCATTTATTCCGTTTATTGTTAATTATATCTTAACTAATGAATCCGGATGTTTTTTTTTTTGAAGTTTATTTAATAAGAGAGATATTTTTATCGACTTAGAATTATAGGTGTAAAATATTTAAGCGTTTCAATATATAATTTGTATTTGGACGTTTGTAAAACGGATAAGTCATCTTTTTTTCGTTCGTTTTCGTTGTTTTTGTCATTTTATTATTATTATTTAGTTACGTTTTTCTATTAAGCACACCTCATTACACTATAGTAGGCAAAATCAAAGGGTTTGATTATTTTGAGTCTGTCTCCTGATCTGATGTTATAAAAGAGTTGTATATCAAGATGTTGACATGAGAATGGAGTTTCTTCTCATGTAACATTGCGATTTCCTGAGTACCAGTCAATATTTGAAGGTCTCTCACTAAGTAATAAGTCCTGTTCTATCTGAGAGCACTTGCAATACTTCTAGGGATATATCTCTATAAAAATTGTATTGTCAAACGTGAGGTAAAATTCCCGCTACTATTGACGCAATTTCCGCTGCAGGCCAATAATGGAATGATTATATACGACATAAATGTTGTCACTATTTCTGCGCGTAGCAGTAGATCCACGAATTTCTAGAAATATGGCAGCATAGTATAACTCAGAAAGAATAAGCGAATTTTTACTGACACATCTAATATAGACTTATTTATTCAGTAACAATAGGGCAATAAAATCGTAAAAAAACACGGTATAAGAGGAAACACTTCGAAGAATATGAAGGTAAATTCGGTTTGATTGAATTTGAGGGGCCGACAGCCTCACGGCAACATTAATAAGCGACTACATCGTCCGCCCTGTCGCTTTCCTTTTACGCGTTTGATTGATTGAGTATTAGACACAAAGACGTAGATCGGCTTCCGTTCGATCGACAACGGAAGGCCCTTAAATCCAGGCCGACCGTCGACCAATCGAATCTGCAAATTTCCATAATATTTTTTCACGAAACCCGTCGGGGGAATATCCCTCTAGGCCACTTAATATTTCATCGAATGGTGTTCGCGCAAGGTCTCGTTTTTTCGGCAGACGCTTCGAAAGAGGTACATATTTAATACGACTCTCCATAAAGCTTTTTGTCGGTGAAGAAAATCGGGTTTGGTTTTCTCCGGGTCTCTTTTCCTATGCTTAAACATGTCGATGGTTATCTCTTGCGATCTGAAGCATTCTTCTTCTACTTTTAATTAACATACAAAATATTAATTATTGCCAAGACCTGTAGTCGAAATTTGACCACAATTTATTAAACTAATCATGTTTCTTTCATAACAGAGTAAATGGATTAATTTAAAAATAATATATTACTAAAATTTGCTTTTACAGCGTTTTCAGTATAATATCATAAACCCATTGAATATAAAGCATTAATTAAAATAACAAATGTCTGTAAATAAAACATATTAAAATAACTATATCAAAAAAAAAAACACTCACAAAGCGTTTTTAAATGAAATTTAATTTCTATTAAGTTTCCATAATCAACAAGTATTAATAACTTTAAATTACTACACCACTGAACTATAACCACCATATCAAAACATCACATAAAAGATTATTTTCAGAAATGTAACAACTTCACAGCATCAAACATAAATATAAATCTCTTTTCTTTAAGTTTATTTTTTAAACATAAACATAAACATAAAAATAGAATTATAAATGAAGCAATACATTTTTGTGTATTAAAACAGAGAATATATGAATACAAGGTTGAAATTGATATTTGACATTAGCGTGTATATTAAAACAAAAACGAATACAGTTAGGTAATTTATTATTTAACATTTAGAAATGTATATTAAAGGATTTATTAAACAATCAATCATTCAACTAACTATTGTATTTTCATAACTTAGGTCTCTAAAGCAAATAATTAAAATAATTGATTCAATGTTTAAACAATAAAATGTACTATACTCATGTATCTATCATTAATTGATAAGCACCTAAATATTTATCAATGCTTTGTAATGTTTAGATATTCAATTTTAATAATTCATAATTTAAATATTTAGTATAGTTTCAATTTAACTACTGCATTTTTCATTACTTTATTTATACACTCATGTAGTCTTTTATCTAAATCCATATCTCTCATATCTCTCACCTATATATATATATATATATATATATATATATATATAAAACAACACAAACACCAGATTGATTAAACGAATAATTTCTTTACCTAATTGTTTTAATAAAGTTGCATTTTTTTTTTGCTCACTTGTTCTTAAAGAACTTGGAGGAACCATAAATTATTGTTGTGGACTTATTGTTCTTCATGCTGGAAACAGGAGTGCTTAATAACACCATCGGTTTGGATGTACCCGATCACCTACACTGAAGAAGAAATTAACAAATGTTGAAATTGTGAAGTAATGTTAGACAGACTGGAAATTAACAGCTTAGTTATTCACTTCAATGAAACTTAATAGGAATGGTTTAAGTAAAAGGGTGACTACCATGGGCAAATGAACCATAACTTGTTTTTGCTCTGGTAAAGAAGAATAATTCCCAATGAATAAATCGACAAAGGCTGCATTAAAATAAGTTTTGAAGAAACCATGCTAACGAGTGGAATATTTGAAATAGTTACTCGATAAACATAAATAAACTAATTAATTGTGTCTTACGTAATTTACTTTTTTAGAAATAGGCCTGACAAAAAATAAACAAACGTCTTTCTCTCCATCACTGCATATTCAATCCAATCGAATTGATATGAGATGTGGCAAAGAATTATTACAATAGATATTCAGGCAAAATGATATAACTGTCTGGATATGTTAAAAGAAGCATTATCTACAATAACACCTTCAGTTAAGATAAACTCGACATATTAAAATGGTGAAAATTAACAGCTCAATAATTAATTTGGAAATGTGAGATGAAAATCCATCAGCGAAGGAAACAAGAACAAATTGCAAAAACGTAAATGTCCACTCCAGTTAAAATTAGATGGACTAGCCCTCCAAATGATACCACTACATAAAAAACGAGTATAGAGCAAAAATTCATGGGAGGTGTGGAACTTACACTATAAACTGTTGCAGCTGTATAATTAACTGTAGTTTTTAGATGTACTATGATGTTAAAATAAATTATATTCGATAACATTTTTGTTCAATTATTTTATTTAGATTAACAAAATGTTCTATGTCAAAGCCAAATTGAACTAAAACTCGGTTGAAATTGAGTTGATGCGGCAACATTGCGACGTTTTGATGTTATAAATTTGAATGACGTATGTAAAAAATAACTTTGAAGAGACTATATATTATATTATCATATCATGTAATCTAGAGATAAAGGGGATTGTCAACTTGAAACAAATTATGTCAGGAATGACAAAAAAGTCAATACTTCTCTAAAAATATAATTTTTAATTTAAACACAATTTTCTTGAGAGAACAGAATAAAACAGTACTTTCTTGGTATAATGCCTCTGCTATGATAATGCAACGTAGACATTTCTAATAAAACTCAATCCAATTAAAATAAACGAACAATATAACGCAAAAAAGGCTGTCAAGGCTCGCCATATTTAATAAATACGTGTATAAATAAAAAGAGCACACAGAAACATATTGAGATAACAACCAAAAACGTGACATTTTAATATAACGTCGCCCGTTCGGCGCGGGAAAAATGCAAAAGAGTCCCGCATGGTACATTCACTGTTTCCAGCACTTGAATAAAATATATACCTGGCAGGGTGGGCCCTTTATAACACTTTTTGTTCGGTCCGGACTGAAATATGCTCCCGGTATAAACAAGTCGCAGGAATTCCCGGACGCCGCGGAGCATGTGAGGTCGCGATACACATGCACGGATATAAAATTCTGCTGAGGACTCGGCTGTGTGTCGACTTGGGGACCGAGGACGTCCTGACGTCTGGCCCGGAGGCGATTTGCATGATATTTCTGGATTTTATACAGCGGGACGTCTATTTTCGGCATTTTTGTTGTTACTGGATGGCGGTCGACGCTTCTGTTAGTGGTCCGAATGGGCGATATTTCACATAGTTCGTGACTGAGAATGTTCCATGTTTTTCGTATAAAATTCTATGGGATATCTGGAAAATTCTTCCGGTTTTTACACGTTCTCGGCAATTTCTGGTGGTAAAAGATCGACCAAATATCATCTTAACACTCACTATTTTATCGTTTGATAGATTGGTAGATTATTTTAAATCGTATTTCGAACCATTTTAAACTCAAAAGCCAGCTTTTGATCTTAGGCCTATATATTAATTTTAAAGGATTAAAATTTGAAATGAACGTCATTTTGAAGTTTAATTTCATCGAAATATAACTAAAGAATGTGTTTAGTGTGTTAAAAATACCTAAATTTGGACCGAGTGATTCGCATTTACAGTAATTTTTAACCGATTTCAATAAATGAGAGTCGACGATCTTGCTTTATAAAAGTACATACAGCATCAGTGCTTTCTGGCACAATGACATATTTTGAACAAATTTCATTGAATTCATGCTGTAACAAGTGTCGACCAAGACTGAGTCCATTATCCTAGTTTTTTCAGTGCTAGAGGATGGCTCGTTATGTAATATAGTTAAACTCATTCAAAAACTGTTTTGTAAAATGTTCCAAAGGATATTCAAGTAATTTATGGGATATATCCTGGAGCAAGAGTGGACCAAGGCTGAATTCCTAAAGTCACTATCGAGTTAAGTCAGTTTTTTGTAGTGCTAAAAGACAATGTTTTATCATAATTATTATAACGAAATTACAACGTGTTCCGAAGAATGTATAACAATGCTAAGTTTCCAATGAATTATCATTTCGGTTTCTTTTATTTGAGTATATTAAAACGTGTTAAAGCATCAGTGTCACTCGGTGTAATAAACTCAATATTCTTTTTGCTTTTTATTCTATTCAATTTTTTTATGTGTAGGTCACTAATTTGTACAGTAATTTTTAGAGAAATATTGACCATGAACTTTAAATATAAAATTGTATTGTAGTATTGGAAATAATTCAACTCTAAATTAAAATAGTTAAAAGCAGACTTGATACCGTAGATTGAAGTCCACCTTGAAAAATAGGTTCAGTCGAGATAAATTGTCATTGGTAAAAAGGAGACTTTAAAGTGTATCACAAAAAAAATAGTTACAATATAATCAAAGACATATTCTGTAGTACCTGAAACTAACCATTAAATATACTCAATATTCAGAATTTTGTAATAACTTGGTAATAAAAAATGTCGTAAAATGTTGTAAAAAAAATGAGAAAGGCTTTAATTAGTTTCAATAGTTTGTGATTTTTTTGTGTTAAAATTTTTCAGAGGCTGTAGAATATTACTGGTGTTCTTAAGTCATTTCTTGCAAACTTCTGCAAAAACAGATCGTTCCATAAAATATTTATTTAAAAAAACATTCCGAATAGAGAAAAAAAGATAAAATGAAATGGATTAACAACAAATATATTCTTTATGATAAGAAGCAGCTGATTTTTTACCTCTATCTATCTTAAGGGAATTTTTAAATCCGTTCGAAAAATATGACCCATCGAACCGTTCTGTTCTGGGTTGTCTACGTTAAGGATAACAATTCCGCTATCATTTCTGTACTTTTATTATAATTAATTTTATAATTATTTTAAATACCACAGTTTTTATGAAACATCTAACTAGCTTAACATGTGTTAATTGGACGAATTGGACAAAAGTCACTAGTATTTTCATGGATACTACAAACAGACATAGATAATAAAAGTCACTGAGGGTAAAGGTGGGCATAGTGAATTCATTTACAACTATACTGATAAATATTAATAAAAATGTTATCCCATACAGTAAGAATGCTAAGTCCTTTGGTAAAAATATTGACACAAAGCTTCGTTGGAAGGAAAACATCAAAAAAGAAATAAAAACTCGAACTTTTGTACTTGTACAAACAAAACATGCAAAAATATGACTCAAGTCTATATGGCCCTAACCTGAAGAAGTGAGTGAATCTGTGAAATGTAATACCAACATAATACTAGTATTTCAGAATAAAGTTCTAAGAAGTATTGTGGATACTATAGGAATAATTACTTACACTGAAACTTTCGGATTCTAGCTGTCATAAGAGAAATTAAAGAACTCCATTACCATGTAAACTTTGCTACAACTTTTAGACAACGCTGAACTAGGACGCAGAGCAGGACTCAAGACAACCAAACAGTGATTTCTTGTATAGTTATCTATTGAAATGCACCAAATGCAAACTAATTTTATTTTATTAGAGACTAAGGACCAAACGATCTTCCTAATTAAGTGACTACTTGTAAGTCAAGAAATAACTAGTAATAATATGTTAATAGTTTAAAAAAGATTGTATATCTTATAAAAGTCCATTACAATGTGTGTTAGTTCAATTATTAGCAATCTATGACACTCGTTGTGTTGCCCATATTGCTGGAATTCAATTTTGTTGTATTGTTGATGAATAGATAGAAAACGCAGCGAACTTTTCGAGAAATATATGGTTTAGAAGAAAAATCGTTCCAGGTATCCAACACCGCCGTATCCTCCTCTACCTCCTCCTTATTATTTATTCTCCGCATGATCCACGGCACAAGAACCCACAAAGAGGGACTTTTTTCACGGCTTGAACTTTAGAGGTTTCTCATTTTCGTTCGATATCATAAGAAAGGTGGCGAGAGTATCGTTTATTTTTTCTCGACTATATTTTCGCCAGTATATCGACTCGATTCCCGTCGACCCTTTCCTTCTTTATGGAATATACGGCGAGGAATTGTCAAATTTTTTTCAATACAACTAAATCTAGGTGAGATCCCGCGGGAATATGTAAAATGTGTTTTTTTCTCGGCTTCTCGTATAACACGCGTATCGATCTTAGTTATCGAAAAAGGATATTACAACAAACTAGAATGAATACAGATAAAATACACTTTGGTTTCTGTACTATATACACTGAAAGTCTTTTGTGGGATTGAAGAACTATATTTATATATGTATATATATATATATATATATATATATATATATATATATATATATATATATATATATATATATATATATATATATATATATATAATAAACAATATGTTTAAATTTTTCATCAAGATTCATTTCAAGATATTGAGCGTTGTTGCTATATGGAATTACAGTATTATTTATTATTATACTACGGTTCAATTTTATTTCCCAGGTTTTAGTCCAATTAAATTGTGTGGCATAACATAAATAAGATTACGTGTATTGAATTCTTTATTCTATTGTCTGTTGATATGGTTATCTAAAACGTCTCGGTCCTTAGTAATTGAGTGATTACTATCATGCTTAAAAAAGCTGTATTACGCCACATTGGCAGCTGATATCCTTCCATGCATGGAAATGGTTAGCGATTTGGTTATCTCTAAAGAAAGTAATTCATAGATTTTAGTCAATTTGAAAGCTTTAATCAATTTCAAGGCTGAAAGTGCAGAGTTATTAGTGAATTACTACAAAAATTCAAAACGATGGGGCACAGAATGTCTTTAAAATATATTTATTGCATTCTCATTTCGACAACCTTGACGCTTTCACCGGGATATAATACAGATCGAGGAAGATATTTGGAGGGTTCTGCTGGTTTGTAATGAAATAAGCTTCTAGTGTTCACAAGAGCAAAGTTGTTCACAAAGTTTTTTAATATTAAAGGTTGTCCTGTTACTTTTAGTTATTAGTTTTTCCTTTTTTAAAGTTCAGCAAAATAGTTCGACGCGTATAATGATATCATTTAAGTTATTTGTTTGTAATGTTATATACATATATATATATATATATATATATATATATATGTTAATATATAAATGTTTTATATTATGTTTATAAATGTTTTATTTGTTAAGCATAACAATGAAATATAAAAAATGTTATAGAACAAGAAAATTCAAACAAATCTTGATGTATTCATATGAATATGCGAATAGTTAATTAGTATGTAACTTCTATTAAACCCAGCGAGAAAAGACAAACCAAATTGTAGCAGCTAAAATCCAATGCCAATTTGAGAATTACATCTTATTTGTTAGTTAATTAGTTGTCAAAATAAAAAAAATATGTCACGTCATTCCGCAGCAGCCTTATTGGCCAGATTTAGTGTCGCTAGGAAACTCTAACCATATGATTTAAAATTTTCATATGGTCTTTATATATTTATAGTACTTTAATTTATCATAAATTTAAAATGGTACGACTTATGAAAAATTCGATTAAGTTCTTTGTTCAGCAGGTACAAGTTCCTAAAAAAGGGAACAGAATGTGTTGTTTTATTGTCCTTGCTTTTTTTAATTTTCCTATGGCTTAGCTATTATCTCCGATATATATATATATATATATATATATATATATATATATATATATATATATATATATTCTATATATATATACATGATATTTGATATTTTCCATCCTGATATATTCCATTTGGTGTGTATCGCGTGTGTACAGTAGGTAAATATTTGGCCCCAGTACACTTCCCTGGTACCTGTTTCAGCTGCTTTTATTGTAGAGTAGGTTCTGTGGTGTTTGACTGTAAACATTATGGATGTAATGTAATGATTTAATTGTTCAGTGTGTTGTTTCGGTAACATCTTCTGTAGTTTATAAATAAATCAGATCATAGGCTTTTAGAGTTAAATGATTTATAATAGAAAAGCTTAAGTATAAGTTGGGCAATAATTAGGTGAACCTATCAAATATAGGACATGACCTTATATGTTCTTTTTAAATCCATTCTTATCGTTTCCCTTCTTTATCCTTGAGATAGTAAAACTGAACCGTTATATAGAGCATATTTTATTGTGCATAACGCGATAATCTTAAATTACACCATCCCTCATTTAAAAGATAATTAAAAGTTCCCGGAAAGAACTCGCAGTGAATCTCAAATTATTCAGGTAGTTCGGAGGTAACGGCGCATCATATATCGTTAAATTAAGAACCATCGAATATTCCCGACCAAAGTTCTTGACTTTTTAACTTCGGCTAAAACTTCGCCTTTAACCTACATTCGCCGTTCGACTCGAAATTCGGCTCCGTTCCGCCGACCCCGAATCCCGCACCCTCGCCCGATCCAGCTTCAATCCTCCGCTTCTCACACACATACACACCTTCCGAACCGCCCCGCAGCGCCGGTACCCTCTCCTCCTGCTCCTCCTCCTCCACCCCTCGTCTCGTTCACCTGAGCTGAAATATCAGGATTACACCATCGAACGTTATCGTCGGCAGGAGGCCAAGAAGCTCCTCGGAAACTTCATAAAGCGGTTATTTGCATGTGTAGTCACGTGTGCAAAGGCAGCATCGGAACTACCAGGGAAATAGTTTGTCTAAATGGGCGTGTTATACAAGTTGTTTTGTTTAAAGACACGGCTTTCGCGGCGGCCCATGTCTGCGAATTAAATGCGGTTGTTCGTCGTTCGATTACCCGCTGTTTGATCGAAGTTCGTTTGAGTCGATTTTTGAAAAGAGGATTGATGTCGATAAAATAACGCTGGTTAAAGACAATCAGAATCTCACCAGCCACCACTCTTATAGGTGTTGGTAAATGTCAGTATAGAGTTATAAACCCGCAACAAAGGAGTTTGTTTCAATCACATTCACTATCACATTCATTATAAGAATCACCGTTCAATCACCCTTCGTCACAATTTCACCATTTGTTAATTTCTTCTTCTGTTTGTGTAACGGAGTTTATCCAAACCAAAGGTATTGTTGCATAAAATACTTCTTTCTACAATGTATCTTTTATCAGGCTTGTTTCTAAAACAAGTAAGTTTAAAAAAAGTATAAAATAAGTTATAAAAAACAAACATTTGTCATTTGTCTCAGCTCCAGGCATAAAGCCTGTTTTCACCGTGAACAATAATATCTGCAATGAATTATTAAACAACATTTTGGCTAATAAATTCTAATAAAGCGTTGGTCTAAATTTGATCTTAACACATTTTACGATCGTTTTACCGCACAGTGGACCAATGGTATATTTTAAATATTACACATTTCTTTTATTTGATCCCGAATACGAGTAGTATAAAGGTGAAAATTCAGTGTAGCTGCAATAACCTAAAATATTTTAGTAAAAGTAGTAATTAGCAACTTAATATTTGATCGGCAAGAAGGTGCCCTATTATCTCGGTCTGTTTGAAGTATCTGGTTAGGGACAGAATCTGTATCTGACTCTAACTATATATTGACTTTGTTTATGTTGTTGCCTTTACACATTTTATGATCATTTTTTCAGGGAGTGGCCCAATGTTCCCTTTCAAAATGTCAGTGACGTTTAGATAAATGAACTGAAATTAATAAGCCTTCTATAATTTTATTATAAACTTTTAAAATTGGTATTATGTTAAAAACAATGTCTTAAAGTTCGATTAGACATCTTCGTATATTTGCTAGCAGTGTATGAAGGGATGAATCCCTCAAAGAGCTGCATATTCCTAAGCTTTCCATTGATATTTTCAACACTAATAGTTTAGTTCTCCAAAATAATTAATATTACAGATACAATACTACATATTCTTCAGACATATCATTTATTTGATTCCGAATACAATGAGCATTGAGGTTACTTTGATTTAGTTTTTGAGAATGCACATAGTGATATTGAGTGCAGCTGTAACATCATAAATATTTTCTTTAGTAAAAACGCTAGTATCTTAATATTCAACTAGCAAGAAGGTGCCTCAAGTATCTCCTTAAAGACACAACCTGTATCTGACTCTAACTAATAGGTCAATTGAAAAGTCCCCGCCCTGACATATAGATGGCATTACTAGAATTAAATCCATATAATTTTTAGTTAGCCCTATGATGCGTGTATAAATTTGACAGATGTTGGATCCTTAGTTTGTGAACTATAGCGTTTTGAGTGAAGCAACTTTTGTTATTTTGAAAAAATGGATAAAAGAATTTCGCCTGTTGATAAAATAATGCTTTTTGAAGGGAAAAATACAGTTGAAGCAAAAACTTATCTTGATGACGAGTTTCCGGACACTGCCCCAGGAAAATCAATCATCAAGGATTGGTATGCTTGGTGAGTTTAGACATGGCGAAATGAGCATCGAAGACGGTGAATGGAGTGGACGCCCAAAAGAGGTTGTTACCGAGGAAAACATCAAAAAAATCCACAAAATAATTTGGAATGACCGTAAATTGAAATTGAATGAAATAGCAGACACTCTAAAGATATTAGCTAAACGTGTACATCATATTATTCACGAATATTTGGGTATGAGAAAGCTCTGTGCAAAGTGGGTGCCATGCGAGCTCACTTTTGATCAAGGAACAACGACGAGTTGATGATTCGGAGCAGTGTTTTTGCGTCGGTATGTGACAACAGATGAACCATGGCTCCATAATTTCACTCCGAAGTCCAATCGACAGTCATCCGAGTGGACTGCACAAGATGAACCCGCTCCAAACCGTGGGAAAATGCATAGACGTCAGGATGATTTCAACCTATTTTTACCCTCAGTGTCGCTTTATTCTTTGCGTTAAACAATGTGGCTGTTTAAAGTAAATTGATAGTTTTTGTTTTCTAATCTCTTTCAAATTTTATAACTTCCCTATATAATAAAGAACAAAACAAAAGATCAAAATTAATGAATAAACATAACGTTAGTACGACGATAGAATCAGCTCTGGTTTCGCGATATTTAATCTGGAACGGCAAACCAGCTAAAAAAAACGAACCGATCTCCAACGAGCCTTTGATGTTTCGAACAGCAGCGAAAATGAAATGAATTATTTATTTGAACTCGATTTTAACAACTGCGCGAAAAATTACGCGAAATAGAGAGAGGGAGAGAGATAAATATATATTAAAAAATAAGTAATTAGAGATCAAAAAGCTCCTACAGTTCCTTAACTGTTTCCTAATTAAGACGTTTTTTTGTGTTTGTGATTTAATTTGTAACTGAAACGGAATTGGTAATTCGGGAAAAAAGGCTGAGAAGGTCTTATCTGAGATATTTTCGTCTATTTGAAATTGTTCTCGGTAATTTAAAAGAATATTTTCGTGGTATTACAGAATATAACGATAAAAATTATTTGAAAGTACATAAATAGACGACGACAAAATATATTTTACCTAAGATGGATTATAATAATCAATTCCTGGCGCTTTACTTGTTTCGAAACATTTCAAATAGCTTCTTAACAGTTGTATTGAAAAGTCCCCGGACTAGCATAGTAAAACGCATTTTATTGGCAAAATTAGGTTTTTTTTATTCAACATAATTCCTGTGTCCTTTTCAAAATAGGCCTCAGTTTCGGCGATCACCTCTTCATTCGACAAAAATTTCTTCCCAGCGAGCATTCTTTGGAGATCTGAGAACAGGAAATAGTCGTTGGGGTTAGATCTGAAGAATACTGTGGATTAGGAAGCAATTCGAAGCCCAATTCATGGATTCTTGCCATCGTTTTCACTGACTTGTGACACAGTGCACTGTCTTGGTGAAGCAGCACTTTCTTTTTCTACAAATGCGGCCGTTTTTCGGCGATTTTGTTCTTCATACGGTCCAATAACGTTATGTAATAGTCGCTGTTGATGGTCCTGCCTTTTTCAAGGTATTCAATGAAAATTATTCCATTCGCATCCCAAAATACGGACACCATACCCTTGCCTAACTAACGCCAGCCGACTGTTGCGTTTTCCCATGCTATGTAGCGGGTTCATCGTGTGCAGTCCACTCGGATGACCGTCGACTGGACTTCCTTACACTACTCCGAATCATCAAATCGTCGTTATTTTTGCTCGCTCGGCACCCACTTTGCACAGAGCTTTCTCATACCCAAATATTCGTGAATAATATGATGTACACGTTCAGTTGATATCTTTAGAGTGTATGCTAATTCATTCAATTTCAATTTACTATCATTCAAATTCATTTTGTGCATTTTTTTATTGTTTTCGTCGGTAACAATCTCTTTTGGGTGTTCACTGCTAAATGCTATAATTCACAATCTAGTGATCCGATTGACCTGTTATATTTAGTGTGTTATAGCTGCAATATATATTAGTATGGGCAGTATGCAGATGACGAAGAGATGCCAGAATTATTGATTTTAATAATGTTTTTATACTAGACTAATACCCGAATACTTTAAACCCCGACGAATTTCCGAAATAATAGCGAGAAGGCAAAAAAAACCACCCGGAGGCTGTCGACTAAGAAATATACCCGCCCCGTGTATACGAAACCCTGTCGAGAATAAATGATTAGATCGATATAGCAGGAGTGATTGTGTCGGCGATATTACCGCGACCGACGCTCCTGCGGACGGGCTACGTTTCGGAATCGCGAGATTACTCCTGCTTCCTGCGATGGATAGGCCGCGATTACATTCTTCTCTAGGTCGGATGCCGCCATCGCCCGAATTCAATAATATCGAATAAAACAGAAAAAGGGCCCGTAAACTCTGATTGACTGCTATGAGAAAAAGAACTTTTATTCTGACTGGTTCTTTTCTCTTTTCTCTCTTTCGGTTTCCTCTCCGTCTGTCTGCCTGTCTGTCGCCTTTTTTTTTTAATAAAACCTTTCATCTGTCCGGGACAGTTTGCCTTTTCCTTCCGAAATTATATTAAAGGAAATCCCGATGTCGACATGACAAACGCCTTAATCTTGTCCCTTTTAGCTTACTATCAAACATATAAACATTATATTTTTCTTTTTTTATTTTCGGTTGATATTTTAGAACACAATATATTTGACAGCGGAGTTTGTATCAATTGTTTTTAACATGATATGATTATAAATAAAAATAAATCGTTGATTGCTATATATTAATGGGCTTAGCGAAAATGTCGCCTCCCTTTTTGAGGAAAACCTGGAGGCAAGAAATTTAGCACGGTTAAAGTTTATAAAGGAAAAGAAATTTTAGGCCTAACATTTTGTCTAATATGCGCTACAAATAAAGAAATTCCAATAAAACGAAATACTCGCAAATGAAGCTACCCAATTGTCAGAGCGGTGACACAAAATATATAAACGTATAGGTTTTATTAGTAAACACATTATCTAATAAAACACTACCTGAATATAGCTGGTAATAAATACGTTAATTTATATATCAAGAGTTAAAATCAATTCTGTAAAGAATATTAACAATTAAGGAAAAAAATGGAAATATGGATAAAAGAGACAGATTATAAAAGAAGTAATGAAAATATGCATAGAAACTGTAACTAACTACATAATTTGCACAGATAGAACACCTAGACAAATAGAAGTAATTGTGAATGGTTATATGGTAAATATTTTAACTGTATGACATTCTACTTCTTGGACCTTGTACCAATTATTGTGATTATTTACTTTATAAAGATCTAAATATATTTAAGTTTCAAAAGTCAATAGTCCATTTAATGATTGTAAATGTATTCCTTTAATATACACTTCTAAATTTTAAAAAATATATTGCCTAATTTTGTTCGTTATCGTTTTAATATAAATACTAAAACAAATGTAAAATTCAAAATTCTTTTATTCGTATATACCCTGTTTTATTATACAAACATGTATCACTTAATTTATTGTTCAATATGTATATTTATAATATAAAAGACAAAAGAGAAATTTCTATGGAAATGATTCAAAAATAATCTGAAGATTTTTGTTATTTTTGAGTTGAATGTTCTAACACTAATATCAGCATCTTATAATAACAAAAGTATCTATTCAAATCCAAACATCAATTTTGACGTTTAAGAAGTGTGCCACTCTAATTTACTGCAAAATCCTGTGATGGAAGTAGTTCTGTGGTCACGAATCTTATTCGATGTTTCATGCCCAAGGTTCAATCAGTAGTCTTCCTTAGTTTCAGGAATGTTAAAATCAAAATGCATATTGTAAATATCATTTCATTGTATTATTTTCATTGCGAAAATTGTTTATGATAATTTATATTATATTCACCTCTTGCCTTTACTATATGAAAAAAAGTTTTAGAAGTCATTTGGTGACGGAATTATGACACGACCAGAAAAGTAGCAAGAGATCATTGATATAAATTGTGTATATATCAATGAATAGTATCACTAAATTAATTAATATATTAATTTTACTAGAAAAACATAAAATAGATGCTGCTAAATAGAAAAATATTATACAAATTGTTATTGGATAACAAAATACAGATGTCTTGTTTCAATGACGTACTTTTAATTTATCTGTGATATGATATAGTCCGAGAGAAAAATAGATAGAAGTATTAAATGTGCCAGAAGGCTGCTATATATATATATATATATATATATATATATATATATATATATATATATATATATAGAGAGAGAGAGAGAGAGAGAGTAATATGAATAAGGTATACACAATTATAAATTAAATTAAGAAATAAAAAAGAATAATAAATTAATATATACAAATAAGTTTTTATATCTAGAGTCTAAATAGAGAGAAATAATAACAAAATAATATTCACTTCTTAGATATACATAATGTTCCGCCACTGAATTCAGGCCATTGACAACCCCCAATCTGAGATTGAAGCAGGTGGAATCTTCCATTGACTAACCATTAATACACCTGCTCGGTTTACACCAAACCATTGACCAATCAAGCCGATCTCACCTGTCTAAATGGTCGGAGAACGAAAGCATTTTTGTTCCGTAAATATCAAAATAACGAAATATCTGACAAAATATATACAGGGTACTCCACGCATTGTCTTAAAAAGTTACCATCAATTATTTGTTTAACCTCTATTTTGTTAAATATGCGGTTCTAACCAGCCAAAGCAAGAGAAATATAACACAAAGGTATTGTCAATGTTCCACGATAAATTCGTAACAGCAATTTACATGAGGACCTGAATATGCAAAACTGTCGATAAAGTTATCAAGCAATATGCTCAAAGACATGAACAGAAGCTGTATCAGCACATCAATGTTGAGGTTGTTCACCTCCGAGTTAACACTGGTTTTGTCAGAAGATTAAAACTTAGTAAAGGTCAGTGTACACTAAAAACAGTGACATAAAGAGTTAAGCCCAAAGTGTCTACCGTAGAACAAGTATTTTGTAATTTTAAAACCGTACTAAATTGGTATAAAAACAAATATCTTATTAGTGTTAAAATACTAGATTGCTACAATAAATAATTTAAAAAGTATCTTGTTGAATTCCAAGTGTTTTCATATATTGTTCAGAAGTACATTTTTTATCCATTTTAATTCCCTTTATAATACCTACATTTCATTTTTCGTTCTGATTTAACTCGGGCGATTTTCACAACTTCACTAAACAATACGTCCCCAAGCCAACTTCGATCCGTGTTTTCCCGTCTCTCTTTTTTCCCCTTAGTTTTCGTACTTCTATCTCGATTTCTTGGTCTGATGGCTTGACAGACTCTTAGATGCACGACTAGATCTTAAATAAATCCGTCCGCTTCAGCGACGAATAGCTAAAAATTGAATTCGTAACGGCAGGAGAAAAATATTTACCGCAAATATCGCTATTGGTGGGGAGAAGGATCGAGAATAAACCCTATATTTAACCGCGATACAGTCGGTGGTTTTTTTGTGGCGTTAAACAACAAAAAAAGTCGAGCGAGGTAACCAGGAGCTGGCAAGTAAATGGCCTTGGTGCTGAAGTTAAACTTAATTTTTGGGCAAGAACGGTTTTTTTCTTTCGTTGGTGAAAACGGACGCCCAGTGTAAATAGAATTATTTTTAAAAGAATCAAGTTAGCGTCGACATTCCCGTGTATATATGCAAATTCATAAATGAATTAGTTGGTTAAAATGTTAAAACGTTTCTGTGGTAGTCGAGAAGCAATCCATATTTTTTACTTGAACTCTAGCGTATGAAGCTTAAAACAACAAAAATATAGCGAATTGGTCTTATAGTTTATATTATACTGGTTTAACCAGAAAGCATTTTTTGTATAACAATATATATATATATATATATATATATATATATATATATATATATATATATATATATATTAAAAAACAAGTAACTGACAAGGAGTAAAATAAAGTTAGATATCTCGCTTAAATTTTATACCATCAGTAATCCTTGGTTTCTTCTACTAGATATATTTATAACTAATTAACGATCAAAAATTAATCTACATTTCTGTAATGTTTTTAAGCCTGCATATTTATATACAAATTATAATGCATTATTACCATAATCATTTTATATTTTATATATTATTGTCCAACTGTACTATAAGATTTTAGTATCAAATATATCATAATTTATATTACATATTTATGCTATTATAAATCCTAAGAATTAATTCTGCCTAATCCCTGCTAAATCAATTTAGTTTCCATCGAATGAGTTTGTCGATAGATTTCTTTGATAACTAATTCTTTCAACATATTTCAATCATATTTCTAAGACAAAGAGTAAGTACCTATAATGAATAGTTATTATTTCTTTCCCTGCTTCTTTTCCTACCTTTTTCCTAATTATTGAAAATTAAATGTCATATAATTTGTTTTTAATTATAACAGAAATATGAATTATAATCATATGATGTAAAATCACTTAATTGTTTAAAAAAGTTTTATAAAAATTTTAGTGGTAACTATTTACAATCATATAACAGAATTAAATTAATAATTTAGAATGGGATTAGTATAAAATAAAATTCTACAATATGATTTCTCCGAAAAAAGTATGCTTATGAAACTGAGAATATTGCCAATTTCTAACAATAACAGAAATACAATTTGTAATAATAAAATATTAAGCACAGTCTGCCGCAAAATTGAGAAAAAAAAAGATTTTTCAAATTTCTAGACTACAGTATCCCATTAAAATTAAATGAAGTCATCCATCAACAATCAACTCAACTGTACTCTATATATATTAGTCAGAACTTGTTCAGTGTACCACCACTGGGATTTTTTATCGATTTATTGAAAATTAATGACCTAGAACTGACCATTGTCTGAACAGGTGCACATGTAAGTCCCTGGGATTAAAACCAGTCTGGCGCTCATAACAGATCACCAGACATGCCACTTATTTCTCTCTGAAACTCTTACATCTTCGGTCCTTTCACTTTTATCTGAACGTAACTAATGCAGTATGATTTAATTAATTATACTGGAGCCTTATCAGAGCCCAGGGCTTCAATTCATTTCGTTATAGGACATATATGAATAATTTATATAAGACCAGGTCATTTACTGTATTATTTTCTAGTTTAATATTAACTTGATAACAGTTTGAGTGTGTTTTCTGGTTAACTCTAAAGGTATTAGTAGAAAGGTTTCGATAAAAAACAAAGTATAGATACATTAAATTATATACGTAATAATTGTCCTTAATAATTCTTTGATGTTAGGCAAAAGATAACCCCATTCGTATTATTGTATTGAAATTTTGTTAATAAAGAACTGTATTGGGCAAGATCTATTTTACCGTGATAATTCAGCATCTAACACTACATAAATTCTACAGTCTACAAATGATGTATAATTTTTAGTCAGGTTTATTTAGGAATATGCTATGACAACAGGCAAATAATGAAACTTATATGTTGAAAACAGAATTATTTTTAGAGCGATGTCTACATATACACAATACTTCCTAAATTTAATACATAAGCAGCACCTGTTATATATCAGTGTTATCAATATTATCATATTGGGTATGACTGAGATTCGATGTTATAATAAATAGTCATTAGCTGTATTTTTTTATATAACATCTTTATTAGATACGCTTAGTATAATCTTAATTATTATTATTACAATTAATTTATTACTACTTTTCCTATGTGCTTGGATTAATTAACAAGCAAGACGAGTACGAGAAAATACATCACTATGTATTCCTCAATTATAAAATTATAATTATTTATTAATTATTAACTTATAGCTATAGTTTACACTAATAATACACACTAAATGTTCACACAAGTTCGTATGGTTTTGTTCGTTTCAATCTCCTGACATCCTGTGCGCTGGCCAGCAGTTGTATTGCCTCCACGTTAGAATGATTTTGTAATCTTTCGTGTTTCAAGGCGAAATCCTGCACAACTTCGCAAATCCATTTGATTTCCAGGTCATCGTGCAGTTCTTCATTGGTTACATAGCGATAGGCATTGGTAATCAATCGAAGAATCTTGTTTTGACAGCGTTGTATGACTAACTGATTTGCGTTTTTAGTGCAACCCCATATTTGCACCCCATAGGTCCAAATTGGCTTTATAATTGTATTATAGATCAACCTCTTTGATTTTAGATCAAGTTGCGAGTATCTTCCGACTAACCAGTATAGTTGTTTTATTTTGGTTCTAATGTGTTTTGCTTTTTGTCTAACATGATGCTTCCAATTTAATCTACCGTCAAGATGGATTCCAAGGTATCTTGCTGATTCTGCTTGAGGAATCGGACATCCATTGAGTGATATAATTAAGTTTATATTATTTCTCCTTAATGCAAAATTAACGTGGACAGATTTGGAGCTATTAAGTTGAATTTTCTAATCTTTTGTCCATTTGTAGATTTTGTTGACTGCCACTTGCACTTTTTCTATTGCCCTAGGCAGAGATATATCATTTGCCATAATAACTGTGTCATCAGCAAAGGCTCCAAGAAGTGTTTCTTTTGTTGTAGAAATGTCAGCAGTGTAGAGCAGATACAGGAGAGGTCCTAAGACGCTACCTTGTGGAACTCCAGCCGAGATATTTTTAAATGTCGAGAACGCCATTTCGTGCGATTCTCTAAATTTTCTTCCGAATAACTATGACTCCAGCAATTGGCAATAGTTACGCGGTAAATTAGCTGTATTTAGGGAAAAAAAATTATTAAACTTTACAATTAATTGTTCAAATAATGAAACATATTAGCGGAATATACAAATAATTATGTTTCCAACAATTAAATTTAAATTGTACACAAATAATTATGATATAAGGAAACACGAAACTCGTAAAGATATAATTGAAGTGATGTATATGTTAAATATTTTATTTCAATACTTCACTGACTTTCATATATATTCAACATATATTTAGAATCAAAAATATAGCATGTTTGATTCAATGCATTGCCAAACGCTTATAAACATTCTGGAATATTCTTGCTTGTCTCTTTCAATACTCGATTGAAAAGCGCCACTTTCCTTCTAGAGTGGTTTTACGTGATTGTTTCCCTATTTTTCATACTTAGAGTCTTTTATGATAAAAATAAGCCTAAAACAGCTGATGTTTATATACCTTTCAGCCTGAATTTCAATATTTGTATTGCTTCCACATTGCTGTGATTTAGAAACATTATTTCATGTTTTATGACGAAATCCTGGATCACTTATATATCAAAGTCGAGATATGACTTCAAGATCATCGTGCACCTCTTCATTGATTACGTAGCGATAAGCATTGGTAATTAATCGTAGAACTTTGTTTTGCGTGCGTTGGATTATTAGTTACTTAGATATTTTAGTGCATTCCCATATTTGCACCCCATATGACAAACCAATCTTTTAGATTTTAGATCATGATGGGAGTATCTTTCGATTAACAATAATAAGTACAATTGCTTGACTTTCAGTCTAATCTTCCCTGCTTTCTGTCTGACATAATGTTTCCAATTTAATCTACCATCGAGATGTATGCCGAAGTAAGTAATATAATTAGGTGTCATTTCGCTGCAACGCAAAATTAACATGACTGATTTGAACTTATTAAACTGTATTTTTGGGTCTCTTGCCCATTTGTAGATCCTGTTGACTGCAATGTACGTTTTCTACAGCCTTAGGCAGAGTTATATCTGCTACCATGATAACTGTTTCGTCGCCAAATATTCCAAATAGTGTTTTTGTTGTTGCTGGAATATCAGCAGCATCGAACAGATATAGGAGAGGTTCCAAGACACTACTCTGTGGATCTTCAGCCGAAGTAGGTTCAAGTGTTGAGAATGCCCCTTTGTGAAGCTCTAAATTTTCTTTCAAAAACATATGATTCTAGCCGTTGACAGTCATTCTCCGGTAGCAATTTGCTCATTTTGTAGATTAAACTCAAATGCCATACCCAGTCAATAGCCGGTAACACCAAGATTATTGCAGGACAATATTTTTTTTCTTCAAGTGCCTTTTTAACAACTGCTGTTACTCTATGCACTTGGTCGATCGTCTAATGGTGATTTCGAAATCCAAACTAGAAATCTGGTATTTCTGTAAATGTTTTAATAGGTTTTAACAGTAATTTCTCAAATAATTTTGATATTGCAGAGTAAAACGTGAAAGAAAATTTTATATTTTTACAAACTACATTTGATAGTATATACCACATCACGTATGACGTGCATAGACTGTTTTATAGGAAAGAAGGAATATATTCCTAGATGTTCATATTATATTGCTTGTCCTCTGCATGTTTAAATTTAGATTCTTCTGATCATCCAATGATCTATTTATTTTGACCACTCTCTCAAACACCCTATATCTAAAAATTAACCCTATTTTAATCAGCTAATGTAATATTAATCTATTTTAAACGTTCTTAGAATATTTAAATGATTTCCCTACATAAACTAACGCCAGTAAAATAAAACGTCGCTCTTAGCGACTTAAACTCGCGACCATATTTTTTATAGCCGTGTTCAAATTACCTTATGCACGTCGGGGGGGTTTAAGCCAAATTACATTTTTAATTTAGATCGCGAGATAAATAGATTAGCGAGTGCTACGGGCGCCATTTCGTGACCGTACAACAAGAAAAATACATGCAACGCATATGCATCCACCGTTATTATATTGTACGGTTTAATTTAGTACTGCTAATGGTTCGCGTTAAAGCAAAACGTATACGAAACAGTACGGCGATTAGTTTTAAACTCTATTCCGGTCGATTTTAATCGTCTGAGGCTCACGTGAACGCCCCACGATCATCGGGGAGCGGGGGCAAGGGGTCCGTCGTTCCCCTGAAGGTTCCAGCGATGGATTTTGATTGATAAGGAATTTTCGTGCTAGCCGTTAAGGCCTATCAATTTCGGAAAGAAGGATTTGTATCGCGCCCCCTTCGGTTTTCCCGTACCCTTCCGTAAATCTTTTGGCGTCCTGATCGAAAAAGGATGTTTCGTAAATGAACGTTATAGTAAGGAGCTTGGTAGACGATTACGTGTCAATGAATCATGAGATGCATTGTTATTGTATGAGTTTCTCTGTAATGTCAAAATCAATATAATTATAAACATAAACGACTTAATATACTTCACAACCTAACAAAATTATTTATATAGATGTTCAATGTTAAAAAAATAAATAAAATTGGTTCCAGTGTTGGCGGGAAGAGGTGTCTTCAAGATAGTTCGGAGATAAGGATAGGAGGATCCATCGATCCTATCTTAGTCTCTTATAATGTTTATGTATTAACACTGTTCTATTAAATGCACCTCATTACACTACACTACTACAAAAGGTCGAATGGTTTCATTTTGAATCTCTATTCTGTTCTGGTGTTATACAAGAGTTCGATTTCATACAAGAATGGTGCTATCATGTTGTAATTCTCTTGAATTCCTGACTGACAGTCGAGAACTGAAGGTCTCGGTGTATGTAATCAGTCCTACACTGTCTGGGTGCATCTATAATAATTCTCAGGACTTTATTCTGGAAAACTTATGTTGTAATTATATTACTTTTTGCGGAATATGTACATAATTTAATTCCTTATGCCCATATAGGTTTCAATACTTCTATAATAATAATTTATTATATACTCATCGTTGATTTTTTTTTCAATTAACCAACAAATTTTCCGATATTTGAACTCTAATTATTTCCTATTCTTTTTACATGTTCCTTCTAGCGAAGTTTTGTATTGGTCCTTGTGCGGTCTCGTTATACATGAACTGCACACGCGCATATTTACTTTACAGGTATGGGTCCAATTATTTATGTTGTCATTTGCCTGTTGTAATTTTCCTGTTGCATTTTCACTGATATCTCAGATAGCCGAAATCGCAATATATTCAGAAAATCTAGCCATCGTTATACTTTCTATTTGTAGTACCTCATATTTATAAAATAGGTAAAGAATTGACCGGAATATATTGGCCTTGTGACACACCTGCGTTAGCTTCTTTTATAGTACAGTATGCTTCATCACCTTTGATTCTATATGTTCTAGCTGTAATACAAGATTTTAATAGTTCATTGTGCTTTTTCGATAAGATTTTCTGTAGTTTATGAGCTAGAGAAAATTATATACGGGATTAATTAGGTCTAGCTCTCTATTTAAACACTTTTATATATAGTTAAATTTCTTGAGAATAAAATAGAACTTTAGAAGGGACAATTTATCAATCATTATCTGGCATGGAAGACCTTTTGTATATTTTCAAGCCTTGGATCTTCAATAGTATGTCCTCGAGAGGATTTTTTATAATTCTGTCAACTTTCGGATGCCTACTCGTTATAAGTTTTAAATAATGGATGAATTAAATTTTATTACATCACTAAGTGTTTAGAAAGTTATTAGAGATTTAATCGATTACATTTTATAAAATTGTAAAAATGTTCACAAATTTCTACATTTCGTATATGAGATTTGTTTGAAAAAAAAACCGAAATTATAAATAACTATATAAATGTTATATTTGTCTGCGTTTAATTTTGACGTTTTTGAGGTGAGATATTTGGAGGTGAGGGTGAGGGATAATTTTCTTTTTGCCTGTTTAACAGTGTCTATTTCCAAGTCTTCATGGAGACTGTTATGTTGTTAAGCTTAAAAATATTGTAGTTTGTTAAAATAAAAACCTTTAGTCAAAGGGAAAGTATATTTGTATCCCTATACATACAAAAACATAGCTATATATAATAATGTTTTGGGTTTTATTAAGTTATATTAAATTTTTATTTATTTAGTGATCGTCGGTGTCTAAGGTAAACTACTTTTTTGTTCCTGTTGAAACGTTGAACAAAAACCCCGTCGAAATAAACGATTTCGTCTGCGGGAGACACCCAAAGTTACTTGAACTCTCCCCCAGGAACGACGGGCGATATGACGAACCACCGTTTTTTTCTCCGAAGCCATTTACGAGTACCTCCGGGCACCTCCGCCGACATACAGAAAAAAGGCACGTCAGCGAGACGGACAAATAAAACCCAATTCCCGAAGTTTATTTATAGCGTCGGTGGATGGAGACGACCGAACTTTTTTGATTACCGGATAAATTTAAACGTGAAACATCAGAAACAATTCTAATTGCTGACGAACGAGGACGAAGACTGAGGGCGGCGGGCAGGGGGGTCGGGGTGTAGAGACGTAGAGAATGTCGACATAAAGGAATTTTCAATTTTCGCTTTGTTGTTTTTCGTGTTTTGAAACATTTCCCATTAAAACTGTTTGTTATCATTGTCTCTTTCGCTGTTATTGTTACTGTTCTCTTTCTGCGAGGCCCTCTGTTGTCTTTTCGACCTACTCACCGCGAGGAGAGTCGGCGTCGCACCGCACTCACTCCCACCGTCACTCCTGTTCTCTCTCCCCGAAATAGTAAATTGGCGGGGCGGCACAACAGAACGCCGACAATTAATTTTTCGAACGATTAACTGCTTATTCGGTTCGGGTTTTCGGAGAATTTGTCGTCTGGCTCTTATACCAATATGTTAATTTTCTTATAAAACACGTATTTGTATTTCGAGAATAAGAATAATGTTAAATTTCCAATATATCACGTGTCATATTTGCATATTTTCCGCATATTTGAAAAATATAAGAGCTGTAAATTAGTGTATCGAGCTTTAGTTGCAAAGTAAAATATGTAGGGTTAATTAAAAATCAGGTGAATTTTTCGTGGCTTGGTATATTTTGTTGTCCTATATACATCCACATTTTCCCCCACGGCTGACAACCCTAATCCAAACTGTTACAAATAACTACCTAGATTGCTACCTGACTATCAATTAAGCTAAATCTAACGAATATAGTGTATGTTTCAATAATTTTTAAATCAATTAATTAATTTTCACGATGTTTCATCATGCAGGGTAATTTATATTTATATATAAGCAAAAATAAAGTTCTACGAAAAAACGTATACGAGAAATTATCAATGTTTATCGCTATATAGCTAAGGAAAAGCTGCACGATGCCCTCAAAATCAAATAGATTTACTATATAACTATGAAATAAGGTTAAATAACAAAAAAAAATTTTAAATCACAGTTTAAATCACAGCAAGATGCAAAACACTTACTAGACAATAGGCAAGAAATCAGAAGATTGAAGTGAACTAAACCTAGTGAACCAAGGTACAGTCTGTTAAAATAACGGCGTTATATATTTATAATTTTTTTAA
This sequence comes from Rhynchophorus ferrugineus, assembly GCF_030347505.1. Classification (NCBI taxonomy): domain Eukaryota; kingdom Metazoa; phylum Arthropoda; class Insecta; order Coleoptera; family Curculionidae; genus Rhynchophorus; species Rhynchophorus ferrugineus. The sequence goes on from NW_027472588.1 coordinate 3,670,809, forward strand.
AATGTTAGTTTTGTTAAAAAGTTGGAAAATCGTCAGTGAAATGCTACTTAAAAGGTATGCAAGGTATGCACAGGAAGCTATATATGTGCCATATAGTAACGTGTGATGGAAAATGGACTAATTTGGAAATTCTTAAGCGAAAGAGACGTTTACTGTCTAAAATGAAATCAAGCCTTGAACAGAACAAAGCAAATAAACTGTTAACAACCAAATTCTTCCCCTTACAAAATAGAGCTCCTACCAGTCCCAGGGTCAAGTTGTAGTTCATTACATTCGACCTCTCGACTGCTTGTAAAGAGTAACGTCGCAAAATTAGGAAGATACGCCCGAAACTTATCGAATATTGGTTAGGATTCTTCAGAAATAGCCACTGTCAAAAATAGCGCGGTGATTGCTTTAGCTGAAAGGAGAAATACATTTTTTGGGACGGAATGAATTATAACTGACCGTCGTAAAGAACGTCTTTTCTTTAGGGAATAAGCCGAAAAGGACTTATCAATACACCTGGTATATATAGACATTATTATTTGAACTGGATACTTTCCAGACACTTTTTAACCTTAAACAAACATAACCGTACATTTCCCTGATCTTATAACATCGATCAGTATTTATTAAAAACTTTGTTTCTGTTTTTTTCAGTCGACATCATAACGTGCAATTTCATTATCATCACCGAAGATGAAATTTGATAGAGAAACGAAATAAAAGCAAATTGAACTTTCTGGCATAGGCATTCGGGCTGGATGCCCTTGTTTATACGGGCCCTGAAAATTCAATCCCACTCTCTGGATAAGATAGTAAATCTTGAGACCACGTCCGTAGATAGCGCCATACCAATCTCCTAAGACCATATGGTTGTAAAAACGTACATTTCAGCTAGATTTAAAGGCCCTTAAACCTGATACAGCCAATAATCGTGCAAGTTTATACGGTTTTATTGTACGACGGTCTTTTCGACGAAGATAGATAGGATAAGATTACTTTTTGCCTATTATATATCTCTTCTAGTTTAGTCGGTGATGGTGTGGCTTTGTATCATAACTAGAAATCTGTCCTCCTACATATATTGCTAAGTTTAATGTGTCGATAATATATTTTGTTCGATAGGTTTACTTCTTCGTATCTGAAATCCAATCATATATATATATATATATATATATATATATATATATATATATATATATATATATATATATTATATCGAAAACAAATTCTTTCCTTGTTCTAGTTACATTAAAATACGTAGACACAAAAATACAAAAACATATCATACATTCATCACTGGTAAGACCATTACATATCATAACGAAATGTTTTAAAGCTTATATTTAAAAAAAATGTATAAAATTTTTGGGATCTTACTGACATGACAGAATGTAAGAAAAAACTTAAATTATTTTTTGACATAGACATTTTGACATGTACATTTTTTATTTCAATGATTTCATTGATCCAAAACAGATATCCAAACTCTCTAGGTTAATTAGCCTTATGCCGCAACATACTGATTAGGATATTTTGTCAAAATATTTTTATTTAAATAAATTGAAAACTTAATATAATTTTTACCGCTGAGCATATTTTTAAAAGCAACGCAATTTAATACTATTCAAATATTGAGTGCCTTTGCGATACGAATTCATATTTTTGACATTGTTAGATCTGAACACACTTTGGATCTACACTTTACCTACACTAACAAGGTGAATAATAGATTAAATTTTCAAAAAAAAAACAGCTTGTGTTTTGTTCATGTAGATACAAAAGCCATATTTATATAATTGTTCAAAAAGCAGGTAAAAACTATGCTGAGTCACATACCATACATGATTAATTTAATTACATTTTTTTACATAACTCATCTAGTTTTTAAATAAGAATCGATAGCAGAATCGAAGAAGGGAAACCGATGTCACATTATGTTGGTTTTTGTATAGCTGATTATACTTCTTAGAATGAATATGTATTATTGGGAACTAATTTTAATCATAATTTAATCACAAATACTGAAAAAAAACACTGCTCTTTACTTCGGCACTGGCGCCCGTAATAAAAACAGACGCACGATAGAAACGAAATGAACCAATCAAAAGCCTTCACGTCTCATATCATATCAATTCGAACGTGTTATATATTTAAAGTATTAACAACAAGATATATCCAACATCTAGATATTGGATATCGGGAAACATCTCTCCAAAATAGCCTCTAAAGTTAAATCTCCATTTTATCTGTGGCTATAATATGATTTAATTGAATATTTGTAGCGATGGCTTGAAGTATACAACTTTAAAATCATAAATTAGGAAAAACCGAAATTACTTTTTCCCCAACCTTATATGTTTCGCTTAGTGGAAACACTGTCCATAAAAGATTGACGAACAAAAATTCGAAACGAATTTTCTTAAAAAATAACACAATGTTCTATAGATTAATATACCATAGATCTATAAATGAAAATTATGTTATATTTATGAAAATATTTGAATGAATTTTTCACGAGGATCGATCCGTTAATACCTCGACGAAGTAAAAATTTAACATCCCTTTGAATAAATATTTAATTGTCACGCCGAGTTAATCAGATTCATCGAAAATTGATGAAGCAACCGTTTACCCTTAAATATTTAAGTAGTCGCTGAATGTTTGAGGATTAAACTAACGAGCGATTATCAACAAATAAATAGGACAGGAAATAGAGTTGTTAGCATCAAAACTTAATCATGAACGGGGTATATGGGACTAGAAATTTATGTATTTTTAAGTAGCAGAAAATAGTAGAGCAGACTGAATCTATAAATATTATCATAACTATCGGTATATCGGTATATATTAGTAAATGTTCAAATTTATAAACATATACAAATTGTTGCTCGCTAAAAATTAGCTATATATAACAAAAAACTTGATAAACATTCTAATATTTCGGGTTATAAACTTCGCCGTTATTGCAAGATAAAGCTAAAATTAAGAGAACAGCCTAAATATTATGAAAACTATCGGTGTATCGTACACGAATGAATTGTGAAAACAAATATTGAATGTAGAAATTCATAAAAATACGCAAAATGTTGCTCGCTACAAAGTTGCTATGTATAACAAAAAACTTGATAAACCTCCTAATATTTCGAGTTATATTCTCCAAATTTACTGCAAGATTGAGACCGAAAATAATAGAGCAGGCTAAATGTAGATATATTATGAACACTATCGGTGGATCATAGACGAATGAATTGTGAATAATGAAAATTATATTTTGGAATGAATAAGTTTATACCAAATATTATTCCCTAATAATTTTCTATATATAACTGAAAACTTGATAAATCTTCTGATATTTCGGATTATAATCTCCGTATTTACTACAAGATTGAAAATGAAAATAGTAGAACTGGTCGAGTGTAAATATGTTGTGAATGCAATCGGTGAATCGTACACCGATGAATGGTGAAAATTAATATTTAATATTGAAACGTGTAAACTTAAACAAAATGTTGTTCTATAATAATTTATTAAATATAACTTAAAGCTTGAAAAATCTTCTAGTATTTAGGGTTATAGTCTCAGTACTTACTGCAAGATTGAAGCTTAAAGTAGTAAAGCAAGTTGAATGTGTAAATATTATGATAGAATGTTGAAATTTATAAACTTATATAAAATATAGTCCGCTAATAATTTATTATATAAAATTAAAAGTTTTATAAATCTCCTAACATTTCGTGCTATAATCTCCGTATTTACTGAAAAATTGAAACTGAAAATACAACAATGAACCAGATGAGTCGCATTTTATTCCCGTAACAATTCATAACTGTCGAGAGGGCTGTTCTATTTTGCGGCGCTATGGAAAGAAAGTTGTCAAAGCTGAATCCTCGACGCCAGATTCATCACGACAGACTGGGACTGGAGTGGGTTATAGCCGACGGCAATTTTAACTATTGAGCTTTCGAGAACAAGAGCTAGTTGAAGAATAAAACACAACGAGATATCACCGTTTTTTATTCCTTCGACTATTATGGACGTTTTAATATGTAGACTTATATATAAATATATCAACATGTCTGTAGATTTTTTGTATATTTTCTCGAATATGTTTAAGGAGTTACATCCTACATAAATCCACAAGGAGGAATGTTTTGAACATTTTGTTCTGCAAAATAAATTCTTATTATTTTATATATTAATATATTTGTATTGATCTGTAAAAAATAATCATATATTATAAATCCATTAAAATTAGTATGTCTATAGGCCTGATAATATGCGTTAGTACAGTAAGTTACTAAATCAAATATGTCGAACAAGGTATATGTACGTCTAAAATGCTTAGGAGTTAGTTTTAAAATAAACTGTATTTTCTTTCAAAAGTGCAAGATTCCTTAAAATAGTTTTTAATGAGACAAATGTTAGAACCTTCTAAATATCTAAGAGATGTAAGGTTTAATGAAATCCGTTCATTTTCTGAGCTGGATGGACAAGGGATTTCTTGACGCAAATAGTTTGAAAATGATTTGCAAACAAAATTACATTTGCATCCCAAAAATAGGTTGATACGTTCTGCAGATAATTCCCGAACATACTCAAGGTTAAATATGTCATATACAGTAACATTGCATTGTAAAAACACTGAATAAGCGATAAAAAATAACGCAGGTGCTATTGTGCCTCAATATAGCTCTAAAAGCTAGTTATTGGATTTATAAGCTCGCACGTAAACCCCGAGGAAACCACCCACCCTCTAGGCATTAGAGTAGCCTCAAGAAGCTACCCTCACCCACGTCGTACGTCAACCCTAATCGCAGATAAGTTCGCAATCACCCCCGTCCGCCTGTAAGTCCCTTCTTATGGGGTAGTATGCGCGGGATTTTATGTGTAGTACGATTCTAATGCTCGGCGTGAACGGCAGAAGCTGAAAAAATAGGCTCCCGGTGACATATTAGGGATTGGGGACGCCACGGGGTGCAGTAGTAAATGTCGGAAGCGGAGCGGCGCGGAATAGATTACGGGAAGTTGTTTGCAAATCAATGTGTGGACCCTAAAGGGAAAACACAATAAGCGAGGTGCCATAAAAGACATTCCCCATTTTTCACCGAAATCCTTTGTTTATCTGTTGGGAGATACATTCACAAAATACAGGTGTTTGTATGGTGAGAGTATTACAATTCAATTAATTAAGTTCAAGATGTAAATAATCGGGTTTAAATTTAGTTCTAGACAAATAACAAAACGTTTAGGAATGGTATTGAACATGGCTTTGGAAGAAATTAATCCGGTTCATTCGACAGCAATTTTTTTTGAAGCGACTGGAATTTAATACTCAGAGAAAAGAATAATTTATTTTAGTTGTACATCTGGTAAGTATGTAATTCGGCCTTAGAGAAGCGCTCTTAAGCAAACTCCTTTTCTTGAAGTAGAATGTTCTAAATAAATTGCTTTATATTTCGTCAATGCAAACAAAAGCAATTATAAATGTGTAAACCATATATAATAAATATAAATTAATAAATCTATAAGTCCTTAAAAAATAGGTTATAGTATAAACTAATGAACTATAATTCCACTACTACACACTAGTTTGTCGTACAGGGGTTGTATTATTTAAAAATAAATTAATCTCTAAAAAATAATTAAATTAGATGTATAAAGTAATGTGTTTTATGTTGTCTTTTTATTCCTGGATTGGGCATTTTTGAATTATTTATAATATTAGTAAGAGTTAGAGCAAGAGTTAGAGCAAGTGTTAGAGTAAGAGTTAGAGTAAGAGTTAGAGCAAGAGTTAGAGTAAGAGTTAGAGTAAGAGTTAGAGTAAGAGTTAGAGTAAGAGTTAGAGTAAGAGTTAGAGTAAGAGTTAGAGTAAGAGTTAGAGTAAGAGTTAGAGTAAGAGTTAGAGTAAGAGTTAGAGTAAGAGTTAGAGTAAGAGTTAGAGTAAGAGTTAGAGTAAGAGTTAGAGTAAGAGTTAGAGTAAGAGTTAGAGTAAGAGTTAGAGTAAGAGTTAGAGTAAGAGTTAGAGTAAGAGTTAGAGTAAGAGTTAGAGTAAGAGTTAGAGTAAGAGTTAGAGTAAGAGTTAGAGTAAGAGTTAGAGTAAGAGTTAGAGTAAGAGTTAGAGTAAGAGTTAGAGTAAGGGATAGAGTAAGAGTTAGAGTAAGAGTTAGAGCAAGAGTTAGAGTAAGAGTTAGAGTAAGGGATAGAGTAAGAGTTAGAGTAAGAGTTAGAGTAAGAGTTAGAGTAAGAGTTAGAGTAAGAGTTAGAGTAAGGGATAGAGTAAGAGTTAGAGTAAGAGTTAGAGTAAGAGTTAGAGTAAGAGTTAGAGTAAGAGTTAGAGTAAGAGTTAGAGTAAGAGTTAGAGTAAGAGTTAGAGTAAGAGTTAGAGTAAGAGTTAGAGTAAGAGTTAGAGTAAGAGTTAGAGTAAGAGTTAGAGTAAGAGTTAGAGTAAGAGTTAGAGTAAGAGTTAGAGTAAGAGTTAGAGTAAGAGTTAGAGTCATAGGTAGTGTTAAAGTTATTTTATTTATATTTTATCGTTTAAATACACCAAATATGTACATAAAATACATACAAAATAGTATTTTGTAATTCGTATTTTAATTAAAACATAGCCCGTATTCTGCTCAGCTTCATTCTGTGCCACATAAAACACTTTTATCTTATCTTTCACTCACGTGAAAAAACCTATTTTTCCAAACCTAATACTATTCAAACGCCTCTATAGTTCTATTAATTTTATGCAATTAATTCATACGATTAACATCACTTGGACTAAGCTCCTATTAGCTGTATGTTTTTAAATAAGAATAACGGAAATTGCATGTATATAAAACAATGAAATTTCCTTTCCGAAAAATCCCCAAGCTCATTCTATCTGATAAGTAAGTCACGATATTCCTTTTTTCCCTACATAGCCTATAATTATACTGTAACCTCAATGAGGTGGCAGCCAATCGTATCCTATATCGGAACGGTCCATCTTGACTGGCGGGTGGTGTTTATAATCACGCAAGTACTCAGGTTTATTCAAGAGATATTTATAGTTAATTAGTAAGAAATTATTTTCTAGTTTGGCCAAGAATGGTTTAGTTAGCTTTTTTAAATATTTTGTTCTCAAGAACTCTGGAAGATAATTAATAATTCTTAATTATAAAAATGAATTGCTGTTTCTTAGTCTTGATAAAAGTCGAGAACGACTGGACCGATTAAGATAGTTTTGGTTTCGAAATAATTTGGAAAACTCAGGGAAGGCTTATATAATAATAAAAACAACAATATTTTTTCCCATCCAAAGTGTCAGTTTTACTGTCATTAATAGTTTCACAATAGAAAAATATCGACATTTTTGTTAAGTATTTTATTACCCTTAAGTATTTTAATCATATTAAAACAAACATACATTGGTATACTAAAACAACTGTATATATCCGCTACGTTTAAAGCAATTTGAGGAAGGCTCTGTACGAAAAACAAAGATATACGCCACGCAATTATGCGCCGCAAATTTACCAGACTCCCATTCAAAACATTAGCTCCAATCACTTCCCAAACTGCCTTTCGCCATAAACTGGAATGCAAATAGTCAGAACTCGGCAAACAATAGTTTAATTATTATATTGCGACCTAGATCTGCAGGTCTCCGGGGTCCACGGTCGGGTTAATAATGACGATAGCGAGCCAAAATTTGCTATGGAGAGATAGCAGTCGACTATGTTAATGTAGCAGAACGGGTCACACTCAGGAAACGTTTAGGCTCTATATGTACATACAACACGAATCAAAAGTTTAGAAACAATAAGGAAATTGAACAAAAATACGACAATAAAACAGATAAAGTTATATTTTTTGCAGACAAATCTTACAATAATTTTTAGTTAGAGCTAGTTAAATATTTTCGGTACAAATTATGAAAATACAATGAAAATTACATAACTCGCAAAATGATTTCATATCGATTTTTTTTTCTAGGAATCCACGACATAGTTTTGGTTACTACTTAAAATTAAATCTTCAGGTAATTAAATTCACACCAGAAGTGATAGTATTTTCCTGAAATAATCTCAGATGGCTTATTTTCTTCCACACCCCCTGTAAGGCAGAGCTCTATGCATTTTGTTATATTTTGGTACCTAATTATCACTTCTAAATCCAAGTAATTTATTTTATTTTAAAGAAAGCATATTTATTTATTTATGTTTAGTTCTTATTTCGTTTGTTGCTGGGTTTCCTTCATTTACTTGACAAGTTATTTTCACATAAACATATATCGCCTTATCTTCCTCTCTATCAAGCATTTTCCATATTATCTATAAAATTCCAGCTATATAAAAGTAGAAGAAAAATTTGGCCTAAGTTCAGGTCATACGCCAATAATTCTGACGTTGAGTGAATATATAATAAGAAAAGGAAAAAAACAACGTTAACAAACAACAGAACAGACTGGAAAGGATTTGCTGAAGATTTGAACAAACGTATTCAACTAAATGTACCCCTCAAGACAACTGAACAGTTAAATATTCAATCAGAAAAATTCGTAATACACCAGAAATTAAGAGTACAAATAAAGGAATTAATTATCCAAAAGAAGTGAAGGAAATGGTACCTGAAAAATGTAAATTATGAAAAAAAATGGCAACAAAACAAAACACCTGAAAATATAAATAATTTAAAAAATATAGCCCAAAGACTGAAAAGGGAAATACTGGAAATTAAAAACAAAACCATAAATGACCATATATCTCAGAAATTTAAGAGATGATAAAGAAACTGACTACTCACTTGGAAAGCCACAAAATATGTAAAGCGCTCATGTCTACACAGTCCATCTATAAGACACCTATGTGGGAATTGGGTAAGTGATAATCACCAAAAATCAAAAGCATTTACTGAATATCGAGAAAAAACTTTCACACCAAACGAAGCTAATATTGAACATAATTTGTCGAACATAGAAGCTGAAAATTCGATGATTGATTAGTCACGCCGAAAGAGTTAACCAAGGTTATTAAAATTGACATTAACCCCAGGAAATCAGCAGGCTACGATTTAATAACAGGAGAATTACTTCAAAAATGACCTAGAAATGGAATCATAAAACTCACAGCATTTAGATTAAAACGTGAGCCAGACATTTGGAAGATGGCTGGAAGATGGAAATTATAATGATCCCAAAACCTGGGAAGTCAGCAAACGAAATAAAAGCCTATAAACCCATATAACTGCTGCCAGTAATATCTAAGGTTTTTGAAAAATTCCTGTTGAAAAGAATAAAACCGATAATAGAGAGAAAAAACCTAATACCAACACACCAGTTTGGGTTTATTAACAAGCACTCAACAATTGACCAGGTCCACAGAATAACAGATGTTATTGAAAAAGCCTACGAATGTATGCTTAGATGTAGCACAAACCTTCGATAAGGTTTGGCATGAAGGCCTTGTTCATAAACTACTGAAAATGCTACCAAAACAACACACCGGACTATTAAAATCGTACAACCAGAATGTTTAGAGTCAAACAAGAAGAAGCTTACTCTAGAATTAAAGAAGCTATAGTAGGTATACCACAAGGAAGTGTACTGGGACCAATGCTTCGTCTACTCTACATTTGTGATACACCACAAATGGAAAATGTTACTATGGCTACATTTGCTGATGATACTGCGATTATAGCTGTCGGAGACAATAGTGAAGAAGCCTCAGGAAAATTACAACGTGGCAACAAGGCAAGTGACAATATAAATAATTTGACACAAGCTTGGAAAATAAGAATTAGTGAAAGTAAATCTATACATGTGCATTCACATATAAACAGGCCGTACAAGCACCAATAACATTAAATAACACTATCATTCCATATAGCAACAATGCTAAATATCTGGGAATGAGTCTCGATACAAAACTTCGCTGGAAGGAACATGTAAGGAAGAAAAGCAAAGAACTGAGATTGAATTACAGGAAAATGTACTGGCTAATTGGAAGAAAATCACAATTATCAGTACATAATAAATTGCTATTATATAAGCAAATACTGAAACCTATATGGACATACGGAGTTCAATTATGGGGATGTTCTGGGTTCAAAGCCCTGAGAGGTCGATGGGTCCTCCTAGTTATATACCTAGATTTATGTTCTCATAAAGACAAATTTTAGGTTAGGCGGAAACGACTAGTAACAATGTATTAATTAAATAATTTTGAAAAATCTGTAAAAGCTAGTATCAACTCTCTTATACATTGCAACTAAATACTTATGTATATTATAAACAATTACACATATATCGATGCACACAAATACTTCATCAGGGAAATCGAGTTTAGATTTCAATGAGGCCAAAAATTGACTTTCTACGAGAATATTACTGTGTATGGAACCCTATAGTGGGGTCATGATTGAGGAGGATCTCCTCTCAGAAGATATAAATGCATTGCTCTACAGTGTCCTGATTGAGAACAACTTGGCAGGATATTGATTTGTAAAGGATAGTGGAGGAGAACAAGTTTAAAAGCTTATTGGCTGCAACTTATATTCCAGTAGGTCCAAGGCTAACTGGATTAAAACGAATTTATAAATTGCCATTGATAATTCATTCGACGTGGCGATGACGTGAATTCATTGCTATTTTGGAGAGATTATAATTTAAGAATGTTGATTCTATGGGTTTCCCAATGCGAAATAGTTAAGTGTTCTAAAGTCTCTATTAATACTTAAACGTCGTCAAGATGTTAAAGTCTGTAAGAACTAAAATTCTATGAGAATTACCGAATATATTAAGCTTAAGAAACCATAAATAGTTTCTTTAAAACCTAATCAAACTTCAGTTTCAGATTTTCGACTCGGGGCCGGATTAAAACGTCGAAAACCGCGATAAATTTCGCGAAATTAACTAGTCCGCCTCGCGAAAATCCTTCGCCCGTTCGAATTCTTCTCGCGCAAGGCACAAGGTCAAACTTATTTACATTTTATTACGGCAGAGTTAATAAATATTTGTCGAAGTTTAATTAACTTTTCAGTTTACCTGAACGGCCTGTTACAACAAGAAAACGGGCACCGGCCGGAAAAAATTGTTTTTGGGAAGACGGCGGAGAGGGTTATGGGGCGATAACAGATGAACGGGGGGTCCGCGGGGGAGGGGAGAGGGGGCCGGACGGGACGCCGTAACCCGAGGGTCGGCAAAAAATCGCAGAGCTTGAGAAAATAATGGATAATTTATTAATTCCGTGGGTGGAACTCGTAAATATTGTTGTCAAATTGTTTGATGAATATCGAGGAGGAACGATTTCAATGAGATCTTATTTTCCTGTTTCTGGGTGGGAGAGGGGCGGGAGGGTGTCAGCATTTCACGTTCATCGAGTAACAAGTTGGAGCGCGGGATATTAATGGTTGTTCGTGAGTTCTGGGGCTCTTCTCTTGTCTTAGTACGTTCCCAAATAACTTTAGTTTTATTTAATATAAACAAATATTTTGATTTAATTTCATATTTATTTTAGTAGTAAAAAACTGGTAATAGGGTTTGAAAAGTTTGTTAAATTTGTCGTTAATTAATACTTTCTATTAGGCATAGATTTTTTTAAAATTCTAAGCCCTATTGTGAAAAAGTGGTACAGTGTAATTTATTTGAAATGTTGATCATCGATAGCTGCTATTTTTTCTTACGGATTACGTCTCTTTTCGTATCTTCATAAGTGAAGCGCTGTGGATGGGCAAATTATTACTCTTAATTAGATTTCAGTAACAAATGATTAGTTCGGGATCCTTTATATTCTTTTATTTGCATCTGTAATCTATTAGGATCATAAAAAAATGCAAAAAAATATACAAAACTGTTTTATAGTCTTCGTTTAATTAGTGGTAATATTCAGTGATGCCACGTGTGTCTTTGCTCCAGTAAGAACTATTCATCCGGCCATGCCCTCAAGAGATTTTTCCGCATCTTCTTGGGGTTTGGAGTTGCGATGCCAATCTCTGAAACGATTATATTCCCTAATAATTTGGCTACCTACTCTAGTAATTAGAAGGAGCAAGATCTGGACAATACTAGCACTTCCAAATTTAATGTTACCAAGTATATTTTGACTGGTTTTACAATGTGTGTTCGGACGTTATCATACCGAAAAGTAACACCTCTGCCAATATTCTCGCCGGTTTTCGATCAGTGGTGAGCTTAGACCCATCAATTGTAGTAGACAGCACACCCCATTGATGGTTTCATCAAGCAAATCCTTATATTCAAGTCATATGACTTTTTTCAAAGGAACGAAAGGAAATAATTTCGGCATCGAGTAGTAACGGATGGTAAAAAATGGCTTTTTTGTAAATCTAAAGCAAAAAAGTCCTTTTTTTCCAAGAAAATCCAGTTTTCTCGAACTAATTGGACTTAGATTTCAACATATTGGTCTTCCAATATTGTTTATCTAGCTCTTCGGATTTTCTGCTTGATATTTGGCTACATTTATGTATATTTTTATATAAATAATATTTTAGTTATTTAGTTAGGACTAACCCTCAAAAAGGCGTGTATAAATTTGACAGCAGTCGGATCATTAGTTTGTGAATTACAGCATTTTAAGTGAAACAACTTCTGTTATTGTGCAGAAAATGGATAAAAAGGAATTTCGCGTGTTAATAAAAAAATGCTTTTTGATGCCGAGTTTACGGACACTGCCCCAGGAAAATCAACCATCAAGGATGGGTATGCTAAGTTTAGACGTGGTGAAATGAATACCGAATACGGTGAACGCAGTGGACGTCGAAAAGAGGTTGTTACCGACGAAAACATTAAAAAAATCAACATAATGATTTTGAATGACCCTAAATTGAAATTGAATGAAATAGCAGACACCCTAAAGATATCAAGTGAACGTGTACATCATATCATTCATGAATATTTGGGTATGAGAAAGCTCTGTGCAAGGTGGGTGCCGCGCGAGCTCACTTTTGACCAAAAACAACGAGTTGATGATTCGAAGCAGTGTTTGAAAATGATCAAGTGGTTCAAGTTCAGCATTATTATTATACGTTTTTGTTCCCATTTCTGTTCGAAAAATCACAGGTTAATATAAATCACTCGAGTTATTAAGAATTTTACGCTGAATTGTATATTCAAAAAATTGGTGGATTTCGGTTTTTGTAGCATATCTTCGAAACCGTCAGTTCTAAAGCAATATAACATGGATTTTCGTTTATTCCACCCCAAAATACATATATTTTGAGAGTTTTAGCATAATCCGAGAGGTCAAAAAATATCGCTGTTTTTCAATGCATATGGTCGGGAAATTTGAGATTTTTTTGCCATTTTCAATGTTTTTGTTCCCATTTCTGTTCGAAAAATCACAGGTTAATATAAATCACTAGAATTATTAAGAATTTTACGCTGAATTTAATGGTGGTATAATAAATTGTATACAATCTTTAGTTTTTAAGTTATATTATAAAATGTGCATGTTCGATAAATTGATAGATTTCGGTTTTTGTAACATATCTTCGAAACCGTCAGTTCTAAAGCAATATAACATGGATTTTCGTTTAATACTCCCCAAAATACAAATATTTTGAGAGTTTTAGCATAATCCGTGAGGTCAAAAAATATCGCTGTTTTTCAATGCATATGGTCGGGAAATTTGCGATTTTTTTGCCATTTTCAATGTTTTTGTTCCCATTTCTGTTCGAAAAATCACAGGTTAATATAAATCACTAGAGTTATTAAGAATTTTACGCTGAATTTAATGATGGTATAATAAATTGTATACAATCTTTAGTTTTTAAGTTATATTATAAAATGTGCATGTTCAAAAAATTGATGGATTTCGGTTTTTGTAACATATCTTCGAAACCGTCAGTTCTAAAGCAATATAACATGGATTTTCGTTTATTCCACCCCAAAATACATATATTTTGAGAGTTTTAGCATAATCCGAGAGGTCAAAAAATATCGCTGTTTTTCAATGCATATGGTCGGGAAATTTGCGATTTTTTTGCCATTTTCAATGTTTTTGTTCCCATTTCTGTTCGAAAAATCACAGGTTAATATAAATCACTAGAGTTATTAAGAATTTTACGCTGAATTTAATGGTGGTATAATAAATTGTATACAATCTTTAGTTTTTAAGTTATATTATAAAATGTGTATATTCAAAAAATTGGTGGATTTCGGTTTTTGTAGCATATCTTCGAAACCGTCAGTTCTAAAGCAATATAACATGGATTTTCGTTTATTCCACCCCAAAATACATATATTTTGAGAGTTTTAGCATAATCCGTGAGGTCAAAAAATATCGCTGTTTTTCAATGCATATGGTCGGGAAATTTGAGATTTTTTTGCCATTTTCAATGTTTTTGTTCCCATTTCTGTTCGAAAAATCACAGGTTAATATAAATCACTAGAATTATTAAGAATTTTACGCTGAATTTAATGGTGGTATAATAAATTGTATACAATCTTTAGTTTTTAAGTTATATTATAAAATATGCATGTTCAAAAAATTTATGGATTTCGGTTTTTGTAACATATCTTTGAAACCGTCAGTTCTAAAGCAATATAACATGGATTTTCGTTTATTTCACCCCAAAATACATATATTTTGAGAGTTTTAGCATAACCCAAGAGGTTAAAAAATATCGCTGTTTTTCAATGCATATGGTCGGGAAATTTGCGATTTTTTTGCCATTTTCAATGTTTTTGTTCTCATTTCTGTTCGAATAGTCACAGCTTAATTTAAAGCATTAGATTTATTAAGAATTTTACGCTGAATTTAATGGAGGTATAATAAATTGTATGCAATCTTTAGTTTTTAAGTTATATTATAAAATGTGCATGTTCAAATAATTGATGGATTTCGGTTTTTGTAACATATCTTTGAAACCGTCAGTTCTAAAGCAATATAACATGGATTTTCGTTTACTTCACCCCAAAATACATATATTTTGAGAGTTTTAACATAACCCAAGAGGCTAAAATATATCGCAGTTTTTGCATGTATATGGTAGCTTTTATGAGTTACTTTATAAGTTATATTATACTTTATAATGGTAGTAAAATTTTTAAATATTCAGATCGAAACTTCGTTCACACAAATAAGTTACTGATGCTCCAGTTATGTTATTGGTACTCGACTTCAAATTTCAACCACGTTTCTCTAACCTATTTCTGCATTGGCATGAAGACAAGCAACTTTAGAACTCTTGAAGTCTCTTGAATATGTGGTTACTTAGCCAAAAAAATCACATTTTATCCCCTGTTATTCCTCCCATACGTACCTTATACGGATAGAATAATATGGCTTGAATATTAAAGAAAAGAAAGACTTATCTAATGATGATTTGTCCTTGTATCGTTAAATATATGATACTCATAATTAGCTTGAGTCTATACGAATCTCCAAGTTCAATACGCTTCTCTACATGTATCTGTTTATTTACACTATCCGTCTGTCTCTTGGTGTCTGCACCTTCCCTATCTCGAGTGCCTTATCCTATACCAGAACACGCCTGGTTTCGTCAAATTTGAATTCACTTTTGAAAATCCCATATTTTAGAAATCAGCAATCTAAATGGTCCGAACTAATGCCTAAAAGATTCGAGCATTTTTATCATAAAGAAACCTGCCTCTCTCTAAACCAAAAAACTCTAAACACATAAATATATTAGGCGCCTAAACTATCTTCTACAATACCCATTAGAGAATAAAATAAGATAAATATAAACACTCAGTCTGTCAGTGAATCAATTTAACTAACAATATAAATTAATTATTCGAATCCTAGTTCTCAAATAAAAATAAATACTTCACAACTAAACTAAATAATTAAACTCGCTGCATAATTGAATCGTACTATTCGACAACAACCCTTGCAGTAGAAGCGGCAGCGGCTGCAGCAGTTCGCATTAAAAGAATCGAGGATTGGTCGTTTAAATTTCACGTCGGATAAAACGGCGCACGGCTCCACGGACCGCGGCGAATGGAGGCGTCACTCGCAGAAGCCGGTTAACGTGCACAACTTAACGAGGCCTAAATATTTGTTTATTTAGGTGTTTGCTCGCTTACAACGCTGCGTACGACAATGTAATTATATTCGAATGGCGCTCGAAAGACGACAACTGAAAAATGTTAAATGTTCACCGGGCAGAGGTGGGGAGGTGGGGAAGGGGAAGTTCTTTGTCGACGACCCCAGTCTTTTTTTTCTTCCTTCTCGCTTTGATGATGCTCGAAACGGAAAATATTATTTTATCCGCCGTATTTGTACCTTTGTTTTCCTTTCTAGTATAAATGCCTACGGATAATAATTATTAGAGTTTTTTTTAGCTTCTGTTCTTTAAACCAGACGACCGTATTTGTAACCGACAAAAACTGTTTCGGCCTTTCGGAGCTAGCCTTCTCTTCTTTCGGGTTTTCTTAGTAGATGGCTCCAAAGTCCTATATCATCAGACTAATTTATCGTGTTTTTCCGAATCAAAGTTGTTTTCATGGTTTATATTTTTATTTAAAAAGCACATGCTACGAATAGTTATGATGTTCTAAATCCTAGATCTCGGATCCTAAATTAATTAACGTTTGGTGCATGTACCCTACATAGGTTTGAAACAAGGCACTGTTTTCATATAATATAATTTTTTAGATCTATTTTAGACTCCTTTTTACCAACGAGAGATTATCTGGAGTGGACCTACTGTTTAACGTGGGCTCTGAATCACGGTCCCCGACATTAAGCCTACCGACTCGCCAGTACCCGCTCAGAAATCAGAGCGGAAGACATCCGCTCTTACCCAACCTGGCTACTGGCGTGACTGGGATGGTTATTCCTTGTCGAATTTTTCATTGTTACCTATAAAGAAATCTACACTACTATAACAATCAAAAACTTAAAATAAATCCATGCTCCAGCAGGATCCGAACCAATGATTATCGCAACAGTAGGAGATCCGTCCTGTCATCTTGACGACTACTAATTTAGCTCTATTAGTTCAAGGTTTTGCCTTTATCAACCTCCGGATAAGACCATTGATGTGGAATAGTTGTAGTACTTGGATGTCTTCATAATCAAGGAATATATATGCTTTTTAGACGTTAATAGCAATGTTATGAAACCTCTGTTAGCATAATGTTGTTTATCTCGTCTTTTTAAACATTTGCAAAACCAAATTTTATGTTTTTTCTTCCGGTCTCATATCTGGACCTTATTCTTTATTGGAAATCTTTGAAGAAAACTTTCAAAAAAAGCTTATCAGACTGATCAATTTACATCTTCACACAGTCAATTTGTCAATTTCCATAGATATCTGATCTCGATCATTAATGTTACCTTTTGTTAATTAATTCACCTTGTTGCTCTTTTCTTATTTCTGTATTATATTGAGATGGAACAATTTGTGTATTCAGTTTCTCCATGTATTCAACTGCTTTAGTCTGTCTAGATCCTTGTTAATTAAATAATATGATGTACTTTCATAATAGACAGCTTTAAAATCCCATATCTCTAGTAATACTATTACAATGAAGCCCTACTATAGTGCTTTTTAAGATAACAATCTATAGTCCATTATATATATAAGCGTTCATTTACTGAGTCACTATGTCCAAAGTTATTGCGCTTTCAGTATCCAGATGCTAGTAATTTTGGTTATATTTGTGTTTTTACATCCAAAAGGGTGAAAATTCAACGCAGGCCCATTCAATATTATGCGTATTTTTCGAGTAAAATTTACGTGTTATGGTAATGAGTCCTGAAGTTAAGTACAATAACATTGTCCAAAAATATCCTGATCAAAAACAAGAGAAATATCTATATAATATAAAAATATAAATATATAAGTGTTGAGTTGTAGTTTGTAAATTATTTTGTAAACTTCCATTTTAATGTTGATATTTCTTTTTTATTTATAAATTACTCTTAATACTGAAGTATAAATTCATAGTTTTTCAATTCTGCTATTCATTCCCTACTTCTGGCTTCCATTAGTATCGATTTATATACCCAGATACTTTAATGCATTTATTTTTTATATCTTCATATTAGATATTTATTTCTTGTTTTCCACTCCCCATGGCCTTTATTTTGCTTGTAATCCGGCCTACCAGTTTTTAGATATAGAGTTTTTATATATAGCACCCACACTAACATGTGGTAAAATTCTTTTCGAAGTAAATTTCGGTTCTCTCTATCAATCCGTATCGTAATTAATCAAAATATTCACAATTATACGACAGTACTAAAAATACCGGCAAATTTTTCCATTTCGCATCTATCGTCATTGCCTACGGCGCAATCAGTTTGGCAAGTCTAGTATTTAGCAATACGACTGGATTCCTATTGAATTTTCATTATCCACCGACGCTCATGTCCGCATACACATACACACCAGACATATTATTGAATTTGCGATCGTCGGAAATAAATAAAATACCTCAGGGCAAAAATGCAGCTAATTGGACAAATTTCATTATAATTAATTAATATGATATTATTATCTGCGAGTTCGCAATCAGGATGGATACTGTTTATTGTTAGATTTAGAATTTTATTTTATATTATTTGAAACCGCCAATAATTTATATTGAATTTATACCGCGATATATACGTTGGTTTCTCTTTAAAAGGTTCGATTGAAGTTGCGAATATGTTAACATCCTTTTTGGTTTATTCAGGATTATTTATAGAATTGGATTTTAGTTACGTAATTGGTCAAGCCGGTTTGATATAATCAAGTCTGATGGACATTGTTAGAGACGTTGTGCAGTTGTGCAGTTGGTTTGCTACTAGTTCACATTCATATAGTGTGTTTCATCTTTGTAGTAATACTGATAATAATTTATATTATAACTCATCATTTAGGTTACATACTTTGAGCCTTAATCAGTGAGTGATTAGTCGATTATTACCCCGCGTTATTTATAAATGGTAAAGGTGCGTTGATAGGAAAAGATCTGGTAATTCATAACTTGTTCGTGTTTTCTTTTGTGACATTGTGTTGGTATCTATATACCAGAAGTTGTCGATGTTTTCTATCAAAATAGTCTTGTAAGTTTGCTAGAACCTCGACTTCCATCAAATTTTCAGTCGAGAGTGACTGGATCGTATGTCCATATCTCATAAACTGTTAATATTACTTCAGCAGATTCATATGGGGTCATATTATTATGTAATAATTTACGCAGAGCTCACTTACTGAACTTATCTTATAAATGTCTTTTGTATAATAATTACCATAAGAAATACTTATTTTCGATTGGGTGTATTGTTGAACTATTAAAGGTAGTAAAGAATATTGGAATTTGTACTCACGTTTTAGCATTAAAAATAAATAAGGTATTGTAGACAATTTTTGTTCTTTTTTTGATTTGTAAATTCACCGGGCTTTCAAGACACGCATAAAGATTGCCCAAGGATTATTTATATTATGACCAAATTCGTTTTGGCGTTGTGAATGACAATATTGTTTTAATATTTTGTGTTATCACTACATAGTATAATACAAAGTCGCCTTTTCTGTCCCTATATCCCTATGTGCGCTTAAATCTTTAAAACTACGCAACGGATTTTGAAGCGGTTTTTTTCAATAGATAGAGTGATTCAAGAGGAAGGTTTATATGTATAATACATGCATAATATACTAAGGCAACATTGCTAATTTTAGAGGTTTCTAACGTGATGTCGTAAATTAACCTATTTTTTTAGGCTTATTTAGCAATTAGCAAAAACGCTGCCTAACCCTACGAGTTAGATCAAATTAATGTACTACAATATTGTACACCATAAAAAGGTCTACAAAAAAGTCCGGGATGGTATATGTTTATCTTTTAGGGATAACCCACATTAACCATTTTTATTGTTTACTTTTTACGTGAGAAAATGGCTTATTTACGAAGCTATTTTAAGCAATACGGCATTAATCCTTATCAAATTAAGTACCTTAAATACAGTGTGCAATTAATATAGATCAATATGGTATGTAAATTAAACAAATATTTTCGGAGATATTACAAATTTAAAATTTGCGTTTAAAAATGTGTAATGTAATAAAAATTGTATGAATTTAGATATTCCAAAGATAGCAGGAAATCTTCATAGTAAGTATAGGGGAAGAGGAATTGTTTTACTCCAAATTTAATGCGTGCAGGCCAAGGGCAGTAATGAATGAACCAAAAATACTGGATCGATTTTAATCATGTTTTCATTGAGTGACATAGGCATATATATTTTATGCCCGTGTAAAGTCGGAGCGGGCCGCTATGTTTTTATATACAACGTTCATATTTTTTCTGTGGTGTATTTAATTTAGTATCAGCATTGCACCCGTGCGAAGCCGGGGCGGGTCGCTAGTATTGTATATACTAATTAAGACCATCTACCTAATACGTGCTTCATCTAGTCTTCAATATGTACCACAACTGTGGATTGTACTGATCTAATTATAATTCCCAAACCCAGCAGAACTATATCATGAGACAGCCTTATACAGGACAATATCAGTATTGCCGACAATGTTTAACTTATTTGGAAAACTTCTATTGAAAAGAATAAAATCAATCATTGAGAAAAAACATCTTCTTTCAGTTCAACAATTTGGTTTCAGGAAACAATACTTGACGATTGATCAGGTTCACAGAATCACCGATGTCATAGAAAGATCACTAGAAGACAATTAAATTTATTCTCCAGCAATATTTTAGGTGTTGTTTAAGCTTTCGATAAGTTTTAGCATGAAGAATTAACGAAAAAGGTCAAAATGCTTCTTCCTGTCTAATATACAGATATTTTAGCATTATATAACTGACCGATACTTCAGATCCAAACAACAAGATGCCTATTCTAACTTGAGGAAAATACAAACAGGTTTACCACAGGGAAGTGTATTGGGACCAGTTCTTTATCAGCTGTACAGTGGTGACTTGCTTATTTTTTGACCATTTGTTTGACAGCCGATATTTTTCAATAATAAATTAAATAGACTCTCAGACACTATAAAAACCTTTTTTCAATAAAGATATAAAATTGGTACTTAATTTTAAAAGTTTAGTGCATCTTAGCAATTAATTTTAAAGGTTTATTAGATATATCACTACTTTTTACAATATTTAGAGGATATCAATACCTTTTTGTGCCAATATGTCAATATTTTCATTTTTTTCAACATTTCAACATTTTCAAATGACACTATAATCGTTGCTATTGGAGAGAGTATTACTGAATCAAGTATCCAAAATAAGGTATTGCTAGGCATTTTTGATGTTCTATGGTACATTCGCAACGGAAATCTGATAAAGAAACTGAAGGTACATACTATCGACCATTTTATCAGGCTACATCAGCATCAATGTCTCTCCAGCTCCTATATAAGGATGGCTTAGTCAAAGTATTATATATAATGAAACCATTTGGTATAGTTCTGTTAAGCTATTCGTAAAACTCGCTTCAGATTAATAACACAGTAAGTGTCAGTGATATTAGGCCAAAAGGGTCTATCGTAGTATTTGTAATCTTAAAGCTGTAACAAATTAAGTTAAGAATAAAATATTTTCAACAAAAAAATTGAATTGACTTCAAAAAATAAATAAGAAACTCACTAAAAATTAAAAATAAATCAAACTTCTAACTATCTATTTACAATATTATTTTAACAGTAATATTAATTTAGTTTTAGTTTTGTTGGTAATTTTATTTTTTGTATATATCACAAAATTATATTATTATTTTTGTATTTTTTGGACTCGGCACGCAATAATATTGTAAATAGACAAATAACTTTAGGTCGGTATTAAGCTAAATTGTGTGAATATTTTAGAATATAAAGTACGAGCACTAGATAGTTTTAATAAGGCTTTAAATGGTTAAATAAGGTATCAAAAGCTTATTAGTGTTAATTTACTAGATTGATAAAATAACTAACAGAAAAATGTTTCTTGACACCGGGGAAACAGATAACGACTGAACTATTTCGAGTTTGAGAATATTTCAACTCGCCCCCGTAATATATTGTAATTTTTTTGTCATACTCCAAGTTCAACAAATTCGTTGACGTTCTCATTTAATTAATGGGTCATAGGCCGATCTTCGTCGGGCGTGACCAATTAATCTTTCGGCAACATAAAAGATCGCGGGGGCACATATGTTAATCCCCGCGGAGTGATAACCCAAATCGCATTACAACCAGCTGCCGCATCGACAAAACGCCCCGACATAATTCAAAAAAGCAACCCGATAAATATCAGAAAAAAACAAAAAAAAACTGGGCCGATATCGCTCGGATCCCCTCACCCCCTTAAATCAACCTTCTCCCCTTCCCCCCACCTAGCAGCGCCCGTTCTCTTTTCATCGTTCGTTAATAAACCAAACCGAGCAACACAGCGGGACGTATCACCACCAGTCCCCACCGTCCCCCCTACTTCGCCGACCCCCCGTCCGCTCGACCGGTCCCTTCAAAGCAATAAATCATCTCGGATATTTACCCCCACCATAACCCCTAATGCTCGTATTTTTTTCTCTCGTGCAAAATCGCAATCCCCTCCCCCCTAGGTCGCCCCGCGCCGCCGTCCAATTTAATTTCCTGCGAACAATCCTGATTATAACCCCTTTTAATTCGAAGCTCAACAGAGAGAGATTTTCGCGGAGTATAATTATTTAATTTATGTCGGTGTGCGCTAGAAAGGAGGCTTAATTTTTAATGCCGGACGGTATTTATTAAAATAAATGAGAATAGTGGAGGTGGTGACGGGAACGGATGGGGGGAAAAACCGATCCGTGTTACAATAGTTTCGAAAAATGTAAAGGGAAATGTCGTAAATTTTAACTACGATGTTTTACGACGATTCTAATTTAAATTACCCACTAATTACTGGTGTCAGTATAAAAATTATTTTAACAGACGCATCAAGAACAATTTAAAATACGGCAATGGTAAATCAGCTTAAAATACTTAAATAAATCAGCTTTTACTCCATTTTTTTTATATATTTTAAAGTCTCCTTTTACCAACTATGGGTTTATCTGGACTGGGCCTAAAGTTTAACGTGGGCTCCGAACCAGCATTAAGCTTACCGACTGGCAAGTCACTAACTTTAAAAACCATCCCAGAAGACATCCGGTGTTACCCAGCCTGGTTACTGGGGTGACTGGGATTATTTTTCTCGTCGGATTTTACACTCTTGCCTAGAAGATTCACAAATTTTAAACAATCACAAACATAATTTTACGACCATGCCCCAGCGGGATTCGAACCCGCGGCTATCGCAACAGTAGGAGGACCGTCCCATCGCCTTAACCACTGCGCCAAGTGTGACACCAAGTGTTCTTTGCGTGTCGCTCCGCGAACGAAAATCTTAACCCCATGAGATTAAAGAACTATAATCATGCATATGTTACGATAGTAAAGGAAGTGTTGTCACCTTATAACCCTGACTTGTCACCTTGTGATTATTTCTTTGTCTGCGCCCTTGAGAGAATCAGTTGGAGGCAAGATATTTGAAAGCAATGAAGAACTAGAGGAGTACATGGGCGATTGGCTGGCAACTCGCCCTCAGAATATTTAGGAAAAATGAATATTCAAGCTTCCAAATCGGTGACAAAAATTGTCTAGAGCACCAAGATGATTACAATGAAAAATGTTAAATGTTTAGTTTGTGTGTATAATTGAAAAATAAATTTATTTAATAAAATTACCCTTTATATTTGAATCCGATCGTATATCACAAGTAATAACTGATATGTGAAACGAAAAGGAAACGCAAGTTAGATTATGTTCCGACAAGATTTTTTTAATATTACATACTAATATGTATGTTCTCTCTCTATCTCAGTTTCGCTTTAACCATTGTGTTATGTAGCTGTACAAATTTTATTATGGATAAATATACGCCACAATAACGAGCAGAAATAGTGACAATATTAATTGAAATTAATCGTTCCATTATTGCCACTCAGCAGAAATTGCGTCAAAAATATCCTAATGGTCCAGTGCCTCACAAAACCACAATTTAACGTTTACATGAGACTTTTGGACAGTACGGTACCACAGCAGACATACCTCGTTTTGGAAGATAACGGAGGTCTTGTAACGCTGAAAATGTGGCTCTAGTGTGCGATAGTGTTGCAGAGTCTCCAGAAGCATCAATTCAGAGACATGGTTCCCAGTTACACATTTCTGCATGCAGTTTAAGGCGAATTTTAAAACTGTTGAACTGATTTGAGAATGTTCCCGTAAAAAATTCAATTAGTTCAAAGATTACTTCTAAGATATTTCGTCTAAATTGACAATGAGCTATGAAGCCCATTTTCCTCTCAGTTACACGTCACTAAACAGAACAGTTGATTTTGGGCAACACAGAATCCTCAATTAATTCATGAAACATCATTATATCTACTAAAAACAACTGTATGTTTTGGTATTCATGCATAGGTCGCTGTTTTTTTTTGAAAATGACCAAGGTGTTGCAATTACTGTTACTGCTGAACGGTACCAAGACAAGATTCGAAATTTTCTTGTGCCTGAAATAGAAAAGCAAGGACTAGATGACATGGGGTTTCAGCAAGATGGGGCCACTGCACACACAGCTCGTTCAACTACTCAATTATTGAATGACGTTTTTCCACGAAGACTAATTTCGCGAAATCACGATTTAGCATGGCCAGCCAGATCTCCGGAACAGTACCAGACATTTACTTAAGGGTTTTTTTAAGTCAAAACTTTATGTGAATAAGCCCCAAATGATTCAACATGTTAAAGACAATATTCATCACGAAATTAAAGAAATTCAGCCTCAGATGTTGCAGGATGTCATGAAAAATGCCTTAAAATGAGCTGAAAGTTAGCGAATCGCGGTCACCATTTGTAAACCCTTGTGAAAACAGAACTTACTTATCTTTACTTTGAGCTTACTTTGAGAAAGTTATAGACAATCAAAATGATAGCGGGACTACCACGTTGTATTAGTTGTATGTATTATGATAAGCAATTTATATTAGTGCAAATAGTATCAATGTTAAATTGTGAAAAAAACCAATGGTTTTGACATTTCTCTACATAAACTAACAATTTTCCATCCAGTATAATTGAGGTATTCGGTGTATAATGACATTTTATTTACTAATTAAATTTTACTGTATTATTTTTTAGTATATTATTATAAACCGTTGCATACTAAATTATAATTTGTCCCTACAGTGACTGCAAATGTAAATCGATGCCAATTGAACAAACTTAACGATATATTGCTGCAAAAAAACAGCAGTGGCAAATAATAGTCGCAGTCATATTTTTGTGTGACAATGCTCAACTACATATTAAAAAGGATACAGGTACACTGGAATATTTCCAGTTTCAATGCTTTCTAATAATAAAACTTAAAAAAAAACCTGTTTGCCTAATAGCTCCTTTCAAATAGAAATCCACACGATTTTCTGTTTTATATTATCTTGTCCTAACATGTATGCATATGTATATATTTAAAAAATCACTTAAAAAAGCGTTCCCAACTTGAAAGGGAAAAATAGCATATATGCAACGTTGCCAATTCAATACAGCATCATAAATATTCATATCGATGTACGGGATTTATCAGAGTGTGAATTTTTTTGCCTTCATCGCCGACCATAACCGAAATCCCAACAAGAAACCGAACGAAAGAAAACAAAACCAACGACGGTCAGTTAAATATGTATTAGTCCAGTCATATAAGCTGAAAAAGGTGGGCCAACCTCAGAATGAGAGATAATAGCTGTATCTGTTCGTATAAAATATTTATTTTGGCGTTCTAAAAGTTGTCCCAATAAACTCATGAAATAACATGTCCACGTCTTAAGATATTAAAGTTCATAGATCACAAAAACCTTTTTGTTTACTAATACATCGCTTTCTATGGGTTTAATACTTTTTTTGTCATACTTTAAACTCTATTTTTTTATCAACGAGGGTTTATCTGCACTGGACCTACTGTTTAACGTGGGCACCGAATCACTGGCCTGGGCATTAAGCCTACCGACTGGCGAGTGACCAACTTAGAAATCATCCCAGAAAACATCCGGTCTTACCCAGCCTGGTAAATGGCGTGACTGGGATGGTTAATGATCGTCGAATTTGCCACTGTTGCCAACAAAGACATTTACAATTACAATCACAGGCTGTACTTTATACATCCGCACATAACCGTCCATAAGAGAATAATAAGCACAGCTTCTTAATTAGCATATTAATACTTTTTATTCGTACGCACTCTCCGTCTTCTATCTCAAAAACGGTTGAGTGTTTAAAAAATGTGTGAGATAAAAGTTGTAGACAATTCTATTTTCTATAATATTCATAATATACGAAAGTCTCTATGTATATTTCTGGAATAGTTAAGCTACGAATATATTTTTATTGTTTTTCAAAGTACTCGCCACAATGATCGATACACTTTTGCATATGCTTAAACCAATTTTCAAGGCATTTATTCCATTCCGAATGAGGTATCTTCAAAACATGATTGTTGTAACATGAATAGCTTCTTCGGGCGATAAAAATCGTTGATCGCGCAGTATATTCTTCACGGATAGGAACAAAAAGAAGTCAATGGGTGCCAAATCAGGGCTGTACGGTGAATAACCCATCAATTCAATGGTTTCAGTACTCAAATGTCATGATGAAGAACAATCGGGCGACTCTTTGTTATCCTTATTTCACCGAAGACTTCTGCCAAACAAATGGTTGTGTACCAATCATAATTTACTGTTATACGATACTCTAAAGGCACTGTTGCAATATGACCAATTTTCCCGAAGAAACAGGCCACCATTTTCTTTGAAGTGCTTCGTGCGCGAACGACTTTTGTTGGATTTGGTTCAACTTGGAACACCCATACAGTCAACTACTGCTTACTTTCGGGCTCATACGAATATAGCCATGATTCGTCATCTGTCACATTTTTATAAACGTCTTTCGAAGCACCGCGATTGAATTTCTGCGGCATTTTTTGCACCAATCGACATCAGCTTTTTCGAGCGATTGTCAAATTGTGTGGGATCCTATGGGAAGATAACTCTCGCAGAACTAAGTGTTCATGTAAACTCGCATATATGCTAATGGAACTTAAGCTTATGGATGCCTCAGTCTCATAATTGGTGACATGACGATGTTGATTAATCATTTGGCACACAGGATCGATGTTTTCTAGCACAACAGCCGATTTTGGACGACCTTCAAGAAACTCGTCGGACAGCGAACTACGACTACGATTGAATTCACTAAACCAGCGATACACGGTGGTTTTTGATGGAGCTTCATCGCCAAAAGTTAAATTAAGTTGATTGACGCACTCTTGTTGTGGTAATCCACGTCGAAAATCTTAAAAAATCATCGCACGAAAATGTTCACAATTCAGTTCCATTTTTGCCGAGACGAAACTTCCAACTAAATATAAAATGAACAAACGTTTGTGTGACAAAATGTTCTGAGTACGTATATCGTCGAAAATGTTAAACTTCACGATGGAACCGTCAGATGGATTCACATGACAACAGTGTAGCCAATTCCCGAAATATAAACAGTGACCCTCGTATTCAAATAACATTAAACCAATAGGAAGCGAGATATTTACAAAAAGCTATTTTTGTGACCTTCAACCTTTCATTTTCTCCCATTCTGAGGTGAAACCTCTAATATGACCGGACTAGTTTGCAAAACGAACTGGACCTCGCGTAATAAAGGCGTACCGACGCTCTTTGAGCGGCGGCCGTCGAGGACGTGGCCAGAAAAACCGTAATTAGGCCCTCCGATTCTGCATATGCGGCCGACCACATTGCGAGAGCGCAAATTAGGAACACACCTCCATGAATATTCAGGGGTCTCGGGCGACGGAAAGAAGGCGTCGCGACGCCGCCGACACCGGCGTCGTGTCGGGCTAATGCAGTTATTCAAAGCACGAAATGTGCGGCTCGGCTTCGAGAGTGTCACTCAACACGAGGCTTGATCAGGGCGTACAGCTTTTTAACATTATCATTAGCATCCAGTGCTGACTGCAACATTGACTCTGCCAAGTCGATTACAGCATATTATTGAAACTACGGTAATTCCAGTCAAACAGCCAATGCATGTCATTAATTAATGACGTTACAACGAATGAATTTTGGTATATCTTGACCGTGATATAATAGAACACAAATGTATATAAGATATTGAATAATTATTATCGAAGAAACAACAATTAACGGGTCAATTGAAAAGTCCCTGACCTACCATAGTAAAACAAATTTTATGGCAAAATTAGTTATTTTTATTCAACGTAATTCCCTTCAAGGATGATACAGGGATAATAGCGACCCTCCGACTTTTCGATACCATTTTTGTAGGACGATTTGTCCTTTGCTTCAAAATAGGCCTCAGTTTCGGCGATCACTTCTTGGTCCGACAAAAATTTCTTCTCAGCGAGCATTCTTTTAAGATCTAAGAACAAGAAATAGTCGCTGGGGGCTAGATCTGGAAAATACGGTGGATGAGGAAGCAATTTGAAGCTCAATTCATGGATTTTTACCACCGTTTTCACTGACTACATGATACGGTACGTTGTCTTGGTGAAGCAGCACTTCCTTTTTTGTCATATGCCGAAATGTTTTCCGACGATTTCGTCCTTCAAACTGTCCTATAACGCTATTTAATAGTCGTTGTTGATGGTCCTTCCTTTTTCAAGGTAATCAATGAAAATTATTCCGTGCGCATCCCAAAATACAGTGGCATCTAATGGCAGTCCACTCGGATGACTGTCGATTAGACTTCGGAATGGAATAATGGATCCATGTTTCATCCATTGTCACATATCGATGAAAAACTCGGGTTTATTATGCTTGATCATCTTCAAACACTGCTACGAATCATCAACTCGTAATTATTTTTGGTCTAAAGTGAGCTCGTGCGGCACCCACTTTTCACAAAGGTTTCTCATACCCAAATATTCGTGAATGATATGATGTATACGTTCACTCGATATCTTTAGAGTGTCCGCTAGTTGATTAACGTTCAATTTACGGTCATTCAAAATCATTTTGTGGATTTTTTAATGTTTTGGTCGGTAACAACCTCTTTTGGGTGTCCACCATCTTCGGTACTTATTTCACCACGTCTAAACTTAGCATACCAATCCTTGATGGTTGATTTTCCTGGGGCAGTGTCCGGAAACTCGGCATCAAGCCAAGTTTTTGCTTCAACTGTATTTTTTCCTTCAATAATCAATATTTTATCAACACGCGAAATTCCTTCTTATCAATTTTTTTCACAATAACGAAAGCTGCCTCACTCAAAATGCTATTCACAAACTAATGATCCGACAGCTGCCAAAATTATACACGCATCTATTGAGGGTTAAAACTAACAAAAAAAAACATATGGATTTAATTCTAGTAGCGCCATCTATGTATCAGGCCGGGGACCTTTCAATTGATCTGTTATCATTAATATCGATTTGAATGCAATCAAATTACTTTGATGTTTATAAAGTATCAGCGGGAAACGTTATATCAACCAGAAACCCGCATCAAACTTATTTACATGCTATTAATGTTTTTACGCTAAATCTATTCGGAAACGCATAAATTAATCCCGAACCGAACTATACCCGAAAGTTAATTGCACACAAACTTTGAACGCAGCCAACTTGTTTTTCCGCCAGATTTAATAACACAACTGCACCACTCCGCCGAGTGCATTACAAATAGATGCCCTCGACGGTAAACAACTCGAAGTTCGGATCGAATACGGGGTACCAGGAAATTATCGAGACGCCGACAAGCGAGCGGCAATTGAGTAGAACACGGCGCGTCGTGCGCTCGGTCCCGTCCCGTAATCCGTGCCTGGGAACGGCACTTGGAGCGGGTCAGGGACGATTTAACTGCCTGGGACATGGCCTGGCGCACAATCTTATTGTTGGCTAATGGACGGCGTCATCAGGGAGACGGAGCAGAGTCTTCATGTTCGAAATATGAATGTTTTTAATGAAATATCTGATCAGCTATAGATAATATCCACCTGATGTCAAGATTGGGTCAATAGTAATATAATATTTTTCTAACAGATGGTATATTTCTAGGCATATTTGTTCATTGTGCGTATTGGGTTTATTTGTTCGAGCACTTACTACTATTTCGTCGATTTTCACAGGAATAAAAAACACTGAGTGATATAAACTTCGTTATTTAAGATATATCTCAGGCTTTTGACAAAGTATGGCAGACGGGCTTGCAGGTTAAACTAAAGAAACTTCTCCCTCATCCGGACTATCAGTTACTAAAATCGTATTTCACTGATAGATATTTTATTGTAAATCAAGGCGATGGACATACCGAATGAAATCCCATATATTGAGGAGTTCCACAAGGTAGTGTACTGGGTCCAGTACTGATCTGCCTACCACAAAAATAACTACTGTGGCAACATACGCAGACGACACAGCAATCTTAGTATCCCATGAAGATCCAGTTACAGCATTAATAAACCTACAAACCTACCTGGAGCAAATACAATTATGGTTGAAGACATGGCGCACTAAAGTCAATGAAACAAAATCCACACATATAATGTTTACTTTGCGTAGAAGAATGTCCACCAGTGAATATCAATCATCGTCAACTCCACCAAGCAGAGCATGTTAAATATCTTGGTATGCACTTAGACCGACGCCTAACCTGGAAAAAGCACATACTCCCTAAACGGAAACAACTGGGACTTAAATTACATCAAATCTATTGGCTCATCAGGCGCAGATCCAAGTTATATAATAACAAGATATTGCTGTATGAGTCTATACTCAAGCCTATTTGGTCATATGGAATCCAACTATGGGGTACCGCTAGCAAATCTAATATATCCATCATTCAACGTTTCCAAAATAAAGTGTTGCGTGCCATTGTTGATGCTCCGTACTATATTTCAAATAAAGTGATACAACGCGATATTCCTCTAGAAGCCATAACGTATGTAAGTCAACGTGTTGTGTGAAGTACTTCGAAAGTGTGTCAGTGCATCCCAATGTACTCGCTAATTAGCTACATGCGACATGATAGTGAAGTGCGTAGACTAAAACGTTTAACACCACCTGATCTGATTACTAGACACATGTAGACTTTAGAATAAGCTTTAGAATAAGACTAATTAATTAAGATAAACTTTTATACAGAAGATTGCTTAATGAAGTGATTTTCTACATGACATTTATATATAATATAGACATAAGAAATACTTATTGTCAATAGGGCAGATTGTAGAATCACAAAGAGTAAAAAAAATATGTCAGAGCCAAAATGTAGTAAAACTCAGAGTTGTTGCGGCAACATTACGACGTTTTGGCAAGTCTCCCCTGTCACTACTGTTTTAAATAAACTAGAGTTGGTTACAGATGTACATGATGCGATTTAATACACAGTAACACCGTTAAAATTAATTTATAGGCCAATAGAATATGTTTCTATTAAACTTGGAACGAAAATATGTTTAAATTCAAATCATTGTTCGTTAACGTTCGTCCGCCTTGCCCGCGTCGCCGGGCAGATACGAAATCGACACAAAGCGAGAGCCGCTCGGCAGCGGTTTAATTTTTTGGCGGCACATTTAATCATTTTGCATTTAGATTGAATCCGGTTTCCGAATTTACTCTGGAAAATTAGCTTTTATCTTCGGAAAATTGCCGCGGGTCGCACATCAAAGTTTCTTTTTCGGGATCCGCCGTCAGCGCCGTCGGGCTTAATTCCTAATCGGACGCATAGGGGGCGTTGGGGCGCGGGTATTGTTTCATTACGGCTCGGATGGAAAAAACACGCGAGCCCCGTGCCGGCTTTGTGTAACTGACTTGCGTTTATTAAAGGTCTTTTCTGGCCCGGTGTTTTTGCGGATTATCGAACACGCCGTCCTCTGCGGCGGAGTTCTGTTGATTTTTCCCTTTTGCGCCAATGTTTTTGATATTATACGTTATTAGAAAATCAGGATACACATACATGTGATAAATAAAAACAACATAATAGATGAAAAATTCTTTAAAATAATCATTTTCCCTTTAGAATCATTGTGAGCTTTCCGCGATTTTGCTGCAGGTTTCCTTGACTTGGTATTATCTTGAAAACTGTATGCCCTATGGATGCTTCATGGAGGACTGTGGAAGACTCTTGAAAACCACTTTTCATCAAATTCAAAGTTTGACCTAGAACCTTTTGATTCATTTGTCTGTATCATTCTATTCTCTGGTTGTACTGTACCTACCAATATCCGTCTCTTCTGACCAATAGTCATCATAATGGTTAAATAAAGCAGAAGCCAGTTAGAAATAACGAAAAGTTATAAAAGATTACGACGGTCAGACTGTGAGAGGGATACAAACATACCTTCATAAAGCTGTAATTGTACCGATATAACACAAACGGTTTCCAAACAGATTATAAATTGATGAGATACTTTATTCAGACGTTTATATGCTATGGAGACCAACCAAAAGACATTATATTTGCCGCCACACGATTTAACTACAAATACCATTTCGAACCGTTTATCAACGTACCAATTTGTGGTAGGTTGAATAGATTAATTAAAATACATCGTTTCTTCAAATAAAGTATCAAGTCAGTTGATAAGTCCCCGGCCTGACACATAGATGGCGCTACTAGATTTAAATCGATATAGTTTTAATTAGCTCTAACCCTCAAAAGATACGCGCTTAAATTTGACAGCTGTTGGATCATTATTTTATGAATTATAGCATTTTGAGTGAAGCAGCTTTTCTTATTATGAAAAAATGGAAAACTATTGGATAAAATGGATAACAAGGAATTTCGCGTGTTGATAAATTATTGCTTTTTGAAGGGAAAAATACAGTTGAAGCAAGAACTTGGCTTGATTCCGAGTTTCCGGACACTGCCCTAGGAAAATCAACCATCAAGGATTAATATGCTAAGTTTAGACGTGGTGAAATGAGCACCGAAGACCGTGAACGCAGTGGACGCCCAAAAGAGGTTGTTACCGACGAAAGCATTAACAAAGCCCACAAAATGATTTCAAATGACCGTAAATTGAAATTTAATGAAATAGCAGACACTCTAAAGATATCAACTGAACGCGTACATCACATCGTTCATGAATATTTGGGTATGAGAAAGCTCCGTGCAAAGTGGGTGCCACGAACTCACTTTTGACCAAAAACAACGACGATTTGATGATTCGCAATAGTGTTTGAGGATGATCAAGCGTAATGAACTCAAGTTTTTGCATCGATATGTAACAATGGATGAAACATGGCTCCATCATTTCACTCCGAACTCCAATCGACAGTCGGCCGAGTGGACTGCACACGATGAACCCGCTCCAAAGCGTGGGAAAACGCAACAGTCGGCTGGCAAGATCATGGCGTCTGTATTTTGGGATGCGCATAGAATAATTTTCATTGACTATATTGAAAAAGGTAGCACCATCAACAGAGACTATTTCATAGAGTTATTGGACCGTTTGAAGTACGAAATCGCCGAAAAACGGTCGCATTTGAAGAAAAAGAAAGTGCTGCACCAAGACAATGCACCGCATCACAAGTGAGTGAAAAAGATGGCAAAAATCCGTCCATCCACCGTATTCTCCAGATATTGCCATTAGCATCTATGTCTTGTTTTCAGATCTTAAAAGAATGCTCGCTGGGAAGAAGCTTTTGTCGAATGAAGAGGTGATCTCCGAACCTGAGGCCTACTTTAAAGCAAAGGACAAATCGTACTACAAAAATGGTATCGAAAAGTTGAAGGGTCGCTATAATCAGTGTATCACCATTGAAGGGAATTATGGTGAATAAAAAAAATAATTTTGTCAAAAAAATGTGTTTTACTATGGTAGGCCGGGGACTTTTCAATTGACCTGTTATACCTTAAGATAAGTAAAAATAAAATAACGAAAAGCAAGGTTTTAACAATCTCGCCCATTGTTGTGATTCGGCGGAAAGAAACGCCCGAACCTCTCTGACAGCGCTATATTACCTTCTCCGAGAACCATATATCTCCCGCCGTTCCTCCGTTTGAAAAATCGTTCTTTCGCACCCGATCGTAATTAAATCGGACCCCGGAAAAATAAAATTATTTCGTCGAGAACGACGGCGAGGCCGCGCCACGCAAACCGAGCCCCTGCGTACAAACCGGGAAAGTCCTTAATCAGTTCCTTCAACGTCAGATTGTTCGTTTTCGGAGTTGCGTGTCGGCGCGCCCCGTGCGTGACGCCAAATTGAAAGTCCGTTTTTACCTTTTTTCCTCTGCTCGTCTCCCCGCCCCCGCGCCACGGCTCGTTCGTTTCGGCACAATTCGTCCGCGCACCCCCCGCCCCCACCCCACGGAAACTGATTTTCCACGAACGTCGGTCCGGTGCGGCGGCAATTGAAAAGAAAAACTGATCGTTTTCGTGTCGCCGGTCGGCGAACCGTGATCCTGATGGATGCTGAAGCGTGATGTCGAAAACTCCAAAATATCGATTTGCCGTTAAATTATAAGCGCAGACCGCGTTTTTATCAAATTTCTTTGTATCATCGCGATTAGTAATAGGCTATAATAGTTTATAATAAGCGATAGGCTTTATATTCCTAACTAATTAACGTTCTAAAATCTTATACGGTAGATTATTCGCCGTTTTTGTTGTCCGTAAATCGACCGCGAACATATAATTTTCTGTTGTGTGAAAAATGTCGCAAAGCTTTACAACAAAATGCCGGTAGAGCAACAGAAAACGTAGAGAATATATAGTCTATTCAAAGTTTTTTTTAGTAATGCGTCATGGATATTTGTGACGTCGAAACATTGCAATGTTTTCTCATCAACTCTGAGTTTTAGTTCAGTTTGGCTTTGACATACAAGAAAAGTCTATTCTAAATAAAATAACTAAACAAAAATGTTATCAAATATAATTTATTTTAACATTATAGTACCTTTAATAAATATATTATCGAAGGACTTAAAACTACAATTAAGAACACAGCTAAAATAATTTGTAGGTTAGGTTTGTTTTGTTTACATTGAACTCTTTTCCATACCGCCCATAAGGTAGAATTTCTAGGCATGTTTTTTTATGTAGTGGTATCGCTCTGGAGACCTAGTCCCCCTAATTAACAATTGTATATCTGAGAAAAGTATTCCTTGTCAAGTCATTTTGTATTTTACATAAAATTAATCACTGAATTATGTCTAATGCATTTACCATACCCTCATACGTTCTAACCTAGTGCTAATATTTACTTTTGAACATTTACAATTATATTTGTGTACACCAATCTTTCACGCCCTACAATACCATTTTCTCCAGTTATATCCAATTAATTATGTGCATACCTTTAGTTGTTTCCAGTATCATCACTCTGTCGCGGGAATGCACTGCACAGCATTTCACATAACCTAAAAGTTTCCTTCAGTCACTTTCACTTTACGACTCACTGCCCAATCCAATCACTACAGTGTTAATTTCTAATCTTTCAGTTCATCAGATCAGAGTCAGAATCAGAGTTCATCCAAACCGAAGGTGTTATGGTTGACAATGCTTCCTTTCACATATCCAAACAGTTTTTGATGGAATATCCTTCTCGGGCAGCAATATATCTGCAATTAATTATAAATAAATATAATGATCAACAAAACCTAATTGAATGGTATTGTAACTATTAACTTTTTCCATAAATTTTTGTTGTCTTCACACTTTTTTTGTTACTGTCTTGCCAAGAGTGCTCCAATGAACCATTTTGAAATATTCCAGTTTCATCAAGATACGCAAATTCAAATATTTTATCTTCCTTGGTCTTATTTTATGCCTTTAAAAATTGAATTGTTTTTAAGACAATGCCCATTAAACCTCTCCGAGGGTTATCTTTACACCATTTAAACCCTATGCCCTGTAAGAGTGTATGAAAGGATGTCTTAACATCCCTCAAAAAGTAACATGTCCCTAACTCTTTTATGTATACTTTCCAGACACACAATTTTCTCTAAAATAATTTTATTATATATATTATTTTATTGATATCGATAAAATAGTTTGTGTACTTACTGTTCGTATACATTTCATATATTTATTTGTGGTTTCTTAATCTGTTGTAATAATAACTAATATTTTGAATAATTTTGCGTACGTTTGACAACCGGCCGCCGTCCATTTGTCAGACGTTAATTAGTGTTAATCTACTCTGCTTTTGGTCTAATCCAATGTAGCTTACCATAGAGATGTATGCCAAGGTATTTAGCTGATTTTGTTTTTGGAATCGGACATCCGTCAAGAGATATAATTAAGTTTTTGTGATTTCGCAGCAATGCAAAATTAACGTGGAAAGATTTGGAGCTATTAAGCGGTTGTTTTAAATCTCTGGTCCGTTTGTAGATCAACACTAGAGGCATATGTATATCTTTACATAATAAATAACGTTTTTGCTGTTGTTGGGATATCAACACTAGAGGGGAGATATTCCCAGGAAACTATCATGTGGAATTGCAGTCGAAATAAGTTTAAGTGTTGAGAATGCTCCTTCATGCGAGCCCCTAACTTTTATGTTGAAAATATATAATTTCAGCAGTGACGGAGACCTTCCATAAAAAAGTCTTTTGTTAATATCTTCACTCAATTTCAACATCGACCTAATTTTAAAAACATCTGTAGCTTATCGCCATTAAGTTCCATCCGACATAACTAAAAGCTACGCCGCAATTTCCCTAGTTGTATATATCCACGTGTAACCGAACCGTAATACGTTATGGACGTTTCTTCTCGTGCAACTTCTTTAAATTACAACGCGGAATAGAGTTTTTGATTTCCCAGCACGTAAACTCATAATTCCGACGACACGGTCGGCGTCAAAGGGACGCGGCTACGCGAGCGAGAAAGAGACGGAATGTAAAGTAACAATCCGAAGGCGAACTAACTTAAGCTAAGTCGACAATTTGATATTTGACCACGATTACAGTGCCGCCATGTTAGGGAGTCTTAGACGTGACCCAATTACCTTTCCCGCTTGTCTCCATCTATCTTTGGATGGTCGGGAAACTGGGTTGATTGTGTAGGAAATGTTTTCCGAACACTTATTTCTTTAGGACCTCTTAGGTTAATTTTCGAACTCGTTTCATTTACCTAGATATATATAGTGAAATGTAACATATTGTTCAGGATATCAAAGAGATAAATTAGTATCACCGTTAAATATGTTTCAGAAATTCATATATTTATTTCTGAAAATGCCGGTTTTGTAACTGCCTTGTTATAGCTTTATGACGGTAACAGACCCATTGAAAAGTCTACGGCCTACCGTAGTAAAACACATTTTTTTTTGGCAAAATTAGCTTTTTTTTATTCAACATAATTCCCTTCAAGGATGATGCACTGATTATAGCGACCCTATAACATTTCGATACCATTTGTGTAGTACGATTTCTTATTTGCTTCAAAATAGACCTCAGTTTCGACGATCACCTCTTCATTCGACGAAAATATCTTCCCAGTGGGCATTCTTTTGAAATCTGGGAACATGAAATAGTCGCTGGGTACCATATCTGAAGAATACGGTGGATGGATGGATTTTTGCCATCATTTTCAATGACTTGTGACGCAGTGAATTGTCCTGTTGAAGCAGTACTTTCTTTTACTTCAAATGCGCCCACTTTCGGCGATTTCGTCCTTCAAACGGTCCAATAACGCTGTGTAATAGTCGTGTTTGATGGTCCTTCCTTTTTGAAGGTATTCAATGAAAATTATTCATCCATTATCACATAGCGACGCAAAAAATAAGGTTTATTATGCTTGATCATCTTCAAACACTGCTCCGAATCATCAACTCGTCGTTGTTTTTGGTCAAAAGTGAGCTCGCGCGGAACCCACTTTGTACAGAGCTTTCTCATATCCAAATATTCGTAAATGATATGATGTACACGTTCAGTAGATATCTTTAGAGTGTCTGCTATTTCATTCTATTTTAATTTACGGTCATTCAAAATCATTTTGTGGATTTTTTAAATATTTTCGTCGGTAACAACCTCTTTTCGGCGTTCACTGCGTTCACCGTTTTCGGTGCTCATTTCACCACGTCTAAACTTAGTATACCAATCCTTGATGGTTGATTTTCCTGGGGCAGTGTCCGGAAGCTCGGCATCAAGCTAAATTTTTGTTTCAACCGTATTTTTTCCATTCAAAAAGCAATATTTTATCAACACGCGAAATTCCTTAGTATCAATTTTTTCACAATAACACTATAATTCACAAACTAATGATTTGACAGCTGTCAAATTTATACTCGCATTATTTGAGGGTTAGGGCTAACTAAAAAACATATGAATTTAAATCTAGTAGCGTCATCTATGTGTCAGGCAGGGGTCTTTTCAATTGACATGTAGATTTATCCATAATATAATTTGGACGTCTACACAAAAGAATGGTTATATAACTAAGATGGCGTGCAATAAAAATGGTAGCGGGTCTATTGCCCCACCACAATAAATCTTCAAATAAATATAAAATCCTTTAAAACTAATTTAAAAGTCTAATTGTTTATCTATTACAATATAGAGGATATACAATGTCTAGTGTGTAAACTGTTATTTGGGATTGTCTTTTGTATAGTTACTACTATGTATAGCAGATTAAAGCAAGGAAGCACTTGATATAAAAATCCGAAAACTCGACCGTTTCAAGCAGAGAACACTGCGATCCTACGGGACGATACAAAAAACTGTCTAAACGTGCTTAAACCTTTGAAAATACAACGATTTATTAAATTTTCGATAGCGGGTAACAATCCGCGGTCGCTTTTTTGTTAATATTTAACAAGACAGGCGAATAAATGGGAGCAAGTTGTGGAAGTTTCGTCGCGAGATAAAGAACGGTGCCCGCCCATTGTTAAGGTTTATTAACAACGTCTTCTCACTATAGCGGGCCATTATGAATGTTAAATAGAAAACAGTGTCATTGTTTCCCTTTGGAAAGCGTTCGCCCGCTCTTAAATTACTCGTCTGAAACTTTTATGAGGCCGCTCATTGTCTCCGCGAACTTTTTTACGCGGCCGCCATTACGGAAACGGTTCGGCTTCTGGAGAATCTGAAAATTTTGATTAAATTATTCCGGCGGAGACTTACCTTCGCCCAGTCAGTTAGGTCCCTCTTGTCGGCCTAAATTAACTTACTGCTTCGTTTGTTCCTCTCTATGGTGACATCGATCATGCTTTCAGCGTCATTAAACCAATCAGAAATTTTCTTCTATAAGCCATTATCAGGTACTTGTTAAATAAAACAGATTTGCAAAGAACTTCTAATAGCTGTTTGAGTTTTCTGGTGTAAGCTTTATGTTTTTGGATCTTGTGACTTTTTCAAATTTCATTTAGAGATACTTAGTGTTGTTGTTATATGGAATGATTTTCGTGTGACTACACAGCTAATGGTCATCCGAAGCTTTCTAGCCTCGTTATTGTCCTATTTTTCAGATCGCTATCTATGATCTTGATCTTCACAGTTACCTGTTCACTGTCTTGATGATCAGATATGCTTGTTCTTATGTGATTCATGAGTTTCTGCTCCAAAATCATTTTCTCTATATGTTCCGAGTACAAACGAAGACTTACTGTAGGACATCTCTTGACTAAGAATGTTTTCTCCATGCTATATTAGACGATGGATTGATTTTAGTGAAAGCAGATGAAATATTTCTTCTTCCCTCGTTTAGTGTTATTAAAAATTGTATCCAAATTTTATTCTCCTTTGTATGATGAGCCATACTGCAACTATGGATTATTTTAAATGTACACCCCTATCCCAATATTAGTACTTAAACATTATTTATTGATTATTCTCATGTCTTCTTTCGATATATGCTTGAGCTTAGTACGGATAACTATAACAGAATGATGGAGAAAAAGACTAGTCGAGTAATATATTAAAACTATTTTTTAATAGAAAGAAAGCACGAATGTTAGTATAATAAGGGTTTTTAACTTGCATTTTACTAAGATTAAAAGTGATTTGTTACACATAAGAGATAAGAAACAAATATATTTTTAAAAAGGGTCTTTCTGGTAACGACGAGTTACTACATATCCCGATTCCTATCGAGGAAATTACAATACGATTTAAGTTTCGTTTTACTTGTAAACTAGCCGGGTTTCTTTCTTTCACACAAAAAGATCCACAGCCCGATAGGCCTGATCCGGAGATATTTTTACAATCGTGACCTTACTCGTCTCCCCTCCTCCGCCACCTCCACGTTTAACCTCCCGGCCGAACGACGTCCGGTCGACGTTCCATCTCTTTTTCTCCCCCTTTCGAATTTATTATTCCTCCACAGTTGAACCCTTATAATCTGGGATTAGGATCGGATCCTTGATTTGAGTTCCGTCAACATGGCTGCCGCACCAGATCCTATCAGATCTGACCACAGACGTCCTAAGCAAACGGTCGGGGGGAAAGGGGGATTTCCGTCGCCCATCACGAACGTCACCTCGTCAGTCACCAACCTCCCCCTTCCCTCGATTCCTTGAACTACGAAGTTTTCGTTATTAACGAAAATGTCGCAATTTTTCGCGTTGTATTATGTACTAACAGGTCAATTGAAATGTCCCCGGCCTGACACACAGATGGCGCTACCAGAATTAAATACATACGTTTTTTTAATTAGCCCTAACCATCAAAAGATACGTGTATAAATTTGAGAGCTGTCGGATCATTAGTTTGTGAATTATAGCATTTTGAGTGAAGCAACTTTTCTTAATGTGAAAAAAATGTATAAAAAGGAATTTCGCCTGTTGATAAAATATTGATTTTTGAAGGGTAAATACACAGTTGAAGCAAAAACTTGGCTTGATGCCGAGTTTCCGGACACTGTCCCAGGAAAATCAATCATCAAGGATTCGTATGCTAAGTTTAAATGTGGTGAAATGAGCACCGAAGACGGGAATGAAATGGATGGCCAAAAGAGGTTGTTACCGTCATTTTGAATAACCATATCGACTGAACATGTACATCATATCATTCACGAATATTTAGGTATGAGAAAGCTCTGTGCAAAGTGGGTGCCGCGCGAGCTCACTTTTGACCAAAAACAAATGACGAGTTGATGATTCGGAGCAGTGCTTGAAGATGATCTAACGTAATATACCCGAGCTTTTGCGTCGATATGTGACAATAGATGAAACATGGCTCCATCATTTCACTCCGAAGTCCAATCGACAGTCATCCGAGGGGACGCGGTAATACGCAACAGTCGGCTGGCAAGGTTATGGCGTCTGTATTTTGGGATGGGCATGGAATAATTTTCATTGGCTGCCTTGAAAAAATAAGGACCATCAGCAGCGACATGTACCATGTCACAAATCCATGAATTGGGCTTCGAATTGCTTCCTCATCCACCGTATTCTCCAGCGACTACTTCCTGTTCTTAGATCTCAAAAGAATGCTCGCTGGGAAGAAATGTTCGTCGAATGAAGAGGTGATCGACGAAACTGAGGCCTATCTTGAGGCAAAGGACAAATCGTACTACAAAAATTGTATCGAAAAGTTGGAGGGTCGCTACAATCAGTTTATCACTCTTAAAGGAAATTGTGTTGAATAAAAAAAACTAATTTTGCCAAAGATATGTGTATTATTATGGTAGGCCGGGGACTTTGCAATTGACCTGCTACTGAGCATCTAACAGTTGCATCACTTTTCGTTCCGGAATACTTTGGAGACTATTGCGGTAAATTTCCTGAGAATAAATTTACTTCCGTATGTTTCTTCTATCCCACACTAGATACAGAACGATTACGAACTGTACGGTGAGTTATTTATTCAGCAAATGATTGTAAACAATCTAGGAGACGCGTTGAAGGAGACTAGACAATTATTAGAAATTCTGGTAACAACTCCTATAACAACATGAGAGGCCGAAAGGTGTTTCTCAACACTAAAGCGCATCAAAAGATTTCTCCGAAATTCAACGGCCGAACATCGTTTAACAGCTTTTCCAAACTCTCTGTTGAAAAACAGTTTATCTCTGAAGTAGACAATTTTAATGAGAAAGTGATTACAAAATTTACGAACAGTATAGAACGTAGGACGGACTCAATTTATAAAGAATAGGAAAGTTGTAAAAATTTCAGGACACCTTGAAATGTTTATCAGGAGTCACTGTTTCATTGTGTTTAACATTTTCATCGACACAACACCAGCCTCAGTACCTCCCTGTATTGTATCGCCGGTCGAAAAAACGGGACCCTTAATAAACCAAAACAGACTAAACCTCATATCACCCCGCGCGACAAACTTGTTTGTTTAACATCAATCCGCATCTATGGCCCCGGGGCGTACGCCCCATCGCAGGACCGTACCCGGATCGCTGCTACATGTATTAGCGTTTATCGCGACGTCGATTTATCACGGGCCAGGCCGGGTTATTCAGCCTGACACCAAGACTAATACATTTATTATTTCGGAACATTAATATTCCCTAACGCTACCGTTGCTACTCACTCCACGTGGTCGTGATGGGGGTGGCGATGGCGGTGATGGAGGGGGACGAGTCGCCAGTACCGGAATTAACACAGATTTCGTTGACGTTTCCGTCTGACGGTCTCCTTTGGCGTGCCGTAGGTTTGATTACGGTTCATTAGGAGCTGGAAGGGTATCGGTTGATGCCGATTGACGGGATATTCGTCGTGGAATGTTAAATTTGTCATTTTTGAACTTTATCTTGTTGTTTTGCAGATAATACTTTTAAAATAATTAGAGAATATCTTTATATATTACTGCTCTTTTATATTATACATTTTTAATTGAATTTTTATATTAATTTCGTTTGACTGTACCAGAGAACACATACCTAGGCAAATTAAAGCACGATATTTCGCCGATGACATTGTCATTTATCATGCTCAGAAAAGAAGTCAAGAAATTTTGCAAGAATGCCTCGATACCCTCTCTTCTTGGACAAAAACAAATGGCCTTCAGCAGCAGTTAATTGAAACTCTCATCAGTGAATGACATCACAACTCCAAACTCCAGAAAGATGCGAAAACATGTATTGAGAGCATGTCCCGACACATAGAA
This sequence comes from Rhynchophorus ferrugineus, assembly GCF_030347505.1. Classification (NCBI taxonomy): domain Eukaryota; kingdom Metazoa; phylum Arthropoda; class Insecta; order Coleoptera; family Curculionidae; genus Rhynchophorus; species Rhynchophorus ferrugineus. The sequence goes on from NW_027472588.1 coordinate 3,713,795, forward strand.
GCGCTTATTGAAGCAACCCAGGACAGTTCGAATAACAATGATGACAAATGCCTTCAATGATGCGTATTTGGAGTACTTTGGTTTTTCTGTAATAAATGCGTGTCGAAGCTACTTCCATGTACGGAAAATGATCTATTACTATTTTATCCAGATACTAATGTAAAAACTGCCTTAAGAATTTCGACTTCATCATGGGTGAGCGATGAAGCAGGGAAAATATTTGTCGGACCTGATATTCGAATACTAATAACTGACGCAATATTTACAAACTGATATTCTGGCTTCTGATTTGGACCGAAACCCCCAGTTTATCTTATAAACAGCTCTCTGTTTGGTTGCTCAAGTCCGTTTTCCAATAGACAAGAGTTAATCAAATTAATTATCAAGAAAAGTAGATAGGTTGAAGTTGGATTGGCAATCGTTTAGAAGTTACTCGAAATATTCCTTGGTGCAATTAGTGGAGTTTGGGGAAAAATATCGCAGCTAAAGCCGTAAGGTCAGAAGAGGTAGATTGATGGTGCTCAAAGACCCTCCAGCCTCCTTAGAATCTCAGCACATGCATCACACTTCAAGGTGTAAGACCACTAAATGTGAAGCGAAGTTGCTGCGAATTAACATAGTTTATTGCAAGCTCCTGCAGTTCAGGCTGAATATTCACCAAAAACGGACCCTAGTAGCTCGGTTGCTTAGCCATGGACTATTGGAACCTAGAGTCATCAAAATTTAGAAAACCATTCTGTAGAGGGCTCCCATAGAAATAAGAAAAGAAGACAAACAGGCGGACCAAAGTACAACGTGGGGCAAAAGTCCCTCTACCATTTTGTTTGCGTATAACTTTGCTCAAAGAAAAGATAAGTAAGTTTGGACGGACGTGGTCACTGAGAAGAAAATGGGCTTCATCGCTCATTATCAATTTAGACGAAAAATCTTCAATTTCAGTAGACAGCATTAGAATTGCATTACTGTACTCAACTCGTTGATCAGGATCACATGGTAGCAATTTTTTGAAAAGACACTAGACGTCCGTTATCTTACAGAACAAGGCCTTTCTGCTGTCGTACCGTACTGTCGAAAATTCGCATGTAAACGATGAATTGTGATTTTGTGAGCCACTGGACGATTAGGATATTTTTGACGCAATTTCCGCTGAGTGTCAATAATGGAAAGATTATTTTCAATAAATATTGCCACTATTTCTGCTCGTTCCTGAGGCACATATTTATCTATGTGGATCCTACACAACACAATGGTTAAAGCGAAACTGCCCCACCCTAGACAATCGATGCGCATATACAATTTTTATAAAAACTATAAATTGTCCAGATGATATAACGACCACGTATATCCCTGTGGTCGTTCCTTTAATATTGAAGTGTTATTAATACGGTACGGGCTATCTCGCCATCTGGTTTAAAACTGCCTGAACGGAGAACAAGTGAGACGGATTTATTTTGTCCCTTCCCTCTTTTAGAAGGAACTAAACTCCTAAGAAAAAAACAAGGAACCAATTAACTTAAAATATCCTGAGAAAAAAACTGCCTTGCTGTTTTACTTGTGTTTAAAATTTTAAACCAATTTCACTCAGTCTTAACTCGATATATAATTTACAGAGTAACAAACCAGGACAGTCAGGATAACAATGTAGTTATAGCGAAAGCGTTAAGGATCCTAGTGGGCGACGTCTAATAGAAATTTTTCGCTTGATATCCACCAATCTCTTTAATGTTTTCCACTCGAGAGTGCCCTTATCGTAGACGGACACTTATGGATTAAATCGAAATTGAAGGGGACCAACCATTGCTAAATCCAAATTGGACAAAATAAAGTCGTGTACTCTCTGATACGATTTACTTTCGGTACAGTATAAGGATTTCTGATAGGCAGGCGTCCCTTAAGTTGACTCTAACAGCGGCCATATAATGTCGAATGCGATATCAGGCAGCGGTGAGACATGGTCGTAAAATGAAAAATACACTATCAAAATCGAATAAAACGTTTATAGTGTTGGGTGTATCCGTCGAGTTTTTATAACATCTGGTCGTGGATTATTATATTTTGGTTTAAAACTTCAATAAAATATTTAATGTTTTATTTTACTAGGTGTATAATATTCATGTAGATATTCCCATTATTTTCCATTAAAGCATACTGTCATATTCCAAATATTTTACACATTACTGTTATTTTGTGTTAAACCTCTTTGAAATCACAACAATCAACCAAGGGCATGGAGTAATAGCGGCTATTGCAAAGGCTTCTGAAGAGAATAAACAATATCTATAGTCTATTTAAAACAGCAGTGACCCCACGTGATATTACAATGTTGCCATATCAACTTTGAGTTTTACTACATTTTGACTCTAATATATAACAAAATTGTAATCTAAATAAAATAATGAAACAAAAATGTTATCTAATATAATTTATTTCAACATTATAGTACTTCAAATGCATATATTATCGAAGAACTAAAACTACAATTGATTATACAGCCACAATAATTTATAGGTTATATATATATATATATATATATATATATATATATATATATATATATATATATATATATATATATATATATATATATATATTGAACTTTTTTCCACACTAGTATAGATAGAGTTCTAGGCGCGTTTTATATAGTGGTGTCCCTAGAAGGCCTAATGCACCTAATGCATTTTACATTCATTAGAGAGCATGTTACCTTTGGTGCAATGTTTCCTTGTAAAGTCATCTTGATATCACTGTACTTCTCCTTAGTTTTTCTGTTACTACCTGTATGCATCTTTCTTGATAAAACTAGATTTAGTCACTGCATTCTCCTTAATTAATTTACCATATCTGCAAAACAGTTAGTATTATTTCTCTCTTCATACATTTTAACCAAACATCCATGTATATTCTTAACAATAGCACATCTACGCATAAAGCTTTCACATTCTATAATACATTTTCCTTCAGTTAAAGTATAATAATTATATAATTGGCGACTTTCATAAAGTTTTATTCAATCACTAACACATTCAGAATCACTACTCAAGTGAATAACTAAGCTGTTTTTTTTCGAATCTAACAAAAACTTGCTTTATATAAAATTTTTAAATTTTTTAAATTACATAAAATAAAATTAAATATTTTTTTTATATTTACCAAATAACAATTTGAAATAGTTCATTCTTTAACATGGTTCCTTCAAACCTTATTTAAGTACCTTAAGTCATTCCTTGATAGTAGCCTTTGTTGATGCACTTGTTGGTATCTTCTCCACCCGTGTACTATGATATGGTGCATTGTCCATAACAATAACTGATGGTTCCCCCAAGTTCTTTCAAACCACTACAAAAACAAGTTATTGTTGATTTCTCCATGGTAGTCACCCTTGGGCTTAGAGGAAAACACCAATTCTGCGCCAGGAATTAAACCATTCCTATTTCCAGCATGACAAACTATATGTCTGCAATGAATTATAAATAAATGTTATGACTACGAAAACCTAATCGATAGTTATTCCAACGTTTACCTTTTTCCATCCATAACTTTCCATATATCTATTATCATTCCATTACAACCCTTCTTGGGTTATCTTCACATCACTTAAATCCTATATTACGCAACAGTGTATGAAGGAGAAGAAGAAGATTTTTTCCTGACAATATTTATTTTGGTAACATTATTGGACAGTTTTCCTAATAAACTCAAGAAATTCTCGAATTCCTTTAAAATACCACTTCTAATGTAAACATCTACGATTTAGTATATCGATCGATTCGACCTAAGCGATTTCATTGGACTTCCAGGTGGATTTAATTAATTTAGGTCGCTTAAACAGACGATGCGGACATTTTTATCTGTCGCGTTGTCTGCCCTGCTACACGGTCGCCTGCTATCGTCATTAAATCGCGTGAAATTGTCCGCGGAAATTTATCGTAACGGACGCGGCGCTGTCCCCGCGAACCAGAACGTGTCGCTCATTTTTCTTCGGCCTTATCGGCGACATGGCCGATAGTGTAAACAATTCTGGTTACCTGCAGGTTTAACTTGCGTGCGGCTAAGGCGATTTATACATGTGCTAAACCACGAGCGAATCCCGAGTGTAGTACGTCGATGTATTCGTTCTCGTAATTATATAGTTGTTCAGAATTGGTGGAATAGAATTAACCAATTGACGTACTAAAGTATAGAAGGTATTATTGAACATTCGAACTCTTAATCTTATTCATCATAAAGTTGTATAAGATTGTATAAGATTGAACTCTTGTATAAGATCTGAAACGGATCAATTACCTCTATCAAGAAAAGAGCTGAGAGAAAAATGGAGAGGGGTGGAGAAAATTCATATTAGCAACAAGAAATAAAACAGAGTACGTTGCTGGTGGTACTATTAATATTTCGTATTAGTTTATAAGAAGAACCGAGTGGTTCCTAGTATCCTACATTTCTTAATGTTCTCTTAATTGTTATTTTCTAATTTGTCCTTTTACCAATTAAGGCCTTTGTGTTGAATAAGAATAAACAGATCAATTGAAAAGTCCCCGGCCTGCCATAATAAAATAGATTTTTTGGCTAAATTATTTTTTTTATTCAACATAATTCCCTTCAAATGTGAAGCACTGATTATAGCGACCCTCCAACTTTTCGATACCATTTTTGTAGTACTATTTGTCCTTTTCTTCAAAATAGGCCTGAGTTTCAGCGATCACCTCTTCATACGACGAAAATTTCTTCCCAGTGAGCATTCTTTTGAGATCTGAGAACAGAAAATAGACGCTAAGGACCAGATCTGGAGAATAAGGTGGATGAGGAAGCAATGAAGCCCAATTCATGTATTTTTTCCATAGTTTTTACTGACTTGTGACACGGTGCATTGTCTTGGTGAAGCAGCACTTACTTTTTGTGCGGCCGTTTTTCGGCGATTTCGTCCTTCAAACGGTCCAATAACGCTATGTAATAATCGCTGTTGATGGTCTTTCCTTTTTCAAGCTAGTGACTAAAAATTATTCTATGCGCATCCCAAAATACAGATGGCATCCGACTGTTGCGTTTTCCCACGCATTGGAGCGGGTTCATCGTGTGCAGTACACTCGGATGACTGTCGATTGAACTTCGGAGAGAAATGATGGAGTCATGTTTCATGCATTGTTACATATCGACGCAAAAACTCGGGTTTAATACGCTTGATCATCATCAAATACTGCTTCGAATCATCAACTTGTTGATGTTTTTGGTCAAAAGTGAGCTCGCGCGGCACCCACTTTGCACAGAACTTTCTCATACCCAAATATTCGTCAATGATATACATGTTCAGTTGATATTTTTAGAGTGTCTGCTATTTCATTCAATTTCAATTTACGCTCATTCAAAATCACTTTGCGGATTTTTTTAATGGTTTCATCGGTAACAATCTCTTTTGGGCGTCCACTGCGTTCGCCGTCTTCGGTGCTCATATCACCATGTCTAAACTTAGCATACCAATCCTTGATGACTGATTTTCCTGGGGCGGTGTCCGGAAACTCGGAACAAGCCAAGTTCTTGTTTCTACTCTATTTTTCCCTTCAAAAAGCAATATTTTATCAACATGCGAAATTCCTTTTTGTCCATTTTTTACAAAATAACAAAAGTTGCTTCACTCATAATGCTATAATTCACAAAGTAATGATCCGACAGCTATCAAATTTATACACGCAGCTTTTGAGGGTTAGGGTTAATTAAAAAACCTATGGATTCAATCCTAGTAGAGCCATATATGTGTCAGTCCGAGGACTTTTCAATTAACTTGTTACATAAAGGTTAATAGCCTTGTCTGATTCACCATTTGTCAAATCTTGTTATATTGCTGTTCAAGTTTCTAGTATTTTTTCATTGACAATCACACATTATAGACCTGGACTAATCACATGTCTCAGGTAACTGTGGCTTTAACAATTGTATTCTAATGAAAACTTTTGCCTTCATCAATCGATAACCATGAGAAAAGTGTATATAATTTTACTTTTATTTACTCGTACATCTTCCTCAACTTCTTGTTATTCTCTTCGATTTTCAGGTACTCATTATTTACTTCCTTTTGTCTTATATCAACAACATCTTGACATGCCAAAGGCATGAATTGTCCAAATAGTGAGGCTGTAATAATACATATAATAAATTATCCATAAATATTTATTGGATATTTCTTCCAATTTTACATAAGAAACGCTAAACGAACAACATTATCATACCATTCGTGAACCTAATAATAAATTACGTATACGCCGAAACATGTCTTTAACAGCCTAATTCCATACGCTACCAGCTTGATAGCGAGCTAATAGCTAAGGCAGTTCGATTCTAAATTAACTATTGATCAAATATAACCATAATAAGGCTTGGTTCTACACTACGGCGCTACAATGCGGAACTGGCCACACTCTGTGTTACACAATATTATGGCGCTTCGAAGGTTATGTGTGTGTATATGTGTAATATGCAATTTCCTTAGCATAATTGCATATTAATAATCATCAAATTATCTTCATGGCTCGTTGTATGATGAAAGAGAAAAGGGTTGGTGAAAATAAATATCATAGCCCTTTAAATTGTTTTTTTTTCAGATTTGTAAAATGGTGAGGGTGAAACTGTAATTACTGTGAATAGAATTTCGGAACTTAATCTCAATAAAATATTTTTTTAAAACGTGTAAGGAGACGGAACTCAGAGACAGCTAAATCTGGCGAATAAGTTGGTTTGTTTCTTTTGAGGTCTATGTAAATTTTCTTCTGTAAAATTCAGTCGATAATTTTCACGAATTTTTGAACCCAATTGTTCACAATAAACTAATTTTTTAATATATTTTTTGAAAGAGTTTAGAACGGAAACGTCGGTTTCATGGAAGGGTTGGGGTTGATGCGTCAATAAAGAGTAATTAGGAAAACGAAATAATCTCTGTATTAATACGTTAAGCCAAAAGTTGCGTGTACGAAGGATTTTTTTATAAAGAATCCTTTACGGATAACTGGTCAGGGAGACCCGCAGGAATAAGCGAGTTGGACTGGTTATGTGGAGACTGCCTCTGGGCTACCCACTAACTGATACTTCTTACTGTTAGTAAGGAGGGTGCCCGTAACCGGTAACACCGTTAAGAGGCACAAGGGCAGGCAAGAACATGGCGTCGCTATCACACAACATAGCTTGAGGTACATGAGTTAACCGCTCGACGGAGAAGGTCGAGACAATTTGGAGTTAGAACATGACGAGGTAGAGTCGGCTGTGATAGAATAAGGCCACGAAGAGCCGAATGTGTTATGGGCCTAAAATATCAGCCAGCTTGGTAATACATCTATTGTCCGGTAGATAAAGAGTGGAGAAATATCTCGAGTAGAGCTCGATCGATATAAAATCGTGAACATGGGGGACGTCTGTTTCTCTATTAATTAGATTGTTCCTGACGAACTAGGAGGCATTGATTATTCTCCTGAAAATTTTGTTTTCAAAGACTTGAAGACGTTCCACCTGCCTATGTGAGATGTATTTTAGATAGACACTGGAGCCGTATAGAACGACTGACCGAACCAATCTTGTACAGGAGATATTTTATTGAGAGAGGAAGCCGGCTGGCCAGGATGATAAGCGGGAACAGCAAGTTAACAATACCTTGACATTTATGGAGCGACCTTTGAATATGGGAATTCCACCTAAACTTGCGAACGAAGGAGTGTGAGATTTGAGAACAAGCGAGAAATTGAGAGATTGTACCACCAGGCGGTGTTGCCAGATCTAAGTTTTATACGGTAGGCTTAATACTCCTGTCGATGGTATATGGAGTTTCCTTCAGTAGTTTTTGAAATGTGCCATTATTAGACGCGAGATACCTCTCTTAAAAGCATTTTTGTTTTTTTAAACATATATTTTATCCTCTTTCATTATTATCTGCAATATATTCGCGTTTTTTCACAATATTTCAATTTATATTTGTGCTTTCCTTCATGGTTACAATACGAGATGCAAATTTAATATTTCTTCGGAGCCATTAGTGTTGACGACATTGTCCATCAATTCCGGAACGTTGGCATCCCGTTAATGTACCATGAAAATTTAACTCCGTACCATATTGGCGTCGGCCATTCGCCATAGAATGCCCGGCAGGACGGTATTGATGCCCAGGAAACAGGACGGCTCATGGCGGCGTGAAATATTGAAATTAGACTCTGCTGTGTATACGCGCCAGTATTGGAGACTTCGCAATTATGATTTATCATTGTTCAATGCGTAACGTAATGTCGTGGGCTGTATCCATTAATTTTAATAGAGCTCGAAAAGAGATGTATTTTGGGCCTGGTAATTGTATAAGTCGTCATATTTGTCACAGGAACATTTCTCTTGTTACTGGATTATTATTAGGAGGACATTAATGAATACGAATAGAGTAAAAATATTCTTGTGATAAAAAAATTAGAAATACAATTAATATTTGAGCATTAGGAGAGGTTTTTGGATTTATTACGAAGGAATATGAGAAGTTATTGAGCATTCTTTATTTGCTTGAGGTGGTTTTCATGAGGTAGATATTGAAGAACGACTTGCATCTGTGCCGCCCTCTTCTAACTCTTAAAATAAATGATATTAATCGAGTAATGGTGACTGGAGAAATATGATGAAATAACATTTTTATGTTACAAATGTTTGGGATATTGGAACACATCTTTAAAAGAAAATTTGGCATGTATTTTTGGTTGATTGTTTTATCTAGCGTTAGAAACTATCGACTGAGAACAGTCGAAACAGTCGATAGTTATTACTATTTTCAGTCAAATGCACGGTTCGTCTTTTTTTTCAATTCGTGATGTCACACGAAGATGTACGAATATTTTCCTGTATAAATTGTGAAAGAGAAAAGGACGGAGATAATTGCTTAGGGCAGTTAATTTTATATGTGGTTATATTTTCCAACGGTAGTATAAGCGAAACGGAGATATTTAAATTCCTTCACGAACTAACTTTAAAATAGTAATGGAAAAAATAATTACTGAACACTATTATAATAATAATACATAACATGCAATTTATAATTTATTTTTAAACGAAGTAGAATTACTTCTATATTTGAATGTTCTGTGGATCTGTAAAAAGGAATTTCATTTCTCCCTGGAATGGAATAATAACCCACAAATGTTTTATTGTATTTTAATGTGCTAATTGCTATTTTTAAATAATATACTATAACAAATATACATAATACAATAGAACTTTAACAAAACCTAAAACTAAGGATATATAACTAATCTAAAAAACTAATCCATGACATAATTAAAAATGATCTGAATGAAATGATATAAATGCTTTATTTATTATTGAACGGAAATATTTTCAAAGAAAAATCGAGAGAGTAGTTGAAATATTACCTATAAAAATATAGTAACAAAATTCTATAATATTAATAAACAATATATTGTTATTTACAAGAAAACTACCAAAAAAATCATAAAACTACATATACTACATATAAATCTATGTAAGCATAAATGTACTAAATTTTTGTCAAGGTCGTGGCTAGGACGAGAGAGCCAGGACGATAAAAATCAGGCGAATGAAACTAGTAGAACCAAAAATAATAACTAAAGGTACCACTGAAACAGTTGATAGTAAATAGTAACAAAATCAGTCGGACCGAAAATAGCGACTGAAAACAGTCAGTGGTGAAAAGTAGTAAAATCAGTCGAACCAAAAAATAGCGACTGAAACAGTGGATAGTAAAAAGTAGGCAATTACTAAACAGTCGATAGTTTTCAACACTAGTTTTATCTATATTAAAAATAGAAAAATTGCAGAATCTATCTGCAATAGATAACAGCTATTTAGCATTTTGGAGGGAGTCAGATTATTGGATCCAGAAATATTCGTTGTTTTTTATCTCTTCTTCTGAACATGGAGTCTGTTCATTTCATCACAAATCTTTATACACATGTTAGCAAGTTCTTTCTTAGATTCAGCCTGCCACCACTTACATCAAATTTACTCCATGAACAGTTTTGTGGCTTAAGATTTTATCTGACACAGGTTAATTAAAGAAATTAGTTCAAATATATTTGTCACGTATTAATTCTTCATTTAACGATGGTATGCGATACTACGGCAAACATCTATGAGGCATTATATGACCATTTGACAATAAAAAAGATATATTTGCTTTTAATTCTGCATAATATGATAAGTTTTTGTATCAATTAATGCAAGATAATGTTAAAATTATATGCGAGGCATTAAAAGCTGCGTATAACATTAATTCCTATTATTCTGCGTAATAATAGGAAAACTAATGTTATTAGCGAAGAGAGTACATCGAAGCAAATAGTAGCAACGCTAGTGCTAGAGCAACGTAGGACAATCAATTCTGAATGATCCCGTATATTAAAAACAAATTAGCTAACTAAGATTTTGAAAAATTATACCAAAATTGATTCTAATCTAAACAATTGGACCAAACTCTGGAGAATGTGTTTCTAAGAGAATAAGTAATTCCACAGTTTACTTATGACAGAAATAAAGACATACCTTCCTCCTTTAGAATAAATCACATACCATATGTCAACACTGCAAATTATTTATTAATGATACTGTCGGCGAAGCTGCAGTGCAAGAAGAAACTTGTGTAATGAACAAAGAAGAAGGACTGGATGTTAAAATTATAATAAATTTGTCTATTGTTATATGCTATTTGAAAAAACTTCAATTCTGCCCTGGCAAAATACAATAAGGTACTCCCTAAGTTTATATAAGTGTTATATATGCTCACATGGTATCCAGAGATGGATTTGAGGCTAGTGAAATCGGATTGAAATATTTCGTGGAACTTCAGAAATGGCGATCTACATAGAGATTTCGAAAAGAACATCATTAGCCATAGTATTTAAGAAGATTTCATAACTATAAACAAGGCTTCGCCAAAAAACGGCCGCATTTGTAGAAATAGAAAGAGCTGCTTCACCAAGACAATGCACCGTGTCACAAGTCAGTGAAAACGATGGCAAAAATCCATGAATTGGGCTTGGAATTGCTTTCTTATCCACCCTATTCCCCAGATCGGGACCACAGCAACTATTTCCTGTTCTCAGATCTCAAAAGAATGCTCGCCGGGGAGAAATTTTCGTCAAATGAAGAGGTGATCGCTGAAACTGAGGGTTACTTTGAAGCAAAGGACAAATCGTACTACAAAAATGGTATCGGAGAGTTGGAAGGTCGCTAGAATCAGAGTATAGCCGTTGAAGGGAATTATGTTAAATTAAAAAAACTAATTTTGCCAAAAAATGTGTTTTACTATGGCAGGCCGGGGACTTTTCAATTAACTCACTGTATATGCTCACATCGCCTCCAGAGAAGGACTAGTGGAATGTGGCTAGTGGAACCGCATAATTCAAAAGTATTTGGAAAAAAAACACTATTAGCCGTAATATTTAAAAAGATTTCACAATTATAAACAAGGGCTTCTTCACTATATCAATGTCTTTTCAATTGTGCGAATGATACAAAAGGTCCGAAGAGGACCAAGCTTTTTCGTAGACGATTTACCGAGGTTTTAGTGTACAGGTTAAAGCACGTTACACATTAACATTAGCGAAAACAAGTTGATGGAATCCAAGACATTTTATAATATTTTATTATGTTAACTTAGGACTACATAACGTTACTCACTGACCAAGTAAAAACCAATAAAAATCATAATAAGAAAAAGAGAGAAAAATCAAGGCAACATACCTCTTCATAGAATCTCTTATATCTCATAGATTTTATATACGTAACGTGTATATTATTTACGCTCCATTTTAAACGAGAACGTAACATTTTAAGCGCATTTGCCATTTGTCTTGGCGCTAGCTAGCATTCGCCATTTGATTCGACGCGACTTAAGAATTTATTTTCGCGTTTAAGTAATAAGCCCGACGCACCATAAGGAGACTGCAACGATAAATCAACGTTGGAAAACAATTCCGGCTACAACACCTACCGGCATGGACTCCTTAGAAGAAGTGAAGCCATTTATCGCCGGTCTCGGTTTCAATTTATAGACGTAAGAGCGCGCTAGTTGCAACTAATGGTTGTTGTAAGGTCGCCCCGGACCTCATTCGACGTAAATCACGCGTAACGACCGATAATATTTTATTGCAAAACAGGTGAAACGTAAAATATATTTTATACGTGGCGTGGATTGAGGTGGGGAAGGGGGCCAGTGGGTCGGCGAATCCGTCGATTCCCATCGCGAACGTTTCAAAGTTGGCGAAGTTCTCGTAATGGTTACGTCGCGATTCGAACGACCTGTTCTGCGCTCGACGGTAACATTAATCCGATAAAACGTATAATGGTAATAGAAAGTGGTTGTTAAAAGTTCGACTAATCTAAGCAGGAAAGTTTCTTTTAGTGTCCGGACGAGAAATGAAAGAAATTACGTCATTCCGGAGATGCAGAGAGTGTTATTGGTTTCGGTCGGTTTTTATAAATTATCTGTTATGGAGTAATAACATGTCAATTGAAAAGTCCCAGGCCTACCATAGTAAAGCAAATCTTTTTGCCAAAATTATTTTTTTTACTCAACATAATTCGCTTCAAGGGTGATACACTGATTATAGCGACCCTCCCGCTTTTCGATACCATTTCATTTTTGTAGTACGATTTGACCTTTGCTTCAAAACAGGCCTCAGTTTCGTCGATCACCTCTTCATTCGACGAAAATTTCTTCCCAGCGAGCATTCTCTTGAGATCTGAGAACATGAAATAGTCACTGAGGGCCAGATCTGGAGAATGCGGTGGATGAGGAAACAATTCGAAGCCCAATTCATGGATTTTGTCATCGTTTTCACTGACTTGTAATACGGTGAATTTTCTTGGTGAAGCAGCACTTCCTTTTTCTTCAAATGCGGCCGTTTATCAGCGGTTTCGTCCTTCAAACAGTCCAATAACGCTATGTAATAGTCGCTGTTGATGGTCCTTCCTTTTTCAAGGTAGTCACTGAAAATTATTCCATGCGCATCCAAAAATACAGACGCCATAACCTTGCCAGTCGACTGTTGCGTTTCCCATGCTTTGGAGCGGGTCGATCGTATGCAGTACACTCCGATGACTGTCGATTGGACTTCAGAGTGAAATGATAGAGCCATGTTTCATCTATTCTCACATATCGATGCAAAAACTCGGGTTTATTACGCTTGATCATCATCAAACTCTGCTCCGAATCATCAAATCCTCGTTGTTTTTGGTCAAAAGTGAGCTCGCGCGGCACCCACTTTTCATAGAACTTTCTCATACCGAAATATCCGTGAATGATATGATGTACACATCCAGTTGATATCCTTAGAGTGTCTGATATTTCATTCAATTTCAATTTACAGTCATTCAAAATCATTTTGTGGATTTTTTCACCTCCTCAGGAATAACCTCTTTTGCGTAAAAAATCATGTATACCTCTGTTGTTTTGTGAATTGTTATACTCACAAAACGCCCCTGTACAAATTTCAAGGCAATCCATCAGCATTCTTCAAATAAAAAACATCTTATTGTGTGGATAATTAAACGGTTTTTAAATAAATGAATCTAATGAATTAACAGGTATTGTGCTTGTTGTATTTAAAACTATAGATCATCTAAACACAAAATTATTATATAAAATGACCGTGTTTATCACACAAAGCAGCCGCCCTATTTATTCCTTTTTATTAAACTCGGCGAAGATGGCTATCGCAATAAATAAATCAGAAAGTAAACAAGAAAATGGGGTGAATTATGCCAGCTGAGTCCGTGAGAAGTCGCCGAGAAGTAGGACGAATAAATCAGCGGGGAAAATTATTTTCTATGCCACACCTCCAGGGATAAACACCCTAAAAGATCAACAGCGATATATGGCGAGCAGCACTTTCAATTTATGGACCTAGGAGCGCGCTAGTTGCAGCTAATGGCTGTTGTGGGGTCGCCCGAAATGCCATCTAGCGTAAATCACCCCTAACGACGGATAATATATTATTATCAATTGAAGAAAAGCGGAAAAATGTCCCAAGTGGTTCCAAATATGAAGTAGCTGTTAGATGTTATAGATTTTTTAAATTCATTCTAGTCTAGTAAATTGGAAAATTATTTTTTGACTCTTTTATATACTTTAGGGTCTTAAATTAATATTAGTTAGTGATCGCCCTGTAATTCGACCAAAATTTATGATTCTCTCAAAACACACTAAAGAGAATAATTTAAAAATGTATTAATATTAATAAAACTTACCAATATTAGTAACACTCACTAACCTTTTTTTAATTTAATTAAATATAATTTCCATTAAGTTTTATTTACTACATCACTAAACATTATAACAAAAGTATCATGAGTAAAATTATTTTCAGAGCTGCAATTTTCTGAGCATTAAATCACTACATAGTATAAAACAAAGTCGCCTTTTCTGTCCCTATATCCCTATGTGCGCTTAAATCTTTAAAACTACGCAACGGATTTTGATGCGGTTTTTTTCAATAGATAGAGTGATTCAAGAGGAAGGTTTATATGTATAATACATGCATAATATACTAAGGCAACATTGCTAATTTTAGAGGTTTCTAACGTGATGTCGTAAATTAACCTATTTTTTAGGCTTATTTAGCAATTAGCAAAAACGCTGCCTAACCCTACGAGTTAGATCAAATTAATGTACTACAGTATTGTACACCATAAAAAGGTCTACAAAAAAGTCCGCGATAAGGACTATAAAGTAAATATCTAAAATAATTGATAAAAATTTAAAAGAATAAATTGTCATAGAGTTACATATTTTATTCTATTAATCTGGCATAATATTCTACATATTTTCATTACTCCATTTACGTACTAATACATTATTTATCTTTATACATATTTTTCAACTAAAATATATGTGGAAACGCAATAAATTTCACAAATTTTTCAATTTCCTTACCTTAGAAATATATTTTAAGTAAAACTGAATCAGTCTTTACTTATTTATTCTACTATTCAACTCTTTCATTTGTCCTCAAGTTTGTCTTTAATTTGTCTGTCAGTTCTGAGTTCATCAGATAATAAATAAACTGATAAAATTATTGAAATCCTTTATACTAAAAATGAATTGATTGATGTTTATATTATGAAACTGAAAAGACTGCTTCAGATTTTGTGTTCAACAAGAGAATATTAACTATCTCAAGGAAAAACTGCCAGAGGTGGCAATATGGTCAGCATCATGAGAAACGACGTCATAACAATATACGTATTCTTTATAATACATACGACGCTGTGATAATTCTTCATCTCTGGTGTTCTACACTAACAATATAAATGTGTATTAACCCGGCAAATAGGAAACAAAAGGACCAGGTAAGATTTATGTGCCGTTCATATCATGTATACTGATGCCGACTAGTCGAGATGATGCCCTTATAATTACGGAATTTATTCACCACCGGTTGCTGAATACTAAAATCGTGCATCATGCTACCCGTTTCCTAGAGATAAATATGAATTAGGGCGCGTTCTCCGTTCTTTTCATTAAGTAAGGGCGTGACGTAATTAGAAGGAGATAAGTTTAGAGCGTGAATTCGACCACGATCGATTATCAAGGTACGTTGTTCAAATTAGGAGCTCCCTTATGTTACATTTTTTATCATGTATTACAGAAATCTAATAAATTAGCACAAATAAGCTTTTAATTATTATCCTAAGTTGCTAGGACCCCATATTACGTCTCCAACAAACTGATTCAGCGCGATATCCAATTAGAACCCACAGCGAGTGTGTTTCGAAGGGTTAGTGCGAAATACTCTGAAAGACTATTAGTGCGTCCCATTGCAATCTCCAAACAGTTAAATGTGTGCGATGACAGTGTAGTGTATAGGCTCAAACGCAAACTACAATACGAACTAATTAATAGACATAGAGTGAAAATCAACCATCAAGGATAGGTATGCTAAGCTTAGACGTGGTGAAATGAGCACCGAAGATGGTGAATACAGTGGACGCCCAAAAGAGGTTGTTACCGACGAAATTATTTAAAAAATAATATTCAAAAATCAAAAAAAAAATTTCAATGACCGTAAATTGAAACTGAATGATATAGCATACACTATAAAGATATCAACTGAACGTGTACATCATATCATTCACGAATATTTGGGTATCAGAAAGCTCTCTTCAAAGTGGGTGCTGCGCGAGCTCACTTTTGACCAAAAACAAAGACTAATTGATGATTCGGAGCAGTGTTTGAAGATGAGCAAGCATAATAAACCCAAGTTTTTGCATCGATATGTGACAATGGATGAAACGTGGCTCCATCATTTCACTCCGAAGTCCAATCGACAGTCGTCCGAATGGACTGCATATGATGAACCCGCCCCAAAGCGTGGGGAAACGCAACAGTCGGCTGGCAAGGTTATGGCCTCTGAATTTTGGGATGCGCATGGAATAATTTCCATTGACTACCTTGAAAGAGGAAGGACCATCAACAGCGTCTAGTACTTAGCGTTATTGGACCGTTTGAAGGACGAAATCGCCGAAAAACGGCCGCATTTCAAGAAAAAGAATGTGCTGCTTCACCAAGACAATGCACCGTGTCAAAAATCCATGAATTGGGCTTCAAGTTGCTTCCTTGCCTGCTTCCTGTTCTCAGATCTCCAAAGAATGCTCGATGGGAAGAAATTTCCGTCAAATGAAGAGGTGATCGACGAAACTGAGGCCTACTACTGACGATACTGAAGCAAAGGACAAATCGTACTAAAAATGGTATCGAAAAGTTGGAGTAATTGACAAGTAAACACACCGTCGAAGGAAACAAGAACTAAACGTAAAAAGCTAAATATGCTCTCGAATGAAAGTAAAATACATTAGTTTGACATATAATTGTTAATTAGGTGGATCAATAATCCAGACGGATACAACTACATCAAAAACGCGCCTAGAACTCTACCACATTCGTGGTGTGGAAAATAGTTAATTTAATTAAATTAAAAACTAAATTAAGGAGTTAGTTTATTAATGTAAATTTAATAAAATAACTCTAACCTAAAAACTATTATACATGTGTTCTTATTTGTAGTTCTAAGTCCTTGGACAATATGTGCATTAGATGTACTATAATGTTAAAATAAAACCAAACATGTTTGATAACATTTTTGTTCAATTATTTTATTTAGTTTAGAGGTACAGTTGATGCGGCAACATTGCGATGTCTTGACGCCACATATTTCGATGATGCATATACAAATAAACATTAAATTGACTATAGATACGTTGGTTTATTAATTTCAAGAAGATTTTTTTAAGTTTTAACCGAAAACTCTGTACATTTCTCAACGCTGCACCTTTTAGAACAGAAAACTATCGTAAAACGCAGAAATTAGACCGACCAGCGCCCGCAGACCTGACGCGAAGTTAAAGTAAAAGATAGTTGTTCTTTTACAACTTCCTTTTATATATGTTAGTGTATTAAAGGAAATTGTGTAGATAAAATGGGAAATTTTATACCGGAAGCATTACGGTTTTTTCTTCTTTCCTTCCCCCGCGCCTCCGCCAGTTCCTTGATGCTGTCGTAAAGTTTATTTGACGGCCGTTTTATGGTTTTGCCGACGATATTAGCTCGGAGTTTTGTCTTTGATATGATAATTTTGATTAAAATGGCGCTCTATCGGGATTAGTATGAAATTAATCCGGACTGGAACCGTTCGAGGAAGGATAGTTATATTAACTGCCTTTTTAATGGGAATGGGAAGTACGTTTTTTATATTTTTCAGGACAATTTCATGAAAGTGCTTTAATAATTTGTGTGTAACTCTTGCAGCTCTTAATGGTTTGCGCAAATATATTAAATGTAATTTAGAATAAGTATGGAAGAAGGCTCTTGTTGTTCCAATATATACAAAGGAATATGAATGGGACTATAGATATGAGACGCTAACAGAAACACAGAGCAGATTTTGAAAAGAGAGATGAATATAATGCCATATAATAGGTATAATATAATACAAATAGTAGAAAAGCTACAAAACAAAAACCTAGAACTCATTGGTGTAGAAAAGGAATTAACAAAAGTAAACAGAGAGGTGCAATGGTTACATTACGAAGAAGATTTAGTTATAGTATAAATACTTCAAGAAATATATAGGATAAATATGAATGCCGCCATTGTAGACAATATAAAATCAAATACCTTCAAAACTATTAACACGAAATAAGAAAGGATTGTTAAATACACAAAACAGTGTCTATAGGGTATAAAATTATAAAAGAAAAATAGAATTATCGGCAAGAACTTTTGCAGATGATATAATTAATAGACTACATAAAATTTTACACAAATGGCATATGACACTAAAATGGCCATTGAAAAGTATATATATATATATATATATATATATATATATATATATATATATATATATATATATATATATATATATATATATATATATATATATATATATAGTAATGATAATGGAAAAAATATATATAAAATCCCAAGTCTTTTCACTGCACATTTGCAAGACTTTGCAATTGCCTTTCACTTTTACTTTTTGTTTGACTTGTTTCCTTTCATTTGAACGGTAAAGTGTTCTTTTACGAGTACTCCTCCATTTTCTTGTTTTTATTTCCTCATTGTTGATACTTGTCTTCTATTTCTTGCCTTTTCCTTATACAAGATTTCCTTCCTGTGGTTTGGTTCTTTCCTGATGGTGTATTTGTATTATATTGCATCTGGGGAGAACTTTCCAATTTATATGACATACTTTGACATCAAAGATATTTGATGCACATTTACAAATTTATTAATACATAAAAATTATTATATATAACCAATATATCCTTGAAATAAAAAACATTTAGTTCTAAAAACACATGTCCTAGAAAAAATCAATTCAAAGTTAGATTTCGATATATTTGCATTGTTACCGTAATATATCAGGATACTCGATATATCTTCCCATAAAATTAAAAAGTAAATACATTGTTAAAATGCTGATAACCAAAATTAGAGAGGTGTGCTATAAATACTAATTGTACTATGTAAATGTACCAAATACGGATAGTCTAAGATAGCGGCTGTCCAAGTGATGCAACATTTCAAAGAACCACAGTTATGTAGATAATAGCTCCACATCTGTTCACTTTAATTTTGCTTAAGACCTAATTATGTCACACGAGGAACATTGAATTTCTCAAGCAGAGTTAGCGAAATATTTCGGATTGCATCTCGATGATAAATTAAATTGGGAACATCTCGTCAGATACGAACACAGAGCAGTTCAGACTCAACGCCAAAGAACTGTACTTATTTGTGTGAAGATACTTCCAACTTCGCCTAAGATCAGAGGAATCAGTCATTTATAGAACCATTTGGACTTACGGGCTGCAAATATGGGGTTACTCTAAAACATTCAATTGAGTAGTATACCAATGCTTATCACAACTAACTGCACGATGACCTCGAAATCAAATGGATTTACAGAATTATACAGCATTTCGCGTTAAAACATTAAATGACGTTACTAAATCACAACAACATGGTTGAAATGCAGCTACTGGACAAAACTCAAGAAATTTTAATGTTATAGCGAACCAAATCACACAAACTTATAGAGTTTATGACTGTTAACTTTAGCTAAGTAGCCCAATATAATTTTAATTTGGGAAACACATGCTGATGTATTAATCCCATACTCGCCTTGCTTGTATATTAATGCAAGTACAACAGAACAATAGTAGTAAATTAGTTTGTAAATTAAGAATGCACTCAGCATATCTAATGTAAAATATAGAATATCTATAACATGTCTAATGTCAGACCAAAAATCTAAGTAAACACAAATGACCAAATACGTCTACAGTCGATATTTGTTACACCTATTGAGTCAGATCTCTCATAAAGGGCGTACAAATAAAATTGTATTTACACATGTTGTAGACGAAGCTTATCTTAATTTACGTATATTGCCCCGGTCATTATTATCATTGCATCGCGCGTTCTGAAAACGATAATGTTCTAATTACAACCGTTCCGTGATTAAAATTCCAGCAGAAATATCCTTCCGCCCGGCAGTCACGTAATACTCCTTGTTGGTTATCAAAATGGATTATTTCCGCAGCGGCAATTTCTGCAACGGCGAAATAAAACTGTTTGTTTCGTGATGGCGAGAGGCGCGCGCCCCGGAATTTTTGCCGGCTCCCCCATAAAACAAGGCATTTCCGTCTTTATTGAAAAGCTTTTACGAACGAATTTCGGCCGCGGCTTATGCAGTAGTCCGCGTCGAGGAATAACGAGAATTTAAAACGGGATCCGGTCGATTCTGAAAAAGTTTACGTCTCCCTCGAACCGGGCGGCTTTTATTATTAGACGTACGGATATTTTATGTTGTTCTTATTAGACGTAAATACGGTATCGGCAGCGGCGGTAATAATAAAACTTATATCTGTGGAGTGCTACGGCGATGCGCTGCAGCGAAATGAAAATTGTTCGGGTTGTTTTATTGTTTCTAGTAACTGTTGTTTCCGAGAATCTGCATATACTAAAATATTAGCGATTTTTTGATGAAAATGCGACGTATAAATGTATATAAGTGTTGAACAACCTAAACTAACTTCGAAATTCGATGATTTTAACGTTTCGTTACATAAAACAACAGTTCTCCATTTAGAGTTGTTGAACTACTCGGTGTATCAATAGTAAGATCACGTTAGACAAGAAGCAGGACACATCAGACTAAATTCAGACTTATTAGACGTAAATACGGTATCGGCAGCGGCGGTAATAATAAAACTTATATTTGTGGAGTGCTACGGCGTAGCGCTGCAGCGAAATGAAAATTTTTCGTGTTGTTTTATTGTTTCTAGTAACTGTGGTTTCCGAGAATCTGCATATACTAAAATATGAGTGTTTTTTTGATGAAAATGCGACGTATAAATGTATATAAGCATTGAACAACCTAAACTAACTTCGAAATTCGATGATTTTAACGTTTCGTTACATAAAACAACAGTTCTCCATTTAGAGTTGTTAAACTACTCGGTGTATCAATAGTAATATCACGTTAGACAAGAAGCAGGACACATCAGACTAAAAATCAAATAACTGTACTGGTTAGTCGCTAGAAACTCTCATCTTAACTTATGAGTCAATTAAAAAGCTTCTTTGGACGAGGTTCAAATATTGGGTTGCACTAAAATATAAAATCAACAAAACAAAGTTCTTCGATTAAGTACCAACAAGTGATCGCCCTAAAGTCGAAATTCGAACACAATTTATTTAGTTGGACTTAGAGGAAAACACTAATTCTACACCAGTAATTAAACTATTCCTGTTTCCAGCATGAAAAACTATATGCCTGAAATAATTGTTATGCATATATGAAATAATTGCATTAAATTATGTTTCGATCGAAAGAACTACTTACTGTTTTTATACCTTTCGTATATTTGATCTCTGATACAGCTAACATCAAGCCGATCTTGATTCGTCACCTGTTTCGCATAAAGACCGTTTCTTTTTGGTGAATTTAAGGTTATATTGTTTTTTATTTCTTTAGATATTTTAGTGACCGTGCCTGTACTAATATTCAGTGCAGCTGCAACGCGCAAAAAATATAATGATTAAAAATCGCGGCTATTAGAAATTTGAAGAAGGAGAAAACAAGGTTTGTCGGTTTATAACTCATATTTATAATATTTTGAAGAATTTTTCAGACGGTTGACAAACGAACGACTTGTATATTGTCTGACTGTAAAAGGAATTTACAATTCTCGACAGCCACATATTGATGCATCACATAGGTGCGTCACTACTGTTTTGAATAGACTATGGTAACATTTTCTATCTGTGATTTAACACATGTAAAAAGTAGGTAAAGAACAATACTCAAAACACTGCCTTGCGGTACGCCTGTTGTTTCTTTCATTTTGGAGTAAGCATCTTCCTGTTTAACTCTAAACATCCTAGCTGAGATGCAGATGTTCAAGAGTTCAACCAATTGCTTCGTTAACATTTTAGGGCGTTTACACAGTCCTTATGCCAGAATTACGATTCTGTATATCTGATCATGTTTTGAATATTCGCTCGTAAACCCAATGTGATATACAGTATTACATTTTTGCCATCTATAACGATATTTAACTTAATAGTAACTTAATTATATCACTCAATGGATGCCCGATTCCTCAAGCAGAATCAGCTAAATACCTTGGAATCCATCTTGACGGTAGACTAAATTGGAAGCATCACGTTAGACAAAAAGCAAAACATATTAAATCCAAAATAAAACAACGATACTGGTTAGTCGGAAGATACTCTCAACTTGATCTAAAATCAAAGAGGTTGATCTATAATACAAATTATAAAGCAAATTTGGACCAATGGGATGCAAATATGGGGTTACATTAAGAATTAAAATCAACTAGTCATACAACGCTGTCAAAACAAGGTTCTTTGATTGATTACCAATACCTATCGCTATGTAACTAATGAAGAACTGCACGATGACCTGTAAATTAAATGGATTTGCGAAGTTATCCAAGATTTCACCTTGAAACACGAAAGATTACTAAACCATACTAACGTTTAAGTAATACAACTGCTAGACAGCGCGCAGGATGTCAGGAGATTGAAGCGAACAAAACCATACGAACTTATATACATTTGGTATAAACTCTAGCTATAATTTAATAATTAATAAATAACTATAATTTTATAATTGGAGAATACATATTGATGTATTTTCTCGCATTCGTCTTGCTTGTTAATTAATCCAAGTACAAAGGAAAAGTAGTAATAAATTAATTGTAAATTAAGATTGTACTAAGCGTATCTAAAATAAGATGTTATAAAAAAATCTATAACTACTACAAATGATAACGTAATAAAATAATCAAGCCTGGAATGAGCGTTAAATAAAATCCGCCACAGTTCGCATTCCGGAGACGTTTACCTGTTGGAATATCCCAACCCGAACAGAAAGGAATACGGACTCTTAATTCCAAAAATTTCGTAATTAGATCATTTCCGTCCGCGGGCGCGCTTTAGAACGCCAAAATAAAGCAATAACGACACAACAGATCCAACAATAACGTTAACGAGAGTCGCTAGCGACCTTCCGGTAATAAAAGCACCAGGCGGCACTCTCCTATTTTTCACCGACTCAGCTCGATGCGGGAACGACACAGTTCGTCGCTTCGGCTCGACAGTCGCGCGTTTCGCAAAAATAAGGCCGGAGAAACACACGGCCGTGTGTCGGTGGCTCTTTCGATAGCACATTAAAATTTATGCTGACAACTTCGAATATATCGAACAGATATTTTGATTTTCCCTTTTTTCGGCTCGCTCCGGTCTTCTCGGGTGGGTCAGCGGCCGAGCGCCTGCATCGACAGCAGGAAAAAATGCCTCGGCTACGTCCCTTGCTAACGGCCGAACAAATTATAATACATTTTATTTTCTCTAAGGGGTTATACCATTTCGATAACTAAAAAACATTTTTTTTCGAAATGTAATGAAATATTGTAACTTAGGTGGAAGATACAGTAATCTTTACTAATTCCATTCACATTTTTGCTGTTGTAGCTGTGATATGACTGCTTCTCTAATAAAAAAAAGAGACACCATGACTGGGTTTTACACTTATACTTTTAATATAATTTTCAGGGCTGTGGCAATTATATTAATTTAAACATATTTTATATGGTCCTTTTCGCATATCGTACTTACTGAAACTACATCATATTGCTCAATGTTTCATAGTATGTACCATTTTTTGTATTAATCTTAAGAACTTTAACATCTGCCCATGGGCAATAATTATTATTATGTAATGTCCGTTATATAATATAACTATCCTGACATGTAGAAGATTGTTTGAGTAAGTGATCTGCTGTATAACTTTTCTAACTGTGATTTAACACATGTAAAAAGTAGGTAAAGAACAATACTCAAAACACTGCCTTGCGGTACGCCTGTTGTTTCTTTCATTTTGGAGTAAGCATCTTCCTGTTTAACTCTAAACATCCTAGCTGAGATGCAGATGTTCAAGAGTTCAACCAATTGCTTCGATAACATTTTAGGGCATTTACACAGTCCCTATGCCAGAATTACAATTCTGTATATCTGATCGTGTTTTGAATATTTGCTCGTAAACCCAATCTGATATACAGTATTACGTTTTTGCCATCTATAACGATATTCAACTTAATAGCTCCAAATCCATCCACGTTAGATTTGTATTGAGGCGAAATAATAAAAACTTAATTATATCACTCAATGGATGCCCGATTCCTCAAGCAGAATCAGCTAAATACCTTGGAATCCATCTTGACGGTAGATTAAATTGGAAGCATCACGTTAGACAAAAAGTAAAACATATTAAATCCAAAATAAAACAACTATCAACTTGATCTAAAATCAAAGAGGTTGATCTATAATACAAATTATAAAGCAAATTTTGACCTATGGGATGCAAATATGGGATTGCACTAAAAATTCAAATCAACTAGTCATATAACGCTGTCAAAACAAGGTTCTTTGATTGATTATCAATACCTATCGGTATGTAACCAACGTAGAACTGCACGATGACCCGGATATCAAATGGATTTGCGAAGTTATCCAAGATTTCGCCTTGAAACACGAAAGAAGATTACTAAATCATACTAACGTGGAAGCAATACAACTGTTGGACAGCGCGCAGGATGTCAGGATATTGAAGCGAACAAAACCATACGAACTTATATAAACTATATACTTTGTAAAGATAAAGATACAGTAATCTTTACTAATTCCATTCACATTTTCGCTGTTGTAGCTGCGATATGACTGCTTCTCTAATAAAAAAGAGACACCATGAATGGGTTTTACACTTATACTTTTAATATAATTTTCAGGGCTGTCGCAATAATATTAATTTAAACATATTTTATATAGTCCTTTTCGCATATCGTACTTACTGAAACTACATCATATTGCTCAATGTTTCATAGTATTTACCATTTTTTGTATTAATCTTAAGAACTTTAACATCTGCCCATGGGAAATATTTATTATTATGTAATGTCCGTTATATAATATAACTATCCTGACATGTAGAAGATTGTTTGAGTAAGTGATGTGCTGTACAACTTATAATCTATATTTTATTCTAGATACTATTCTAACTTATTTTGAAATCTATCCTAACTTATTCTAAAGACCATTACAATTTCTTCTAGAGATTATTAAATCTCACTCCATGTGTCTATTAATCAGTTCGTATGGTAGTTTGCGTTTGAGCCTATGCACTACACTGTCATCGCGCACATTTAACTGTTTGGCTAATGCTTTGGGATGCACTAACAGTATTTCAGAGTACTTCGCACTAACACTTCGAATTACACTCGTTATGGGTTCTAAGAGGATATCGCGCTGAATCAGTTTGTTGGAGACGGAATATGGGCCATCGACGATATCTCGCAATACTTTATTTACTAGAAATTAACTTATACAGCGAAACTTTGTAGATTTACGCCCTAATAGCCAGTTCATGATTGTTCAATTTTACTGAGGGATAAGTTCTTCTACAAAGGGTGAATGTCATATGGGTAGATTTTGTCTCATTTGCTTTGCCACGTTTTTGTAAGGATGGAGTTGGATGTTTCTTGTGGCTGATATTGGATCCTCGTGTGATGATAAAGCCGCTGTATCGTCAGCATATATTGTAGGTAGGCTATTATTTAACATAAATAAACTTTTGTTCCTTAGCAATCTACAAAATTAATCTTACTAAATTATAACATTTCACCTATAATTCATACTTTGCTCGCGTATTGATTACTGCTCATTTTCTCTGTTAAGTAATAAATAATTAAATGAAATAATTCAGCAATAATGTAAACTTAAAATTAATAAAGAAATATCGCCTAACTACTACTCTCATCTCACTAACGCGCTGGTACAGAAATGACAGGCAACATAGTATAGTAAGACAGGAAATTAGGAAATATTTGAGACTGTGCAAGGCTATGGAGTTGGTGAGAATTACTGTATGCTCTTAGATAGTCAGGTTTTTACTACGTAACTTCTCACTCCTTTCGTTTAGAAAACTCGCTAGAAAAAAACTAAATTAACAACACATATAACGCATATGACTTGAAGTAATACATGATACGTGTCTATTATGTTCAATAATTTCAATATTTAGTAATTTTCAATATAGCCTGTCCAATAAAATACCCCGCCCATGTCATATATTGCCAATTTCATTTTATAAAAATGTTAGATTTGCTTTCATCAATGGTATCTCTAGTTGAAAAGACGTATAATGTTGTGCGACGCGTCGTAACTTGTAATCGCATCAGCTTATAGTTCGAATTGGGTCGGAAGGGTTGGACCATGTTGCCGAACGTCTGCGAAATTCTTCAAAACATTGATGATAATAATTAATTGTTACAAACCGGCAAACATTGTAAACCAAAATCCAAACCGATGAAGATTTTGATGACATAATTCGGGTGTGTTATTGGATGGGCTATATTTACAAATGTAAGAGCGAAGTATCTTTTATCATCCATCTTTTATTTATATTTCTTTTATTAATTGTTCAAAAACACAAAAAAACGTACGCTATACAACGAAACCCATAAATCATTCAAGATCATTCATTAACTCATTATTTTAGATTTTTTCTATTCTGGTGCAGTTATGCTTACTGAGAAAATACAAATGATGATGTTCTTCTTATTTTCCTCCCAGCGACACAGGCAGTTATCATGAATGGCAACATTATTGGGCTATATGATTGTACCAATATTACTAGATGCAGGATTTGTTATGTCCAAAGGTCAGAACGGTTTTATAACAGAACAGTTTTGATTTTGAGCTCGGACTTTTCATATTGCGTTAATTTCTACTGCCAAACATATGATTGAACAGCTTTGCTTATTTATTTACTTGAGATTGGTTTATTGTTATTTATTTATTATGTACTTATTTCATTACTGATATCTGACTTTATTAGTATATGTCATGACAATTACCTATTCTTGTCACATATTACATATGTATTGAAAATTTCACTATTGTCTATGAATGTTTATTTGCTCTCATTTACTTATTATGTTTGTAACTATCTGTTATATCATTCATATTAATCGCTGGTTTTTAAGTTGTTTTTAATTGTTGTACAAATATCCCGTTAGACAGAAGCAGGGCAAATTAACTTGAAACTCACAGAAATGTACTGGTTAATCCAAGGTCTTTCAACTTGACCTAAGAATAAAGGACGGGTTTACTAGTCACTTATAAAGCACTAATTAGCTTATAGTGTTCGAATATAGACTTGCTTTAAAATAAACTAGTAACCTTACTGCGCTAAAATAGATTTATTCGATTAACCAACCAATGATTATCGCTACGTAACCAACGAGGAACTAAATCTCTTACTAAATCACAGTGATATGGATGGAATACAGCTAATGGACAAAGCCCAAGAAATCAGAAGATTGAGCAAAACAAACCACACTTATTTAGTATATAACTTTAGCTTAATTAACATAGTTTAGATTTAGTTTAATTTGGAATAAATGTGATGTATTTATTCTGAACTTGCCTCTTGCTTATATATTGATGCAAATCTAACAGAACAATATTTTTTAAATAAATTCGATAAATAAATATGGTAATAAACATATCTAATATTAAGTTTTACCCTATATATGTTTAATGATACCCACAAATATTTTATACTCATTTAAACTTGACGTGTAGAGTATTCACAGTCACAATTATATTTATTCCTTTTGGAACTCGAAAATTCTAATTTATATTACAACTGTCACATCAACCAAACAAATAGCCAACAAAATATATATCGAAACGGCGAAAAACAGACGTCCCTCGCTCACTCAAGCCTCTCCACCTTCTCCCCTGCCCCCCTCACTCCAAACGTCGCCCAAAACCGAATTGACCTATAACTTGGATCTGAACCTCATTACCAAATGAAACTCGATTTTTTGCATATAGTCGTAAATTTCCCGTCGAACAAATAAAATTCCGATCAGTTCCGACCTGCGGCTCCCCTCGGGCCCCCTTTTCCTATAGCTCCCCGCAGCCCCAACGCGCCAATTCTCGCAAGAGAGTGGGAGAGAGGGGGAGAAAGAGACAGGAACGTCGGTTTGCGGGCGATGGCGAGCGAGAAAGCTTCGAGGGGTCGCCGGGTGTGAGGTGAAGGGTGTAGTGAGGTGGTGTCCTCTCTAACCGTCCTAATTCGGTTAGAGTATTTCGATTGTAAAATTGATTGCTTCTTTCGAGAGAGTATGATTAAATCACATCCGGCGCCATTTTAGTTTTAATCGACCTGTTGGCTGGGCAAATAAAAATATCAGTCGATGAAACTAAAATAATCCAATTAGGACTAAACCTAGCTTAAAATTTTCATTTATAAGATACCAGGAAATTGTTAAACACTTTTTTGGTGTAATAATACAGTTGAAACACAATTTAACTATTTTCTCATCTTTGCAACTTGCAATAATATATCATAAAGATACTATAAGATTTCTTCCTTCTCATAGAGCATTATCATAAAAAATTCAACTCATTATACTAAACATAATTCCATTCAATGAATCTAAATAAACCAAACTTTTCATATACAAATAAATATGAATGATATGATTCCATACAGTAAAAATCGACACACAGTTCCGTTGGAAGGAACAGTTCAAAAAGTGAAAGAATTTCAATTATGCGTACCCAATATGTTGCTGTACAAGCACTACTATATGGACCTATAGAATTCAATTAGGTTTTTTTTATTATTTAATTATTACATTGTTACTAGTCGTTTTCGACTAACCTACAATTTGTCTTTATGATAACTTAAATCTATATATATAACCAGGAGGAACCATCGCCCTACCTTAGTCTCTGGTGAAATAATGCTTCTACATGTCACTGCTGTATTTTTTGTTATATGCACCTCACTACACAACACTACACAAGATCAGATGGTTTGATTCTTTTGAGTCAGTGTTCTGTTCTGACGATATCCAAAAGCTGCAATATTTCAATATCATGTGAATGGAGTCTTTCCTCATGCCCCCTTGCAATTCTCTTGATTTCTTGACTGACCTATAGTCCTATACCATATAGGTGCGCCCACAATATCTCTCAGAACTTTGTTCTGAAAAATTTATATTTTCTTTATGTTACTCTTGGCAGAACATCCTCATAATTGAACTCCGCATGTTCATATAGGTTTCAGTATTTCCTTATATAATAGCAATTTATTAGGTACTGTTAATTGTGATTTTCCTCCAATTAGCCAGTACATTTTCCTATATTTTCAATTGCAGTTATTTTCCTTTCTTCTTTATATGTTCCTTCCGGATAAGTTTTGCATCAAGATTCATTCCGAGATATTTAGCGTTGTGTTCAACTATGTGATAGGTAATATGCACACAATATAAGTATTTCAGAATACAGTCATGATAAGTAAAGTGGATGCAGCCAAATGTTATAGCAGCAATCACATAGGGAAACTATTCCTAAGAAGACATAATGAAATACTCTACTCCCATGTTAATATCGAAGTTCTGTAACTCTGGACAACATTAAACTAGGACGCAGACTCAAGAGAACTAAACCGTGCGAAATACACAGTCGTGTAGTTGTGTAGCGACGTACACTAAATAGTAAAATCACTCAAAAGCATTATTAACTTTTATTTTATTAGAGACCAAGTAAGGACCAATGGATTTTCATATATAAGTACCTAGTTTTAAGTCACTGCAGAAACAAATTAAAAGTCTAGTCCATTTTAGTAAATTTAAAATATCTTTCCATGAACACTCTATTCATATTTATTGTTTCCATTGTATCTCTATCAATGCAGACACTCAAAAGAAACGTTTTTCATATTGCTTTAAATTAACTGAATAAATTCTAGAACTATTTTGAGCGCTGGAAAAAATTCTGGCTCAACTGTATTTTATTCAGGAGGACATACTGTGTCATACCTTTTAATAGTTAAGGAACTCATCTAGTTTCATTTTGAAAATACTAAACATTTTTAGATCACAGATGGACATAACATATTTTGAAGCATTTTCATCCAATAAAAAATCGTTCAGAGTTTTGATTTGTAAATAATATAATCGCTTGAACAAAATATTCAAAAGAATTTCTTACGATAAAATAATTGTCATAAACTTTGGACTCTAAACCGGTGTGTAAACCATCGACCCAGCGTGTTGGTGCAGAAGTAGACACTCCCCTCAAGCTCTTATACACTCCACTCTAAAAGAATTTTAATATACGTAATGTCAGTGAAGTGCGTAGACTAAAACGTATACTACCATATGATCTAAATAATAGACACATGGAATAGTTTTTAGAACAAGATAGAATAATGTTCAAAGTAAGAACAAATAGTTATTCAGTTAATTTATAGAAAGCATTATACAAGAGATCAGTTACTTAGTGAAAATCACAAAACCACTTAATGTCCGTTGGATAGACTGTTGAAATTTATTACAATAAAAATAACATTGGAATGAATCCGTAGCTATATTTTCTTCAAATAATATTTAAAAAAATAAAAGAGGAGAAATGTTTTACAGCAATAAACAATTAGAAAACAAGATTTAAAATTAGTACTTGCTGAGTATCAGTATGACATAGAATGCAGTTAACCTTTTGAGAAATATTTACAGTATCAGATAGGGTGAAAGCAAATATGACTTTATTTTACTGAAATATATAAGGTGGGGCAAAAGTCCTGCTACTATTTTGATTGCGCGCTATTTTCGCTTTAACCATTGTATTGTGTAGACGACCAAATTTTATTGTGGATAAATATACGTCACTAGAGCGAGCAGAAATAATGACAATATTTATTGAAAATAATATTTCCATTATTGCTACTCAGCGGAAATTGCGTCAAAAGTATCCTAATAGTCCAGTGCCTCACAAAACCACAATTTATCGTTTACATAGGAATTCCTGACAGTACGGTACGATACCAGACAGGCCTCATTCTGGAAGGAAACAGACGTCTCGTAACGCTGAAAATGTGGCTCTGGTGCGCGATAGTGTTGCAGAGTCGCCAGAAACAACATTTTGGCGACCTGGTTCCCAGTTACACATTTCTGTTCCCGTACAAAATTTAATTAGTCCAAAAATTGCTACCGAGAGATCCAGGTCAATGAGTTGAGTACAGTAATGCAATCCTAAGGCTCTCTGGTGAAACTGAAGATTTTTCGAATAAATTAATAATGAGCGATGAAGCCCATTTTCTTCTTAGTGGCCACGTCAATAAACAGAACAGTCGTTTTGGTCAATTAATTCATGAAACATCATTGCGTTTACTAAAAGTAACTGTATGGTGTGGTATTCATGCTGGAGTCATTAAGAGAAATGCCTTAAAAAGCACCCAAAGTTGCATGAAATGAAACCAAACTTACTCATATTTTCCTTGAGCAAAGTTATAGGCAATCAAAATGGTAGCGGAACTGTTGCCTCACGTTGTATTAACCGACAAAGGCCCTCTACTAATACCCTCTTCAGGAGCAACTGGCGAAAGGCGAAGGCATCACTAAAGTTTTAATCCAATGTTATGGCTCATGCCTAATTAATTAAATATCTAAATCGAAATTCAAAGATTGACTTTTAACGAACGAGGGACAAAGTTGTTTGTTTTTTTATCTATACTTTTTTGAATGATGGCCATTTGTATCTTTGGTGGTACGACTTGAAGAGTGAAGACATGGCAATGGAAACTAAAGTCTGCCCCTATTGAACGCTTTTCTTGTCAATAATTTTGCATGACTTGGTTATTGTTACAGTCCAATGAAACAGACAAAAAATAACCATCTAATAGGACAAATGTGTGTAAATCCCAACAAATACAAAGGAAAACAATTCTGAATGTATACAGCATGGTCTTTGTTTTCTAGAATTGAACCTCCAGCCCAAAAAAAAAGGAAAATATATAAATATAAAGGGATTCTTGTAGAAAATGACGTATAGCATATTTCGACAATTTTTCCTCCCTATATTATTGACCTTTTTATACCATGAAACTTGGAAATATATCAAAGAAATATAAAATACGGATTCGTAAAAATAAAAAACATCCGTACACGGTCCCGTTTTTCTCTATTTCTTCCTCCTGCCTCGCCCGTCCTCTTCCGATGTCCGTATCCTCTATCCTCATCTTCCCCCTCACCGCGTCGTTCCGTCCCCTTCGTTACGACGATAAAGATAAATTCGGGGTTATAAAAAACAAACAGTCGACGTCGTGTAACGTCACGTACGCCATAAAATAACTGCAAATCCTTTCATTTGTCTTTATGAGCTGGACAAAGGACTTAACTAACCTCGGACCTGGCCGACCCCCGGCTCCGGACGCATCTCCTCGATGGACGAGCCGGATAAAGGCGAACGCCGGATAAATTCGGCTCGAGTGACTCATCGACAGCGACGGGGCTCGACCTGCAGGTCCGTAACCGAGAAGAATCCCGTATGAGGGCGCTGACGCAATAATACTCGGACTTTTAACAATAAATATGGAGAGAAGTATCCCGGATCCGAAATATTATTTTCTATGCGATAGAACAAGCCCCTAAATTGATTCCCATGTAGCATATAGACGTACGACGACTGTGAATTAATTTTAAATGTACCACTATTGGGAAAAAACGACCAAAGAGTTACACAAGTTCACAAATTTGGGTCAACTTTTGGACTCTAGCAGATGATAAAGATTATGGAGAGAACAGAAATGTAATTGGCGTAATGTAAAAAGTAGACCAGAATAAACATCCTAAAGAATCGTCAGCGCCAAAGCCAATTCCACGTACAGACAGTGGATCCAATGCCAATTTGTCCAGGTAAGAGCAAAAAATGTTTTAAATATGTCCATAAAGTAGGCCATTAGCTCCCGCTATACCAAATTCATCTTTACATTATAAAATTGACCTCAAAAGAGGCCTGCGAAAAACACTTGTGATACAAAAGTGACATAACACATTTTAGGCGAATGAATATTTAAAATAGAAATATGTTAGCTGTCTTTGAGATTTTAAATGTTTCTAAGTAACAAAATGTAAGACAACAACAGACAATATTTCTAAAATTAGTTGTTACTGGCTGTGAAATATTTGATGGAATAAATTTGTGGTAAATCCTGTAAGAATCACCGAAAACTCTTTCATTTTCTTTCAGAACGTCTTATCAATAAGACTAAGAATAAAAATCGGTACAAAATTCATGTCAATCAAAGCAAAGAAACTAATAACAAAAGCAATATTGAATGTAACGTTGTTCATTTTAATATCACGAACATTTATTTAATAGTCGCAATCGAAAGTCAGTCAAAAGCAAAGAAATCATCCCCCGTCAGATATGACTCCATTCCGTCACGATTCCCCACCCTCATTTCGATGCCTTCGGGTCAGACATGAAAGCCAAATCAAGAATATTTACTTTATTCGCCAAAAATCTTGTTTAATATTGACTCACGTACCATGGAATTGTGTTAGCAATCGACTGTGCGGGTCTTCGATCTGATTACGTCAGAAATTTTGAGGTGCAGACGGTCAGCAGGAACTCACTGATTGTGTGATTTCTAGATTTTTTTCCGTATTTAATAGTAGTAGGAAACTTTCTGCACCGTCATTAAGTGCGTATGTGCCTTTGTTCTTCTTACATTTAATAGTATAAAAGTTAAAAATAAAGATGTCTAAACTTTATGTACTATTAAGTTCAAAATTATTTTCTTATTCGAAAGAGTGTAATATCGAAGTGGTCTTATTGGAACCAAGTTAGGATATAATAGGGGGAAGAGGGAGAAATCGAGGGAAAACTTCAAGTCTCAGAGATATGTACATTGATTTCACATATTTCTTATCTAAAATAATCAAATATTTGAGTATAATGTTAATGCTGAACTAATGTGACGAAAAATCGGAAGTAGTTCAGTGTAAAAGTCATTCAGTTTGCTTTTTAAGCACCACCCATATCATATGAAGTATCGTAGAAACGTCGCAGGCAACTGTTTTAATGGTGTAATGGTTAAAGCTCACACGCGAAGATTGCGGGTTAGATTCCCAACAGGACAGTATTTTTTTGTTCTAGTTTCATTGGAACATTGGTCAAGTCACCTAGACTAACAGGTCAATTGAAAAGTCTACAACCTACCATAATGAAGCACATTTTTTGGCAAAATTAGTTTTTTTCATTCAACATAATTCCCTTCAAGGGTAATACACTGATTATAGCGACCCTCCAACTTTTCGATACTATTTTTATAGTTCGACTTGTCCTTTGCTTCAAAATAGGCCTTCGTTTGGGCGATCACCTCTTCATTCTACGAAACTTTCTTCCCAGCGAGCATTCTTTTAAGATCTGAGAACAAGAGATAGTCGCTGGGGGCCAGATCTGGAGAATATTGTGGATGAGGAAGCATTTCGTAGTCCAATTCATGGATTTTTGCCATCGTTTTCACTGACTTGTGACACGGTACATCGTCTTGGTGAAGCAGCACTTTCTTTTTATTCAAATACGGTCGTTTTTCGGCGATTTCGTCGTCAGACGGTCCAATAACGCTATGTAATAGTCCTTCCTTTTTCAAGGTAGTCAATGAAAATTATTCCATGCGTATCCCAAAATACAGACGCCATAACCTTACCAGCCAACTGTTGCGTTTTTCCACGCTTTGGAGCGGCTTCATCGTGTGCAGTCCACTCGGATAACTGTCGATTGGACTTCGGAGTGAAATAATGGAGCCATGTTTCATCCATTGTCACATATCGACGCAAAATCTCGGGTTTATTACGCTTGATGATCTTCAAATACTGCTCCGAATCATCAACTCGTCGTTGTTTTTGGTCAAAAGTGGTTGGTCAAATACTCGTGAATGATATGATGCACACGTTCATTTGATATCTTTAGAGTGTCTGCTTTTTCATTCAATTTCAATTCACGGTAATTCAAAATCATTTTGTGGATTTTTTTTATGTTTTTGTCGGTAACAACATCTTTTGGGCGTACACTGCGTTCACCGTCTTCGGTGCTCATTTCACCACGCATAGTTAGCATACCAATCGTTGATGGTTGATTTTCCTGGGGCAGTGCACGGAAACTCGGCATCAAGCCAAGTTTTTCTTCAACTGTATTTTCTCCCTTCAAAAAGCAATATTTTATCAACACGCGTCATTCTTTTTATCCATTTCTAACATCTAACATTAAAAAGCGAAAAATAAAATATTATTAACAAATTGAACCAACCTCAAGAAATAAATAAGAAACTCACTAAAAAGTAAAAAATAATCAAACTTAGATTAGAAAATAAAATATGTAGATAAAAAGCATACTAAATAGAAATAAATAAAAAACTTATTTAACCTATCTACTAAATGTATTTTAAATTCAACTATATACACACAATTTAGCTGTACCTACATATACCTATTTATCTGTTTACAATATTATTTTAACTATTACCAAACTATCAGTTTGAAATCGACGCCGAGTCTAGACAATACTAAAAGAATGATATAATTTTGTGACATATACCCAAAATTAAAATACGAACAAAACGAATATAATTTATGGTTCGGAACTGATTAAGATCATAAACATCAATAATCAAATTCTTATTTTATGTTAGTCTCAGTAATGTGAGATATTGGTAAACCTATCAGATATATTTACTTCTACATCTTAAAATTATCTCTATAAAAATTGTCAAAATGTATGTCATGGATACAATTTTGATATGACTTAGAAATTGTGAGAAACTTGACCTCAATAATACTATTCTCACTGATTCTCATTGACAGTCATCTCACACATTCTCTTTTATATTATTTTGTGTTTCAACCTCAATAATCATAGTTATAATTTCAAACTAAAGGTTCATTTAAATATCTCCCTATACTATAACATTATACATTAATATGCTTGTAATTTGTTAGTATTAATGCCCTAAGCCTGCTAAGAGCATTGATACAGCAACAACATTGTATATAGTCTATTCAAAGTTATTTTGTAGATACGTCATCTAAATTTGTGACGTCGAAACGTCGCAATGTTGCCGCATCAGCTCTGAGTTTTAGTTTAGTTTGGCTTTCATATACAACAAAATTCTAATATAAATAAAATAATTGAACAAACATGTTATCAAATATTATCTAGATTAACATTATACTACATCTAAAAACCACAGTTATATAAAGCAACAATAGTTTATAGGTTAGGGTTCTAACCTCTTACCACTATTGCTTTCAAGAATTTTGCACACGTCCGGTAACCGAACGACTTTGACAGGCTCTTTCGTTTACGCGTTCCAACTAATCTGGCAGCATTTTGTATTAAATAGAATCAAATGAGAAGGAAAATATTGTCTATTTCTGTTTATGAGAGGAATTTACACATTGCGGTAGGCAATACATTAAATATTTGGATGAAGTATGTATAAAAAAAATTTGAATATACTATATTACTTGTTGTTCATTGTCGGTTAATACTAGTAAAAACAAAATATTTACATATATATCTTTCAGCAGTCGTAACACTTCAAACCCTAGCAAAACCTCCTGGAGAAACCCTATTCGTGTAATAACACATTTTAATTAAACCAACTGGAGTCTTCCTTTTCTTTTTCGGTAAAAACTAGAAAATGCATAAGCCGGAAGCCGTTCAAAATTAAACAAACAACATTTGCATGTTCCAGTACATAATTATGCAAGGCATTCTCTAGGTAGAGTATTACTTCGGGCCCCATTTTTTATCTAACGCTTTAATTTAACTAAAAACCCGACAATTTACGGCATTCTCGAGGATGTGTACGTGATAATTAACGTTTGTATTAAACCCTTTCCGTTCCCCAATCTCAGTTATTAGATTTTAATCGCTACCTTCTGCGTTATTTATACCCGAACTAATTGAAACTTTTGTCTTTTCTCGTTCTTTTTTTCACCAACGTCGATAGTGCATGCAAAAAAATGAAAAAATGCGGTGTTATTGTCGTTTTGTGTGTGTTAATTTTGATCAATGACGTTGTAGCTCGGGTAAGTGTTTTGTGACAAGTTTCTGTAGATTTGAGTCGATTTTTTTGGGTACAGATGACAGAGAAACAACTACAGGCAGCAGTTAAGTTGGTGAGGAACATGTGTACGGGAAAAACTAAGGCCACAGCTGGTGAGGATTACATTCTTTTGCGAATATCATAATTTTTAAATAATGTTAATTCTCTTTTTAGATGATATTGATAAAATGCATAAAGGCGACTGGGAGGTAGATCACAACGCAATGGTATGCGTTAAAAACCGTCAAATCAAATTTTAATCGTTAAATTTCGAAATATTTAAACGTATCGCAGTTTTTCCATGCAAATGGTCGGAAATTTTGCGATTTTTTGCCATTTTCAATGTATTTCTTAATAAATAATAAATTGTGTACAATGTGTAGATTCTAACATATATTATAAAAAGTATATTTTCAAATAACTGATGGATCTCGGTTTTTCTTACATATCTTTGAAACGAACAGTTCTAAAGCAATTTAACATGTATTTTCGTTTCTCTCGCCCCAGAATACATATATTCTGAGAGTTTAATCTTTATCCGAGATATTTAAAAATATCGCAATTTTTCCATGCAAATGGTCGGAAAATTTGCGATTTTTTGCCATTTTCAATATTTTTATTCCCATTTCTATTCAAATAAACTTAGGTTAATATAAATTACTAGGTTTATGAAGAATTTTACGCTGAATCGAATGGTGGTATAATAAATTGTGCACAATGTTTAGTTTCAAAAAACAGACGGATCTCGGTTTTTCTTACATATCTTTGAAACGGTCAGTTCTAAAGCAATTTAACATGGATTTTCGTTTTCTTCACCCAAAAACACTTATTTTCTGGGAATTTTATATTTATGCGAGATATTTAAAATTATCGCAATTTTTCCATGCAAATGGTCGGAAAATTTGCGATTTTTTGCCATTTTCAATAATTTTATTCCCATTTCTATTCAAATAAACTTAGGTTAATATAAATTACTAGGTTTATGAAGAATTTTACGCTGAATCGAATGGTGGTATAATAAATTGTGCACAATGTTTAGTTTCTAAGATATATGATAAAAAACAGATGGATCTCGGTTTTTCTTACATATCTTTGAAACGGTCAGTTCAAAAGCAATTTAACATGGATTTTCGTTTCTCTCACCCCAAAATACATATATTTTGA
Organism: Rhynchophorus ferrugineus; assembly: GCF_030347505.1. Lineage (NCBI taxonomy): Eukaryota > Metazoa > Arthropoda > Insecta > Coleoptera > Curculionidae > Rhynchophorus > Rhynchophorus ferrugineus. Next base: position 3,752,008 of record NW_027472588.1, read on the forward strand.
AAGTTTTATCTTTATCCGAGATATTTAAAAATATCGCCGTTTTTCCATGCAAATGGTCGGAAATTTTGGGAGTTTTTGCCATTTTCAATGATTTTGTTCCCATTTCTGATCAAGTAATCTCATGTTAATATAAATTACCAGGTTTATAAAGAATTTTACGCTGAATCGAATGGTGGTATAATAAATTGTGCACAATGTTTAGTTTCTAAGATATATGATAAAAAACCGATGGATCTCGGTTTTCCTTACATATCCTTGAAACGGTCAGTTCAAACGCAATTTAACATGGATTTTCGCTTTCTTCACCCAAAAACACATATATTCTGGGAATTTTATCTTTATCCGAGATATTTAAAATTATCGCAATTTTTCCATGCAAATGGTCGGAAAATTTGCGATTTTTTGCCATTTTCAATATTTTTATTCCCATTTCTATTCAAATAAACTTAGGTTAATATAAATTACTAGGTTTATGAAGAATTTTACGCTGAATCGAATGGTGGTATAATAAATTGTGTACAATGTGTAGATTATAACATATATTATAAAAAGTGTATTTTCAAAAAACTAATGGGTCTCGGTTTTTCTTACATATCTTTGAAACGGTCAGTTCTAAAGCAATTTAACATGGATTTTCGTTTTCTTCACCCAAAAATACTTATTTTCTGGGAATTTAATCATTATCCGAGATATTTAAAAATATCGCAATTTTTCCATGCAAATGGTCGGAAAATTTGCGATTTTTTGCCATTTTCAATATTTTTATTCCCATTTCTATTCAAATAAACTTAGGTTAATATAAATTACTAGGTTTATGAAGAATTTTACGCTGAATCGAATGGTGGTATAATAAATTGTGCACAATGTTTAGTTTCTCAGATATATGATAAAAAACAGATGGATCTCGGTTTTTCTTACATATCTTTGAAACGGTCAGTTCTAAGGCAATTTAACATGGATTTTCGTTTTCTTCACCCAAAAACACTTATTTTCTGGGAATTTTATCTTTATTCGAGATATTTAAAAATATCGCAATTTTTCCATGCAAATGGTCGGAAAATTCGCGATTTTTTGCCATTTTCAATATTTTTATTCCCATTTCTATTCAAATAAACTTAGGTTAATATAAATTACTAGGTTTATGAAGAATTTTACGCTGAATCGAATGGTGGTATAATAAATTGTGCACAATGTTTAGTTTCTAAGATATATGATAAAAAACAGATGGATCTCGGTTTTTCTTACATATCTTTGAAACGGTCAGTTCTAAGGCAATTTAACATGGATTTTCGTTTTCTTCACCCAAAAACACTTATTTTCTGGGAATTTTATCTTTATTCGAGATATTTAAAAATATCGCATTTTTTCCATGCAAATCGTCGGAAAATTCGCGATTTTTTGCCATTTTCAATATTTTTATTCCCATTTCTATTCAAATAAACTTAGGTTAATATAAATTACTAGGTTTATGAAGAATTTTACGCTGAATCGAATGGTGGTATAATAAATTGTGCACAATGTTTAGTTTCTAAGATATATGATAAAAAACAGATGGATCTCGGTTTTTCTTACATATCTTTGAAACTGTCAGTTCTAAAGCAATTTAACATGGATTTTCGCTTTCTTCACCCAAAAACACATATTTTCTGGGAATTTTATATTTATCCGAGATATTTAAAAATATGGCAATTTTTCCATGCAAATGGTCGGAAAATTTGCGATTTTTTGCAATTTTCAATATTTTTATTCCTATTTCTATTCAAATAAACTTAGGTTAATATAAATTACTAGGTTTATGAAGAATTTTACGCTGAATCGAGTGGTGATATAATAAATTGTGCACAATGTTTAGTTTCTAAGATATATGATAAAAAAACAGATGGATCTCGGTTTTTCTTACATATCTTTGAAACGGTCAGTTCAAAAGCAATTTAACATGGATTTTCGTTTCTCTCACTCCAAAATACATATATTTTGAAAGTTTTATCTTTATCCGAGATATTAAAAAATATCGCCGTTTTTCCATGCAAATGGTCGGAAATTTTGGGATTTTTTGCCATTTTCAATTATTTTGTTCCCATTTCTGATCAAGTAATCTCACGTTAATATAAATTACCAGATTTATAAAGAATTTTACGATGAATCGAATGGTGATATAATAAGTTGTGCACAATGTTTAGTTTCTAAGATATATGATAAAAAACCGATGGATCTCGGTTTTCCTTACATATCTTTGAAACGGTCAGTTCAAACGCAATTTAACATGGATTTTCGTTTTCTTCACCCAAAAAACACATATCTTCTGGGAATTTTATCTTTATCCGAGATATTTAAAATTATCGCAATTTTTCCATGCAAATGGTCGGAAAATTTGCGATTTTTTACCATTTTCAATATTTTTATTCCCATTTCTATTCAAATAAACTTAGGTTAATATAAATTACTAGGTTTATGAAGAATTTTACGCTGAATCGAATGGTGGTATAATAAATTGTGCACAATGTTTAGTTTCTAAGATATATGATAAAAAACAGATGGATCTCGGTTTTTCTTACATATCTTTGAAACAGTCAGTTCTAAAGCAATTTAACATGGATTTTCGTTTTCTTCACCCAAAAACACTTATTTTCTGGGAATTTTATCTTTATTCGAGATATTTAAAAATATCGCAATTTTTCCATGCAAATGGTCGGAAAATTCTCGATTTTTTGCCATTTTCAATATTTTTATTCCCATTTCTATTCAAATAAACTTAGGTTAATATAAATTACTAGGTTTATGAAGAATTTTACGCTGAATCCAATGGTGGTATAATAAATTGTGCACAATGTTTAGTTTCTAAGATATATGATAAAAAACAGATGGATCTCGGTTTTTCTTACATATCTTTGAAACGGTCAGTTCTAAAGCAATTTAACATGGATTTTCGCTTTCTTCACCCAAAAACACATATTTTCTGGGAATTTTATCTTTATCCGAGATATTTGAAATATGGCAATTTTTCCATGCAAATGGTCGGAAAATTCGCGATTTTTTGCCATTTTCAATATTTTTATTCCCATTTCTATTCAAATAAACTTAGGTTAATATAAATTACTAGGTTTATGAAGAATTTTACGCTGAATCGAATGGTGGTATAATAAATTGTGCACAATGTTTAGTTTCTAAGATATATGATAAAAAACAGATGGATCTCGGTTTTTCTTACATATCTTTGAAACGGTCAGTTCTAAGGCAATTTAACATGGATTTTCGTTTTCTTCACCCAAAAACACTTATTTTCTGGGAATTTTATCTGTATTCGAGATATTTAAAAATATCGCAATTTTTCCATGCAAATGGTCGGAAAATTCGCGATTTTTTGCCATTTTCAATATTTTTATTCCCATTTCTATTCAAATAAACTTAGGTTAATATAAATTACTAGGTTTATGAAGAATTTTACGCTGAATCGAATGGTGGTATAATAAATTGTGCACAATGTTTAGTTTCTAAGATATATGATAAAAAACAGATGGATCTCGGTTTTTCTTACATATCTTTGAAACGGTCAGTTCTAAAGCAATTTAACATGGATTTTCGTTTTCTTCACCCAAAAACACTTATTTTCTGGGAATTTTATCTTTATCCGAGATATTTAAAAATATCGCAATTTTTCCATGCAAATGGTCGGAAAATTTGCGATTTTTTGCCATTTTCAATATTTTTATTCCCATTTCTATTCAAATAAACTTAGGTTAATATAAATTACTAGGTTTATGAAGAATTTTACGCTGAATCGAATGGTGGTATAATAAATTGTGCACAATGTTTAGTTTCTAAGATATATGATAAAAAACAGATGGATCTCGGTTTTTCTTACATATCTTTGAAACGGTCAGTTCAAAAGCAATTTAACATGGATTTTCGTTTCTCTCACTCCAAAATACATATATTTTGAAAGTTTTATCTTTATCCGAGATATTTAAAAATATCGCCGTTTTTCCATGCAAATGGTCGGAAAATTTGCGATTTTTTGCCATTTTCAATTATTTTGTTCCCATTTCTGATCAAGTAATCTCACGTTAATATAAATTACCAGGTTTATAAAGAATTTTACGATGAATCGAATGGTGGTATAATAAATTGTGCACAATGTTTAGTTTCTAAGATATATGATAAAAAACCGATGGATCTCGGTTTTCCTTACATATCTTTGAAACGGTCAGTTCAAACGCAATTTAACATGGATTTTCGTTTTCTTCACCCAAAAAACACATATCTTCTGGGAATTTTATCTTTATCCGAGATATTTAAAATTATCGCAATTTTTCCATGCAAATGGTCGGAAAATTTGCGATTTTTTACCATTTTCAATATTTTTATTCCCATTTCTATTAAAATAAACTTAGGTTAATATAAATTACTAGGTTTATGAAGAATTTTACGCTGAATCGAATGGTGGTATAATAAATTGTGTACAATGTGTAGATTCTAACATATATTATAAAAAGTGTATTTTCAAAAAACTGATGGATCTTGGTTTTTCTTACATATCTTTGAAACGGTCAGTTCTAAAGCAATTTAACATGGATTTTCGTTTTCTTCACCCAAAAATACTTATTTTCTGGGAATTTAATCATTATCCGAGATATTTAAAAATATGGCAATTTTTCCATGCAAATGGTCGGAAAATTTGCGATTTTTTGCCATTTTCAATATTTTTATTCCCATTTCTATTCAAATAAACTTAGGTTAATATAAATTACTAGGTTTATGAAGAATTTTACGCTGAATCGAATGGTGGTATAATAAATTGTGCACAATGTTTAGTTTCTAAGATATATGATAAAAAACAGATGGATCTCGGTTTTTCTTACATATCTTTGAAACGGTCAGTTCAAAAGCAATTTAACATGGATTTTCGCTTTCTTCACCCAAAAACACATATTTTCTGGGAATTTTATCTTTATCCGAGATATTTAAAAATATGGCAATTTTTCCATGCAAATGGTCGGAAAATTTGCGATTTTTTGCCATTTTCAATATTTTTATTCCCATTTCTATTCAAATAAACTTAGGTTAATATAAATTACTAGGTTTATGAAGAATTTTACGCTGAATCGAATGGTGGTATAATAAATTGTGCACAGTGTTTAGTTTCTAAGATATATGATAAAAAACAGATGGATCTCGGTTTTTCTTACATATCTTTGAAACGGTCAGTTCTAAAGCAATTTAACATGGATTTTCGTTTTCTTCACCCAAAAACACTTATTTTCTGGGAATTTTATCTTTATCCGAGATATTTAAAAATATCGCAATTTTTCCATGCAAATGGTCGGAAAATTCGCGATTTTTTGCCATTTTTAATATTTTTATTCCCATTTCTATTCAAATAAACTTAGCTTAATATAAATTACTAGGTTTATGAAGAATTTTACGCTGAATCGAATGGTGGTATAATAAATTGTGCACAATGTTTAGTTTCTAAGATATATGATAAAAAACAGACGGATCTCGGTTTTTCTTACATATCTTTGAAACGGTCAGTTCTAAAGCAATTTAACATGGATTTTCGTTTTCTTCACCCAAAAACACTTATTTTCTGGGAATTTTATCTTTATCCGAGATATTTAAAAATATGGCAATTTTTCCATGCAAATGGTCGGAAAATTCGCGATTTTTTGCCATTTTCAATATTTTTATTCCCATTTCTATTCAAATAAACTTAGGTTAATATAAATTACTAGGTTTATGAAGAATTTTACGCTGAATCTAATGGTGGTATAATAAATTGTGCACAATGTTTAGTTTCTAAGATATATGATAAAAAACAGACGGATCTCGGTTTTTCTTACATATCTTTGAAACGGTCAGTTCTAAAGCAATTTAACATGGATTTTCGTTTTCTTCACCCAAAAACACTTATTTTCTGGGAATTTTATCTTTATCCGAGATATTTAAAAATATGGCAATTTTTCCATGCAAATGGTCGGAAAATTCGCGATTTTTTGCCATTTTCAATATTTTTATTCCCATTTCTATTCAAATAAACTTAGGTTAATATAAATTACTAGGTTTATGAAGAATTTTACGCTGAATCGAATGGTGGTATAATAAATTGTGCACAATGTTTAGTTTCTAAGATATATGATAAAAAACAGATGGATCTCGGTTTTTCTTACATATCTTTGAAACGGTCAGTTCAAAAGCAATTTAACATGGATTTTCGTTTCTCCCACCCCAAAATACATATATTTTGAAAGTTTTATCTTTATCCGAGATATTTAAAAATATCACCGTTTTTCCATGCAAATGGTCGGAAATTTTGGGATTTTTTGCCATTTTCAATGATTTTGTTCCCATTTCTGATCAAGTAATCTCATGTTAATATAAATTACCAGGTTTATAAAGAATTTTACGGTGAATCGAATGGTGGTATAATAAATTGTGCACAATGTTTAGTTTCTAACATATATGATAAAAAACAGATGGATCTCGGTTTTTCTTATATATATTTGAAACGGTCAGTTCAAAAGCAATTTAACATGGATTTTCGCTTTCTTCACCCAAAAACACATATTTTCTGGGAATTTTATCTTTATCCGAGATATTTAAAAATATGGCAATTTTTCCATGCAAATGGTCGGAAAATTTGCGATTTTTTGCCATTTTCAATATTTTTATTCCCATTTCTATTCAAATAAACTTAGGTTAATATAAATTACTAGGTTTATGAAGAATTTTACGCTGAATCGAATGGTGGTATAATAAATTGTGCACAATGTTTAGTTTCTAAGATATATGATAAAAAACAGATGGATCTCGGTTTTTCTTACATATCTTTGAAACGGTCAGTTCAAAAGCAATTTAACATGGATTTTCGTTTCTCTCACCCCAAAATACATATATTTTGAAAGTTTTATCTTTATCCGAGATATTTAAAAATATCGCCGTTTTTCCATGCAAATGGTCGGAAATTTTGGGATTTTTTGCCATTTTCAATGGTTTTGTTCCCATTTCTGATCAAGTAATCTCATGTTAATATAAATTACCAGGTTTATAAAGAATTTTACGGTGAATCGAATGGTGGTATAATAAATTGTGCACAATGTTTAGTTTCTAAGATATATGATAAAAAACCGATGGATCTCGGTTTTTCTTACATATCTTTGAAGCGGCCAGTTCTAGAGCAATTTAACATGGATTTTCGCTTTCTTCACCCAAAAACACATATTTTCTGGGAATTTTATCTTTATCCGAGATATTTAAAAATATGGCAATTTTTCCATGCAAATGGTCGGAAAATTTGCGATTTTTTGCCATTTTCAATATTTTTATTCCTATTTCTATTCAAATAATCTTAGGTTAATATAAATTACTAGGTCTTTGAAGAATTTTACGCCGAATAGAGTGGCGGTATAATAAATTGTGTACAATGTGCAGTTTCTAGGATATATTATAAAAAGCGTATTTTCAAAAAACTGATAGATCTCGGTTTTTCTTACATATCTTTGAAGCGGCCAGTTCTAGAGCAATCTAACATGGATTTTCGTTTTCTTCACCCAAAAACACATATTTTCTGGGAATTTTATCTTTATCCGAGATTTGTAAAAATATATAAATTTTTCCATGCAAATGGTCGGAAAATTTGCGTTTTTTTGCCATTTTCAATGTTTTTGTCCCCATTTCTATTCAAATAATCTTAGGTTAATATAAATTACTAGGTCTTTGAAGAATTTTACGCCGAATCGAATGGTGGTATAATAAATTGTGTACAATGTACAGTTTCTAGGATATATTATAAAAAGTGTATTTTCAAAAAACTGATAGATCTCGGTTTTTCTTACATATCTTTGAAACGGTCAGATCTAAAGCAATTTAACATGGATTTTCGTTTTTTTTCATCCAAAAACACATATTTTCTGGGAATTTTATCTTTATCCGAGATATTTAAAAATATGGCAATTTTTCCATGCAAATGGTCGGAAAATTTGCGATTTTTTGCCATTTTCAATATTTTTATTCCTATTTCTATTCAAATAAACTTAGGTTAATATAAATTACTAGGTTTATGAAGAATTTTACGCTGAATCGAATGGTGGTATAATAAATTGTGTACAATGTACAGTTTCTAGGATATATTATAAAAAGTGTATTTTCTAAAAACTGATAGATCTCGGTTTTTCTTACATATCTTTGAAACGGTCAGATCTAAAGCAATTTAACATGGATTTTCGTTTTTTTCATCCAAAAACACATATTTTCTGGGAATTTTATCTTTATCCGAGATTTTTAAAAATATATCAATTTTTCCATGCAAATGGTCGAAAATTTGCGATTTTTTGCCATTTTCAATATTTTTATTCCTATTTCTATTCAAATGAACTTAGGTTAATATAAATTATTAGGTTTATGAAGAATTTTACGCTGAATCGAATGGTGGTATAATAAATTGTGTACAATATGCAGTTTCTAGGATATATTATAAAAAGTGTATTTTCAAAAAACTGATAGATCTCGGTTTTTTTACATATCTTTGAAACGGTCAGTTCTAAAGCAATTTAACATGGATTTTCGTTTTCTTCGCCCAAAAACACTTATTTTCTGGGAATTTTATCTTTATCCGAGATATTTAAAATTATGGCAATTTTTCCATGCAAATGGTCGGAAAATTTGCGATTTTTTGCCATTTTCAATATTTTTATTCCCATTTCAATTCAAATAAACTTAGGTTAATATAAATTATTAGGTTTATGAAGAATTTTACGCTGAATCGAAAGGTGGTATAATAAATTGTGTACAACGTGCAGTTTCTAGGATATATTATAAAAAGTGTATTTTCAAAAAACTGATAGATCTCGGTTTTTTTTACATATCTTTGAAACGGTCAGTTCTAAAGCAATTTAACATGGATTTTCGTTTTCTTCACCCAAAAACACATATTTTCTGGGAATTTTATATTTATCCGAGATATTTAAAAATATGGCAATTTTTCCATGCAAATGGTCGGAAAATTTGCGATTTTTTGCCATTTTCAATATTTTTATTCCTATTTCTATTCAAATAAACTTAGGTTAATATAAATTACTAGGTTTATGAAGAATTTTACGCTGAATCGAATGGTGGTATAATAAATTGTGCACAATGTTTAGTTTCTAAGATATATGATAAAAAACAGATGGATCTCGGTTTTCTTACATATCTTTGAAACGGTCAGTTCAAAAGCAATTTAACATGGATTTTCGTTTCTCCCACCCCAAAATACATATATTTTGAAAGTTTTATCTTTATCCGAGATATTAAAAAATATCGCCGTTTTTCCATGCAAATGGTCGGAAATTTTGGGATTTTTTGCCATTTTCAATTATTTTGTTCCCATTTCTGATCAAGTAATCTCACGTTAATATAAATTACCAGATTTATAAAGAATTTTACGATGAATCGAATGGTGATATAATAAGTTGTGCACAATGTTTAGTTTCTAAGATATATGATAAAAAACAGATGGATCTCGGTTTTTCTTACATATCTTTGAAACGGTCAGTTCAAAAGCAATTTAACATGGATTTTCGCTTTCTTCACCCAAAAACACATATTTTCTGGGAATTTTATCTTTATCCGAGATATTTAAAAATATGGCAATTTTTCCATGCCAATGGTCGGAAAATTCGCGATTTTTTGCCATTTTCAATATTTTTATTCCCATTTCTATTCAAATAAACTTAGGTTAATATAAATTACTAGGTTTATGAAGAATTTTACGCTGAATCGAATGGTGGTATAATAAATTGTGCACAATGTTTAGTTTCTAAGATATATGATAAAAAACAGATGGATCTCGGTTTTTCTTACATATCTTTGAAACGGTCAGTTCAAAAGCAATTTAACATGGATTTTCGTTTCTCTCACCCCAAAATACATATATTTTGAAAGTTTTATCTTTATCCGAGATATTTAAAAATATCGCCGTTTTTCCATCCATGCATTTTTCCATGCGGTCGGAAAATTCGCGATTTTTTGCCATTTTCAATATTTTTATTCCCATTTCTATTCAAATAAACTTAGGTTAATATAAATTACTAGGTTTATGAAGAATTTTACGCTGAATCGAATGGTGGTATAATAAATTGTGTACAATGTGCAGTTTCTATGATATATTATAAAAAGTGTATTTTCAAAAAACTGATAGATCTCGGTTTTTCTTACATATCTTTGAAACGGTCAGTTCTAGAGCAATTTAACATGGATTTTCGTTTTCTTCACCCAAAAACACATATTTTCTGGGAATTTTATCTTTATCCGAGATATTTAAAATTATCGCAATTTTTCCATGCAAATGGTCGGAAAATTTGCGATTTTTTGCCATTTTCAATATTTTTATTCCCATTTCAATTCAAATATACTTAGGTTAATATAAATTACTAGGTTTATGAAAAATTTTACGCTGAATCGAATGGTGGTATAATAAATTGTGTACATTGTGCAGTTTCTAGGATATATTATAAAAAGTGTATTTTCAAAAAACTGATAGATCTCGGTTTTTCTTACATATCTTTGAAACGGCCAGTTCTAGAGCAATCTAACATGGATTTTCGTTTTCTTCACCCAAAAACACATATTTTCTGGGAATTTTATCTTTATCCGAGATTTTTAAAAATATATCAATTTTTCCATGCAAATGGTCGAAAATTTGCGATTTTTTGCCATTTTCAATATTTTTATTCCTATTTCTATTCAAATGAACTTAGGTTAATATAAATTATTAGGTTTATGAAGAATTTTACGCTGAATCGAATGGTGGTATAATAAATTGTGTACAATATGCAGTTTCTAGGATATATTATAAAAAGTGTATTTTCAAAAAACTGATAGATCTCGGTTTTTTTACATATCTTTGAAACGGTCAGTTCTAAAGCAATTTAACATAGATTTTCGTTTTCTTCGCCCAAAAACACTTATTTTTTGGGAATTTTATCTTTATCCGAGATATTTAAAATTATCGCAATTTTTCCATGCAAATGGTCGGAAAATTTGCGATTTTTTGCCATTTTCAATATTTTTATTCCCATTTCAATTCAAATAAACTTAGGTTAATATAAATTATTAGGTTTATGAAGAATTTTACGCTGAATCGAATGGTCGTATAATAAATTGTGTACAATGTGCAGTTTCTAGGATATATTATAAAAAGTGTATTTTCAAAAAACTGATAGATCTCGGTTTTTCTTACATATCTTTGAAACGGTCAGTTCTAAAGCAATTTAACATGGATTTTCGTTTTTTTCATCCAAAAACACATATTTTCTGGGAATTTTATCTTTATCCGAGATTTTTAAAAATATATCAATTTTTCCATGCAAATGGTCGAAAATTTGCGATTTTTTGCCATTTTCAATATTTTTATTCCTATTTCTATTCAAATGAACTTAGGTTAATATAAATTATTAGGTTTATGAAGAATTTTACGCTGAATCGAATGGTGGTATAATAAATTGTGCACAATGTTTAGTTTCTAAGATATATGATAAAAAACAGATGGATCTCGGTTTTTCTTACATATCTTTGAAACGGTCAGTTCAAAAGCAATTTAACATGGATTTTCGTTTTCTTCACCCAAAAACGCTTATTTTCTGGGAATTTTATCTTAAAATAAAATTTATGGGAATTTATCTTAAAAATATCGCAATTTTTCCATGCAAATGGTCGGAAAATTCGCGATTTTTTGCCATTTTCAATATTTTTATTCCCATTTATATTCAAATAAACTTAGGTTAATATAAATTACTAGGTTTATGAAGAATTTTACGCTGAATCGAATGGTGGTATAATAAATTGTGCACAATGTTTAGTTTCTAAGATATATGATAAAAAACAGATGGATCTCGGTTTTACTTACATATCTTTGAAACGGTCAGTTCTAAAGCAATTTAACATGGATTTTCGTTTTCTTCACCCAAAAACACTTATTTTCTGGGAATTTTATCTTTATTCGAGATATTTAAAAATATAGCAATTTTTCCATGCAAATGGTCGGAAAATTCGCGATTTTTTGCCATTTTCAATATTTTTATTCCCATTTCTATTCAAATAAACTTAGGTTAATATAAATTACTAGGTTTATGAAGAATTTACGCTGAATCGAATGGTGGTATAATAAATTGTGCACAATGTTTAGTTTCTAAGATATATGATAAAAAACAGATGGATCTCGGTTTTTCTTACATATCTTTGAAACGGTCAGTTCAAAAGCAATTTAACATGGATTTTCGTTTCTCCCACCCCAAAATACATATATTTTGAAAGTTTTATCTTTATCCGAGATATTAAAAAATATCGCCGTTTTTCCATGCAAATGGTCGGAAATTTTGGGATTTTTTGCCATTTTCAATTATTTTGTTCCCATTTCTGATCAAGTAATCTCACGTTAATATAAATTACCAGGTTTATAAAGAATTTTACGGTGAATCGAATGGTGGTATAATAAATTGTGCACAATGTTTAGTTTCTAAGATATATGATAAAAAACAGATGGATCTCGGTTTTTCTTACATATCTTTGAAACGGTCAGTTCAAAAGCAATTTAACATGGATTTTCGCTTTCTTCACCCAAAAACACATATTTTCTGGGAATTTTATATTTATCCGAGATATTTAAAAATATGGCAATTTTTCCATGCAAATGGTCGGAAAATTTGCGATTTTTTGCCATTTTCAATATTTTTATTCCCATTTTTATTCAAATAAACTTAGGTTAATATAAATTACTAGGTTTATGAAGAATTTTACGCTGAATCGAATGGTGGTATAATAAATTGTGCACAATGTTTAGTTTCTAAGATATATGATAAAAAACAGATGGATCTCGGTTTTTCTTACATATCTTTGAAACGGTCAGTTCAAAAGCAATTTAACATGGATTTTCGTTTCTCCCACCCCAAAATACATATATTTTGAAAGTTTTATCTTTATCCGAGATATTTAAAAATATCGCCGTTTTTCCATGCAAATGGTCGGAAATTTTGGGATTTTTTGCCATTTTCAATGATTTTGTTCCCATTTCTGATCAAGTAATCTCATGTTAATATAAATTACCAGGTTTATAAAGAATTTTACGGTGAATCGAATGGTGGTATAATAAATTGTGCACAATGTTTAGTTTCTAACATATATGATAAAAAACAGATGGATCTCGGTTTTTCTTACATATCTTTGAAACAGTCAGTTCAAAAGCAATTTAACATGGATTTTCGTTTCTCTCACCCCAAAATACATATATTTTGAAAGTTTTATCTTTATCCGAAATATTTAAAAATATCGCCGTTTTTCCATGCAAATGGTCGGAAAATTCGCGATTTTTTGCCATTTTCAATATTTTTATTCCCATTTCTATTCAAATAAACTTAGGTTAATATAAATTACTAGGTCTTTGAAGAATTTTACGCCGAATAGAGTGGCGGTATAATAAATTGTGTACAATGTGCAGTTTCTAGGATATATTATAAAAAGTGTATTTTCAAAAAACTGATAGATCTCGGTTTTTCTTACATATCTTTGAAGCGGCCAGTTCTAGAGCAATCTAACATGGATTTTCGTTTTTTTCATCCAAAAACACATATTTTCTGGGAATTTTATCTTTATCCGAGATTTTTAAAAATATATCAATTTTTCCACGCAAATGGTCGAAAATTTGCGATTTTTTGCCATTTTCAATATTTTTATTCCAATTTCTATTCAAATAAACTTAGGTTAATATAAATTACTAGGTTTATGAAGAATTTTACGCTGAATCGAATGGTGGTATAATAAATTGTGTACAATGTGCAGTTTCTAGGATATATTATAAAAAGTGTATTTTCAAAAAACTGATAGATCTCGGTTTTTTTACATATCTTTGAAATGGTCAGTTCTAAAGCAATTTAACATGGATTTTCGTTTTCTTCACCCAAAAACACTTATTTTCTGGGAATTTTATATTTATCCGAGATATTTAAAGATATGGCAATTTTTCCATGCAAATGGTCGGAAAATTTGCGATCTTTTGCCATTTTCAATATTTTTATTCCCATTTCAATTCAAATATACTTAGGTTAATATAAATTACTAGGTTTATGAAAAATTTTACGCTGAATCGAATGGTGGTATAATAAATTGTGTACATTGTGCAGTTTCTAGGATATATTATAAAAAGTGTATTTTCAAAAAACTGATAGATCTCGGTTTTTCTTACATATCTTTGAAACGGCCAGTTCTAGAGCAATCTAACATGGATTTTCGTTTTCTTCACCCAAAAACACATATTTTCTGGGAATTTTATCTTTATCCGAGATATTTAAAATTATCGCAATTTTTCCATGCAAATGGTCGGAAAATTTGCGATTTTTTGCCATTTTCAATATTTTTATTCCCATTTCAATTCAAATATACTTAGGTTAATATAAATTACTAGGTTTATGAAAAATTTTACGCTGAATCGAATGGTGGTATAATAAATTGTGTACATTGTGCAGTTTCTAGGATATATTATAAAAAGTGTATTTTCAAAAAACTGATAGATCTCGGTTTTTCTTACATATCTTTGAAACGGCCAGTTCTAGAGCAATCTAACATGGATTTTCGTTTTCTTCACCCAAAAACACATATTTTCTGGGAATTTTATCTTTATCCGAGATTTTTAAAAATATATCAATTTTTCCATGCAAATGGTCGAAAATTTGCGATTTTTTGCCATTTTCAATATTTTTATTCCTATTTCTATTCAAATGAACTTAGGTTAATATAAATTATTAGGTTTATGAAGAATTTTACGCTGAATCGAATGGTGGTATAATAAATTGTGTACAATATGCAGTTTCTAGGATATATTATAAAAAGTGTATTTTCAAAAAACTGATAGATCTCGGTTTTTTTACATATCTTTGAAACGGTCAGTTCTAAAGCAATTTAACATAGATTTTCGTTTTCTTCGCCCAAAAACACTTATTTTTTGGGAATTTTATCTTTATCCGAGATATTTAAAATTATCGCAATTTTTCCATGCAAATGGTCGGAAAATTTGCGATTTTTTGCCATTTTCAATATTTTTATTCCCATTTCAATTCAAATAAACTTAGGTTAATATAAATTATTAGGTTTATGAAGAATTTTACGCTGAATCGAATGGTCGTATAATAAATTGTGTACAATGTGCAGTTTCTAGGATATATTATAAAAAGTGTATTTTCAAAAAACTGATAGATCTCGGTTTTTCTTACATATCTTTGAAACGGTCAGATCTAAAGCAATTTAACATGGATTTTCGTTTTTTTTCATCCAAAAACACATATTTTCTGGGAATTTTATCTTTATCCGAGATTTTTAAAAATATATCAATTTTTCCATGCAAATGGTCGAAAATTTGCGATTTTTTGCCATTTTCAATATTTTTATTCCTATTTCTATTCAAATGAACTTAGGTTAATATAAATTATTAGGTTTATGAAGAATTTTACGCTGAATCGAATGGTGGTATAATAAATTGTGCACAATGTTTAGTTTCTAAGATATATGATAAAAAACAGATGGATCTCGGTTTTTCTTACATATCTTTGAAACGGTCAGTTCTAAAGCAATTTAACATGGATTTTCGTTTTCTTCACCCAAAAACGCTTATTTTCTGGGAATTTTATCTTAAAATAAAATTTATGGGAATTTATCTTAAAAATATCGCAATTTTTCCATGCAAATGGTCGGAAAATTCGCGATTTTTTGCCATTTTCAATATTTTTATTCCCATTTATATTCAAATAAACTTAGGTTAATATAAATTACTAGGTTTATGAAGAATTTTACGCTGAATCGAATGGTGGTATAATAAATTGTGCACAATGATTAGTTTCTAAGATATATGATAAAAAACAGATGGATCTCGGTTTTACTTACATATCTTTGAAACGGTCAGTTCTAAAGCAATTTAACATGGATTTTCGTTTTCTTCACCCAAAAACACTTATTTTCTGGGAATTTTATCTTTATTCGAGATATTTAAAAATATAGCAATTTTTCCATGCAAATGGTCGGAAAATTCGCGATTTTTTGCCATTTTCAATATTTTTATTCCCATTTCTATTCAAATAAACTTAGGTTAATATAAATTACTAGGTTTATGAAGAATTTACGCTGAATCGAATGGTGGTATAATAAATTGTGCACAATGTTTAGTTTCTAAGATATATGATAAAAAACAGATGGATCTCGGTTTTTCTTACATATCTTTGAAACGGTCAGTTCAAAAGCAATTTAACATGGATTTTCGTTTCTCCCACCCCAAAATACATATATTTTGAAAGTTTTATCTTTATCCGAGATATTTAAAAATATCGCCGTTTTTCCATGCAAATGGTCGGAAATTTTGGGATTTTTTGCCATTTTCAATTATTTTGTTCCCATTTCTGATCAAGTAATCTCACGTTAATATAAATTACCAGGTTTATAAAGAATTTTACGGTGAATCGAATGGTGGTATAATAAATTGTGCACAATGTTTAGTTTCTAAGATATATGATAAAAAACAGATGGATCTCGGTTTTTCTTACATATCTTTGAAACGGTCAGTTCAAAAGCAATTTAACATGGATTTTCGCTTTCTTCACCCAAAAACACATATTTTCTGGGAATTTTATCTTTATCCGAGATATTTAAAAATATGGCAATTTTTCCATGCAAATGGTCGGAAAATTTGCGATTTTTTGCCATTTTCAATATTTTTATTCCTATTTCTATTCAAATAAATTTAGGTTAATATAAATTACTAGGTTTATGAAGAATTTTACGCTGAATCGAATGGTGGTATAATAAATTGTGTACAATGTGCAGTTTCTAGGATATATGATAAAAAACAGATGGATCTCGGTTTTTCTTACATATCTTTGAAACGGTCAGTTCAAAAGCAATTTAACATGGATTTTCGTTTCTCCCACCCCAAAATACATATATTTTGAAAGTTTTATCTTTATCCGAGATATTTAAAAATATCGCCGTTTTTCCATGCAAATGGTCGGAAATTTTGGGATTTTTTGCCATTTTCAATGATTTTGTTCCCATTTCTGATCAAGTAATCTCACGTTAATATAAATTACCAGATTTATAAAGAATTTTACGATGAATCGAATGGTGATATAATAAGTTGTGCACAATGTTTAGTTTCTAACATATATGATAAAAAACAGATGGATCTCGGTTTTTCTTACATATCTTTGAAACAGTCAGTTCAAAAGCAATTTAACATGGATTTTCGTTTCTCTCACCCCAAAATACATATATTTTGAAAGTTTTATCTTTATCCGAAATATTTAAAAATATCGCCGTTTTTCCATGCAAATGGTCGGAAAATTCGCGATTTTTTGCCATTTTCAATATTTTTATTCCCATTTCTATTCAAATAAACTTAGGTTAATATAAATTACTAGGTCTTTGAAGAATTTTACGCCGAATAGAGTGGCGGTATAATAAATTGTGTACAATGTGCAGTTTCTAGGATATATTATAAAAAGTGTATTTTCAAAAAACTGATAGATCTCGGTTTTTCTTACATTTCTTTGAAACGGTCAGATCTAAAGCAATTTAACATGGATTTTCGTTTTTTTCATCCAAAAACACATATTTTCTGGGAATTTTAACTTTATCCAAGATATTTAAAAATATGGCAATTTTTCCATGCAAATGGTCGGAAAATTTGCGATTTTTTGCCATTTTCAATATTTTTATTCCTATTTCTATTCAAATAAACTTAGGTTAATATAAATTATTAGGTTTATGAATAATTTTACGCTGAATCGAATGGTGGTATAATAAATTGTGTACAATGTACAGTTTCTAGGATATATTATAAAAAGTGTATTTTCAAAAAACTGATAGATCTCGGTTTTTCTTACATTTCTTTGAAACGGTCAGATCTAAAGCAATTTAACATGGATTTTCGTTTTTTTCATCCAAAAACACATATTTTCTGGGAATTTTATCTTTATCCGAGATTTGTAAAAATATATCAATTTTTCCATGCAAATGGTCGGAAAATTTGCGTTTTTTTGCCATTTTCAATGTTTTTGTCCCCATTTCTATTCAAATAATCATAGGTTAATATAAATTACTAGGTCTTTGAAGAATTTTACGCCGAATCGAATGGTGGTATAATAAATTGTGTACAATGTACAGTTTCTAGGATATATTATAAAAAGTGTATTTTCAAAAAACTGATAGATCTCGGTTTTTCTTACATTTCTTTGAAACGGTCAGATCTAAAGCAATTTAACATGGATTTTCGTTTTTTTCATCCAAAAACACATATTTTCTGGGAATTTTATCTTTATCCGGGATTTTTAAAAATATGGCAATTTTTCCATGCAAATGGTCGGAAAATTTGCGATTTTTTGCCATTTTCAATATTTTTATTCCTATTTCTATTCAAATAAACTTAGGTTAATATAAATTATTAGGTTTATGAATAATTTTACGCTGAATCGAATGGTGGTATAATAAATTGTGTACAATGTACAGTTTCTAGGATATATTATAAAAAGTGTATTTTCAAAAAACTGATAGATCTCGGTTTTTCTTACATTTCTTTGAAACGGTCAGATCTAAAGCAATTTAACATGGATTTTCGTTTTTTTCATCCAAAAACACATATTTTCTGGGAATTTTATCTTTATCCGAGATATTTAAAAATATGGCAATTTTTCCATGCAAATGGTCGGAAAATTTGCGATTTTTTGCCATTTTCAATATTTTTATTCCTATTTCTATTCAAATAAACTTAGGTTAATATAAATTATTAGGTTTATGAAAAATTTTACGCTGAATCGAATGGTGGTATAATAAATTGTGTACAACGTGCAGTTTCCATGATATATTATAAAAAGTGTATTTTCAAAAAACTAATGGCTCTCGGTTTTTCTTACATATCTTTGAAACGGTCAGTTCTAAAGTAATTTAACATGGATTTTCGTTTTTTTCATCCAAAAACACATATTTTCTGGGAATTTTATCTTTATCCGAGATTTTTAAAAATATATCAATTTTTCCACGCAAATGGTCGAAAATTTGCGATTTTTTGCCATTTTCAATATTTTTATTCCTATTTCTATTCAAATAAACTTAGGTTAATATAAATTACTAGGTTTATGAAGAATTTTACGCTGAATCGAATGGTGGTATAATAAATTGTGTACAACGTGCAGTTTCTAGGATATATTATAAAAAGTGTATTTTCAAAAAACTGATAGATCTCGGTTTTTTTTACATATCTTTGAAACGGTCAGTTCTAAAGCAATTTAACATGGATTTTCGTTTTCTTCGCCCAAAAACACTTATTTTCTGGGAATTTTATCTTTATCCGAGATATTTAAAAATATGGCAATTTTTCCATGCAAATGGTCGGAAAATTTGCGATTTTTTGCCATTTTCAATATTTTTATTCCCATTTCAATTCAAATATACTTAGGTTAATATAAATTACTAGGTTTATGAAAAATTTTACGCTGAATCGAATGGTGGTATAATAAATTGTGTACATTGTGCAGTTTCTAGGATATATTATAAAAAGTGTATTTTCAAAAAACTGATAGATCTCGGTTTTTTTTACATATCTTTGAAACGGTCAGTTCTAAAGCAATTTAACATGGATTTTCGTTTTCTTCACCCAAAAACACATATTTTCTGGGAATTTTATCTTTATCCGAGATATTTAAAATTATGGCAATTTTTCCATGCAAATGGTCGGAAAATTTGCGATTTTTTGCCATTTTCAATATTTTTATTCCCATTTCAATTCAAATATACTTAGGTTAATATAAATTATTAGGTTTATGAAAAATTTTACGCTGAATCGAATGGTGGTATAATAAATTGTGTACAATGTGCAGTTTCTATGATATATTATAAAAAGTGTATTTTCAAAAAACTGATAGATCTCGGTTTTTCTTACATATCTTTGAAACGGTCAGTTCTAAAGCAATTTAACATGGATTTTCGTTTTCTTCACCCAAAAACACATATTTTCTGGGAATTTTATCTTTATCCGAGATATTTAAAATTATCGCAATTTTTCCATGCAAATGGTCGGAAAATTTGCGATTTTTTGCCATTTTCAATATTTTTATTCCCATTTCTATTCAAATAAACTTAGGTTAATATAAATTACTAGGTTTATGAAGAATTTTACGCTGAATCCAATGGTGGTATAATAAATTGTGCACAATGTTTAGTTTCTAAGATATATCATAAAAAACAGATGGATCTCGGTTTTTCTTACATATCTTTGAAACGGTCAGTTCAAAAGCAATTTAACATAGATTTTCGTTTCTTCACCCCAAAATACATATTTTCTGGGAATTTTATATTTATCCGAGATATTTAAAAATATGGCAATTTTTCCATGAAAATGGTCGGAAAATTTGCGATTGTTTGCCATTTTCAATATTTTTATTCCCATTTCTATTCAAATAAACTTAGGTTAATATAAATTACTAGGTTTATGAAGAATTTTACGCTGAATCGAATGGTGGTATAATAAATTGTGTACAATGTGCAGTTTCTATGATATATTATAAAAAGTGTATTTTCAAAAAACTGATAGATCTCGGTTTTCCTTACATATCTTTGAAACGGTCAGTTCTAAAGCAATTTAATATGGATTTTCGTTTTTTTCACCCAAAAACACATATTTTCTGGGAGTTTTATCTTTATCCGAGATATTTAAAAATATCACAATTTTTCCATGCAAATGGTCGGAAAATTTGCGTTTTTTTGCCATTTTCAATGTTTTTGTTCCCATTTCTATTCAAATAATCTTAGGTTAATATAAATTACTAGGTTTATGAAGAATTTTACGCTGAATCGAATGGTGGTATAATAAATTGTGTACAATGTGCAGTTTCTAGGATATATTATAAAAAGTGTATTTTCAAAAAACTGATAGATCTCGGTTTTTCTTACATATCTTTGAAACGGTCAGTTCTAAAGCAATTTAACATGGATTTTCGTTTTCTTCACCCAAAAACACTTATTTTCTAGGAATTTTATCTTTATCCAAGATATTTAAAAATATGGCAATTTTTCCATGCAAATGGTCGGAAAATTTGCGATTTTTTGCCATTTTCAATATTTTTATTCCCATTTCTATTCAAATAAACTTAGGTTAATATAAATTACTAGGTTTATGAAGAATTTTACGCTGAATCGAATGGTGGTATAATAAATTGTGCACAATGTTTAGTTTCTAAGATATATGATAAAAAACAGATGGATCTCGGTTTTTCTTACATATCTTTGAAACGGTCAGTTCAAAAGCAATTTAACATGGATTTTCGCTTTCTTCACCCAAAAACACATATTTTCTGGGAATTTTATATTTATCCGAGATATTTAAAAATATGGCAATTTTTCCATGCAAATGGTCGGAAAATTTGCGATTTTTTGCCATTTTCAATATTTTTATTCCTATTTCTATTCAAATAAACTTAGGTTAATATAAATTACTAGGTTTATGAAGAATTTTACGCTGAATCGAATGGTGGTATAATAAATTGTGTACAATGTGCAGTTTCTATGATATATTATAAAAAGTATATAAAAAAAGTGTATTTTCAAAAAACTGATAGATCTCGGTTTTCCTTACATATCTTTGAAACGGTCAGTTCTAAAGCAATTTAATATGGATTTTCGTTTTTTTCACCCAAAAACACATATTTTCTGGGAGTTTTATCTTTATCCGAGATATTTAAAAATATCACAATTTTTCCATGCAAATGGTCGGAAAATTTGCGTTTTTTTGCCATTTTCAATGTTTTTGTTCCCATTTCTATTCAAATAATCTTAGGTTAATATAAATTACTAGGTTTATGAAGAATTTTACGCTGAATCGAATGGTGGTATAATAAATTGCGCACAATGTGTAGTTTCTAAGATATATTATAAAAATTGTATTTTCAAAAAACTGATGGATCTCGGTTTTTCTTACATATCTTTGAAACGGTCAGTTCTAAAGCAATTTAACATGGATTTTCGTTTTTTTCACCCAAAAGCACATATTTTCTGGGAGTATTATCTTTATCCGAGATATTCAAAAATATCGCGATTTTTCCATGCAAATGGTCGGAAAATTTGCAATTTTTGACCATTGTCAATGTTTCTGATCCCATATCTATTCAAATAAACTTAGATTAATATATATTACTAGTTTTATGAAGAATTTTACGCTGAATCGTATGGTGGTATAATAAATTGTGTACAATGTGTAGTTTCTAAGATATATTATAAAAATTGTATTTTCAAAAAACTGATGGATCTCGGTTTTTCTTACATATCTTTGAAACGGTCAGTTCTAAAGCAATTTAACATGGATTTTCGTTTTTTTCACCCAAAAGCACATATTTTCTGGGAGTATTATCTTTATCCGAGATATTCAAAAATATCGCGATTTTTCCATGCAAATGGTCGGAAAATTTGCGATTTTTGGCCATTTTCAATGTTTCTGTTCCCATATCTATTCAAATTATCTTAGGTAAATATAAATTACTAGGTTTATGAAGAATTTTACGCTGAATCGAATGGTGGTATAATAAATTGTGTACAATGTGCAGTTTCTATGATATATTATAAAAAGTGTATTTTCAAAAAACTGATAGATCTCGGTTTTTCTTACATATCTTTGAAACGGTCAGTTCTAAAGCAATTTAACATGGACTTTCGTTTTTTTCACCCAAAAGCACATATTTTCTGGGAGTATTATCTTTATCCGAGATATTCAAAAATATCGCGATTTTTCCATGCAAATGGTCGGAAAATTTGCGATTTTTGGCCATTTTCAATGTTTCTGTTCCCATATCTATTCAAATTATCTTAGGTAAATATAAATTACTAGGTTTATGAAGAATTTTACGCTGAATCGAATGGTGGTATAATAAATTGTGTACAATGTGCAGTTTCTAGGATATATTATAAAAAGTGTATTTTCAAAAAACTGATAGATCTCGGTTTTTCTTACATATCTTTGAAACGGTCAGTTCTAAAGCAATTTAACATGGATTTTCGTTTTCTTCACCCGAAAACACTTATTTTCTAGGAATTTTATCTTTATCAGAGATATTTAAAAATATCGCAATTTTTCCATGCAAATGGTCGGAAAATTTGCGATTTTTTGCCATTTTCAATATTTTTATTCCCATTTCTATTCAAATAAACTTAGGTTAATATAAATTACTAGGTTTATGAAGAATTTTACGCTGAATCGAATGGTGGTATAATAAATTGTGTACAATGTGCAGTTTCTATGATATATTATAAAAAGTATATAAAAAAAAGTGTATTTTCAAAAAACTGATAGATCTCGGTTTTTCTTACATATCTTTGAAACGGTCAGTTCTAAAGCAATTTAACATGGATTTTCGTTTTCTTCACCCAAAAACACATATTTTCTGGGAATTTTATCTTTATCCGAGATATTTAAAATTATCGCAATTTTTCCATGCAAATGGTCGGAAAATTTGCGATTTTTTGCCATTTTCAATATTTTTATTCCTATTTCTATTCAAATAAACTTAGGTTAATATAAATTACTAGGTTTATGAAGAATTTTACGCTGAATCGAATGGTGGTATAATAAATTGTGTACAATGTGCAGTTTCTATGACATATTATAAAAAGTGTATTTTCAAAAAACTGATAGATCTCGGTTTTTCTTACATATCTTTGAAACGGTCAGTTCTAAAGCAATTTAACATGGATTTTCGTTTTTTTTTTCACCCCAAGACACATATTTTCTGGGAGTTTTATCTTTATCCGAGTTATTAAAAATTATAGCCGTTTTTCCATGCAAATGGTCGGAATATTTGCGATTTTTTGACATTTTCAATATTTTTGTTCCCATTTCTGTTAAAAGAATCTCAGGTTAATGTAACTTACTATGCTTTTAAAGAATTTTACGGTGAATCGAATGGTGGTACAGCAAATTTTATACAGTCTTTAGTTTTTAAGATATATTATAAAAAGTGTTCAAAGAAACTGATGGATCTCGGTTTTTCTTATATATATTTTAATTCCTACCATGACTAACATATTGTTGATAAACACCGCCATATTCCAAGATGATAATACTTTCATACACACAGTCAAAAAGATTTAATCTCGGTTTGGTTTGGTACCATCTTCCGTACACATAATACAAAGTTTTGAAACATTCTCGCAATTATTTTGATGGCCTATAATTTTGCTCAAAGAAAAGTAAGTGTGGCTTTCATAAAAAGTGCATTTGGTCTTTATATTTGTTTTCCTTATGATTGAAAAATTATATCGTCTAAATGGTGACCGAGAGTTTCAATGCGAAGAAACTTACGACTCGTTTTAATTCATTTTTCATGACATCCTGCAACATCTGAGGCTAAATTTCTTCAATTTTCTGACGAATATTGTCTTTAAGATGTTGAATCGTTTGGGGCTTATTAACATAAATTTTTTCTTTTAAAAAACGCCATAAGAAAAAGTATGATGCTGTTAAATTCGGAGATCTGGCTGGTTATGCTAAATCGCCACTTTGCGAAACTAGCTATCGTGGAAATAAGTTATTAAATTATTGAATTGTTGAACGAGCAGTGTGTGCTCTGGTCGCATCTTGCTGAAACCACATACACTTTTGTCCTTGCTCTTCCATTTCAGGCACAAGAAAATTTAGAATCATGTCTTGGTACCCTTCAGCAGTAAGAGAAAGTATAAAACCTTGGTTATTTAAAAAAAATTCGGACCAATGTTGTTTTCAGTGTGAATACCTCACCATAGAGTTGTTTTTAGTGGATATAATGATTTTTCATGAATTAATTGCGGATTCTGTTTTCCCCAGAACCGACCGTTCTATTTATTGACGCGCCACTGAGAAGAAAATGGTCTCCAGGCAGACTTAGGATTGCATTACTGTACTCAACTCGTCGATCAGTATCTCTCGGTAGCAATTTTTAGACTAAATGAATTTTGGACGGGAGCATTTTCAAATCAGTTTTCAAAATTCGCCTTAAACTGCGTGCAGAAATGTGTAACTGGGCATCACGTCTCCGAATTGATGTTTCTAGAGACACTATCACGCACCAGAGCCACATTTTCAGCGTTACGAGATGTCCGTTGTCTTCCAGAACGAGGCCTGTCTGCTGTCATACTGTACTGTCGAAAATTTGGATGTAAACGATAAATTGTGGTTTTGTGAGGCACTAGATGTTTAGGATATTCTTGAGGCAATTTCCGCTGAGTAGCGATAATTAAACAATTAGTTTCAATAAATATTGTCACTATATTTGCTCTTTCTTGTGGCGTATATTTATCCATAATAAACCTTGGACGTCTACACAACACAATAGTTAAAGAGAAATTGAGCTAAACATCAAAATGGTAGCGGGAGTTTTGCCCCATCTGTTATATTGTCATAATATAATGTGTGTCATAATATGCTCATATATATAGCCAAAAATGTTCAATCCCTAGTCAGCACCATCGCCAAGTCTCAACA
Organism: Rhynchophorus ferrugineus; assembly: GCF_030347505.1. Lineage (NCBI taxonomy): Eukaryota > Metazoa > Arthropoda > Insecta > Coleoptera > Curculionidae > Rhynchophorus > Rhynchophorus ferrugineus. The sequence goes on from NW_027472588.1 coordinate 3,777,518, forward strand.
TAATTGAACCATTATGTTCTAGAGGTGTCATTGAGGAGTAGATTTCCATCTTTAGCATCAATGAAGCAATTGGTGGATGTTTTGGTACAAGAATAGGAAAATATTCCATTGAAAACTATTCAAACAGTATTCCACAAAGAATTATAAGCTGTTTTATAAGAAGATAGTGGCTCAAAACCTTATTTGAAAATAAATCCCATATTATTTGGTCAATTCCACGTATATAAAATATAATGTTATGGCAAAATTATTAGCTTTCTATATGAAATAGAATTGTTTTCTACAAGTTGTAATTGTTTTGATGTTTCAGTGTTATATGTGGTGTTCTTTAAATATGTACAAATTGGTAAGAAGATAACTTGTGCATATAACTTTCTAAATGAATGATATTTTCATTCTCATTCTCAGATGGATAAAAACAACAGATTTGATCGAAAATCCGCAGACGCACAACTGGCTCAGCTACCAGAAAGTATGCAGAAGTATGTCAATAAATGTATTGGCCAATGTGAAAATGCGGGTATGTGATAATATGTTTTATATTTTAAGTTCAGACTAACATTTTTAACTAATATAGCTACAAATTTTGATGATAAATGCTATGCAGCGTGGGAATACTCAAAATGCATGTACTTTTGTGATCCAGAGGTAAGCTCACCATAAACTCAAAATATCCTGTTCATATTCAGTTTTATCTCAATTTTAGAAATACTTCTTACCATAAGCTAATAGAAGTTATGTCATAAATGAAGATGCAGTGAGACTCGAATTTATCTAAATAAAATAATGTTATTGAAACAATAATGCATTTTTTTTATTTTATCCCAAGTAAATATAAAAACAAACGATCTTGCCCTTTTTACCACATATTAAAGTTTTGGTCATCGGACTGCTCGAAACTTGCGCATATCAACAACAATAGTTGACTACTTTATGTCTAATAACAATTCAGAATAAGCGCCAGAAGAAATGAATCAATGTTGATATGAGAATAAATAACTGTAAAGGAGATAATTTTTTTATTTCGAATATGTTTATAATCTTAGCATACATATTCCTTCATAAAATATTAAAATATGTATTAACCATATATATATATATATATATATATATATATATATATATATATATATATATATATATATATATATATATATATAGCTGTTAAGGGATCAAAGAAACAAGCTCGAGTACACCAAGCTTGCACGCTCCACGGAACAGTCTACAATGGGTAATGGATAGTTGGATGAACACGAGGGACCTAATGGCATTATCTAAATCTGTACAGCTTTGATTTCTGCTTTTAATATTCGCCCGTCCATAATTGGTTCTGTAATTGTTTTTGCGGTCGGGATGGACGGACGGACGGACCAGCGTCGGGACGCCGACGTCGTGTGGACGCTGACGCCCTCCCATCGTAGTGGTTATTAGCTGTCGGCGATAGTCCTTTGAAGCCGATACGGGCCAGAAGGGGGTGAGGTGGTTTTTCGCGTGGAATTTTTCGACATCAAACGTCGACGATGGGTTGATTTCGACAGAGCCGGGGGTGACTAAGTCATCGTCGTTACATTGATGTTTTAAATGAATGAATCGTTCAAATTCTGGTGTTCATCTCAACCCAAACACGTACAAAGAACCACCGTTTTTCTCTATTTGAAGCATTTTATAGACTAATATTAGGCATATAAATCAGTTTTGTTTGACGTTTTATTTCAAAAATTGGTACAATTAGCTTTTATTCAAACTATTGTCCATCGATACTCGTTACTTTTCCCATCTTTCAAGCAACTTACGGATTCCATCTCGAAAGAACATGTATCTTTTTATCACAAGAAGTGAATCGCTGATCTAACAGTAATCAGACGGAGAAAGGTTTGGAGAACAGTATGGCCACGGGAATCAAAGCGAACTTGATGTTAGCTCTATCCGAGATCAAGTATTTGAAATGTATAAAAAATAATGAGTAGTGTTTTCGATATAAACATAATGTAATACAATTATTTCCGAAGGAAATCTTAGTGTGGAGTATCCATAGAAATCTTAGAGATATGCAGCTCTTTGAGGGATGTAGAACATCTCTTCATACACTGTTTGGTAATATAGAATTTAAAGGGTGTAAAGGTAACTAACGAAGAGGTCTAATGAAACTTCCAGATATTGCTTTTAATGGAATACAATCAAGGAAGACTTATTATTTCAATTTGTGTATGTATGGCCACTCATGACAAGGTAATAATAAAAATAATGTTAGGACAACATAACTTAATGGAAAAAGGTAAACGTTGGAATAACAATCGACAATTATTAATAATTCTCATGCTGGAAACAGGAATGGTTAATAACACCTTCGGTTTGCAACTCGGTAAGACGCATTCAAGAAGAAATTGACAAATGATGGAATTGTGAACAAATATTAGACAGATTGAAAATTAAGTTTTCTGAGTATGGGATTATGATTCGATGTCGACAATTTCCAAGACAGGGCGATGAGAGCGAAAACAACTAAGGGTTGATATATATAGTTATATAACTAATACATGATAAATGTAGGAAATCGTACTGTAAAACGTGAAAGATTTATCTGTGCAGATATGTGTGAAATTGTTCAGAATATACATGAGAATTTGCTTAAAATGTGTTCGGAGAGCAAACATAGTAACTGTTTTAAAGATATGGTAAATGCATTAGAGAGAATGCAGTGATTACATCTAGTTTTATCAAGAAAAATGTATACAGATAGTGAGAGAACAAACTAAGGAGAAATACAGTAATATCAAGATGACTTTACAAGGAAACAGTGTACCGAAGGAAACAAGAATTAAGCGTAAAATGTAAATATGCTCTCTAATGAAAGTAAAATATATTTTACTAGCGACCCGCCCCGGCTTCGCACGGGTGCAATGCTGATACTAAATTAAATACACTACAGAAAAAATATGAACGTTGTATATAAAAACATAGCGGCCCGCTCCGACTTTGCACGGGCATAAAATATATATGCCTATGTCACTCAATGAAAACATGATTAAAATCGATCCAGTATTTTTGGTTCATTCATTACTGCCCTTGGCCTGCACGCATTAAATTTGGAGTAAAACAATTCCTCTTCCCCTATACTTACTATGAAGATTTCCTGCTATCTTTGGAATATCTAAATTCATACAATTTTTATTACATTACACATTTTTAAACGCAAATTTTAAATTTGTAATATCTCCGAAAATATTTGTTTAATTTACATGCTGTAAGGAACCATATTGATCTATATTAATTGCACACTGTATTTAAGGTACTTAATTCGATAAGGATTAATGCCGTATTGCTTAAAATAGCTTCGTAAATAAGCCATTTTCTCACGTAAAAAGTAAACAATAAAAATGGTTAATGTGGGTTATCCCTAAAAGATAAACATATACCATCCAGAACTTTTTTGTAGACCTTTTTATGGTGTACAATACTGTAGTACATTAATTTGATCTAACTCGTAGGGTTAGGCAGCGTTTTTGCTAATTGCTAAATAAGCTTAAAAAAGTAGGTTAATTTACGACATCACGTTAGAAACCTCTAAAATTAGCAATGTTGCCTTAGTATATTATGCATGTATTATACATATAAACCTTCCTCTTGAATCACTCTATCTATTGAAAAAAACCGCATCAAAATCCGTTGCGTAGTTTTAAAGATTTAAGCGCACATAGGGATATAGGGACAGAAAAGGCGACTTTGTTTTATACTATGTAGTGATATATACAACTGTTAATTATATGTATTAGCTCTTAAAAAATGAGCCTAGAACTCTACTTATAGGTGGTGTGGAAAAGATTTCAATGAAAATATAACAAAACACAACCCTACTTATATAATTAACTGTAATTTTAAGTCCTTCGATAATATATGCTTTATATGTACCATAATGTCTATGTTATATATTTTGTTCTTTATTGTCGTTCGTATTTGCAATAATTTATTTCGAGCTCTGAAAAAAAAACCGAGGAGGAAAGAAGAAGGCACGGAAAAAAAGCAGAAAACAAATAAATAAATAAACAATCGCTATTTATCATCCGGTATCTACGCCAGTAACGCTAAATAAATACGTAAAATAAAGCCGCTCCCTCCTATGAAGCCATTCCGCAAGAATAAATTATACCCGACCCCAACGAAACCGTAAATAAACAAAAGTATTTTAAAACAAAAGTCCCTAATTCTTTCGGGGGTTCGCGCGCTCGAATCCCCGGACTTGTGCCGGCGACGTGGCTACGTCGGGTGGCCGTACGCATTGCGCTGAGGGTCCGGGTTCGAATACGAATGAAACCTTTCTCCCGCGGCTGTTGTTCCATCAATACGTCCTCTTTTTCCGTTTACCTTCGATCAACTGAAATTCAGATTTTTCCATCGGGCTCTCACCTGTGCCTGTATAAAATTCGATGAATATTTATGGTTTTTAATTTCAGATATTTCATGGATAGCGACAGTGAGGCTATAGTCTATTGAGAACAGTAGTGACGTACGTCATCAAGATGTGCCTGTCGGAAATTGTTAATTCGTTTCACAGTCACGTGCCAAACTTTATCAAATTTTTTCCTTACAATATTTTCCTTCTCATTTTATTCTATTTAAATAGAGATAGAGTGCTGTTTGGTAAGTTCGAACATATAACCAAATGAGCCTACAAAAGTCAAAAGTCGTCGTAAAAAAATATTATATTTACAGGTTATAAACTGGCAAACTTTTTAACGCTTTGTTTTAATAAATTTAAAGTCCCCGCGGTTTTTATCGAAAATAATTTTCGCGTTTTGCAGGTGCACTGAATATTAGTACGGACACGGTCACTAAAATCTCTCAAAAAATAAAAAACCATATTACCTTAAATTCACTAAAAGAAAACCGTCTTTATGCAATAATAATGAAGAATGAAGATCAGCTTGATGTTTGCTGTATCACTGATCAAATATACGAAATGTATAAAAACCGTAAGAATTATTTTACTTTTTTAGAAATAAGCCTAAGAAAATATACATGGTAGATCAGATTGCTGAACGTTATGGCTACAGAGTAGTACGCCTTCCTCCCTATCACTGCATATTTAATCCAATTTAGTTGATATGGGGTATTACAAAGAATTATTAATATAGACATTCAAGTCGAGAAAGATATTCAAGCCAGAACTGTCTGGATTTATGGAAAGAAATATTGTCGACGATAGCACCTTCGGTTTGGATGAGCTTGATTAAAAACATTGAGGAAGGAATTGACAAATGCTGGAATCGTGAGCAAGTTTTTGTTAGATTGGAAATTAGCCGCTTAATTACTCATTTGAGTAGTGATTCTGAAAATTACACTGGTTGAATAAAACTTTATGAATGTTGGTTTATTATTCAATGCTGACAATTCCCAAGACAGGGCAATGAAAAAGGAAACAACTAAAGGACAGTATACAGTAATATCAAAATAACTTTACAAGAAAACATTGCATCGAAGGAAAAAAGAACTAAGCGTAAAAGGTAAATATGCTATCTGTACAATACATTACTCAGATATACAATTATAATAAAACAACTCTAACCTATAAATTATTGTGGCTGTATAATTAATTGTAGTTTTAAATTCTTTGATAATGTATGCATTAGATGTACTATAATTTTAAAATCAATTTTTATTCTTTATTTTATTTGGATTAGAATTTTGTTATATGTCAAAGTCAAAATGGTCTAAAACTCAGACCTGATGCGGCAACATGGCGACGCAAATTCATATCACGTAGGTTTACTGCTGTTTTGCGACAAAGAAATTGATTCAAAATATACAACAGCCAGTTTTTTTGTATTATATCCTCCTCTTCTATGTATACAAACATGAATTGCTCTTTAATAGTCTCACTAAAAATTAGGAACGGCTGTAGCAATTTGTTAATTGACGGTTTAAAATATTTATGGAAGTTCAGGGAAGGTTCATATATCAATGTAAATATTGTTTTTTCAAGTATATTTTGGACAAAATATTTTTTAATTTACAGTGTATTAGTTTATAATAGTTAAGGCAGTAGCAATGTACAATTAGAAAATTAGTCGTCAGTTGTCAAGTTAAATAACGCTTTTTAAAATATAAAATATTTTATGCGAATGTAAAGTAATATTTAAATAATTTATTTTATTAAACTACTAATGTGTCAGCTTGGTTGTCGCAGTAGTAAAGCCGACAGTTGCATAGTCGTAAATTTATGTTTGTGATTGTTTAACGTGTGTGATTGTTAGGCAAGAGTATCAGATCCGACAAGGAAAATGATCCCAGTCACACTAGTAACCAGGCTCGTTAAGACCGGATGTCTTCTGGTATGATTTCTAAGTTGGTCACTCGCCAGTCGGTAAGCTTAATGTTGAGGACCGTCCAGAGTCCATTCCAGATAAACCCTAATTGCTATATTATGATTAAAAAAACTGCTATTTTTTATTTCCTTCTATAATAAGTATTCCCGCTTAGCGCGCCCAAAGAAGTTTTCTTGTGTTACTAATGAGAGATCGCATTCTATATTTTATGAACGACATACTGCATATCATCCGCCGTTAGTGTAGGGGGAGGACAGGACTCGACCTAAAAAACTAAGTAAAATTCAAAACGGCAACACTATTAATTTATTTCTAGTTTAGAATTGGTACGTCAGCGGGAGACCATCAATCTTTCCAGTCGTTTGTTTCCGACTTTGTCACGTCTTACCCGCCGCGTTCGTTTTTTCCCTCAAGCTCGCGTCTCCTTCCGCTTTTAATTTGCATTGGAAAACAAGAACTATTCCGTCGACCGGCAATCGTTCGGCCTTTTTCGCGGGGTAAAAGAAAGCGGAGTCTGTTAAATTAAAGCATTTAGTTCGGAATTTACATTTTGAGAGATAGTCCAATTACGCGAATTGAAAATGGCGAGACACAGACTTCAACAAAGTACGGCGGAGATATGTAGAGTTTCATTAAGTATATAAAATAAATTTCCCTCTATGAACTATTTTGTCTAGAACCTTGATAGTATCTCTAATTATGGCTGAATAGCGTTCCAAGAAAGATTAAGCTGTAAGAATAAGATCAGGAACTATCTAAGATACAATAATGAAGACTAATAATCAAAAACATCAAAACTAACGCGTCTCCGCTGGTATTTGATTGAAATAAAACCCAATAATTTGGAAATAAAATATAGAAATAAAACAAACAAACAAAATAAACATAGAAAGAGATACAGTTGAAATGAAGCTCGAGCTTCCTTATTAATAATTAGTTCATTTTTTAATCTGGTTTCCTCAAAATTTATTTTATGTGCTTTAAGCCATTCCTTAATTGCAACCTTTTGTTGATGCACTTGTTGGGATATTCTCTACCAGTGTATAATGATATGGTACATTGCCCATAACAATAATTGATGGTTCCTCCAAGTTCATTAAAAGCTGATTTTCAAATCAAATGCAAAAACAAGTTACGGTTCATTTCTCCATGGTAGTTACCCTTGAAGTTAGACGACAACACTAATTCTGCACTAGGAATAAAACATTTGCTGTTTTCAGTATGAAGAACTATATGTCTGCAATGAATTATTAATAAATGTTATGATTAACAGAAACTAATCGATAGTTATTCCAACATCTACCTTTTTCCATCAACCTTCATTATCTTTACATTATATACTCATACATTCGTGATTGATATGATGTACACGTTCAGTTGATATCTTTAGAGTGTCTGCTATTTCATTAAATTTCAATTTACGGCCGGTCAAAATCATTTTGTAGATTTTTTTAATGTTTTCGTTGGTAACAACCTCTTTTGTGCGTCCACTGCATTCACCGTCTTCGGCGCTCATTTCACCACGTCTAAACTTAGCATACCAATTCTTGGTGGTTGATTTTCCTGGGGCAGTGTCCGGAAACTCGGCATCAAGCCAAGTTTTTACTTCAACTTATTTTTTCCCTTATAGCAATATTTATCAACACGCAAAATTCCTTTTTATGCAGTTTTTTCACAATAACAAAAGTTGCTTCACTCAAAATGCTATAATTCACAACCTAATGATCCGACAACTGTCAAATGTATACACCCATATTTTGAGGGTTAGGGCTAACTGAAAAACATATGGATTTAATTCTAGTAGCGCCATCTATGTGTCAGGGCGGGAATTTTCAATTTCAATTGATCTGTTACATGTATCTATTTTGCGGTTCCACTTATATATAGTAGTTCCCCTACTATGTTTCCATAATTTGTGGCACGACATTGGCCAGTGCTGGAGAAATCCAGTTATTAAAATTACGTATCAGAATCGATGACTTAACCGCAACAGTTTATTTATTTTTAACAACGACGAATTGGCGCTCTACCAAAACCGCGTTGATAAGCAAAGAAATGCCTACAAAGATAGATCCGTCGCTCCAGTTTTCATCGCCGTTTGGCTAAACCGTGGGAGGTATTTTTTTCCTCGCATTCTGTCTCGCCCCCAAGCTCGAATGTTTTGAATCAATCACGACGCAGTGTTTACGATGAACACGATCATATACATCGGGATTTTGTTGTGTTTAGCCGACGGAAACTATTTCAGTGCGGCCAAAGAGAGTTTCCGAATGGGTAAGTTGGACTACTTTCGGTGCACATCGACGGTAACCTTCCAGGTATTTTCCCGATCTATTTTAAATTTATTTTGAACCGGGAAAAGTATCTATGAAATGCTAGTGGGAATTTCGTTGTGATGCATTTCGCTATTAATAGCCGGTCTGGCGATTTCGAAAAACCGGACACAAAAACGTTCGCATAGTTACGAATTTCTAGGTTGGAATTGTCACAGGACTTATTTTGCAAGCTGGTCCCACAGGCGTTGTCCTATTTGAGCTATGAATATATAATACAAAATGGGATAAATCATTAAAAATATAGTATTTGTTTTAATGCTTTTGGTTCATAGCGTTGTTCGTTTCCTTTTCTGACGCGGCGAATTTTTCAAAAAAATGTATCACATTGTTAGTAGTCGTTGTCTAGTAACCCACAATTTGTCTTTACATTAACTTAAATTTAGATGTTTATCTAGGAGGATATATCAACCCTATATTAGTATAATAGTGTAATAATGTTTGTTCGGACGTAATTACATGTATATAGGTTTAAGAAAGCAGTGTGGTTTTAGAATTAGGAATTCTTATTAGTACTATTACTATATTGAACCTAATGGTTCAAGGCGGGCAGTATGTTGCAATGCAATTTTTTTTTTGTATTATGGGGCAGTCTTGTAAATTTAATTTTACGTTAATTGTACAATTATTTCGGTTGTATAGTTAACTGATGTTCTTATTATTTATGACATAGAAAAAGAATTATGGCTTGATACAAAATATAACATCGCATTCTATTGAACGTCTGGTGAAATTAGCTAACCAGAAAAGGTACCGAGTAAAGAGAACATACGTGTTCAACAAAGAGGAATCCCATCCGCTCGTTGACGAATATTTCGGATAATGGGGGTTCGCATATCGAGGCTAGACGAAACGTGTCAGAAATTATACCACGTAGAAGACTCCCTATGGCGCCATTAACCATAAATATTAAGAAAACCCGAAATCGTGGAACTTTCGGGAATTCCTTAGAGAGCCCGAAACGCATATGTTTTATCAGTTCCTAGTTGCTAGCTGGAATAGCGTTTCCCACCCCCATATTCTCAACGAATCGGGGTAAAGAAAAGGGTTTCTTGGACCGGCCTTGTCCATCACCACCACTCGATGGAGGAGCTCCAACGATAAAACACTGTACACCGACAACGAGAGAAAAGTTTTTTACATTGACAACGAGGGAAAAGGCTGAAATGGGAAGAAGAAAGTATTGTTGAGAGTGTGTTGTTGAGAATGGAGAAGAAGAAAGTATTGAACTGATTGATGAAGGTATTGAGTTGAATTTATTGAAGAAAGTATTGAATTGAATTGATTGAAGAAAGTATTGAGTTAAATTGGTTGAAGAAAATATTGAGGTAAATTGATTGAAGAAAGTATTGAGTTGAATTGATTGAATAATGTATTGAGATGAAGAGAGGAAATAAATTGTATTTAATTTACAACCTTGTTTTCTCTCCGGCATCTCAACAATGTTTATGTTTTTACACTACTGTTTTTCTATTAAATGCATCTTACAACACTGAAATCAAATTATTTGATTCCTTTGAATGTCAGTAGAGTTAGAGGTTGTTACCAACGAAAACATTTAAAAAATCCCCAAATTAATTTTGAATGACCGTAAATTGAAATTGAATGCTATGGCAGAGACTCTAAACATATCAATTGAACGTGTACATTATATAATTCACGAATATTTGGATATGAGGAAGCTCTGTGCTAAGTGGGTGCCGCGCGAGCTCACTTTTGACCAAAAAGAGCGACGAGTTGATGACTCGGAGCAATGTTTGAAGGTAATCAAACGTAATAATCCCGAGAATTTGCATCGATAAGTGACAATGGATGAAATATGGCTCCATCATTTCACTCCGAAGTCCAATCAACAGTCATTCGAGTAGACTGCAGACAATCAATTCCCTCCAAACGCAACAGTCGGCTGGCAAGGTTATGGGATGCGCATGGATTAATTTTAATCGACTACCTTGAAAAAGGAAAGACCATCAATAGCGACTATTACATAGCCTTATTGGACCGTTTGAAGGACGAAATCGCCGAAAATTGGCCACTCTTGAAGAAAAACTAAGTGCTAAGTGCTGCTTCACAAAGACAATTCACCCTGTCACAAGTCAGTGAAAACGAGTACTGGGACTAATGTAAAGCTATGGAATTTAGCTATGATTTTACTCCAGTGACTCCAATGTTTAAGTGAGGATAGGTTACAAAATGAAATACTGAATTATATTGTGAATAGACCTTGATATCTAACAGTTTGTGACTTCCATTACGACGCACAAGTAAAGATTGTTACGGACACTATCAGAAAATTTGCCGATTCCCACCAAAGAAGATTCCACAACTATGTCAACACGAAAATGTATAGGATTTTGAATGTAAATAATAATATTAAACGTCTAAAACAGAAAAAAATTCTTGCAAATGTTTAGATACTTGTGAACGAGTAATTCAACGGAAAACTTATTAGTTGTATTTCTTTTTTAGTAGCTTAAGTCAACCAGTTTCAGATTTAAAAATATAGTAGAATTTAAAACATCACGTAATACTTTTCTGTGTTGGGAATCTAACTTCGGATTTGTTAATATACACCGTAGTACAACTAATTGTCTACCTTCCATTTGAATATCTCTCCACTTCGATATCAATCGTTATCTCTCCATGGTACTTGAATTTAGTGTACCAATTATTTAACACTTAATGCTAACTAAAGTTTTATTTATTTTATTATTAATATAAAGTGATACATTAAAAAATTTTCAGGACTATTTTTTGACGAGAATCAACAAACAATCCCCATCAACTGGAATATCATACGTGACAATATAGATGAGACAATAGAACTGGTTGACACTGAACCAATTTCCGTGTCAGAAGAAACTCTCTTTGAAGCAACAGTGGCGGCATGCGACTTTATAGCAGACGAAGAGCGTATTATGGGCGCTTTCGGCCCCAGCGGTCACATTTCATCCAAAACTCTGGAATCGGTATTTGATTATTTACGTGTTCCCTATTTCATAACCAACTGGCATCCCAAAAGTGACTTATACCCAGAAAATGTATTTAATTTGTATCCTGATGCCGATCTGTTATCACTGGTAATAATAAAATGACTATTTTAGTCTTAAAGGCAAGCAAAAATGTGTTAAGACTGAAACGATTTCAGGGCATGGCGAAAATAGTAGAAAGCTTTGATTGGAAAAATATGGCAATTCTCTACGAAACAGACGACGGTCTTTTGAAGCTTCAGGAAGTTCTGAAACTACACGAGTATGATAAAGGACAAGCCAAAGATAACATATTTATACAGAAACTGAGTAATGATATGGATAACAGGTATTGTTCAATATAGTTTGGTAATAGTACCGTTACAAACTATAAAATATTATTTCAGATCTATACTGAAAAAAATTAGAACCTCCTCAATTTCCAGAATAATTTTAGATTGCCAGGAGCACCATATTATGGATATCCTGGTACAAGCAAAAGAAGTCAAATTATTGTCGGATTTCTCCACCAGTTTTTTCCTGACATCCATGGTAAAACTATAGAAAGTTGTACCAGTATCATGTCTACCTACGCTTTATTATAGAACGCTCATACTTTAGACTATTCAACATTAAACACTCTAGCCAACATCACCACTGTTCGATTATTTGATCCCATGCAACCTGGATTCCAAGCCATCGTGGAGGAATATTATCCGGATATGGACCCAGGCACATTGACGGTTGAAACGGCATTGTTTCATGATGCGTTGATGTTAATCGCTACTACAATAAATAAGTTAAAATCCATTGGGGCAGAGATATCACCAAAGTTTCTACACTGCTTCAGCCCTGATGGTTTCGAGGATGATCTAAATTTAACAAAAATCATTCGAGAGGTATGTAGAATTTTTTACTTATCCGTTTATTTATCCAAGAATAGACAACTCGAATTCTGAGGTTGTATATACAGGCTCTACATATAGGAGTAGGTGCAGGGTAGTGATAACAATAAAGGAACCCATAAACCTCATTATATCACTTAGTAGCCATGCTAAATCATAGCTTATATTGTTTTACTCATGAAAATCGTTTCAAGCTATTCAATAATCTTTTTTTCCTCACATCTGCTAGTGGTGGAGATCCTGAAATTATACGGTCTGGTTATATCTCGAAGAATCAACATCATATTCGTCTAGATACCCAGTCACAAGGGTCTAGCTGGGAATTCATCGGCTGATGACTTCGCCAATGAGGCCATAGAGAGTTTACCTATTTAAAGTTGGTAGGGTAGATAGCGTAGAGCAACTTGAATACCATCTGCTAGAAGAGGAAAACAAACTTTGGCCCATTAAAATTACTTATTTTCCTTTGATATATCTTTAAGGAATAAGGATTTGCAAGTAATATTAAACAGGCTACTGATTGGTCACTACCATTTCATCCATTCATTCCAAATAAATCGAATAGAGCTGTTTCCCAACTATGAGGAACCAATATCAGTCTCCCATGTTTTGGTGAAATGCAGAATTTATTAACTGTTAGAAGAATTGATACCTGACTCATTGAAAGATGTGTCGTCGCCTGAAAATCTGCTCGAATTCTTCGATTTTATGACAGAAATCTGTCCGTTTTCTGAAGTATGATTTTAACCGGTACATAGTCTTATTTTAGGATGATTTCTATCTGCACAACAACAACGACCCTCAAAAGATGCGTGTATAAATTTGACAGCTGTCGGATCATTACTTTGTGAATTATAACAGTTTGAGTGAAACAAATTTTGTTATTGTGAGAAAAATCGATAAAAAGGAATTTCGCGTGTTGATAAAATATTGCTTTTTGGGAAAAGGTTAAGGGAAAGAATACAATTGAAGCAAAAACGGTGGTGAAATGAGCACCGAAGACGGTGAATGCAGTGGACGCCCAAAAGAGTTTGTTAGCGACGAAAACATTTAAAAATCCACAAAATGTTTTCAAATGACCATAAATTGAAAGAAATAGCAGACACTCTAAAGATATATGTGACTATAGATGAAACATGGCTCCATCATTTAACTCCGAAGTCCAATCGAAAGTCATCCGAGTGGACTGCACTCGATGAACCCGCTGCAAAGCGTGGAAACACGCAACAGTCGGCTGGCAAGGTTATGGCGTCTCTATTTTGGGATGCCCATGGAATAATTTTCATTGACAACCTTGAAAAAGGAAGGACCATCAACAGCGACTATTATATAGCGTTAGTGGACCTCTTGGAGGACGAAATCATTTGAAGAAAAAGAAATTGCTGCTTCACCAAGACAATGCACCGTGTAACAAGTCAGTGAAAACGATGCCAAAAATCTATGCTTCCTCATCCACCGTATTCTCCAGATCTGGCCCCCAGCGACTATTTCCTGTTCTCAGATCTCAAAAGACTGCTCGCTGGGAAGAAAATTTTCGGCGAATGAAAAAATTGGAAAAATTGGAGGGTCGCTATAACCAGTGTATATTGGTAGGCCGGGGACCTTTTAATTGACTTGTTATATCCAAGCAGGTAATCCATCAGATGCCAATATTTCGGCAGTTCCTTCAATAATTCTCATTACATTATATTTTATGTAAAATAACTTTTTTTTATTTTATTACTCACTGTATTCACTAGTTCTCATTCTTTATATTACTCACTATTACTTTTCACTATAAAATCACTTTATTTTGAAACCATTTTACTCTTGCTAATAGTACTCCATAATTGAATTCACCATGGCGAAATTATTGTCACATATAACGGTGGCCTCATAACCAAGTCAAACGATATCCTCAGAACTCCAGCATTATACTCTTTAAAAAAGAGACTCAAAGAAATTAGGCTACAAACTGAAAGTTTCTTACATTACCTTTAAAATAAAAAATTATTCGACTTCTAACACTATAAAAAAACCTCTTTCAGTTTATGTTTATTTCGCTTCAACGCCCAGATAATTCGTTTTTCTTGTAGATTGAACTGAAGGAAACGCTAACTGGTCCCGTTTCCCTTGGAGAGGGGAAACGGGACAAGTTTAGCTTGGAGGTGATCGAAATTAATAAGCCGGAAAAACCTATCGCCATATGGAAATCGGAATATCCGGAGTCGATACATCTGACACGGAACGCGACGGAAAGAGAGGCGGAACTGCGAAAAAGAATGAAGAATTACAATTTTATAGTTACGTCCAGGTAGGTTTTGGCATTCACTGCTTTTACTGCGGCTTTTTCACAACGGAATTGTTTTTAAAAAGCAACAATTAAGAACTCTGACAAATCCAATTAATATTTGAGACGAATAACAGACTTATTATAACCTGAATCCTGAATACTGATTACTAATTGAGTGCTCTCATTTTATCCATTCATTTCTCAGAAATCGAATTGAGCAAGATTTTTATTTTGATTGAGAAACGCCATTAGACACCACTAGACTTCAGCATCTAAGAACCTAGTTTTTTTTTATTATTAATCTCTTATGTTAGAATAGAATTACCAGTGTGGTTGGAGCATAGGTCGAGGCGGCAGGACTATCGCAGCAGTTCAGGCCCTACTGCTGCGATAGTCGCCAATTGGAATCATACTGGCGCGTGGTCATAAATTTATGTTTGTGTTGGTTTATAATTGTGATTGTCCTTAAGGTAAGATTGCAAAATCAGGCAACGAAAATCCAGTCTCGGTCATAACAAGGCTGGATAAGACAGGATATATTCCGGGATGGTCTCCAGTAGTATTACCACTTCAGATAAAACCTTTTCTGTTTACCAATTAAAAAGAAGACTCTAAAATATAACAGAAGAATAGAGTAGACTTTTTCCAATATAGATTTTAAACGTTGACTGAAATAATGGAAAAAATAATGGTTAGTGATGAAAAATACTTCATGGAATTAAGCGTACATACAATTTCTCAGTGTAGTTTCTCATTTTACAGCAATTACATCAAAATCTTAGACCTTATTTCATATATGTTTCAGAGAAGGACGACCGTATTTATCCAAACGAGAAGATAGCTATGGAAACAAAATATATTACGGATACTCCGTGGACTTGATCACTGAGATAGCTAAAATCATGAATATAACTTTTGAATTTCGCTTGACTGAAGACAACTCATATGCCAACTTAGTTAATGACTTAATAGAACGAGTAAGCATAACAATCCTGTTGTTTCCAAACATCAATTTCCTTTTCCCGGATACAGAGAGCAGACCTGGGTATCTGCGACTTCACCATAACCCCACAGCGCCGGGAAATCATCGATTTCAGTATGCCATTCATGACCCTGGGCATCGGGATCCTCCATAAGGAAACTGCCTCCGAAGAGGTAGATAATATGTACGCCTTCATGCGTCCGATTTCGTGGACCGTTTGGTTTTATATCTGGACACTGGCTTTGGTGATTTCGATCACCATGTTTTTCGTAGCAAGGTAAAAAGTCGCCTTTGGAATGTTAGATGATAGAAGAGTGTTTCAGGTTAGCACCGCGTGAATGGGAGAACCCGAAACCGTGGGACGATGAATCCAGGGAACTAGAGAACATTTGGACCATAAAAAACTTTTTGTGGTTGACTGTAGGTTCGTTCACAACCCAAGGTTGCGATATTTTACCGAAGTGAGTCTATATTACTTAACATTTTCTGTAATAAGGTCAGGTCTTTTCATCATTAATTCTACTAACTTCTCTTTTATTATTTATTATAGCAATCTGGTAAATTAACAGTAACAAGCAAGTTGTTTTTATCCTAGTTCTAGTTTATGACGCTCTTTCATAAGGTAGTTTTTCTGGTTTGGGAATCGTACTTACTTCAGCTACCTCCCACTGTTTTGGTATATATTGTAGTCTGAATGAAACATTTATTAGGTTCATAACCATTCTTCTTGTTAGAACGTATTTAAAGGACACTATGTTGGCAGTTTCAATTCTATACATTGTATATTTTTAGGTGTAGGTATTTAAACTTACTATTTTCTCTGTGTACTGGATATTTTGTTTCTAACTATTTCTGATTACATCTTCTTTAATAACATCTTTTAGATCAACTCCAACGAGGACTATAACAGGAGCTTGGTGGATCTTCTCTTTGATCATCGTCAGTTCTTATGTAGCCAACTTAGCTGCTTTTTTAACCATGGGTAAAATTGATGTTACAGTTGATAGTGTTGAAGAATTGGCAGCTCAGTCAAAAATCAAATATGGTACGATATAATATAAAATAATAGGTGTTTTCTGATATATATTCTGGCAGGATTACTTGCTAAAGGATCAACAGAATCATTTTTTGCAAATTCAAACGACACTCTATATCAAAAAATGTGGCACAACATGAAGAACGAAAAATCCGTGTTCGAAAAGAACAACGACAAGGGAGTGGAAAGGGTTATGTCCACCAAGAACGGTCTCTACGCCTTCTTCATGGAATCGACCGGGATAGAGTACGAAATGGAGCGCAAATGCGAGTTACGTAGAATTGGGACACTGTTGGATTCAAAATCGTACGGCATAGGAATGCCACTAAGTTAGCATAAATAATTTTGGTTGCTTTTGGTGACTTAATGATGATGTTCTTAGATGCGGACTATCGGCATTCGGTCAATTCGGCTATATTACAACTGCAGGAGACAGGAAAACTGATCGAGCTAAAAGAGAAGTGGTGGAAGAAGGAGAGGGAAGGAGAACCGTGTCCAAGAGTATGTAAGAAGTAAATAATAGATAAATGCTTTTCTGCAATGTCATATTCATTGCATGAATCATTGAAATCATATTAATTTTTTAATATTACTCAATTTATTTATTGAATTGTGTTTTTGCTTTATTCAAGAACTTTTTCTAAGAACAGCCGAAACTATGCTATAAAAAGTTGATCAGTAAGGTTTGTGTTCTATAAGATATGATACTTCTATTTTTACTTTACGGCCGATGAAAGAGACTTTTATTACTCCATTTATTCCATTCTGAATACTTCAATAGCTTTTTCGGGCGATGAAACTCGTTGACCACTTAGTTTATTCTTCACGGATGGGAACAAAAAGAAATCATTGGGTGCCAAATCGGGGCTGTACGGCGGATGATCCACCAATTCGATGTTTTGAGTGCTCAAATAGTCTCTTGTTTGAGACGACGTGTGAGAGCTCGCATTGTCATGATGAAGAACAATCCGGTGTCTCTTGTTTGTTTTCCTTATTTCACCGAAGACTTCTGGCAAACAAATGGTTGTGTACCAATCAGAGTTTACTGTTCCACGATCCTCTAGAGGCACTGTTGCTATATGACCAGGTTTCCTGAAGAAACAGGCCACCATTTTCTTTGAAGTGCTTCATGCGCGCACAAATTTTGTTGGATTTGGTTCATCTTGAAACACTCATATAGTCGAGTGCTGCTTGCTTTCGGGCTCATATGACTATATCCATGATTCGTCACCTGTCATGATTCTATAAAAGTCTTTCGAAGTACCGCAATTGAATTTGTTAAGCGTTTCTTTGCACCAATCGACATGAGCCTTTTTTGAGCCATTGTCAAATTGTGTGGGATCCAACCAGAATATAACTTTCGCACAGCTAAATATTCATGCAAAATCGCATATATGCTGGTAGAACTAATGCCTAGGGATGCCTCAATCTCACAATAGGTGACATGACGATCTGGCTTAATCATTTCAAACACAGCATCGATTGAATTCACTAAATCAGCGATACACGGTGCGACAAAATATTCTGCGTACGTATATCATCAAAAATATCAAACTTTACGATAAAACCGTCAGATGGACTCACATAAAAGCAGTGTTGCCAATTCCCGAATTATAAATAGTGGCCCTGGTATTATTTAGTTTTATTGTTTACTTTCATTTTTTATTTATATTAAATATATTAGTAGTTTTTTTGTTATATAAAAGAAGTTCTGCAATTTGTTATTTACCTACAAGGTGTATATTAAAATGCATGAAAAAAACTAATAATATTACATTGTGATTATAGAATACATTAAATACATAAATTAACGTTTTAGTCTCCTGGCTTGGTTTAACTCTCTAACCACTCTTCTGTGATACATTTTAAACAAAGTCGCCTTTTCTGTCCCTATATCCCTATGTGCGCTTAAATCTTTAAAACTACGCAACGGATTTTGATGCGGTTTTTTTCAATAGATAGAGTGATTCAAGAGGAAGGTTTATATGTATAATACATGCATAATATACTAAGGCAACATTGCTAATTTTAGAGGTTTCTAACGTGATGTCGTAAATTAACCTATTTTTTTAGGCTTATTTAGCAATTAGCAAAAACGCTGCCTAACCCTACGAGTTAGATCAAATTAATGTACTACAGTATTGTACACCATAAAAAGGTCTACAAAAAAGTCCGCGATGGTATATGTTTATCTTTTAGGGATAACCCACATTAACCATTTTTATTGTTTACTTTTTACGTGAGAAAATGGCTTATTTACGAAGCTATTTTAAGCAATACGGCATTAATCCTTATCGAATTAAGTACCTTAAATACAGTGTGCAATTAATATAGATCAATATGGTTCCTTACAGCATGTAAATTAAACAAATATTTTCGGAAATATTACAAATTTAAAATTTGCGTTTAAAAATGTATAATGTAATAAAAATTGTATGAATTTAGATATTCCAAAGATAGCAGGAAATCTTCATAGTAAGTATAGGGGAAGAGGAATTGTTTTACTCCAAATTTAATGCGTGCAGGCCAAGGGCAGTAATGAATGAACCAAAAATACTGGATCGATTTTAATCATGTTTTCATTGAGTGACATAGGCATATATATTTTATGCCCGTGCAAAGTCGGAGCGGGCCGCTATGTTTTTATATACAACATTCATATTTTTTCTGTAGTGTATTTAATTTAGTATCAGCATTGCACCCGTGCGAAGCCGGGGCGGGTCGCTAGTAATATACTAAAATATACATATTATTTGACTTTTATTTATAACTATTTTATTTCTTATCCACTTATTAAAGAACTTAGGTAAGACCTAAATAACGAATTCAAACTCTTTACAGGACACAGGTGACAAATCTGAATCCTTGGCTTTGTCAAATGTGGGCGGCATCTTCATAGTGCTGGGCTTTGGGATTGCCCTAGCCTTTCTTATAGCCATTCTGGAGTTTATCTGGCACACTCGAAGGGTATCGGTGGAGGAACACGTAAGTTTTAACACCGAACACGAACACAACGAAATATCCAAACACTTTTTCCAGCTCTCATACATGGAAGCTTTGAAATGTGAACTGAAATTCGCCTGCAACATATTCCAGAAGAAAAAGCGAGCCAGACCTGTACCCTCAAACTCAACCTCGAGGTCGTCATCGGAATCCATGGGTTTTCATGACAGGCTGAGCATGGCTAAAAGCATGTTCGCAAAATCCGTGTCGCTGTTGCATCTAGACAGCGAGGAAAGGAATGAGATGCGGAACAGGAACCCAATGAGAGTGATTGCAGTTAATGGAAATATCGTCGAAGGCTCTTTGTAACATAAAAGGTGTAACTGAGACAACAAACGTTTCATTTTGTATCAATTATATTTTTAAAAATACAATATTCATATTTCTACTTGCGGAAATTGCTTTTACTATTTTGTTTATTATATGTATTATTATATATCTATCATGGTTTTTACAATTCTTTTGATAAATGTATTTCATATAAAAAATAAATAACTAGGAACTTATGGTAAATATTTATTCTATAACTTTTCCTCATCTTTCCATTAACATACGAATGTTGTAAACAAAACTGTAAACTTAATTACCCATGTAGAGCCGTATTTTAAGGTGTTTATACATCAAGGGGTGCTACATGGACTGGAACAAATGATAATCGAATAGAGCCAAATCTTCTTGGGATAGTTGGGAGCCTAGTAACACGCTTCTGCGATCAATTGTTGACTTAGTTTGCTCAATAATTATTTGTAACCAGTTGTTTTGTTACACAGTTACAGTCTTTCAGAACATTGTAATTAGGCACTATCTTCTTATCCCGCCAGATACAGAGGAAAACTTTCTTTTAGTTTTGGTATCCATATATTGATCTGAATCCTTACAACTTCCAACAAGAGACCTTTGTACCTAGAGCACAGCAAATTCTTGATTTTCCAGTTTCCATTTCATCCAACAGGTTAAATTAACCATGAGACTATTTGTGTTGAATCACAACCAATTAACAGGGTTTCTCCTTCGACATTTCGCGTCCTCGAACTTGTAAATAACCAATTCTAAAACGTTCGTGTGAATACTAATTACATGTTTTATAAAACATAAGGAACAAAAGAAGAAGCATTTGAGAAGTGGCAAATGTTATAGCATCTAATCATTTTAAAATTAGAGTTTACTTACTTAAAGTTTGCGAGAATATTTGATTTTTAAACACAAGGTTAATCTCGGTGAAAAAATTGTAAAGACTAAGTCATACACCTAATATACAGTGGTGTTGTATCGAGCTAGTAATGTGGCTTTTAACCGATGTAGCTGCCGATTTATTTACGTTATAATTTCTTTACGTTATACTTCTTCATTTTGATAATGCGAATATGTAACTTTTGACTGGTCCAAGGCATTTTTATTGTTATTAAATCTAATCAAATAGAATATTGGCATAATTGATACAGTAAAATAACAACTCATTTATCTTATCGTCCATAGTTGACCCTTATTATCTTAAATATCAGGAATAGCTTTCTGAACTTTAACATACATGTTCTGAGGCAAAAAATCCTTAATGGATCCAGAGATTCTATTTACAAAACTTTATAGATTATATTTGAAAAATTAATAGCCACAGAACAGATTGTATAACAACATATATACAAGGTATAAACAAAATAATATCTTGTAAATATCATCTTGTTGCATACTGGCAACACCACTCCTGTGTAAGTAAAGCGAGTCGTATGTAAGTAAGTATTGTAGGTTATAATTCACATGGCCGCTTTTCGGCGATTTCGTCCTTCGAACGGTCCAATAACGCTATGTAATAGTCGGTGTTGATGGTCCTTCCTTTTTCAAGGTAGTCAATGAAAATGATTCAATGCCTATCCTAAAATACAGACGCCATAATATTGCCAGCCGACTGTTGCGTTTTCCCACGCTTTGAAGAGGGTTCATCGTGTGCAGTCCACTCGGATGACTGTCGATTGGACTTCGGAATGAAATGATGGAGCCATGTTTTATTCATTGTCACATACCGCAAAAACTCGGGGTTTATTACGCTTGATCATCTTCAAACACTGCTCCGAATCATCAACTCGTAGTTGTTTTTGGTCAAAAGTGAGCTAGCGCGGCACCTGCTTTGCAGAGAGCTTTCTCATACCCAAATATTCTTGAAATATATGATGTACACGTTCAGTTGATATCTTTAGAGTAACTCACTCAATTTCAATTTACTGTCATTCAAAATCATTTTGTGGAATGTTGTGTCGTTTTCGTCGGTTCACAACCTCTTTTGCTCGTCCACTGCGTTCACCGTCTTCGGTGCTCATTGCACCATGTCTAAACTTAGCATAACAATCCTTGATGGTTGATTTTTCTGGGATAATACCCGGAAACTTGCCATCAAACCAAGTTTTTGCATCAACTGTATTTTTTCCTTCAAAAAGCAATATTTTATCAACACGCGAAATTCCGTTTTATCCATTTTTATTCACAATAACAAAAGTTGCTTCACTCAAAATGGTGTAATTTACAAAAAATCAGTTGTCAAATTTGTACACGCATCTTTTGAAGGTTAGAGCTAACTAAAAAACATATGGATTTAAATCTACTAGCGCCATCTATATGTCAGGCCGAGGAATTTTCAATTGACCTGTTAACTAAACCGTTATGGGGGGTTTTATAAAAGAAAGCAAGAAGTGGATTTCCCTTTCCAACATCACAGAAGCGATTGGCAGACATTTTATTACAAGAGAGGGACAAATTATATCGGAAACTATTAATATAACACTACAAGTATATTTCGCGAGGAATTGCAACTATTTTAAATTCTAATAGCCATTCAAAATCATATTAATAAACGAATATCGTGTATATGTCAGGAGTTCGTATTATTTTGTATCCATTTCACATTCAAAATCGTAAATCTCGAAATATAAAATGCAACCCTCATAGTAATATCGCATCCCATCGATATCGAGGCCATCGATATCGCATCCCAAATCATTCAAAAATATACGAGAATATATGCTAATAAAACATATTTGTGCACATATATACAAAAACTTAAAAATATGTCGCGGTAATTAAGGAGCGCGATTTATTTTGGGATTATAAGTAGGCCGGAGACAAATTACCTGCCGTAAACATATTTACACTCTGCCAAAATATCCAGACTAGACGAGACGGGTCGACGAAGCGAGGAAGAAGGAGAGAGCGAGACGAAAAAACTATATCGATAAATACATTATTCTAATTTAAAATCGATTTGGCGATATATTCCCTACGCAAATATTGCGAGTCGAGCGGGATATGTGGAATAAGATGAAACGTAAATTTATTTCGTAATATATATCTGTTTGGTTATTTGGATTGAAATTTCGTGAACATTGAAAATATGTAGGATTTTCGTCTGGAAGGTTATAAGTTAAATGAATATAATATAAAGTATGTTTTTATGAAAATATTGCTTTCTCACGTAAAATATCGACCGGATGATATTTGTTTTCGTTGGTAAATTGTGGTAAAAGATTCTCATTTAAAGAAAGTGTCTACTATAGTCAATAAATAGATCATCGGTCATGTAAGTCTCATAATAAACCCAAGGTATCCCAAATATATATATATATATATATATATATATATATATATATATATATATATATATATATATATATATATATATGCAGTTCCCGTCTATAAGAGACCACCACGATGACGTCTCGCTCTCTTTTCTTTTCTCTACCCCCTTGTATCTGTGCACTTCTACAGCGCTTGTAACTTATCGTACTTCCTTTACCTGACCTCCGGCTACAATAGACCATCACGACGTCTCGCTTTCTTTTTTTGTCCATTCTATCGTCGGCCACATGTACCAATTCAATATCGAAATAAACAAGTATTTATTCAATCAGTGTTTTCAGTTCTCGTGCGAATTCCTTCCAGAATATAGTAGTGAATATTCGGACAAACAATCGACAGGCCCGACAAACAAGTCCTACAATTGGTAACCTCGACATCGATCGAAGTATTTAACAGATAAACCGACTCAACATAAACCACTCGACAGGTGCTAGACACGTACATGGAAGGATAGCACGAAGAATGGAATCCCACGACATTAGCCTGATGGACTAAAACCACAGAAGGCCATCGTGCATAACATCAACACATGAACACCCTTGCCTCACCAAACGAGACACGTAAGGCACTACACTTATAGGTACCCTCAAACAAATCGGAACGCCCCAAGATGAACGACCTCCTGCTACAACTTCGATGGTAGCTGATCCCGTAAGACCCCTCGCTCAGGTTGCATAAGCAGTCTGTAGGCGATTCATTGCGTAATTGCGGGTGCACTCCGGAACCTGAATCACATGGAGGTACGTTCCTCGACAGCTCCATTAGGAAGGGTATGATATAGCGACCGCTACAAGCCTTTAAACCACCACGCATTCACCTACATCTAAGTCATAGCTTAGCAACGCTGGTAGGTTGATACTATGCAGTTCCCGGCTATAGGAGACCACCACAACGACGTCTCTTTTCTTTTCTCTACCCCCTTGTAACTTTACACTTCCACAGCGCTATCATACTTCCTTTACCTAACCTAATATCCTGTCCATTCTCCCGTCGACCACATGTATTGTAAACAAGTATTTATATAATCAGTGTTTTCAGTTCTCATGCGAATTCCTTCCACAAAATAGTAGTGAGTGTTCGGACAAACAATCGCATCGACAGCCACACATTCCGACCGACCAGACGAACATTCCTACGACGCTATTGTGGTGAATCGTATTGGATCTTAAACGCATTGCAAAGAACCCCGGCGTCCTGGAACATTTTCCATATTATTTTCATTTACAACATACCAAACTAAATAGAAATCTGTTGAAAATACGTTCAACCACTTTTTGGGTTGCAGACTTGTGTTTTTACAGTAAAAACATAAAACTGTTTAATAATATGTTTTGTTTTTATTTATTGTTACTTGACGACGCTCAAACGCAACATTAGTGGTGTAGGGTCATTTAAAATCGATTCCATAGATTCTAAACTCGCGACATTATATTTATAGACGAAACAACGCCGGTCTTTCTAATGACATATTTTGAAAATCATACCCTATGCTAATTGATTTTCGCGCTGCTCATTAAACGTCCAAACTACGTCAGACAGTCTGGATACTCTGACCGCCATGGGATAATTATTGGCTATGCACCAGGAACTAGGAACCAAAAATATTCCGTATTTTTATCAGGTTTCGCGCGTAGTAAACTACGACGAGCGGATTCGGGCTACAGGTCTCCGCACAATCCGATCGAGTAAACCGCGAGGACGATGCTGTTTTGTTTTATATTGTGGACGGCGTGCTTGTTCTTTTGTTTTCACTATACGTCATGTAACAATGTGATCAATGTCGGTGAGTATCAGCGACGGTTTGCTCACGGATGAAGGACAGGTGGGCTATTTCAGGAGTGATCTTCGATCCCGATCAGTTCGAGGGAGGCGCGAATTGGAACGTGATATCGGATAACCTCGACAAGGATTTCCAGTTCACCACACCGGAGATTAAATATATTGATAAGCCCGACAGTTTCGAGGCCACGAATATGCGTAAGTACGATTCGGGAAGAATAACGCACGTAATACATCGTCAACAGCTTCAAACTCGTAAGGATTTGAAGGAACTCGTATTGGCAACATTCTAACCGTTATAGTATTTCACTAACCTTTAGACATTTCCCTTTTATATAAAAAAATCTCTTCTTGCATACAACAAACACGATTTCCTCCAAGATTGTTAGAAACCAAGTTCAATGATGTCCGATCGGCTTACATCCCTTCCTCCAAAATACATCACAATTCTCACTGTTGAACTTTCGGAATTGACTTGACTAACTTAAAAGTATCAAATAAATAAAAATTTGTGGAGAAAAATAAAAATACATTCACCTTTAAAATCATGCACATCTCTTTTTTTATAGTATGTCAAATGTCAGACACAGAAACTGGCTTGGCCGCCGTTTTCGGACCCAGAAACTCACTGACATCGAATTCACTGGAGTCGGCTTGTTCTTTTTTGAACATCCCGTACATGTTGTCCAGTTGGAGGCCTCGAACCGCCACAGAATCAGACGTCACGTTCAACCTATACCCAGAGGCCACGTTACTATCTCAAGTATGTATACACTTTCATGTAAACACGACCACACAACCGACAACACTTTTAGGCTTATGCCACAGTCGTTCAGTCGTTGGACTGGGATACTTTCGTCATAATTTATGATGATGAAGAAGGGCTGATAAAGCTACAGGACGTTTTGAAGCTGCAGGAACACGACGAGAATGCTGTCAAAAACACCATGATGCTCACTAAACTGGATCCGTCCGGAGACAGCAGACATATACTGAAAAAAATCCGAAATACTTCCATGTCGCGAATAGTTCTCGATTGTCCGCTTGAAAAAATCCTAAACGTATTAGAACAAGCTAAAGAAGTGAAACTTTTAGCTGATTTCACTACCAGTTTCTTTTTAACATCTTTGGTGAGCTAACCATGGTAAATATAACAAGAAACTTGTTATACTCCCAGTTTTTAGGATGCCCATACCTTAGATTTTTCACCACTGAACACCAAATCGAATATAACGACCGTAAGACTGTTCGATCCTTCAAATGAGAACTTTCAGAAAAATGTGCAACAATATTATCCAGAAACAGAGCCCAGTGAAATAACCGTAAGTTAATATTACTGATACTTCAAAGGATTTACCTGTTTTCTTCTGCATTTAGGTCGAACAAGCTTTAATGCATGACGCTATGCTTTTATTAACATATTCCTTGAACAACGCCAAGAAAACTAAGGAGGAAGAAGTCCTGGAATACGAGGGAAAGTCGTGTAGTTCTCTGGAGAAATATGAAGACACTCTTGGAGTCATAGCAGCTCTTAAAGAGGTTGTTCCGATGAAATACGGTTCTAAAATCTATCAAATCTTATTTTAGGTTGAATTAAGTGACGGTCTCACTGGCCCCGTTCATTTGATGAACGGAAAGAGGGAGGATTTTCGATTAGAAGTCATAGAAATCGATAAACAGGACAAACCTATAGGAATTTGGGAATCGGAAAGACCTGACGCCATATATTTAACGCGAAACGCCACGGAACGTGAGGCGGAGATAAAGAACAGATTACAGAATCACAAATTCATCGTTACGTCAAGGTTTGTAGCTGTTTCCGGATAATAAATGATTCCGCTCGGTATATTCGATATCAGGGATCAATCAATCATTAATTCAATAGTTGTTTTGGGGGTTAGGGTACGTATAACAATTGAATAAAGCGTATAGATGAGAACATCCAGTTGGCACTACATTTGTCATATCCATTCATTACTGGTCAACGGTGAACGTAACATAAGAAATTAGTTAACGTGATGTTGCAGTATTGCATCCCGTATATTCGGTCATCAGATGAACTTGCATTGTCATCACTTTTCAGCATTTTTGTACTTTAAATCGCCATGCCTGGGAAGCAAAATTGATCGAATAAAAAAAGAAGATGATCTGCTTTATTATTTAAGATTTATTTAATTTATGATAAGAAAATCAATAATGTTGTTCCTGTGATAAAAATGTATACAAAGATTAGTCTCCGGCCTACCATAGTAATACACATTTTTTTGGCAAAACTAGTTCGATTTATTGAACATAATTCCCTTCAAGGGTGATCTACTGATTATAGAGACTCTCCAAAATTTCGATACCATTTTTGTAGTACGATTTGTCCTTTGCTTCAAAATAGGTCTCATTTTCGGCGATGATCTCTTCATTAGACGAAAATTTCTTCCCAATGAGCATTCTTTTGAGATCTGAAGACAGGAAATATTCGTGAATGATATGATATACACCTTCAGTTGACAGCTTTAGAGTGTCTGCTATTTCAGTTATTAATTTCAATTTACAGTCATTCAAAATCTTTTTACAAATTTTTTAAATGTTTTCGTCGGTAACAAGCTCTTTTGCGCGTCCACTGCGTTCACCGTCTTCGGTGCTCATTTCACCACGTCTAAACTTAGCATACCAATCCTTGATGGTTGATTTTTCTGGAGCAGTGTCCGGAAACTCGGCCAAGTTTTCGCCTCAACTGTATTTTCCCCCTTCAAATAGCAATATTTTATCAACACGCAAAATTCCTTTTTATCCATTTTTTACAAAAAGAAAAGCTGCTTCACTCAAAATGCTATAATTCACAAACTAATGATCCGACAGTTGTCAAATTTATACACGCATTTTTTGAGAGTTAGGGCTAACTAAAAAACATTTAATTCTAGTAGTTTCTGTCAGTTCGAGCAAACTATGAAGTGGAACGAATATCTTATATAAACTTAGAAACGATGAAAACTATCATGAATAGAAAAAAGCGTAAACGAACAAAGTCGTTTTAGAAAAAAAACAGAACCCAATAGCTAAAGATTGTGATAAAAGTGTTATAACAAATTTATCTGTTTTAAACAATCATATATGACACATAATTGAATTTATCTTGGTTGTTTCTGAGATATGGTCCAAGTCTGACGTCCAAAGATAAAGTTTTGATAATTCAGAGTGATTTTTGGACCACAAAAATATCAATTTCTATAACACGACAATTGACGAATTATTTATTTATCTCTATATGTTAGAATCAGCTCAGTGGTGAGACAAAATAATGATTATAATCTATCAAGTTTTGTAACATCAAATATCTAAAATAACCAATGCATATCATCAAAAAGAAAAACGTTAGCACGTCGCAATGTTGCAATTTCATGGCAACTTTGGTCTACAACGTTTGCCGGTTTATAACTTCTAATTATTATCACTAATGTTTTAAATAATTTTATAGACAACAGCGTCATCAGACAACACTCTGTCTCTTTTTTACCGACTTCAAAAAAGGAGGATGTTTTATGTTCGACTGTATATTTTTTAATGTATATTCACACATTTTTTCCGTCAATTATGGACCGACATTCAAAATTATTTTTTTATTTGAAAGGGTGCTCTTCCGAGTTGGTTCCATTGGAACCAAGTCAGGATCTGATGGCGGAATCCGAGGCAATCGAGGGAAAATCTAAAATTTCAAAGACACAAAATTTTCACATATTTTTTAATCTCCAATTATCTGAACAGATGTGGCCGAAAATCGAAAGTCGTTCATTGCAAAAACCATTCAGCTGGCTTTTAAGCACTAACCGTATCATATGAGAAGTCGTAGAAATATTGCAGATGGTTACTTTTATAGTGTCTTGGTTAGAAATCTCTTCTTTCTCAAATTCTTGTTTCTTGCTGTATTTCCTTATCAAGTCATTTCGGTATGACTGTATTACTCTTTAGTTTCTTTTCTTACTATCTGTATACTATTCTTGATAAAATTAGATATAATCACTGCATGTTCCCTACTGCATTTACCATATCTACAAAACAGTTATTATTCATCATCTCCTCATACATTTTAACCTAAAGCTCATGAATAATTTTGAGCAATTCCACACGAAGAAGAATTTTTCGCTGTTTACCAAATAATTTTCTACAATTATCCTCTATTAATTATCTACAGAGCTTTAGTTGGTTCCACTCTCATCACTCTGTTATAGTAATTGTCAGCATTGGGTCACTGTCACTTTCTCAGGCACTGTTCAAGTCAATCACTAAGCTATTAATTTTCAATCTAACCAAAAATTTTTCATGATTAATATCATGAAGGTGTTATTGTAGACAATACCTGTTTCCACATATCCAAACGGTTCATTCTTGTATACCAATGTATAACATTTGTTTATTATTGAAATAATTTAGTCCATCTAAACAAATAGTCAACATTCGCGCATAATAAAGTCTGTAGGGACCAGTAGTGTGCACACAATATATAAAAATATTATTTTGATTACATATCATGCCTTCGTTAATTATGCAGACATGTTTTTTAACGTCAACGTACAATTTCCAGAATAGGTCCGCCGTATTTGTTCGAGGATCGTGACAAGGAAGTGGCGGGTAACGCGCGCTATTACGGCTATTCCATGGATCTGATAGGGGAGATTGCCAAGCTGTTGAATATAACATTTGAATTTCAAATAACGAAGGACAACTCGCCCAGAAATTTGGCCATCGATCTTATAGAAAGAGTAGGTTTTGGTGACGCGCACCATATGTTCCAGAAGTTTTCAAAACTGATTTAAAACACGCCCGAAAAAAGGGAAAAAAACGGGACGCCGCGGCGAGAGATAAATTTCGATGATTTAGTTTTATCCGTTTAATATAAAAAGCGTGTTCGTTTTAAGTAGATTTGGAGACTTTTGGGTCGTCTAGCTTTCGTTTATTGCCTCATTTGAAAGATAGTTGTTTAGAACGCTGACTTGGCCATCTGCGACTTCACCATCACGCCGGAAAGAAGGGAAATCATAGATTTTAGTATGCCTTTTATGACTTTAGGTGAGTTTGTGTTCCTTGACTATGTAAAGAGAGTAGCTTATATTTTAAGCCCAATAATGAAAAAAAGCAGTAATATATTAACGAAAATGGCTTTATTGTTGTTCATATTATTTTCCATGATAATCAATATACTTTTACATGCACTTTAACCAGTCTTTGTAACACTTTTTCCTTTGATTGAGCTCCTTCCAAACCTGCTTTTTGACTGATTTAATAACTTCTTCTGATGCCAATAAACATTGGTATCGCAATTTGTTCTTCATAAGAGAGAAATTAAATAACATTAAGCGCTAAATCACATGGATCAATTGGACCTATTGGCCTGTCAAGTAGATGGTTGCAATATCATTTCGCGCAATGTTACCACCAAAATATTCACGAGTAAATCCATTTTTTCACTGACATAAAATATTCAAGTCCCTGTAAACCTCACAAGTTGTTAAAAAACAAAACGTGGAAGAAGTTTCAGGTTACAAATGGAAATTATTATAATAAGGAAATATCAGATGAAGCTTAACAATACTGCCAAGGCTCAAGATTTAGATAGCAACCCTTGTAATACCTATGAAATAAACAACATACTTTCTCCAGGTATAGGGATATTGCATAAGAAAGCTGAAACTGATGAGGAAGCCAACATGTATGGTTTTCTCGGACCCCTATCCACAGTGGTATGGCTCTATATAGGTGCTCTGTACCTGCTGATGTCCTTTTTGCTGGTTTTCATATCTAGGTTAGTCCAAATTTCATTCAACTTGTAGATGAATGACCCAAAATTATTTTTATACAGGATGTCAACGGAAGACTGGGAAAATCCACACCCCTGTGACCAAAATCCCTCAGAATTGGAGAACATATGGGATTTAAAAAATTGTTGTTGGTTAACTTTAGGTTCGATCACCACCCAGGGTTGTGATATATTACCCAAGTAAGTTACTCACAACTAACGAAGAAAATGTCCACTCTCTGTTATTTTTAGAGGAGTTTGTAGCCGATTAGCCACCGCTAGCTGGTGGTTCTTTTCGTTGATCATCACCAGCTCCTACACGGCCAATTTAGCCGCGTTCCTCACCATGTCTCGAAAAGATGACTCCATCGATTCCGTCGAGGAACTGGCCACACAATCCAAAGTTAAATACGGTATCCCCGTCACCACCTCGTCGGTATCTTCATTATAATAGTCTCGGTTATTCCAGGTTGTTTGAAAGGTGGTTCCACAGCCTCGTTCTTCGAGAAATCCAACAACTCTCTTTACCAGAGGATGTGGAACAACATGGCCATGGACAAGGCCGTGTTCGAGGATAGTAACGCGAAAGGAGTCGAGAGGATTCAGTCTACGAAAAATGCTTTGTACGCTTTCTTCATGGAGTCGACCGGTATTGAGTATGAGCTTGAAAGAAAATGTGACTTACGAAGGATTGGGAATTTACTAGATTCAAAATCATATGGAATTGGAATGCCCATGAGTATGTATATTAAGTGGTTGCATGTGTTTTGATCAAAGACATTTATTGATGAAAATACGTAGTATCAATATAATAAACCGTTAAATAACCTAAACTAACTCTAAAATTTGATGATTTTAATATTTATTTGTACAAAATAACGGTTTTCGGTCTATATATTGCATATCATGGAAAGATCAAAGTTGTATTTTCGATATTATTTCCTTTCATTGTTTGATTTGAAGGATTCGGTTGCCGAAACCCGTCATACACTTATTGCATTTCTAATTACAAGTTTTACTTTTGACGATTTAAAAGCACTGATT
The DNA here is from genome assembly GCF_030347505.1 of Rhynchophorus ferrugineus. Lineage (NCBI taxonomy): Eukaryota > Metazoa > Arthropoda > Insecta > Coleoptera > Curculionidae > Rhynchophorus > Rhynchophorus ferrugineus. Next base: position 3,809,573 of record NW_027472588.1, read on the forward strand.
TTGATGTCAGAGGCAAGGAATGGCCTGGAGGCCCGGAGACAGGAGGAAAGACAATTAATTTCCTTCTGATTACCACTTGTTCGGATCGATACAGCACAGTGTTTCAAAATGCTGAAGACGTCTTAGAAGAAGTGATATCCTAGCAATTTTTCTCTATAAATCCTATATTAAATTTGAAAAATTATTAAAAAACGCGCGTAAAAAGCATTTTTCCCCTATATTATAAAATTTGTTATCAGATGCAGATTATCGTCACTCTATAAACTCCGCTGTGCTGAAACTGCAGGAAACCGGAAAACTCATCGAGCTAAAAGAGAAATGGTGGAAAAAAGAGCGAGAAGGGGAACCATGCCCATCGGTAACAACAACAAAACATCCTCATTGTTGATTGATTTGAACTCTGTCTCCTTTAGGATGCTCCCGAAAACACTGACGCCCTGGCTTTGGAGAACGTCGGTGGCGTGTTCCTTGTACTGGGCGTTTGTATCGGTCTAGCCTTTGTCATCGCTATATTGGAGTTCTTGTGGAACGTCCACAACGTATCAGTGGAAGAGCATGTACGTCCAAAGAACCGGGATCTTCTACGACATAATACAACTTCGTGTTTCAGATCAGTTACTTGGAAGCATTAAAAGTTGAGTTGAAATTCGCATGTAACATATTCATCACGAAGAAACGGGTCAAACCCCTCTTGTCCGAATCATCGTCCACCAAATCGGACGACAGCTCGAAGCCAAACGTAGGAATTCTGAATGGAGCTGCTTCCTTCCTCAATATCAACACCAGCATCATTCATAAACTAGGTTCCACCGAAGAACTGAACAAGAGGTGCTCAACACGCACAAGAAAATCCAGTTCCACGATGAGAGGTAGTTAGGCATTCGGATGATGCCTCGGAAATAGTGACTATTGTTATTATTTATTGTAGAATAGTAGTAGTGTCTAGTATAAACTACGTTAAAGAATAATAGCGTAAAAATGAAAAATTCTTGTCTAATATCTTGAGAGTCACCATCATTAGTGTATTTCAGTGTATGTATAACTAATAACATATCATAAATTATATTTTAGTAATATTCAAGCCCCCAAACATTATAGGAATATTAGTTTTAGTTTTAGAGAGTCTTTAGTCACTTTTATATTTTCTCTATTCGGATATTGTTGACATTTAAATCGGTATGTTTGCCACCAATTCGATGTTTTCTTCATTTATTTGTAATGGAAATCTGCAATCACCATAGGAACTGGACATATAGGTAAGATGAATTGGAAGTAGAACTGAATTTTTCAATTTAATTTCTAAATAGTTCGAATAGAGATATGAAAAAGGCTGAAAAGTTTGGAATATCGTTGATAAATTTGCAATAGGTATCCAAAACTTGAAACTACATTAGGGACCCTTTCATGAAATTGTAGTAATTTAGTGTTGAAATATATTGTTGAGTAAACGTAAGGTGTTTTATTTATATATAACTAATTATCAGTTAATATTTACATACATCTATGTATATGATAGCCAGAAATAGTACGGGAGCTAGTAACGTCGAAGAAAAAAGAATTTCAGGTAGGCTAATCTTTTGACATTTGATCTCTTTCACTCGGTCAGCCCGAGATCAATCTGGCTGGCGTCAAGAGTTGCGTTTACTAGTACACATCGTGTCTGTACAGGAAGAAATACTCAATTTTTTAATTAATTAAGTATGGATACTTTTTTAATGACTTTTGATAGGGTGTCTATATATGGCTCAATATGTTAAAGTATGTCTAGACACAGATGACGCTTGACTGACTATTGCAGTTGCACTTACTTATAAGTTTGTACGGCTATCATTAAAATAAACGTCTATATATAAACATTATACCCAAAATATTATTGTTTTATAAAACACATTACAATATATTACAATTCTATAAAAGTTTTTTTAATTCTTTTTTTTCCGTTGGTAGCGCAAAACCAATTTTTAAATAAATGTTCAAATGTTGGAGTGCGGAAAGGATGGTTAGGAAACTGTAAGTGACGTCATTGTTTCGTAACACTTCTGATAGGTGTTTTCCTATAAATCAATACTGTTGTTATATATTTATTAGTCATTTAGATTATTGCTGTTCTTGAATTGTGAAGCTCTTTTAAAACAGTGATGCTCTAACAACAACAAATTCGATAGTTTACCAAGCCAATAAAAAGAAAATAGACTACTCTCGAATAAGATCAAGTAATTCTTGAACAGATGCTCAAAAACAATACAAATAACTCTTCCTAACACAGTTTATTGGTACGTAATTTGAACGGAGCCGATCGACAATGTGACTCGATGTCTTAGAATAATGAGAAGACCTTCATCTCGTAGAGGATAAGGAAAATATATTTGAACGAACAAGAATATCCCCCGGCTTAACTATTTCTAAGAACGACATCGGACAAACCTAAAGATTATGTCGCCCCGAGAGCGACAAAAGGATATCGAACATCCCCGAGACCGTCGAACCCCTGTCCTAATACCCGTAATTTGTTAATCTGTAGGAGACTAGCGTTCGTTATTAAATCACAAAACACGAAGGACTTCATTAGGTATGGTATTTTGATTTTAAGGTACTTTAAAATAGCTTTTGTTTTGCAGTAATTCTGCATTAGAAGAATTAACATTTTGGTAACAAAATCTTAGATAGACAAAAATAAATATTAGTCGCTGGGGAATGGCCTTGTTTAAATCATATTTCCAATGAAAATGGAGCTTTCTATGTTACACTTATAATTTTTGACGAATTCCTAAAAGTAATGATTATCTTACTTTAGTTGTTTTCGTGACTTTTTATGTTCTTGAGGTTTTTAGATTCACTACATTTATATAAATACGCGAAAAAACTTTAACACACTGCATATTTTTCAATACAAACCTGTTAATAAAAGAAAATGTTTAATTTTCGACTAAAGACGTGTATATTCATGATATTTATATAAAAAAATATAAAGAGAAAATTTCAGGGCTTAGTGATATATTTCACGAAAATCGCGTCTCCTGCACTACGGGATAAAACTATAGCACAGTTAGGTAAAAAAAACTTTTTTTATTATTTAATTATTACATTGTGACTAGTCATTATTTTATTATATTATTGTCATATTATTTTTGTTTCTGACTAATCTACAATTTGTCTTTATGATAACTTAAATCTAGGTATATTACTAGGAGGACCCATCGACACTATCCCAGTCTCTGGTGAATAATGTTTATACATTTCACTGCTATATTTTTTATTAACTGCACCTCATTACACAACACTTCAAAAGATCAGATGATCTGATTCTTTTGACTCTTTATTCTGCTCTGCGGTATCAAAATATGCAATACTTCAATATTCTCATGAGAATGGAGTCTTTCCTCTTGCCCCCTTACAATTCTCTTAATTTCTTGACTGACTGTGAGTATCTGAAGGTCTCAATGTAGGTAGCCAGTCTATAGTATTTAGGTGCGCCCACAATACTCAGGAGTTTGTTCTGAAAAATTTGTATTTGGTTTATGTTGCTCTTTCAGAACATCCCCATAATTGAACTCCGTATGTCTATATAGTTTTCAGTATTTGCTTATATAACAGCAATTTATTACGTACTGATAATTGTGATTGTATTCCAATTAGCCAATATATTTTCCTATATTACAATTCCAGTTCTCTTCTTTTCTTCTAATATTTTATTATCTAATGATAGTATTACTTAATGTATTTGGTGCTTGTACGGTCTGATTGTAGGGGAACTGCACATGCACAGATTTACTTTCGTTAATTTATATATTCCAAGCTTGTGTCCAATTATTTATATTGTCACTTGGCTATTGTAATTTTCTGTCTAGCTTCTTCACTATTGTCTTCGACAGCTATAATAGCAGTATCATCAGGAAATGATGCCATCGTAATATTCTCCATTTGTGGTATATCACAAGTGTAGAGTAGATAAAGCATTGGCCACAATACACTTCCTTGTGGAACACCTGTTTGGCTTCTTTTATTGTAGAGTAAGCTGCTTCTTGTTCAGCTCTAAACATTCTGGCTGTAATGTACGATTTTAGTAGTTCGGTGTGTTCTCTTGGTAACATTTTCGGTAGTTATGAATATGGCCTTCATGCCAAACCTTATCGGTTCAGTAAAGTAGATGCTCCTCTATATTTCACGACTTCCATGAGTATCTTCAGCAGCGTTTCATATAGGTTTTTAACACATTCTTAATCAAGCTTTTTCTACACATCTTCGGTGGCATTTTTTATTTGTACAACATTATTTACATTTATATATTCATAATTACTCAATGACTAATTAATAGTTAAAGCTAATTACACTTGTGTTTGACATCTTTGTCTAAGTTGCTAACATTCTCTAAAATCGATCAGTATATATTTGATCATCACCCTTAGAAGAAAACCAAACTCACCCGGTCTGATCAATATTCAAGTAGATGATGACGGAACGTGGCTTATATATTTCCCCTATATAAGCCTTTTCAATAACAGTATCTTGATCTGGTAATAAAGATTTAATAGAGTTATTCTCTATATAGAATCTGACATTCCATATATACCAGAATGGCAAGTAATTGACATAAGAGCCACTGACTTACGCTTAAAGGCTGAATCAGAATTTATCTCCCATCTTGTCCGTCTTTCTTATATACACAACTCTTCTAAGGTGTGATTTTTCTTTGACAATATGCACATTTCTAAACCGACAGTTAAGTTTGTTCTGTAAATTGCTTTGTACACTATACAATGGTACAATGGTCTACCCAATTCTTGCGTTCCTTTCCATCTCTTGGCTTCCAGTACTTTCTATATACCAAGATAGTTGAATGTAAATGCATTCATTTCTATTTTGACTATTATTCTTTTATCTCCTTATTATTTATTATTTTTTTGGTTCGTCCATTAATATTATAGACAGTATTGGAGATTGGACTTGACTCGTCTTGTCGTAGTTCTGTTTCAGTTTGGAAGGTTTGGTTATCTAAAATGATGGTATCGATATTTATCCAGTATATTTACTGAATTATCCTTACAAATTTATTACTTACACCTCTTTAATCTAATATATCTCATGACGTTTCTCTTCTTACTCTGTTAAAAGTATTTTCCAAAACAATGATAACTAGATATATCTGTTTATTCTTCAGTTAAAGATACTTAGTTTCTAACTTAAATCTGTTAAGTATAACTTACTCATCGGATTTCATCTCAGGTTTGCAATAAAACTACAGATTTTGAAAAAATGGCTGCATATTGCATTCCCTGATCATACGTACAACTATGATAGCGCCATCTATTTAAGAGCACGGGAGAAATTATTCAATACCGAGAAAAATATAAAGTCCGTCTTATATCTCGGGAAATAGGAACTCGAAAATGAGGCGAACCAAACCGGAAATAGAAAACGTCTACCTGTAAAGGAAAATCTACTATTCCCGAGCGCGAAACAAAGATTTAATCGCCATAACTGGGACCAGTCTAATACTCGCCGAGCATCCGGCGGAAAGAATGGAAACTTCGCCGAATAATAAGCAACTTTCGCGATGTTCTTAAAGTTTTCCTTCGCCGCGGCGAAAGGAACCACATTATTCATGACCACTGTTCGGACAGACGAAACAATAGACGCAATTTTTTTGTCTTGTCTTGTTTTCCGGCTTATTTACAATCTGCAAGCGATTATATGATGCGGTAAGTAATTGTGTTGATGATATTGTCCGTATAAAATAATCTCTTTGATATATTGTACATATTTCTAGCATTTATCACCGATATTTGAAAAATTCTGAAAGATATTTAGTCAAGAAGTACCGGGCGACTATAATGGATGATCTATGTACCTTGATAGCACTAATTAACACTATAGATGTATTCTATAACGTAGCGCAAAAGTCCTCCTACCATCTTGAATCGTTTGGGGTTTATTCACATAAGCTTTTGATTAAAAAAAACCCCAATAAGAAAAAGTATGGTGCTTTTAAATCCTTCGTTAAATACTTCCCGTAAGTAGTCGTTAAAATAGAATAATGGATTTGTTAAACGAGCAGTGTCTGCTATGGCCCCATCTTGTTGAAACCACATGACCTCTAGTCCTTGCTCTTCCATTTCAGGCAAAATTTCGAACCATATCTTGGTACCATTTAGTAGTAACATTAACTTCAATACCTTGGTAATTTTCAAAAAAATAGGAGCCAAGAAAAATCTCCAATTTCACCAGACAGCCTTAGGATTGCATTACTGTACTCGACTCGTTGATCAGGATCACTCGGTAGCAGTTTTTGGAGTAACTGAATTTTGTACGGAAAGATTTTCAAATTAATTTTCAAAATTGGAATTAAACTGCGTGCAGAAATGTATAATTGGGAACCACGTCCCCGAATTGATATTTCTGGAGACTCTTTTTACGAGACGTCCGTTGTCTTCCAGAGCAAGACCTGTCTGCAATCGTACCGTACTGTCGAAAATTTGCATGTAAACGATAAACGTGGTTCTGTGAGGCACTTTACGATTAGGATGCAATTTCCGATGAATTCCCATGATGGAACGATTATTTTCATTAAATATTGCCCCTATTTCTGCTCCTTCTTGTGGCGTATATTGATTTGGACATTTATATGACACAATGGTTGAAGCTAGTGTTATACTTAATTTAATTACCATTATACGTTATTCTAAAAACTGTTTTGCGTGTCTATCAATAAGGTCGGATGATAGTAAATATTTTAACCTACGCATTTCACTGACATAGCGCACATTTAATTATTTGGCGAGTGCATTCGGGCGCCTCCTTCACAGTACTTCACACTCATCACACTCATGATTCTTCCCAGGGTAATATCGCGCTGAATTAAGTTGTCACTGACATATATGAGGCGTCAAAGAAGGCACGTATCACTTTATTTTGGAATCTGTGAAGCATGACTATGTTGGATATGGTAGTAGTACCCCACAGTTCGATACCATAATATCATATGAGCCTAAGAATTGACTTATACAAAGATATCTTATTCTCCAAATATAATTTGGATGTACACCCTACGAGTATATTTGGTTCAGTTTAAGCCAAAGTTGTTTACGCTTTATTAGTACATGTTTATTACAATTTAATTAAATGTTTTAGTTCGTCCAGTTCTTTCTTGAATTGTCTCGTCCTGCGACTATTGTTGTTTTAATCTCGATTCTCTTAGCGTTGAGGGAATACGTGAACCTTCGAGATACCCCAAAGAAAGGACAGCGATAAATCCCGCATTGGCAGCTGCCCGTTCGTGATCTTAATTAGTCCGGTTCCCGGTTCATTATTCACGGGCGTCGCGACGTCCGACCACGTCGCTTTATCCGCGGCGCCCCGTCGAGGTCCTGAAATATTTATGGCCCCAACATAGGGCCGGACATGGGCTGAAGAATGGCAGACCGTTCCAGGACCCTGTCCCACATTCAGTTTGTCGATCGATGGCTGTTGCACTTTGTTTTTATGGTAAAGGGTATTTGCAATTGTTTTAAAAACCTTTATATTATATTTATTTATATATATATATATATATATATATATATATATATATATATATATATATATGAGAAGGAAATTATTGTCTGGTATTAAAACGAATTTACAATAGGCAATACATTGTACATGTTGATGGCGTAAGATCCTTGGAGTACTTCATAGTTCTGCTACTTTGGATATACTATATGTTGCATTTTAACAAGCAAAACTCAACATCTAAAGTGTTTAGAGTACACATTTCAAGCTCGGGGCAGTTCAGCAACCTTCCAATGTTCACAGCCGACAGTATAATATACTATAACTATATCGAAGCTTCCAGACCGTCCTCAGCACCACATCGGTATAATGAATCAATCAAATATCAAATATCACCCCCTCTCCCGCGTCACTGCCGGTCGCGTATCCTCTCCATAACCCGTAGCACTCGAGCCGTCGGTTTATTAAAACAATATTTGTTCTCCCGTCAAAATATTTGACGGTAATCGGGGGGGATCGGGCGTCCAGCACAAATAAAATCCGGGATTAGGGGACGTATCGCAGGGCGAGAGACGCGCTCAGGAGTGGACACGCGTACAGCCCGGTCAAATAGCCGATCCCTATGCACAGAGGTCAACGGCGATATCCAGAGGTTAATTGGGTGGCAGGGCGCGACCGGTAACGGCAGTAACGGCGGGACGAGTGGGGACGGAGACACCGGGTTGATACGAGGACGGTGCGGCGCGGTAGCGGGGGAGATGGAAACAGATAATGAGGTGTAAATTAGGTTAATTATGTTGTTAATTGAGTTTGGCAAAACAGTTTTGATGTGGGAAGGTAGGGGTTGTATTTTTAATGTACAGGGCGAGAGTTTATTTTTATCCCGTTAACTTTTTTTAAACTAATTTCATCTTATATTAGACATGCTTAGTACAATTTTATTTTACAAATTAATACTTTAGTATTCTTCTGTTGTACTTGAAAATTAAAATAAAACTAATCTACTTAAGCTTAATCTTCTTAGCTACTGATACTACTATTACTATTACTACTACTACTACTACTACTACTACTACTACTACTGCTGCTGCTGCTGCTGCTGCTACTACTATTACTAACACTACTACTATTACTAACACTACTACTACTACTAACACTTAAATCTTAAATACAGAACCTATCAATTTACTATAAAACTATTTTTTAAGAGGTAGGAAATATTGTTGTAAATTATACATAAAATTTTCAAAAACTAAAAACGATGTAAAATGAAATTTTATTGGACAGGTCAGGTGTCCCTATGAGTAAACTCTTGTGAGATTTTCCAAGTTAAACCTATTGATGCTTTGACGAATATTTCGACCGATTCGCACTTCTCACCCTGCCCCACTTCCCACTCAACGAAATAAAAATAAACCAAATTAAAAAACCGTGATTGGTCAAATAACCGGCGGCTGATTTCTAATTTCCCCGCCGTCATCTCTAACGGGCGCTGCCGCCTCGCCGCCGAGAAGATGGAAAAATTCCCGGTCCGTTATCTTCGCAAATCCGAAATTGACTTTTTTCCGGGCCATCCGCGGCCGACTGCGATTCGCAATTAACGTTTGTTTGAACTTTTACGCGTCCCGAAACTGAAAAGAATTAATATGCAAATAAAGGCAAATGAAGCGTCGGCAACGATGAGAATATTTCCGAACCAATTTCCGAAACATTTGGCCATCGTAGGGCATCGTGATGGCGAACAGTGGCGGCACGGAGGGTGGGGAAACGACGTCAAACGAAATTCGATTCGAAAGTATTTTTTGTCGTTATCAATATATTCAATTGTAATGCAGAGATATATAGTAAATTATTTTAGCATACTAATACATATTTTTTTTAATACTTCTTCAAACAAACATAAAAACAAATGGGGTTCGAGGAAATTTGGATTAGTTATTAAAAACTTTACAGTATCTATAATATAAGGAAAATATCTTAACCACGACGACGTCTCGCTCTCTTTTCATTTCTCTATCCCTTTGTAACAGCACCACTTCCACAGCGCTACTGTACTTCCTTAACCTAATATTCTGTCAATTCTCTCGTCGACCACATGTATCAATTTCAATAGTAATAAGTAAGTATTTCTTCAATCAGTGTTTTCAGTTCTCGTGCGAATTCCTTTCACAAAATAGCAGTGAATGTTCGGGCAAACAATCGTATCGACAGCCACACATTCCGACTGACCGACAAGACGAACTTTCCTACAAGAATAACTGTGCATCGTACATATAAAACTATTGGACTAGCTGTATAAGCTTTAACAATAATTACCGATCGATATATTCGACTTTGTTCCACCTTACACGCCACTGATTCACTTCCGATGATGTATCTGCTTTGTTCTCCCCCCACCAATTGATTTCGACTAATCGACAGCTAGCGAACAAAAGAATATTCATTGGGCATTAACCGGCAAGTTGATGAAGTGAACCGTTAGGGTGTGGAGAGACGATACATTCATTAAAAAGTCATCTCGTCAGCAGAAATGGAAAAAACAGCGACCGGATGAAAAATGATGCCGAATTGTTTTCCTTATGTAAATTTTGGGCGTTTCGTCATGTGGTCAAACCGATAGTCATCCGGGCGTCCATATTTCAGTACGAAACAGATCGTATCTTGGGCAATAGTGGTGGTCATCGCAGCCATCTATTTAAATTATATTTGTTCTTATAACATAAATTGATTTTTGTCATTTTTGCGTGTTTAATTACTAATTATAAAGACTAGTACTAATTAATTTCTTTCATAACTATTTTAACAATTCTTCAAACTGTTGTTAATCTGGCAAATACTATCCTCTCATATTTTGTTCTGGTCTATAAATTCATTTCAAAGTGTTCACAACAGGTGGTGTTCATTGATCAGTAGTACATTGAAAATGTCTGTATTTATACCGAGTAAATAGCATTTGCCGGAAATTTTACTTTTCAGTTCAATTTGAAAAAAATGGGGCGGCTGAAGATCATCGAATGTCGCGTGAAACTTACGGAAACCATGTTCCATCGTTTTCAACATATGAATACTGATTTCGTCGTTTTAAAAGCGGTATACTGCACGAAAAACTCACCGTACTCTCCAGACCTTGCTCTTTCTGATTACTACTACTAGTTCCGATATATAAGACATATAAAAACATAGAAATGTGTCGATTCGTGGATAACCTCAAAAGATACGTCGTCCTTTCGAGATCGAATCCGTATATTGTCTGAGAGATGGGAAAAGGTGGCAGCTATCGACAGATTTTTGAAAATAAAGCTTCAAATTTATAAAAATAAATAATGTGTAAGCCAATAGGTGCTTGTGAAGATTGGGGAAAATCCAATAAACTAAAAGATCACTGTAACAACTATTAATCAAGCTAATCTAACTGTTTTATTCTAATTTAATTCAATGATTTTGACACTTCTCTATCTAAAATAATTGCTTTCAATTTAGAATTATTTAATTACATTCATCATACCAATCAAATATTTTCAGAGATCAATATTTTTAGAGAGTTTGAAACAATGGTGATGCCACTCTGTCATATCTCAATTATTAGTTTTAGCTTAAACAATTTAAAAGTGATGTTTTTTAATGTCAATGGAGAAGGGCGACCTGAATGAACGAGGCGCAAAAAAGGTCAAAGGGTAAAGAGTTGCAAGACTTAGTTAGATAGTTTAGCAGTTAATGATTCAACTATTTCCGGACTTTTACATGACCATAAAAAGAAATATTCAAAAGAAATTCGAGTTGAGTAAACATACTGTTTTGAATCAATTCAATATACAACATTACGGTTTTTATTGTTTGCCAAGAACAAAAATAGGAGTTGTCTATCACTTATTCTAACTGGAAACGAAAACAGGATCAATTATTATAATTACAAGCTCCAAAGATCATATGGACTAGTCCAGGGTAGCCGTTAAGATCGTCATTGAAGCGAAATATTCATAGTCATAAAATCCAGCTGTGTAAATTTATTACAGGCTGCCAAAACTATAATAAACTATCACTCATATTGATTTATTAAGTATTTATATGGGTAGACCAAGTAAATGAGCAGCCTGTATGAGAAAAAATAAAAATAAAGAAACAATGATTGAAATTAAAGAACGATTCAGGCCCTGGGGCCACTACCTAACCTAGGTAATTTGACAAATGTTTTAATCAAACCTTATATTATGAATACTCTAACGACTATTCCATAGAGGCATATGCCTGCAAAATTTCTACGAGTTCCCATATGTTATTGTTCAACCTAAAAAGCAAACTGAATGGCTTTTCCACTGAAAGATTTTGGTAAGTAAACCCTTACTAAATTCTCCTTAAAATCCTCTGAAGGGTGTAGCGCTCCGGCCTCTGCTTTCATCATCGACATACTTAAATAACTTCAAACTATACAATTAATTGTCTGCACATAATATTTCCCCATAATATTTAAAAGTATATATTCTAACTCCTAACCATTTAGGAGTTGTGCCTTCCGTCAGATCAGCTCGGTAATAAACATTATACACAAATATCTGATTATTATAGATAAAAATATATGTAAAAACATTGTAGGTGTCTTTGAGGTTTTTTGAGGACTTCCCTCGATTTTCCCGGATTCCACCATCAGATTATAACTTGGTTCCAATGGGATTATGTCGGAAGTCCACTCTTTCGAATACGAAAAGAATTTTGAAAATCGGTCCACAATTGGCGAAGAAATTAATGAACATCCTCCTCCTTTTTTTTGAAGTCGGTTAAAAAGATACTAAATAATGTAAGAGTAATTTATATATTATTAATACAGAAATAATGACTTCAATATGAAAATTCAAAAGGAAGCTATATTAAAATTAAAAATATACGAGAAACTTTTCAAACGTTTCGAAAACTATGCATTTCCTTTCATAGAACGAATGTTTTTAATTAGTTCTAGTTGCATCTTTCGGCTATGTAATACAATTTGCATTTTTCATCAGACGCGGCAAACGTTTCCGTTGATAAAGGCGGGCGAGGTCTTAAAATTTACATTAAAATATAAATTGCCCACCCAACAAAAACATCTTCACTGCTTTCACAGTTTCTAATACCCCGCGGGGTCCGTTCCATAATATATCAAAAGCGCTGCCCCGGAATGTATGCATGGAAAGTTAAAAAGAAAAGCTCTTATTATCAATAAAACTGCCGGGTACCGTAAAGGAACTACTTAAAATTATTTATAGGCTCTCGTATAAGTCGGTTCGAAGTTGAAAATGGCTCGAAGTCGATTTGGTTTATTTTAAACTGCCATAATCCTTTCTGGCAGTACAATGGCTGTGTTTCTGTCGCTAAAATGTACTATAGATGTACAGTGACTGGTTCTCCCACTGGTTAGATTTCCTGAGTTAAATATACGTTCGATAAAATGATATTCTTGGTTTTTACATTATTAAATAATCGTAATATTTTATATATTTTAAGATAGACGTTACCCTGTCGAGCATTTCCACAACTAAATCAAACATATCTAATTAATGATTTTGTTGCGTTATGAAAAAATCCTGAAATCCTACCGCAGCGAATCCTCCTACCGGCATCAATTGTGAATCTAAACTATTCTCGAATACCCTTGAATATATTAACAAAGATGTATAATCAATTCAAAGTTATTTTGTACCTACGTCATTTAAATTTGTGACGCCAGGCCGTCACAATGTTGCCGCATCAACCCTGTTTAAATTCAGTTTAATTTTGATAAAATAATTGAACAAAAATGTTATCAAATATAATTTATTTCAACATAATAGTAACAGGTCAATTGAAAAGACCCCCGCCTACCATAGTAAAATACATTGCTTTGGCAAAATTAGTTTTTTTTATTCAACATGATAATAGCGAACATTTTAATACTATTGTTGTAGTACGATTTGTCCTTTGCTTCAAAATAAGCCTCAATTTCAATCACCGAGTATTCTTTTATTGCTGCTGGAGATCAGGTCTGGAGAATACGGTGGATGAAGAAGCATTTCGAATCACAATTCATGGATTTTTGCCATCGTTTTCACTGATTTGTGTGAAGGTGTATTGTCTTGATAAAACAGCACATTCTTTTTCTTAAAATGCGGCCGTTTTCGGCGATTTCGTCCTTAAAACGGTCCAATAACGTTATGTAATAGTCGCTGTTGATTGTTTTCAAGGTAGTCAATGGAAAGTATTCCATGCACGTCCCAAAATACAGACGCCATAACCTTGTCAGCCGACTGTTACGTTTTTCCATGGAGCGGGTTCACCGTGTGTAGTCCACTCAGATGACTGTCGATTGGATTTCGAAGTGAAATAATGGAGCCATGTTTCATCCCTTATCACATCTCGATGCAAAAACTCGGGTTTATTACTCTTGATAATTTTCAAACACTGCTCCGAATCATCAATTCGTCTTTGTTTTTGGTCAAAAGTAAACTCGCGCGGCACCCACTTTGCACAGATCTTTCTCATACCCAAATATTCGTGAATGATATGATGTACACGTTCAGTTGATATATTTAGGGCGTCTGCTATTTCATTCAATATATGGTCATTCAAAATCATTTTGTGGATTTTTCAAATGATTTCGACGGTTACAATCTCTTTTGGGCATCCACTGCATTCAGCGTCTTCGGTGCTCATTTCACCACGTATAAACTTCGCATACCAATCGTGGATGGTTGATTTTTCTGGGGCGGTGTCCGGAAACTTGGCATCAAGCCAAAGTTTTGTTTCAACTGTATTTTTTCTATTCAATATGCAATATTTTATCAACATACAAAATTCCTTTTTCTCCATTTTTTTCACAACAGCAAAAGTTCATTCAAAATGCTATAATTCAGAAACTAACGATCCTACAGCTCTCAAATTTATACACGCATCTTTAGAGGGTTAGCGCTAATTAAAAAGCATATGGATTTAATTCTAGTAGCGCCATCTATATGTCAGGCCGAGCACCTTTCAATTGACCTGTTTTATCATATACTTAAACATACAGTTACTTATACAGCCACAATAATTTATAGGTTAGAGTTATAACCTCTTATCACTAATACTTTCAAGAACTTTGCATACGTTTGACAACCGACCAATTTTGACAGGCTCATTCGTTTACGTGTTCAAACTAATCAGACAGTACTGTATCTCTTTTAAACTAGAGTAAAATGAGAAGAAAAATATAGTCTGATTCTAAAACGTATTTACAGAATGCGGCAGGCAATACACTAAACATCTTGATAAAGTATGTACAAAAAACTTTGAATAGACCATATACTATAAATCTCCCTATGCTCGTAATTCGACCACATTTTGTTAAATTAACTCGTAACAGAATAATGGGAATAATTTTAAAAATATATTTTACTAAACTTGTTTTCAAAGTATGTTCAATATAAGATCAGATATATATTTGATATATAACATTAATTAATGCATATTGAAAAATCTGCCTGAAGAACCAACACTCACTAATTTCTTTTAAATTTTATTTAATTAAATCTAATTTCCATTAATTAAAAATGATCGACACAGTAATGATAATTTTAAATTACTACACTACTGAACGTTATAACAAAATATCATAAGTATGATTATTTTCAGAACTATAACAACTTCAGAGCAAAAAAATATAAGTATACGTGAGCTTTCTTTATTTTTATGTTATAAATATCTCGTATATCTCTACATCGATACAAGTATTTTTAAAAATATATGTATATATGTTTTTTTTATATCCTCGTGTCTTCCAATGTTAAGAGAACCAAAATAATTCAATCACTGACGTAATTTCATAATCATTTATTAAAAAAAAACATTTTATTTGTCTATATCATTTTATTATATTTTATATAAACTAAGATTGTTGTTAAATAATAAGTCACTATACCCTATATCTATCTTAATTAGTACCGTGCTTAATACTTGAATAGTTTAACGCAAATAATTTAGTACTCTCTGGAACCATCAAACGGTGGTGGCGGTGGTGGTTCCACGTCATCCAAACCCTTCTTGATTCTATCCTGGAATTTGTCACACGCCTTTTGGTCCTTGATCTGATCAGCTGGACAGCTGAGCTGAATTTCTCTGAACAGGCAATGTTTTATTGTGATTCCCGATGGGTTACATTGTTTTATATTGTCGGAAGTTGGTTTGACTTGATACTGTGTAGCATTCTCGGCTTCCTTCAGGCAGGTGGCGACGATTTTATCCGCCACGCCATCGAACCAACTTTCTTTAGCGAAAGCTTCCTTTATAGCCTTGGTTATGGCTTCCGGTTTGGGTTGACCTTGATCGTCGAGCTGTAAAATCATTATTTTATCGAAAATGTGGTTCAGTTTGTTGTACAGGTACTTACCAAACCTTTCTTTTGACCACAACATGCAGCAACACACTAAAGAATAACCAATGTACTGTTATATAATATTTCTCAGGAAATCAAATGAAGAAACTTACGGTCATGTCATTACGTCGTTTCTCGGTTTCCTTGCAGCTGAAAGGATCACCCCTGCGATGGTGACTGGATTTTTCAACACCCAACACTTCTCTGAAGCACGATCTGAATATATCGCGATCTTTTTCATGTTCTTGCTCGAAGATATCATCCGCGCAGCACAGCGATGGCTTCCTTCGTTTCTTTTTGCATTTCTCATCACTGTTCTAGAGAGAGTTAAGTGTATAGATCGTCATTACTATTTAAAAATGTAATCGAACCTGAGGTGATGGGTTGGTGTCTTCGGCACGCCTAACCCTATGATGGACAAAAGTAGAATCCAACGTATCTAAGCCATCGTCTAACTCATCCGCTAAAATCTGATCTAAATAAATAGAAAGCAATTAGTGTCAAGTAGTATAAGTGAACGGTTCGATAGATACGGCGTAAGGACTGCCATGACCATGACCTTAATCTTAGCCGCGGTCAATAACATTTGCTTATGTATCAATGAAGTCGATGAACTGGCACAAGAACAAGTATCGTAATGTTGATAATTGAGTTTAAGGTCAATATACCGTAAGTTTTGGCGAAATTAAATACTCAATTGACAGCTGAATGTGCTGTATCGATGGATAGAAAAATTATAAATGTGTTGATAAATAAATTTGCATATATTCGAAAAAAAAAAAATTCATACAGTAAGTTCGGAAAGAAAAATGTTATATGCTAAACATTATTGTGATAAGAGAAACAGAGTTCAGCTTCATTGTTTTAACCTTCTCGTTGGCGAGATTGGTATTTTTAATTCATCTAGTAATTTTTTCTATTTTTATGGCTTTACTGTGAGGCATATATTATAGGTTTTTTAAAAGAACTACCCATCTCGAGTTCGTATATTTTTATATCAATCATTTTCTCAATCAATATCAATGTTTTCATTTGATCGTTCAACACTTAACATAACACAATAGTTAACAGGTAACAATATATTATGCCCGGAACTATTTTCGAACGTACTAGTACAACTAATTTAATTGCTATAATTAATTAGGTTCGTCATAGCAATATTTAAAATGTATTGTTTCAATAAATATCGTTGTTAACCATAACAAAATCATCTTATATGTATATTCACTTGATTTAATTCTTATGTTCGTTCAATAAAACTCGATTTCCTTATTTTTTTATCCAGGCCATATTCTGAATGGGCCTTGAATATTTCTGCTCTTTTAACTTCACAAAATATATACTTACATATACCATATAGTACATACTATATAATGAATACTATATGTGTAAGAAAAATCATAAAATAATATGAGTGTAGAGTTTTTGAACTTAAGCCCTGTTTATCTGGAGTTGGCCTTGAAAATTTCTACTATATTAGCGTCACATCAAAACGTATACTCATATCTGTAATAAACGTCACAAAACAACAGGACTGTCGAGTTTCAAAATTTAAAGATCACTTAACAATAGACTTTTTTATAATTACACATGACAGAAACCCCACAATTAAAGTTTTGTTGATTAATAATTCAACAAAATATAACCAAAAGTAAATAGCATTGTTTTTATACAAATTCAACAAAAAAATAAATGTAGATAAGGTCTATAAGTATACAATTTGGAAATATTAAAATTTGATATTCAAATTTTAATATTTCAAGGTCAAGTTTCAATCCAAAGGTCACAGCAAAATGATGAGGGTTTCCAAATATATTAAATATAAGACACATTATTTGAAACAAGAGAGATTAATTTACTATAAATAGTTATAATATTTCTGATATTTATATTCAATATAACGGTCAGTATTGTGTAAAAAATAATTGTTAAAAATGGAAAATGGATGAAACTTCAGCTATGTCTGCGAAAAGCATTATAAATTTAGATTGTTTTATTTTATTGACCAATAACCCAATTTCAAGAAAACGAACCGTTCGCTATACATTTAAGGCACTCTTTAAATTTATTCCTTAAGAAGTATTCTAATTTAAAAGATCAACACAGCGTATTTCAAAATTTAAATAATTTCCAGAGATATAGCTAAAATTTGGACGCGTTTTTCCTCAACTTACTTAAGTAAGACTTATCTATATATTCTTCTAATATATCAAAATAAAACTATAACAAAATTTGGATCTTTATTATTTTTAAAAAGTCTGAAATATTAACAAAATGATAGAAAGACGCGAGTGATCTTTTTTCGAACAGCTATAATTTGGCAAAAAAAATAGATTACAATACAATACGATAATATATAAAGAAGGTTCACACTAAATTTCAAGTATATACACTTAATCGCGTCTCTAAAACAGCTCCGAAAATAATTTCAATTTTGTAAAATTGTCTTAAGGGTTTAAAAGTTTCACTATAACAATAGGAGAAAATTCGATTTTTTTCAAATTTCGAAACTAGAATAGCCCCTTAAATAGAAGAAGGGCTTCAACTTATTGCTATATTCATTGAATATATATGTTATTAAATAATTTTCAGTGAATTTAAATCAATTAACATCTACACCGACTGAAGCAAGCACAAACAACCCGATCATGTTTCATTCATCTGATATAATACTGAACTGACTTCATTATTACCCATATTGCATACTTGAGAAACAAAAACAATAAAATATACTAATTTCAATATCAACGAATAATTAATTCAACAAAACAACCCATTACCAGGTCGAAAACAAAATAACATCGAACACACTTACTGAATTCTGCATCCTCGAAGTCATATGCCGTCGTAACGACACAAGCCGAGGCCAAGATGGCACACAAAGGAAGCAGAGTATTCATGATGATGGCTAAAAGGTATTAGCACTGAAGATTAACGGTCCAAAACCGTTTATATATGAGATTGGTCGGTAAATTGCCGAGTGCCTAGTCTGGGACCGGACTAGGCTAACTTGTAAACACCATTTGCGACTATACCGTTCGGCCTCAGTAGCATTGAATAGGTAATAATATTTCGTTGAAAACAAGGCGAAAACGTTAGATGTTAGTTAAAGGAACTCGCACTCTAATACAATTATTTTGAATTTGGAAGTGAGTGAGACTGCTTTGTGTTGGTGGAAAATGATTTTCGATGAATTCTGATAACCAGTTGGTCCAATATGCTAAAATAAAAATTTGAACACATTGTTTTACCAGTTTAGAAGCAATCATCCAAGATTACTGGATCTTGACAAATATCTTCGGAGCTGAAATATGGAATAAAGTATAGAATCTCAATATTAGCCACTATTATCTTGAAAGATCTACTAGGATCTGAACACCATTCACTTCACAATAAAATTGTGAACTTTCGGAGTTTATAACCAGAATTGGCCTTGAGCATTTCTTGAAATAACTTTTACAGGCGTCAAATGAGTATTTTATCAGATTGGTTTGATTTAAAATACCATATTATAACATAAAATACATTCAAAACAATATAATCTTCAAGTGTTAACAATTTTGTAACAGAATTGCACTTTTTTGCTTCATTTAAGGCTTTTCAGTTCGGTCCGAACCTTCATAGTCAAGACATATTTTTTCCTTTCCGAAGACGAATCTCTGTAAATATCAAATAAAAATACATGTGTATTTTTTGACGGTCAACTTCAGTTAAAGATTTCAAAGAACTCCTAGGTACGGGGTACGGTGAAACGGCCTACCCAAAGTAAAATAAATACGTGCTCCCACACAAAAGACGGCCCCCTGAACCAACAACTGTTGCAATTAACTAAGGATAAGATACACCAAAAAGAATGCAGAAGACTACTACACCGATGAAGACGAACTAGCATTAAAGGTAGAAGAACAGTCTGACTGGACCGAAGTAACAAACAAGAAGGATAAAGAAAGGAAGAAGTCAGAGATGACGCCTTCAGCAATCGCAAAAAGTGGTATAAACATTTAAAAAAATGTAAGGCTCTTGGACTGCTTGGCATCATTACATGATTGATCATTATCTTGCACTCCTAAGTCTATAAGAATTTGTATAAACTACTTCATTTATACAGATTATCCGTTCATATACAACTTTGTGGTACTTTTCATCAACTCATTGACATTTCTGAGCTTAATATTTGTTTATAATGAATTATTTTTGAATATTTCCGTTATCTTAGGTTACCAACAATATTTCGTAACTTAAGAAAACTCTGGAGTTTTAGTTTAAATTAAAAATTTGCATATTCTGAGTTGACCTTGAAGTTGAAAACAATAGAAAAGCGTCGCGCTCATTCTTTTGACGATGGACACCTTAGTCAATTAAACAATTCCAAACATGAGGAATTAGAAGGCCAAACAGAAGAAACGACAATGGCAAATAACGAAAAATACATTTGTTTCTATTTAGTATATATTAGTTCAGTTCAACGACTTTATATTTGTTAAATACCATATTTGATCAACATTGTCCCATCCAATTATCATTTCCTCCAATCGATGTCACAGTTTGATTAAAGAATTTAGAGAAATTAGCGAAAAAAGTCTTGCTACCAAGAAATGGGGAAACATAATAACAAGACTTTCAAATCTAATTATATATAACACTCACAACACCGTCTCTCAGAACGAATTCACACTGACAATCACTGAACATTCCTCACCAAATCACTAATAACAAAGAGACACAAATGGTTTCCGCCAATTCACCGGTGATTTTTTCTGAAGACGGATCTGTTTATGTTCGAAGAACAGTGCAACAACTTTTTTCCCATTTTTTTTTAAATGGGTTCCATTACGACTGTAAACTTTCAATACGCTTTAACTTTGCTTAGCAGGTTAAGCAAACTGGGGATTTCTAAGATAATTTTTATTTTCGTCTTTAACAAACACAAAGTAGGTTATTCCTGTGTAATAACGAACAAAATCTGCGTAGTATTACTATTGGTTATTGTTTTTTTATTAATAGTTACTATTTTGGTAACAATATTTAATAAGCATTCACGAAAATAATAATGCAGTATTATGATGTTATAAGTATTAGAAGATTTCTTAACAATTATGTTGTTTCTGTATCATTAACAACTAGAGTTTTATTCTCATAGGTATCAGTAGAGACCTCAAGGTTATAAGACGTGAAAAGACACTGGTACATATTAGGCTACTATTGATTAGGTTCCAAATATAGGTATAATGTAGGAACAGGTGGGGCAAAAGTCTCGCTACTATTTTTATTGCACGCCATCTTAGTCATATGACTTTTAGCTCGGTTTCACTTTAACCAGTGTGTTGTATAGACGTCCACTTTTTATTATGGATAAATATACTCTGTTAGTAGTTCCACAATATGCCCAGGGGGCAATAAATATTTTTTATGTTTATACTATACTAGCGACCCGCCCCGGCTTTGCACGGGTGCAATGCTGATACTAAATTAAATACACTACAGAAAAAATATGAACGTTGTATATAAAAACATAGCGTCCCGCTCCGACTTTGCACGGGCATAAAATATATATGCCTATGTCACTCAATGAAAACATGATTAAAATCGATCCAGTATTTTTGGTTCATTCATTACTGCCCTTGGCCTGCACGCATTAAATTTGGAGTAAAACAATTCCTCTTCCCCTATACTTACTATGAAGATTTCCTGCTATCTTTGGAATATCTAAATTCATACAATTTTCATTACATTACACATTTTTAAACGCAAATTTTAAATTTGTAATATCTCCGAAAATATTTGTTTAATTTACATGCTGTAAGGAACCATATTGATCTATATTAATTGCACACTGTATTTAAGGTACTTAATTCGATAAGGATTAATGCCGTATCGCTTAAAATAGCTTCGTAAATAAGCCATTTTCTCACCTAAAAATTAAACAATAAAAATGGTTAATGTGGGTTATCCCTAAAAGATAAACATATACCATCGCGGACTTTTTTGTAGACCTTTTTATGGTGTACAATACTGTAGTACATTAATTTGATCTAACTCGTAGAGTTAGGCAGCGTTTTTGCTAACTGCTAAATAAGCCTAAAAAATAGGTTAATTTACGACATCACGTTAGAAACCTCTAAAATTAGCAGTGTTGCCTTAGTATATTATGCATGTATTATACATATAAACCTTCCTCTTGAATCACTCTATCTATTGAAAAAAAACCGCATCAAAATCCGTTGCGTAGTTTTAAAGATTTAAGCGCACATAGGGATATAGGGACAAAAAAGGCGACTTTGTTTTATACTATGTAGTGATATATACGGCATGTAGAAAATCACTTCATCAAGTGATCTCCTGTACAAAATACTACTTTAAATAATTAGTCTTATTCTAAAGCTTTTTGTAAAGTCTATATATGAACAGTAATCAGATCGGATGGTGTTGGATTTGCGCCCGATAAGCCAATACATTTGGTAGAGTTCAAGTCCTAGTTGTTTCCGTTTGGCGGGTAACATATCAGCTTCTTCCAAGTTAGTCATCGACCTAGGTGCATACCAAGATATTTAGCATCCTCTACTTGCGGGAGTTGACAATTACTGATATAGATTGCTGGACATATTCTTCTTCGTAGCGTAAAAGTTATATTACTGGATTTTGTTTCTTTGGCTTTTATACGCCATCTCTTCAGCCACATTTGTATATGATTTAGGTGTGTTTGTAAGTTCATTGCTATAGCTGGATCTTCATGAGAGGCTAAGACTGCCGCGTCGTCTGCGTATATTGCCACAGTGGTTATTTTTATTATAGGTTAATCAGCTGTATACAGAAGATATAGAACTATATGCAGTACACTAACCTGCAAAACTCTTGAATATACTGCATGTAATTTGGTATGTTTATCGCCTTGTTTTACAGTAAAAGGAGGACCGATGAGGTAAGGTTATAGTAGCTCGTAATCTGGAATGAGATGTGACTAAAAACGCAGCAGAATAATATCTTTTATCGTTTAAGTCCTTATTTATTTTGTTAGTGAGTTTATGCACTTGTTCAGTTGTTCCATGCTTATTGCGAAACCTAAATTGGTCTTCGGGAAAGATCTTTCTTGTTTCTATTATACAATTGAGCTTCTTTATGTACACCTTTGGAGATTATCACCAAATAAAGTGATATAAAATAGGTAGAGAAAAGAAATGTAAATACAAATAAAAATAAGACATAAAGCGAGGTAAAAGAGTGGGGATAGTAAAACTGTACTGTAAACAACACAGAAATGTAAAAATAGAGCACAGAAAAATCATTCAAAAACCAATTGCTGAGGGTAAATTACGTACGCTTCAAACATAGGGCTTTTTGTTTACTATTTGTACTACGCCAGACACGGTACAGCCAGAGATATTGAGAAATATTACAGAAAATTATGAATGCTCTTTTAACTAATGTATATTATTCTTATATTTCTTTATAAAGGCCCTTTTAAAATGAAAAACTGATGAGATTACACTTTTTATGTGCGAGTACAAATAAGAAGCGAGTTTTAAAGGTGTATAAGGAAAGATTTAAAAATAACATCTTCCCATTATTTCGGTAAAACGTTTATCGTTATTTTATTATTAAGAAAGGAGCCGGCTCCGATACGGGCGAAGAAAACAGTCCGGGAAAACAACCCTTTCCCCCTTTTTGATTCCGACCGTAAACACTGAGGATCTTTTAGGGTTCGTTCCACAACGGAACGCCATAACTTACCTGTCAGGTAGACTTTAGCACTTTCCTTTCCAGATAATATAAGTAAGGATCCGGACCGGGGACTGCGGCTTTTTTGCGGCGCCCAAGAGACCACACCCTATTGTATTATTCGTATTTATAGAGACGACCCTCCACAGGTCCTTTCAATTTTAATAAACGATGCTCTTCCTTGAAATGAAAAAAGTGTAAGGTCGCTAATAGCATAATTTCGCTCGGGGATACCGGCATATCTTTTCGGTTTTCTATTTTCAAAAACTACAATCTCGTAATATTGTGGAAAAGTAACTGTGACGGGTAGGAGTAGCTTGTGACACTTTATCTGATTAATTTAAAATCATCATATTGTAACACAAAATATAGAGGCATCGAAAGAGACATTATATATAAGTAACTGTAATCATATTTTTATTTTATTATTTTGTATTATTTAATTATTATATTGTTACTAGTCGTTTCCGACTAACCTACGATTTGTCTTTATGATAACTTAAATCTAGGTATATAACTAGGAGGACTCATCGGCCGTATCTCAGTCCCTGGTAAAATAATGTTTTTACGTATGACTCCTGTATTTTTTATTAAATGCAAGTCACTACACAACACTACACAAAATCAGATGGTATGATTCTTTTGAGTCTGTGTCTTGTTTTAGTGGTATCCAAAAACTGGAATACTTGAATATTCTCATGCCTCCTTGTAATTCTCTTGATTTCTTGACTGACTGTGGTTATCTGAAGGTCTCAATGTAGGTAGTCAGTCCTGTAGTATTATATATTTATATATATATATATATATATATATATATATATATATATATACTAGCGACCCGCCCCGGCTTCGCACGGGTGCAATGCTGATACTAAATTAAATACACTACAGAAAAAATATGAACGTTGTATATAAAAACATAGCGGCCCGCTCCGACTTTGCACGGGCATAAAATATATATGCCTATGTCACTCAATGAAAACATGATTAAAATCGATCCAGTATTTTTGGTTCATTCATTACTGCCCTTGGCCTGCACGCATTAAATTTGGAGTAAAACAATTCCTCTTCCCCTATACTTACTATGAAGATTTCCTGCTATCTTTGGAATATCTAAATTCATACAATTTTTATTACATTACACATTTTTAAACGCAAATTTTAAATTTGTAATATCTCCGAAAATATTTGTTTAGTTTACATGCTGTAAGGAACCATATTGATCTATATTAATTGCACACTGTATTTAAGGTACTTAATTCGATAAGGATTAATGCCGTATTGCTTAAAATAGCTTCGTAAATAAGCCATTTTCTCACGTAAAAAGTAAACAATAAAAATGGTTAATGTGGGTTATCCCTAAAAGATAAACATATACCATCGCGGACTTTTTTGTAGACCTTTTTATGGTGTACAATACTGTAGTACATTAATTTGATCCAACTCGTAGGGTTAGGCAGCGTTTTTGCTAATTGCTAAATAAGCCAAAAAAAATTGGTTAATTTACGACATCACGTTAGAAACCTCTAAAATTAGCAATGTTGCCTTAGTATATTATGCAGGTATTATACATATAAACCTTCCTCTTGAATCACTCTATCTATTGAAAAAAACCGCATCAAAATCCGTTGCGCAGTTTTAAAGATTTAAGCGCACATAGGGACATAGGGACAAAAAAGGCGACTTTGTTTTATACTATGTAGTGATATATATAAATATATATATATATATATATATATATATATATATATATATATATATATATATATCAAATTATTTCTATAGGAAGTATGTAATTACCAAAAAGTCCGAAATATCCAGTACTTTTTTTCTTCTTTCAATCAAATATAAACACACGTACTCTTCTTGACTGATGATTTCTTAACTTCTGGAACAGTCTTCTGAAAGCTGAATATGTTAAATTTAAGGTCAAGCCAGCTAGCCGCAAATAAACAACCTAAAATACTGTTTCGCATTTAATATACCCTTTTGAATTCTCAATATTTTCTGTTCTATAGCTCTTGAGTTGTCAAAAGACGTGCTTGATTTCTAAGGTTGATTCCACATGCTGCAAGGAAGATATTAAAAAAATATATAAGGCCCTCTATAACGGCGATATTTTTTGGCCGATATATCGATATTTTTTAGCCGATATTTTTTCGATATTTTTTCATAATAAATTAAATACAATTTTTAACAAACCTTTAAAATTTATACATAGTTTTAAAGGTTCATCAAAAATTTCGCTATGTTTAAGAGATTTTGAAAATATGTAGATTTTTTAGGCAAATATTTCACTATTTCTATTTTTTTTTAAATATTAATATATATTTTTTTGTAAATTATCGATATTTTTTAAACCTATTGCAAAAAAATATCGATATAACGACATTTTTGAAAAAATATCGAAAACTATATATCGATATTTTTTTAAATATCAAAAATTTTTTCGTAGCCAGCACCCCTACACCACACGGGCCAAATGTTGAAACCTCGGCCCTGCACGTCATGATTCACTTTCGGTTTCGAAAATTGAATTTTCGGCCCTTGTGGTGTAATATACTATTTCAATATAATACATTGAAATTGCAAATAAAAACTGTTGTTTATTAAGGAAATATTCATATTTTATATTCTATTGAAGATAACCTCTACATATTCTAAACCGTATTCCATTTTTTTATTATCGTTTTATTTTCGAATATCAATCGACAACCGCCCCGACTAGCGATAGTTTTGATCAGATTGTTTTGTCCGCCGACCGACTGACAACCTCGACAAAAAAAATGTTCCGTTTTGTTGGGTTTTGAAGGGCTTGTCACTGACTGTGCCTCGTAGAGTCAAATGATGTTCCGGATCACCATTTTTTCTCTGTTTTTTATTGGTTTTTTGTTGTTGTTTGACGCGATCTGTTTTGTACGGTACGCGTTTCAGTATTTTTTCGTTTTTCGTGTTGGAACCTAATCAGGTTTCGATGTTTGTTCACGGAGATTTTATTTGCACGTATATAGAGACCGATGTTTTTGTTAATTTTAAATTTTCATAAAGAGACAGGATTTTTTTGCGTTAGATTTAAATATATTTCGATTTTTCTGTTTTGATCAAGCGTCGGCCGAAATATTTTTATTGAAAATTTAATTATTCAGGTACCACTCAATTTCCTTCGAGAAATAGTATAACATTTATATATATACATATATATATATATATATATATATATATATATATATATATATATATATATATTTTTGTACATAACGTTATCAAAATGTTTAATGTATTGCCTGTTGCAATTTGTAAATTCATTTTAGAATTGGACAATATTTTCCTTCTCATTTCATATTAGTTAAAAAGAGGCACAGTGCTATCTGATTAGTTCGAAGACTTAAACGAATGAGCCTGTCAAAGCCATAGCGACGTTTTGACATCATAAATTTAGATGACATATATACAAAATATCTTATATGACTATATATCACCAATATTATTTAAAAGCATATACACACTTTAGAGAAATGTAAAATTGCCATAGGTATTAAAAATATTTACGAAATTGAAAGGACTGACTTGTCAAATAGAATTAGAAAATAATGATTTTATAGCAGTAAATGTTAATACGAAAAATATATATGTTAGTCTATACAAAATTATTTTGTACATACATCATCAAAATGTTTAATGTATTACGTGTAGCAATTTGTAAATTCGTTTTAGAATCAGACAATGTTATCCTTCTCATTTCATTCTAGTTAAAAAGAAACACAGTGCTATCTGATTAGTTCGAAGACTTCAACGAATGAGCCTGTCAAAGCCATAGCGACGTTTTGACATCATAAATTTAGATGACATATATACAAAATATCTTATATAACTATATATAACCAATATTATTTAAAAGCATATACACACTTTAGAGAAATGCAAAATTGCCATAGGTATTAAAAATATTTACGAAATTGAAAGGACTGACTTGTCAAATAGAATTAGAAAATAATGATTTTATAGAAGTAAAAGTTAATACGAAAAATATATATGTTAGTCTATACAAAATTATTTTGTACATACATCATCAAAATGTATGTACAAAATTATTTTGTACATACATCATCAAATTGTTTAATGTATCGCCTGTAGCAATTTGTAAATTCGTTTTAGAATCAGACAATGTTATCCTTTTCATTCCATTCTAGTTAAAAAGAGACACAGTGCTATCCGATTAGTTCGAAGACTTAAACGAATGAGCCTGTCAAGGCCATAGCGACGTTTTAACATCATAAATTTAAATGATATATATACAAAATATCTTATATGACTATATATCACCAATATTATTTAAAAGCATATACACACTTTAGAAAAACGCAAAACTGCCATAGGTATTAAAAATATTTACGAAATTGAAAGGACTGACTTGTCAAATAGAATTAGAAAATAATGATTTTATAGAAGTAAACGTTAATACGAAAAATATATATGTTAGTCTATACAAAATTATTTTGTACATACATCATCAAAATGTTTAATGTAATGCCTGTCGCAATTTGTAAATTCGTTTTAGAATCAGACAATGTTATCCTTTTCATTTTATTCTAGTTAAAAAGAGACACGATGCTGTCTGATAAGCACGAACGTGTAACCAAACCAATCTGCCAAATTCCTACGGCTGTCCAATGTATGTACAGTTCTTCGAAACGATAGTGATAAGAAGTTATAAACTGGCAAAGGTTTTTTTAATGCTTTACTTGTTTTAATAAATTTCAAATCGCTGCGTACTATTATCTGATAGAAAATTCCGAAGCCAGATAGAACTTATAGCCTCTCTAATCGGTAAGTTTAAACAGGGACGAGATAATGGCCCGTCTTGGCAGTAAAATTCGTTAGAATGGTAAGCATTTTTACTGTTAAATATTAATTTGCTGCGATTTTTATCAAAAATATTTTTAGCTTGTTGCAGCTGCGCTGTGTTGCCGTGGCCATCATTATTTTCTTGTGTTTTTTTAATAGCCAAAAAAATAAATTGTTGAATATTAAAGGAGAGTTTTCCTATCAGAAAATGTATTTATTAGAAAACTTTAGTATAAATATTCTATCAAAAAATTCATAAAACGCTATATATTACCTATAAATCTATGTAAGCCTAAATTCGGTACATTTTCGACAGAGCCAGAATGTTAAAAATAAGTCGAATGAAACT
Source organism: Rhynchophorus ferrugineus (assembly GCF_030347505.1). NCBI lineage: Eukaryota > Metazoa > Arthropoda > Insecta > Coleoptera > Curculionidae > Rhynchophorus > Rhynchophorus ferrugineus. Next base: position 3,838,327 of record NW_027472588.1, read on the forward strand.
AGTAGAACCGTAGAAAATAGTAACTAAAAGTATATGACTGAAACGGTCGATAGTAAATAGTAATAAAATTAGTCGGGCTGAAAATAGCGACTGAAACAGTCACTAGTAAAATGTAGCAAAATCAGTCGACCCAAAAATAGCGACTGAAATAGCCGATTACTAAGCAGTCGATAGTCAAATTCAGTCGAAAAGTTCCCAACGCTACTAAAAATTTATATACACCCCACAAATACTGAACGGAAACCAAATAACATACTGTCGAATGAGTTTGAACACGATAAGACCATATATAGTTCCCAACAATTATAACTTCAGAGTTAAAAACTAGAACACTTTTTAATTTTAAAACTTGTTTACAATTCAACTGTTGATATATAGTGTCTTCAAATTCAAACCAATTGATAATAATATGTATATTAGACACTGCAAATAAAATTTCGTTCTGAAATGTTAAGGAACTCTTGAGGACTTTAACCCTCAAATTTATTAAAGCTTCTCTTAAGATATTGAACATGTCTTATGTGATTCAAATTATTCTGGTGTTAAAATTACGTTGAAATTATTAGTTTAAATATGTCTTTACAGGATTTCGAGAGAATTTCGTCTGCTATCGTATTCGTATCACCCTTATACTCTTATTGTCTAATACAATATATAAAAAATGCACTCAAAATATTTCCTAGTAATTAACAGAATGGTCCATAGGATAAGTTCCACAGGTTATATTAGTCAGAAATTATATATATATATATATATATATATATATATATATTCAATTAATTTGATGACCCATGATCGTTAAAGTGAAATATGAAAGATGCGGCGTGTAGATTAGTCCGCAAAATCACGTTTGTACAACGACGGCTTTGGAAAATGGGCAGGAGAGCAGCTCATGCGAGAGCGCCACGCTTTTTTCCTGCGGGCGAATGGAATTTAACGTGCTATAACGCTTCGTTACATTCCCGTATCAAACACAAACATTTTAGGGTTGTACAGTGGTCGGGAACGTTTATAGCTGCAACGCCAAAACCACCAATTTACCCATTATAGACTGATGGATATATTGAATACCTTTTCAAATGCTCAAAATTATTATAATCAAAAATCTAAATTCTTCTTATTATATAGCTTAACGCTCAGTACATATGTTACATATATTAGTACTACAAAAATGCTTTTAATCCAACAAATTACAAAAAATTAGTTGTTTTGAAATTTTATATCAATAGTAGTTGTGCCAGTTGAAATTCGGTAAACTTAGGGAGTATCTGCCTGATTTTGCGATGCCATTTACAAGCAACCGAGAGCTAGGATTGACACTAGTAAGAGCTGTAGTAGCTCTTGGATGTTTACATCTGTTTATTGATGTTATATCTTTCATATTTTTGATTTTTGTGAATATCGTCACAAAAACGTTCGCAACAGTTCTAATGTGAAGAGACAAATGACGAAATTCTATCCAGGTGCGTATCTATTCAATTTTTCTTCCAATTTTCCAAATTGGATTCAATGTTCTATTAAATTTGTTACATTTAGACACAATTGTCCCTGAGGCATTATAAACTCAGATAAATATGACTTGATATCTATTATGCGAGCATGTTTCACCAAAATCACAACTCATTGATCATATATAATCAATCCAGAATATTAAACCTGAGCAAGAAACATTGAAATTTCACTCGATTGAAAAAAGATAACATTGAAGAGCAACTAAATCCCAAATTCGAATGTCAATCAATAGTCTACAATAGTATATCAAAGGGTGAGAGGTATTCAACATTCCATGGCAAGACTTTTCCCTCTAAAAAATAAACCTTTTAATAAACAATAATTTAATATAAATAAATTTATATAAAAATAATTAATTGTATTTATAATATTTTCTTCAAATATACGTATAAATTGCAAGAGGTGGCAACGTCGCATGCCAGTCTTTTCAAGAATGATACACAATGTAAGTAGGTTCAGGAGGCAAATAAAAATTGTAAAATTTTGGAAATAACACATTTCATTTAAAAAATATTAAATAAAACGAAATAATAAAAATATAATTAATATATTCTATTTTTATAAAAATATCGTAATACACATCATTATTTTTTTTTTAATAAATATACACAAATTTGATAAATAATTGATTTAATATTGAAACTATATATAAGGAGGGAAATAAACATTGAATATTTTTTGAAATAACACATTTTAATTTAAAAATTAATGAATAAAATGAGATAAAAAAAATAATATCTACATGCTGTCTAATTTCTTCTTCTCTGAATTTCACATTCTTCGACATTTACTCTCAACAAATTCTAGCTACACATTATCTATGAAATACAATTTTAATCATTATTGATATATATTATATTTAAAATAAATATCTAATTATTACCAGTTACTACAATTTTTGCTACTAAGCTTGATGGACAAACCTCATTAATGACTATTTCCAACACAACAAGATACCTACGATATGTCAAGATACGACTAGAGTAGCAAACCAAATAACACGATCCCAAATTAATATAAGATATAGTCCTGGTATTTGCATCGAAAAACTACATATTCCATTTAAAATCCTAAACGAATTTGTCGCGATATTTGTCCCGATATACCCTAGCTCCAATCCCGTAAGTGATCCCCGGTATTATGCATATATGAACAGGAGAGTAACAAAAATGTAACAAAGTTGCGAAAGACGGTTGTTCTCGGAATATTAAGGATCCCGACCCAAGAGTTTTATCCAATAATAAAATTTTACTTTCGACTAGCAGACTTGTCTCGGCCTTTTGATATATCTCCTTACGGAATCACAATACGTCTGAAACAATAGAAAAATATGTATTTTTATAAATACGTACACGATAACGATGTTCTGATGTTATTTATACAGATCTTATAAGGTGTAATAATTATTATAATAACGGTTTTACATGTATGTAGTCGTGAAAATTTCCGCTGTTTTATCATTGACATGTTCTTTGTACTTTAGTTTGTGTTATAATAACTTTTATACAACCGTTAGTTCCTTTAAAACGTGTAGTTTCAAAAATTAACTGGATGTCAGCTCATATCATCAATTTTAAAATGTATTCATTCTACAGCACTTTAACATGCATTTTCAATAACCGAAAATGCATGTATTTTGACGGTTTTACCTTTCTACGAGATACTAAAAATCAAGCCACTTTTTCCATGTATATAGTCGTGAAGATTTTCAATTTTTGGCTGTTTTCGTTTTTTTTTGCTGCAATTTCCATTCAAATTAGATGTATCTGTGTCTAAGGTTGTAGGGACGGTACGTGTAGCGGTCAACAAGATTTATAAATTGACTAGAGACTGGAAAATATAGCACAATACCAAATGCAGAAACAAATCTGTCCATGTTAATTTTGCGTTGTGGTGAAATGACAAAAACCTATTTATATCTCTTGACGGATGCTCAATTCCTCAAGCAGAATCAGCCAAATACTTCGGAATACATCTCGATGGTAGGTTAAACTGGAAATATCCTGTTAGACAAAAAGCTGAGCAGATTAGACTTAAAGTCAAGCAACTGTACTGGCTATCGTCCAATCGACAGTCATCCGAGTAGACTGCACACGATGAACCCGCTCCAAAGCGTGGGAAAACGCAACAGTTGGCTGGCAAGGTTATGGCGTCTATGTTTTGGGATGCGCATGGAATAATTTACATTGACTACCCTGAAAAAGGAAGGACCATCAACAGCGACTATTACATAGCGTTATTGGACCGTTTGAAAGACGAAATCGCCGAAAAACGGCCGCATTTGAAGAAAATGAAAGTGCTGCTTCACCAAGACAATGCCCCGTGTCACAAGCCAGTGAAGACGATGCCAAAACCCATGAATTGGGCTTCGAATTGCTTCCTCATCTACCGTATTCTCCAGATCTGGCCCCCCTGATCTGGTTTTCCTGTTCTCAGATCTTCAAAGAATGCTCGCTGGGAAAAAATTTTCGTCGAATGAAGAGCTGATCGCCGAAACTGAAGCCTATTTTGAAACAAAGGACAAATCGTACTACAAAAATGGCATTGAAGAGTTGAAGGGTCGCTACAATCAGTGTATCACTCTTGAAGGGAATTATGTTGAATAAAAAGAACTAATTTTGCCAAAAAAATGTGTTTTATTATGGTAGGCCGGGAACTTTTCAATTGGCCTTATTCATTACTTGCGACAACAAAAATTCCGTTCAAGATTCTTCTCCAATTTTGTCGTTTTAATAATGGATTTATTATGTTCCAATTTATTTTAGAATTTTGTGGCCCTAAATCACCTTCACCGTTGTCATACGAAGTCAATTATAAAATTAGAAATACCATTAATTCGTAAAAAACCTATAAGACAGGGCACGATTTCAAACCCAAGGGTTATAGCAATTTCTTCCATTATTTCACCTTTCTAATTACCTTTATTTAATTACCTCCCAAGAAAAGAAATGAAATTTCTATTGGAACGCCTTTAATTGAAAAACTAATCCGAAATATCGCCGTTACTCGTCTGAGCTGCGCGACACTCTCCCCCTGGGAGGGACAAAGAACGGAAAAAGGACACCCTTTAAATCGAAAACCCTAAAGGCCATTTAATGCCTGTTCTGTTTCCAATTATTTTTTTAAATAATGTTTCGAATCATTCGGGATGTTGAATAAAAAATGCCACACCTTACACAGTCATTGAGATTTTTAAAGAATTCTGTTGAAATTAAAATTATATATGGAAACTAGCGACCCGCCCCGGCTTCGCACGGGTGCAATGCTGATACTAAATTAAATACATTACAGAAAAAATATGAACGTTGTATATAAAAACATAGCGGCCCGCTCCGACTTTGCACGGGCATAAAATATATATGCTTATGTCACTCAATGAAAACATGATTAAAATCGATCCAGTATTTTTGGTTCATTCATTACTGCCCTTGGCCTGCACGCATTAAATTTGGAGTAAAACAATTCCTCTTCCCCTATACTTACTATGAAGATTTCCTGCTATCTTTGGAATATCTAAATTCATACAATTTTTATTACATTACACATTTTTAAACGCAAATTTTAAATTTGTAATATCTCCGAAAATATTTGTTTAATTTACATGCTGTAAGGAACCATATTGATCTATATTAATTGCACACTGTATTTAAGGTACTTAATTCGATAAGGATTAATGCAGTATTGCTTAAAATAGCTTCGTAAATAAGCTATTTTCTCACGTAAAAAGTAAACAATAAAAATGGTTAATGTGGGTTATCCCTAAAAGATAAACATATACCATCGCGGACTTTTTTGTAGACCTTTTTATGGTGTACAATACTGTAATACATTAATTTGATCTAACTCGTAGGGTTAGGCAGCGTTTTTGCTAATTGCTAAATAAGCCTAAAAAAATAGGTTAATTTACGACATCACGTTAGAAACCTCTAAAATTAGCAATGTTGCCTTAGTATATTATGCAGGTATTATACATATAAACCTTCCTCTTGAATCACTCTATCTATTGAAAAAAACCGCATCAAAATCCGTTGCGTAGTTTTAAAGATTTAAGCGCACATAGGGATATAGGGACAGAAAAGGCGACTTTGTTTTATACTATGTAGTGATAGTGAAGTATTTATCAAATATTCAAAAACAAATGATATTGGTACTTTTTTAATACAAATAAAAATCGTGAAAATTTACCATTTTTGACAATTTTAGGTTAAGTTTTTTAAGAATTTTACTTGGAATCAAATGGTGGTATAACAATTTTTATAGAGCGATTCTAAGTTACGACTGTTATACAATGAAAAATGTATAGTGTATATTCAAAAAAGTCACCTTCTGTTTATGTCTATCTTAAAATGTATACATTATAAAGCAATAAATTTTAATTTGTTTTCAACCCAAAATAGATATATTTTTATCCCTGATTAAAAAATGTTGCCACATTTTGTGGTGGAAATGTGCAATTTGTTGGTCATATTCAAGGTTTTCTTTATTTTAGCACAGGTTGATGGAAATTACTTAAAAGTTAAGGAAATTAAGGAGTTATAAAAAAAATTACGTTGACAGTGCTATAATTATTTTCATACAGCCTTTCATTTCTACAGTATTGATACAGTCAAAAATGTATTCGCAAAAAAATTAGATTCTCTTGTGTCTTTGTTTATATCACTGTTTATCTCAATAGTATACATGCTAAAGTAATTTAATAGGGATGGTAATTTTTTCACCCCAAAAACACTTATTCCCAATTAAACATTTTTTCCCACTTTTTCCAAATATATAAACGTGAGAATTTGCGATTTTGGTCATTTTCAAGGTTTTTGTTGCCATTTTCTTCAATATAAGCGGAGGATAATGAAAATTACAGGAATTATAAAGAATTTTACCGTGAATCAAAGAGTAGTCGAATAATTTTCGTACAGCATTTCGTTTCCAAGTTATACAATGAACAGTGTATTTTCAAAAAAATTAGATGGTTTCTGTTTATGTCACCCCTCTTAAAAATTATCCATTTTAAAACAGTTTAACGTAAATTTTGTTTTCTTTCACACCAAAATATATTTTTGGCTTTTAGAGCAGGATGTGCTAAATAAAAAATGACACCCCTTACATAATGACTTAGTCTCTATTATAATTCTGTTCAAGTAAAAATTATATGTTTTAATAATGCTTATTCAGTTCTAATTAATTGAGTTTAACAACCAAGTGAAGTATATAATTAACATAAAATAACTGTAGAAAATGATATTTTATAGTCCGAGAAATGTATGTACATAGATATTTGTGAAACTGTTTAGAATATACATGAACATTACGTTAGAATGTATGAGATAAGCAATACTAACTGTTTTACAGATATAGCAATATGCTTTATGTAGAATTAAGTGATTAATTCGAATTTTAGAACGCAAAATGTACACAGTCAGTAACAAAAGAAACTCAGCAGAAATTCAAAGTTATCAAAATAACAATTAAAAAGAAACAAAGGAACGAAGGAAAGAAGAACCAAACGTAAAAAGGTGAAAATTCTCTCTAATGAAAGCAAAATACATTATTTGGATATACAATTGTCAACTAGGCAGGTTAGGCCTCTAAAAAATACCACTATATATAAAAATGTGTAGAGAACTCTACTTCATAGGTGGTGTGAAAAAGAGTTCATTGTAAATGTAGTAAAACAACTTTAACCTAAAAATTATTGTGATTGTTTAATTAACTGTAGTTCAAGTCTTTCGGAAATAAATGCATTAGATGTACTACAAAATAAATTATATTTGGTAACGTTATTTTTATTTATTCTTTTATTTACATTAGTATTTTGTTATGTCAGATTCACAACAAAGAAAAATTTGAATTGGATGCGGCTACGTTGCGTTTATTTTATTGGAAGATTGGATACAAAGTTTTTTGTACATACGTTATCAAGAAATTGAATGTATTGCCTGCCAAATTCGTTTTAGAATCAGACAATATTTTCTTTATCATGTTATTCGAGTTAAAAAGAGACACAATGCTGTCTGATTCGATAGTTCGAGCACGTAAACTAATGAGCCTGTCAAAATCGAGTGGTTGTCAGACGTGTGCAAAATTCTTGAAAACAATAGTGATAAGAGGTTATAACTCTAACCTATAAACTATTGTGGCTGTATAATTAAGTGTAGTTTTTAGATATACTATAATGTTAAAATAAAATATATTTAATAACATTTTTGTTCAATTATTTCATATAGATTGGTATTTTGATGGATGTCAAAGACAAACTGAACTAAAACTGAGATTTGATGCGGCAACATTGCGACGTTTTCGCGTCTGACATTTAGATGGCGTAGGTATAAAATAACTTTGAATAATCCATAGATACCAAACTCTAATCTCCTGAAATGTCTGAAATCGTAACGCGTAGAGTACTTTTTCTGTTGGTTTTATTAGAGCTGTAGAACAGATTAATTAGAGATCCTCGAAAAGCTCCACACGTTTCGTACATCTGGCCGATACATAAACCAGATTTCTTTTTGCTCGTTAAAACGGCATCAGCGGCAAATAAAACCGCCTCGCGTCTTTATCTTTCGGTCGTTGTGGTAGCCGTTGAATTATCTCGTATATTAGAATTTCTTTCCAGTTTCCTACGGTACTCATAGATCATTGCCATGTCAAGAAACAGCTATAGCGCTCGTTAGACCTTGATAATAAATCATCATGAAAACCACAGGTGTTTCGCGTCGGCTAGATGCTACTTGTTTATCGTTCCCTCTCTCTCTCCTTCTCTCTCACGCCTCTCTTTTTGCACCGGCCCTCATTCCGCTTGAATTATATCCTCGACGACAAAACATGAAAAAATCTTCGGTTCCTTTTGGCTTAGCAATTAACGGAAAAATGAAAGATATTTCGCGTTAATGAAAATACATTATTTATAAGGCTTCCTAAATTTCTTTTCTCTTTTTTTCTCTGGTGTTAAACCCAAGACGTTTTTTGATATATTAAAACGGATTTCTTTTTTATAGTCGTTCATTTGGCGATAACTGTTTTCTTTTTAAATTCAAATCATTAAGATTTTTGTGGAAACTAAGTTCAGAACTGAGTTTTGATTTTAAATATTTGAATAGCTTTATTTAATCTAATATAAGAATAACCTTTGTTATTTATATATTCTTATAAGTTGGTGTCTCATCAGCCTCACTATTGTTTAGCATAGAGTTGTTACCCTGTAATAAACACCTGTAAAGGTAACAATCTATTAGGAAGATATTTCATTGGTTGAGGATTTCATAAGCATCACGTGACGAATAAAGATAACCCCTGACGTCACATTCTATTGACCAATTAAATTTGAAATAAAACGCAAAAGCCTAAACCTTAAACAAAATTGTTACAGAAATTTTATATAATTCTACATAGCTAAAACACTTACTGCAATTTATATATGTTTATAAACTAAATAATATAATAATTTCAGAACTATATATAAAAAATGAAGTATATAGCAAATAATAAAAAGTAAACAATAAAGTAACTAATACAAATGCTGAAAAGAGTATAAATACATACAGACACATAAATAAATATATAACATCTATAGATACAAAACAATATTTATAACTACAATAATTACAAATATAACACAGATATATAATATAAACAATAATTTAATCTATACATCAGTACAAATATAAATATTTATTAAAAAAGCGTGTGTAATTTGGAGAACCAAAACTAAAATTTAAGTTAAGTTATCCCCCGAGTTTGAGAAAAATATTTCTAAAACACTTTAAAATAGGAATGCAGAAAAATATCGATATATAGTTTTATCGATATTTTCTGAAAAAAAATCGATATTTTTGGCCGATATATCGATATTTTTAGTCGATATTCTTCGATATTTTTATATATATAAAAATTTTGATATATATAGAAACTAGCGACCCGCCCTGGCTTCGCACGGGTGCAATGCTGATACTAAATTAAATACACTACAGAAAAAATATTGTACGTTGTATATAAAAACATAGCGGCCCGCTCCGACTTTGCACGGGCATAAAATATATATGCCTATGTCAATGAAAACATGATTTAAATCGATCCAGTATTTTTGGTTCATTCATTACTGCCCTTGGCCTACACGCATTAAATTTGGAGTAAAACAATTCCTCTTCCCCTATACTTACTATGAAGATTTCCTGCTATCTTTGGAATATCTAAATTCATACAATTTTTATTACATTACACATTTTTAAACGCAAATTTTAAATTTGTAATATCTCCGAAAATATTTGTTTAATTTACATGCTGTAAGGAACCATATTGATCTATATTAATTGCACACTGTATTTAAGGTACTTAATTCGATAAGGATTAATGCAGTATTGCTTAAAATAGCTTCGTAAATAAGCTATTTTCTCACGTAAAAAGTAAACAATAAAAATGGTTAATGTGGGTTATCCCTAAAAGATAAACATATACCATCGCGGACTTTTTTGTAGACCTTTTTATGGTGTACAATACTGTAGTACATTAATTTGATCTAACTCGTAGGGTTAGGCAGCGTTTTTGCTAATTGCTAAATAAGCCTAAAAAAATAGGTTAATTTACGACATCACGTTAGAAACCTCTAAAATTAGCAATGTTGCCTTAGTATATTATGCATGTATTATACATATAAACCTTCCTCTTGAATCACTCTATCTATTGAAAAAAACCGCATCAAAATCCGTTGCGTAGTTTTAAAGATTTAAGCGCACATAGGGATATAGGGACAGAAAAGGCGACTTTGTTTTATACTATGTAGTGATATTGATATAATTTTTGTAAAATATCAATATTTCTTATACTTGTTGCAAAAGATATATCATTTTTTCTCCGATATGTCAAAATGTTAATTTTTTTTCGGTGGTCAACACAATAAGCGCACAATGCTAATCAAACCTGTCACAGAAAATATAAATACAAATAAAGGATGGCGTCAATTGATCTATAGTAATGTAAGCGCTGCTTCTTTGTTATAAGATAATGTCGTATATTATAATTGTTATAAAATATGTTATATGGCGGTATTAATAAAAAATAATGTGATTTAGTTCATGATACTTAATTGGTGTTTACTAAAACTATCAAAATATTAAAAAATCGAAGTAAAAAGCGCTCGTTATTCTGTTAGAAATAGAATTAACGCCTACCACCGGTATATAATCGGTTGAAGCTAGTCATTGAGAAAAGAGTCTGTCCCTAATTAAATGGTTCTTGGTCCATGAGAATGTTTTCTTGTACTTTATTATGCAAATATATGATGTACTTAGTGAGATCAAAAACTTTCTAAATGCAAATTTCACTCATATATAAAACATTCACTTCATTTTGATATTATATTCATTATCTGAAGCCAACAAGTTTACAAGATGGCAACGCTGATGCACAGTCCTGAAGTTAAACTTTGATCAACAACACTTTTTAGACCACCTGTCCTTTCTACTTCGTTTGTTATTCTCTTCTTTGTCCAGTGTGATTTTGATGGTGCCGAAGCCCGTCTTGGGTGTATTTTGCATACTCAATACATTAGCTATATATAAAAATACGGAATCCACTTTATCACCAAGGAGATGACATTTGGCTGACGTTTCAAATAGCTAGAAACACAAGTAATTATTTACATAATATTATAGTACCACCAGAAGTCGTTTTACCATCATGTCATGCGCCCTAGCAAATTTTTCTGCTTCCCTCTTACGGACTGTCGCGATTTTGTCGCATTTATTTCCAACAAGGACCTTTATGGCATCGGGCATGCAGTACAGACGGGCTTCATTCAACCATCGTATTATGGAATCGTACGACCTCGAATTGCTCACGTCATACACGAACACAATGGCATCAGCGCCCCTGATTTTAGTGGAAATAATAAGGAAAAAAATCGACGATAAAACTTCACTTACTGCTTACCTGTAGAAATGCTTGACGAGACATCTCCTGTATTTTTCCTGCCCTGCTGTATCCCAGAACTGCAACGTTATTTTTTGGTTGTTTATGGTCAGGGTTTTGGTTTGAATATCTACGCCAATCGTTGTAATGGCGTCCCTTAGAAATGTACCCAGTGTGTATCTACAATCATCGTTAAGGAGATACATCGTTTGGTTAAAATATGTAATGAGAGAAAGAATACTATAGTAACTTTTAGTCCTTATATAACGCTAAAATAAATTATATTTCATAGCATTTGCGCTTAATTAAGTCAGAGTTAATGCGACATTTTGAAGTCATCAATTAATATAGCATCAGTTCACTCACTCAGTTTTATTGAACGGGCAATATATATAGTCCATTTAAAATTATTTTGTACATACGTTATTTAAATTTGTGACATCAAAACGTTGCAATGTTGCTGCATCAACTCTGAGTTTTAGTTCAGTTTGGCTTTGACATACAAGAAAATTCTAATCTAAATAAAAAATGGAGCAAAAATGTTATCAAATATAATTTACTTTAACATTATAGTACATCTAAAAACTACAGTTAATTATACAGTGACAATGGTTTATAAGTTAGTATTATAACCTCTTATCACCATTGCTTTCAAGAATTTTGAATCAGACACCATTGTATCTCTTTTTAACTAGAATAACATGTGAAGGAAAATATTGTCTGATTCTGAAACGATTTTACAAATTACGACAGGCAATACATTAAACAATTTGATGACGTGTGTACAAAAAAACTTTGAAAAGACTATACTACTAGTCGTTAATAAAATAATACTTTATATGAACTCACCTAACAAGTAATGAAGTTTTTCCGCATTCCGGATCTCCAATCACGATAATTTTAAACTTTTTGCTGTCTTCACACGAATCACACATTTTGCCAACCTCTTTCACATCAAGAACAACGCGGAATAAAAGTTCAGAAATTTAATGAGTGTTTTATTATATGATTAATTACGATATGGTCGATGTGACGATATTTGTTTAAATAAATGTTGTGGTTTTATTATATTCATGCACAGTGATAACAGTTATTTGTCAACTTCATCGGTATCACCATCGAATCGTTTTCAATCACATTACTGAAAAATTGGCACGAGGACAAGATGAAGAGCCTTCTCGCCATGAGAAGCAGTGATTTTATATATCACTTATATATTCAGCCTTACCACATTGTGGAGCCTCATATCTATCTCAAGAAGATATCAAGAAATTATCAAAAAAAAATGTTTGAGCGTTATCATTATTAAAATTTTTATCACTCTAAATCCGCTGTACTTTCCCCAAGTATATAACATATAGATGAGAAATGAAATACCAGATAACCATCAAATCCGTCAATTGTCAATTAGTCAATTCAAAAAAACACTAGATACTTCGCCAATGAAAGTGGTAGATATAAAAATGTAATGTTTTAACTAGTTCCATTGTTCCAATATATTCAGGTGTTCCGCAGGGTAGTGTTCTTGACCCATTGTTATACCTATTATATACAGCTGACCTACCGACCACTAGAAACACTACTGTTGCAACACATGCTAACGATACAACGGTTTACCAGCTATAAGAAACCTCCAACTTCTTAACAAAGTCGAATTGTGGTTGAAAACGTGACGTTCATTCACCCTTTGTAGAAGAACATGTACATCAGTAAAATTGAAAAATCATGAAATTCCGCCAGCAGACCACGTTAAATATCTGCGAATACATTTTGATCGACGTTTGACATGGAAAAAACATATAGTGACAAAACGCAAACAGCTTGGGTTTAAACTAAAATATTGGCTGATAGGGCGTAAATTCAAATTATCACTAGATAACAAGATTTTGTTGCATAAGTCAATACTTAAGCCCATTTGGACCTATGGTATTGAACTATGGAGTACTACTAGTAAATCTAACATAGCTATCCTTCAGAGCTACCGGAATAAAGTATCGCAAGTCATCGTCGATGCGCCATATTACGTGTCCAACAAACTGATTTAGCACGATATCCCCATAGATCCCATAATGAATGTGATTCTGAGTGTTAGTGCGAAGTATTCTGAAAGACTATTAGTGCATCAAAATGCACTCGCCAAATAATTAAATGTGCGCGATGTCAATGTAGTGCATAGGCTCAAACGCAAACTACCATACGAACTGATTAATAGACACATAGAATAACATTTAATCATTCTTAAGATAAGTTAGAATAGTATCTAGAATAAGATTTAAATTATAAGTCGTACAGCAGATCACTTACTGAAGCGATTTTCTACATGTTAGGATAATTCATTAAAAAGTTCACGTCTTAAACCCAATTAAATTTATTTACTTTTTCGTCAACATATTTTTATCTAATTTAGGATTAACTAAATATAGATAATAGTAAATATAACTCTATTTATATACTTCCTGGGTAAAACCACGTCCGTTTAATCAAGACTTCAGGAAGATATATTAAATATTTGCGATTATTATTGTAATCCACTGGACTTAAATATATAATTGGATAAAAAAAATAATAAAATTCATTGTGAAAAATGAATCAACAGATATTCCTGAAAAATTAAAATTGTTGATATCGACATCCGCCAATATTTTGGCATCACCAATAATAAAAATTAATTTTATTTCTTAATTGAACACTTTGCTATTGATGCTAATACATTTTCTTAACCAAAAATCTTGATTTCATCTCTAGAATATTGTCAAAACTTAATCATAATAAAAAGACGAAACCTTAAAAAATATGATTTTTCTAGTTATACCGACTAATACCGACTGGCAAGTGACTAACTTAGAAAACATCCCAGAAGACATCCGGTCTTACCTGGTTACCGGCGTGACCGGGATCATTTTCCTTGTCAGGTTTTGCACTCTTGCCTAAGAATAACCACAAATGTTAAACATAAATTTACGGCCATGCCCCAGTAGGATTCGAATGCGCGACTATCGCATCAGTAGGAGGACCGTCCGGTTGCCCTTACGACTGCGCCAACCAAGCTTGAAAGCTTTGAAATTATGCTTGTTAATATAGCCATTTTTTTTTCAAAATTTGTCTGGATCATAAAAATTATTTTTCCCTAAAATTATATCATTTAGACCAGCTGTTCAATCGTGCAAATTGTCATAATGATTCGACAGCAATAACTAAAAAATAAAGAAGAAAACAATCCAATTAGATAGTGCTTTGGAACGAATAAACCGATTCTGACACTAGCGTTTATTTAAGCTCTCATCACCATAAGTACAACACTATTCTCGATATACCTGAACTATATTGACCTCTATTTGGAAACAAAGAACAAAATATGACCTCCCGGAATCTTCATATCCAAAGGGCAATAACTTTTGAATGAAGCGCGAGAATATCTATAATATTCTATGGACGGTTAATCCTCGACCACTTTATAGTATGGCTTTAGTGAATAAGTATTACTACCGAATGCATTTTTCAAGGAAAAACACAATTTAGTTTCTTCTCAATCTTATATATTCTGACCACAAATGTTAAATACGATATTTTCACTCCTTCCTTTGATGATTATTTTATCGAACAAATGTTACTTTTATCGAAAAAAGCTGTATATCTGAATCCCAGAGATAATAAAAAATTGTACCAATCTTGTCAATATAAAATAAACCACAATCCTTTGTAACAACGCGCTCTATCGAAACTATATAAATATAACAAACACTACGTCATCGTCAAACTCATCATAAATATATTGTTAAATTATTCACACTCTCATTAATGTGCATGCAAGAGGAAAAATTGGTTTTAAAATGTGGGAATCGAAAAAAGACAGAAAAGTGTTCAAAATTATTGTTGCTGGAGACTCTTGCTGTGGGAAATCCTCATTATTACTAGGGTAAATTAATTTATTCTTGACTTGAAATGTTTGATAAAATAAACAAAGATAATTTGGATTCACATCCAATGAACTAATACATCTCGTTCAGTTTAAGTTGTTTACGCTTTATTAGCACATTTTTCTTGCAATTTAACGGTCGATCCAGATACATTCCCAAATATTTAACTGCTTACCGTTGTTCATAATTTTTAAGATATACCGGAGAAGTCTTTCTTCGCAGGGTGAAGGTTTTAACCACAAATGAATTTGGAGGTTCTTTGTAGCCGTTATTAGATTTTTGTCAGATAAAATTGCCTTACAGTAGTAGTATTTGAGGTCGGTATATCAGCTGTATACTGAGGTATACAGAACAATGGGCCAAAGACATTTTCCTGTGGAACATGAAATGTCTGCCTGTGAGATATGACTTTAGACAAGTTGACTGTGAGATAAGTTTTTATTTGTAATAGTGTGCGAAAAATTAAACTGTTTTCTAGGTGTTTCATTTTTTTGGTTTTTTAGAAAAAAACATCCGTTTACTTTGTTATTCCTGGCCCAGGTATCATCACTATACTATGCTTAATCGGTGGCTTAGTGGATTGTCTTGTTGGGACTGTTTGATCTCTCTTGCCATTTTCCAGGGAGAATATTCCGTTGCATCAGTTAGCGGTTTTCTAAATATTTTTATGTATCTTAGTTTTGTTCATTATTAACTAAACCTTTCAGTTCTTTTGTTGCCTTGTTGTTTTTTCTTGTTATCTTCTGTCCTTGCTTGTTGTCAGATTTTTCGCACTGTCCTTTTTTTCTGCGATTTTTTGTTTAATTGTGGATCATGTGAAGTTAACTTTTTGATTAGGAGTTGATTGGTACTAGGAGTTGCATACATATGCGTCTTGTATGATTTTGTTATAGTTATTGCTGCTATTTCTGTATCTATCTCAGTTTTGAAGGGCAAATATTATACTACCCAGTTATTCTCTGAACAATGTCCAGTTAGTTTTTGTATTACACAGATAAGGCGGTTTAGTTTTGTTGATAATATTTAAATTAACAATCAAGATTATTGACCTGTACACATTTAAGTATCCATATTTTTTATGACACAGAAATCTGTGGCATTTTTTTGGGAATTTTGTTTGTATCTTTTGGTGTTATCAATCTTGAGCTCCACTTTAGATGTTAAACATTTTAATTTCCCCCGGCAATAAATTTATTAACTAATGTATTAAAGAAACCGGGGAAATGTTCGACTTTGTTGTTATACTTAACATAGGTAATCCTAAGTACCCTAACACATAAGCTTCTTCAATAAATACACTGGGGTCTTGTAAGTATATTAGTCCTCGCTGAAATTTTCTCTTTCATGTTTTGTTTGTGTTTTATATTCTCACGAATGATTGTATTACAGGTTCAGCCTTAACAAATTCTTAAGGAACATACAGTCAACGATAGGGTTAGATATTCAAAACAAGGACGTAGTCATTGAGGGACAACAAATAACTCTACAATTTTGGGACTCAGCCGGGCAAGAAAAATACAGGAGAAGCCTTCGTAAAATCTATTACATGTCAGCATATCAACCGTATTCTGAGTAATTTGTCCTAATGGTTTTTGTTAAATTTTAGGAAGGCTGATGCTATTGTGTTTGTTTATGATGTGAATAATCCAACGTCATTCAATTCAATAACTCACTGGCTTAATGAAGCCAATCAGTACTGTAAGTCAGATCCCATCAAAATTCTAGTTGGGACTAAATGTGATTATGAAATCGAAGTATCCAAAAAGAAGGCAAATAAATTCGCTAAAGCTAATAAAATAACGGTAGGAAAGGTGCTGTTAGAAAGCACGATCACTTATATTCAATATTTCATTTTAGCTCTTTCAAACATCAGCAAGATGTCCTAGTGACCATGATAATATTGAGATGATATTTTTGTATTTAGCAAAAGTACTACAAGATGGTAAAAGAACTTTGTCTAGGAACGGCTACAAAAACTTCAAGAACACTATAGAAAAATCCAGAAAAAATATCTCTAGAGCACCTAAATCAATTTGTTGGTAAAAATTGTTTGCAAATACTTTTGTTTATACTATAACTGATCTGAAATTCTATTTTAGTTTTATATAGTATACCTTCTACATCGTTTTTAGGTAAAACAAATTATACAGAAAGGATGGGATAGAATACATTTGTCAGAACTATATATCAGAACGAAGATTATTGAGAGATGTCACACTTCACAAAATAAAGTATGCAACAATAGAAAAAATTGTAAAATTATGTTTATACAGAAATATTCCATGGACAGGAAAAGCTTATTAAATATAAACATTATTAAAACAGTTACTTGATTTATTAAGATTTTCTACATCAACATTTTCAAGTATTGAAAATATGTCCAAAAAAATATAACTCACAGAAATGTTGCGGAAAATAATTAATTCATCGTCTTCACAAAAATTACTTGCTTCATTCAGTTTATAAACAAACTTATACGTACTTAATTCAACACAAATTAAATTAATTTTCGCCCAAAATAAGAACAAAATTAATTAAGAAAGTGACATAAAAATGTAGCTTTGTGAACCTCTATTTTGTCGATACAAATTAGTTAGAATAAAGAATTTTTCAGTCTCTTTATTACATCAAAATGAGTGTAAAAGTGCAAAATCAGCAGAAAAAAGGAAAATAAAATATTATCAGCTCCTCAGGGAATTGTAAACTGATGAATTGAAACGCTTTTTCATAATTTCTATATGATTTATTTCAAATTTTAAATTTCGGTTCATGTTGTTAAGATTTGCGATGACCTAAATAATAAATAAAATTAGGTGCTTAAAAGAAACAGTTACGTAAGTTATGGATTTAATATAAAATAGGTCAGAGAATAAATAAATAACATGTACATGAAGACACATACGTCAAAGCTTCAAATTCACTTAAAATTTTATATTTTGCGAGAATAAAAACCACATCATAATTATCTACATATTAAAAACAAAATAAGCCGGCTTGGTGGCGCAGTAGTAAAGGCGATGGGACGGTCCTCCTACTGTTGCGATAGCCGCGGGTTCGAATCCTGCTGGGGCGTGGTCGGTAAATTTATGTTTGTGATTGTTTAAAATTTGTGAATGCTCTAGGCAAGAGTGTAAAATCACAAGGAAAATGATTCCAGTCACGTCAGTAACCAGGCTGGGTTCTTTTAGATACGAATATAAATCAAATATTTCAGAATTATGAATGGACTTTTTACAATTTATTAGCGGTTTAGAGAGCCACTATGAATTTAAATATTAGTAAAGCAATCAGCACTTACTGTTTCACCACATTAATAGTCTATGTCATAACCACCATCCATATCATCAATTACATCTCCAGAAATTAATTTTCTTTGGTAGCACGCTTATATCACTCTTCCCCAAAACCAATTAAGTCACTCAGTTCAATAAAAAATAAATTATCGGCAGAGTAATCCTTCACACCTTCATGGGCGCCATAAAAACAGAGACAATAATCCAAGACGTTACCAAAATTATTGATTATTTCATCATTCATCAAATTGATAATGAAGTAAAATCATGGTGATGTTCCTGGGGTTAAACAGTTGTAGAGCTTTCAGAATATGATTTTGAAGAGGATTTTGAAAGTCTCATACCATATCACAAACATAAACAATAAATTATTCATAAAAAACACATATGCTCGTGCCATATAATTCAGAAATTCCCATAGAGGCCAATAAAATACGACCATGCTGATAAGGAAATGATTAAAATGATTTCATTTCCTATGAATGTCTTTAGCACTAAATTTGAGTTATATCACCGTTGTGGTTGTGCTTTGTTAGTAATATTGCGATAATACATCGTTGATAATTTTTGATATTGTTTATAAAATGATTAAGAGTTATTTTATTGCTTAAAAATAACGATGAATAGAAATTATTATTTTTCCATAGTTCTAATAAATAATATTTCAGATTAATACAAAGTTAAGTAATTATTGGCAATTGACAATATTGGAAATTTGTAATGGGTGAACTAACATATTGACCAGACAGTTCTTTCCAACAACTACTTGTTAATATCTTAGTTGATAACAAACGAATGAATAATTAATTGTTAAGAAAAAGAAATAAATCAACATAATTTTGAAAATGCCGATATATAAGACAAACTCTTTGTCATTTTCTTTACATTAGATTTAAACGTATTTCTTCAGAATTGTCTATATTTAGTTTATATTAGACAGTGGATGTCGCTAAAAAAGAACTTTTAAAAGTTAACAGGGTTTTTGCTTAATAGCGACAGCGATAGCAATTCCATTTCGAACCTGGTTCAATTTAGTGAATCTATAACTATAATCAACTATAACCCGCCCAATAGAACAGCTATTACATGTCATAGATGACGCCAAATATATGTCCAATTGCAGTGTGTAGAGATGTAAAATTCTATTTAAACTAGGGACGTTTTTTCTCATATTATGCTGGACCATGTTGCCAAATGACTGCAAAATTCTTCAAAGCTCTTTTATCAAAAATAAGTCTTAAATACTGGGCATCAAGCAGGCCAATTACTTAAACTATCTATTATAATGGTGCGAAGAAAAATTACTTAAATATTTTCAACTGAAT
Source organism: Rhynchophorus ferrugineus (assembly GCF_030347505.1). Classification (NCBI taxonomy): domain Eukaryota; kingdom Metazoa; phylum Arthropoda; class Insecta; order Coleoptera; family Curculionidae; genus Rhynchophorus; species Rhynchophorus ferrugineus. The sequence continues at coordinate 3,858,274 of NW_027472588.1, forward strand.
TTAGTCATTTTATTTTCAATCAATCAACCATTAAGCCAATTTGTATCTATAGGGGTAAATATGGGTTTTCATTAAAACATCAAACCAACTAGTATGACAGGGCTGGATGACTAGTTGATTTGAATTTTTAGTGCAACCCCATATTTTCACCCCATAGGTCCAAATTGGCTTTATGACTCTCTGATAAATCAATCTTTTTGATTTTACATCAAGTTGAGAATATCAAATATAGTTGTTTTATTTTGGTTAAAATGTGCTTTGCTTTTTGCCTAACATGATGTTTCCAATTTAATCTACCGTCAACATGAATGCCGAGGTATTTAGCTGATTCTGCTTGAGAAATCGGACATCCATTGAGTAATATAATTAAGATTTTATTATTTCACCGTAATGCAAAATTAACATGAACAGATTTGGAGCTATTAAGTTGAATTTTCCAATCTTTCGTCCATTTGTAGATTTTTTTGACTGCCACTTGTGCTTTTTCTACTACCCTAGGCAGAGACATGTCCTTTGCCATAATAATTGTGTCGTCAGCAAAGGTTCCTAGTGGTGTTTCTTTTGTTGTTGGGATGTCAGCAGTGTAAAGCGGATACACGAGTGGTCCTAAGAGGCTTCCTGGATGCTAAGAACTCCAGCCAAAATAGTTTTAAATGTCGATAACGCCATTTCGTGCAAGTGACAGAATTTTCTTCGAAAAGATATGACTCAATCACTTGACAATAGTTACTAAGTATAGTAGTTACGCGGTAGCAATTCGCTCATCTTACAGATTAATCCCAAATGCCAAACCCGATCAAAAGCTTATGAGACATCCAGGAATATTGCAGGACAGTATTTTTTTACTCTCTCTGTACGCTTGATCGATTGTTGAGTGGTGATTTCGAAAACCAAACTGGAAATCTGGAATTATTACAACATTTTTAACACGTTTAAATATTAGTCAGATAATTTTAATATTGCAGGCAAAAGCGAAATATGCCTGTAAGTTTCGACTTGTTTTGCTGGTTTGTCAGGTTTTTTGAGCATAATTATTTAACAGACATTAAATATATATGTCAACATGATGATTGCTTTTCGTGGTAGTTCTTTCATTAATCCAGGTGAAATGTAAGCTATTCCAGGTGCCTTTTTAGGATTGAGGATATCAATTTCAGTGACAACTACCGATGGAGAAATTATATTTAGATCTACATCGGGTTGATAAACAGGAGATGTATCCATTGTAGATTCTATATCATTAGGTTGAAATATGTTAGTTAAGTATTGTGCGAGCAATTCAGGTTTTTCTTCGTTGCGTGTGTAAAAAAATGATACCGACTTATTTCAAGAATATTCCATGAATTTTATGGCTAGCCAGAAGAATATTACTAGAAATATGCGTAAAAATAATATTTTTCAAAAAGCACAGAAGGTTGCAAATTGTTCAGAAGTTCAATACCGTCTCCTCGCCACTCCACTTTCGCAAAATTCGATTGCCGTCAATGCAAACGCAAGAACTTGAAATAAAGCAAAAATTCCTCAGCAAACCTTTAAATTATCGGTCCTTTGTAATTGTAAATGCAAAATTTAATTCCGCCCGTCTCGTCCCGTTTAACCATCCACCCCCACTCCTTTTCCGCCTCTCCCGTCTCCTCGAGAACTTTCTAATTAGGTTGACAGAGCAGAGTATTTTCTCTTGTGTTTGAGGAAAACTTTAATCCCTTCTTATTAAAAAACTTTGTCGTTGTTTTTAATTCCGAACACTTTGAAACTGCGACCGTTTCGAATAAGAGGGATTTTGATTATTGTTTCATTGTTTTCTTTTTTGTCCGTTTCGCTCTCGAACGTCTCCCTCGTCCCCCACCTCACGTCCCCCTCCCTGTCACAAACTGGGATTTTTTTCCGTTTCGTAAATTCGGTTTGAATTTAGCATGTTATGAAAAGTTCCTAGTTAGAAAAGGTCCTTCGGTATAGCTAATAAAAAAAAAGAGTTTTTTGTGGATAAATATCAATGTTTTTGTTCCACTTTTAGAGGTTAATACACTATCATTGTCATCCAAGTGTTTCTGCTATGATACCTCGTTGATTTTATCCAGGGTGGGGTTTCCAATATTCATGCAAGATTTAGCTTCAAAAATTTAAATTATTGAGTAAACATAACAAACTAAAGCAAGTGCCACAAGGGATTATATTCTATATTCAAAGATTTCGTTGTTTTCTTTTTTCTTCGTTTCGTTCTCGAACGTCTCCCTCGTCCCCCTTCCTGTCACAAACTGGGATTTTTTTTCCGTTTCGTAATTCGGTTTAAATTTAGCGTGTTATGAAAAGGTTCCTAGGTTGGTCAAATGATCGGTATTTCGGCATAGATAATAAAAAAGAGTTTTTTTGCGAACCAATATCAATGATTTTGTTCCACTTTTAGAGGTTATCGTTGTTATCAAAATGTTTCATGTGCTGTGATGTCTGAGTATGAGTATTTTTTGGTCAAAAGGAATTTCTATCTGGCTATCACTTCCAAGAATCATTTCGGAGTTTTCATACATTTTTAGACGGTACGTGTAGTGATAATTTAGCTAATATAATATGTACCGTCTAAGCGTTTTTAAAATAGTATATAATTATTGTAAGTAGGACCGGTAACATAATTATGACAAGCAAGGCAATACGAATAATATTGAAATTCAACTCGTTTGAATATTATGGTAAGAATATGTCACAAAACTCCTATGTTTCTACGACTTTAGTATTCTATTTATAGATAGCTGAAGAGATTTCAAATATTTACAAATCTATAATGACTACAAAATAATCAGAAGGTATATTCAGACCCAAGAGAAAAATGTATACGTGGAAATTACAATTACAAAAAATCATTAGTTTGTGATTTATACCATTTTGAGCAACTTTTATTATTGTGAAAACAACGTATAAAAATGATTGAATGACAGTAAATTAAAATTGAAAGAAATAGCAGACACTCTAAAGATATCAACTGAACGTGTACATCATATCATTCACGAATATTTGGGTATGAGAAAGCTCTGTGCAAAGTGGGTACCGCACGAGCTCACTTCTGACAAAAATAACGAGGAGTTAATGATTCGGAGCAGTGTTTGAAGATGATTAATCGTAATAAACCGGAGTTTTTACGTCGATATGCGACAATGGATGAAATAAGGCTCCATAATTTCACTCCGAAGTCCAATCGACAATCATCCGAGTGGACTGCACACGACGAACCCGCTCCAAAGCGTGGGAAAACGCAGCAAGAGTCGGCTGGCAAGGTTATAGCGTCTGTATTTTGGGATGCGCATGGAATAATTTTGCGGTCCAATTTGAAGGAAGAAATTGCCGAAAAATGTTAGTATTTAAAAAAAAAAGAAAGTGCTGCATCACCAAGACAATGAATCATGCACAAGTCAGTGAAAACGATGACAAAAATCTATGAATTGGACTTCGAATAGCTTCCTCATCCCCCGTATTCTCCTAATCTGGCCCACAGCAACTATTTCCTGTTCTCAGATCTCAAAAGAATGCTCGCTGGGAAGAAATGATCGTCTAGTGAAGAAGTGATCGCCGAAACAGAAAAAGAAAAATGATATCGAAAAGTTGGAGGGTCGCTATAATCAGTGTACCACCTTCGAAGAGAATTTTGTTGAATAAAAAAAACTAATTTTGCCAAAAAAAATGTGTTTTACTATGGTAGGCCGGGGACTCTTCAATTGACGTTTTGAATTGACCAGTTTTATGAAATTCAGACGGAATAAAATTTGATTGCCGATTGATTTCATTATTACCCAGCCTGCAATAGCTGATAGCAAATTAAAGGTCTCCGCCTAAACCCAAGCGATATCGCTTCTCGTTCAGCGGCATACTGATATTCCACAATAATTCCCGATTAAGATCATAAACTGTAGCCGACACAAAGCCCACTTAATAGAGAACATTGTCTAACGTTCGGTAAATATGGGGAATTATGATGGGGCGGCGGTGGGTCTGAGGGGAGGGAGAGAGGACGTCGGATTGTAACTATACACTGCGAATATTCCGAGCTCATGCATATTGATGCCCATTCCGCCGCAATAACATTTCTCATTTCGACGAAACTTGAACTCAAACTTATTTCCATGCATATTCGCTGTGTCTAACTTAATTGCCATTGTTGTACATTTGTTTTGGAGGAGGCCGCGAATTATCTGGCGAAAGAAGGGACGCAGAGGGAGACGGAGATGGTGGGGAAGACGAGAGCGTGAGCGAGAACGACCTAATTGATAAGATAACGAGAGGAGTGTTTACATTATGTATACGTACGGCTTCTTCGGGATGAATATATAATTTAATGGAAAATTGCCAACTTAGATCACAAAACAACTTTTAAAACTCATAAAATAGTTTAGAATCTCACAATATGATTTACAGTGTCTTAAATTACATATTTACCGGTAGGTGGAGCAATAAAATTGTTTAATAGTAGCGTTGGGAACTATCGACTAAAAACGACTATCGACTGTTTAGTAATTGACGACTTTTTAGTGTGGATTGTCGCGTAGTTTAGTTACTATTTTTAGTTCTACTAGTTTCATTCGACTGATACTTAACGTTCAGGCTCTGTCGTCCTAGCCGCGACCTTGACAAAAATGTACCCAATTTATGTTTATATAGATTTAGATGTAATATATATAGTTTTATGATTTTTTTGGTCGTTTGCTTGTAAATAACAATATATTGTATATTAATATAGCAGCCTTTTGGAACAATATTTTTCAAGATTGTTAATGTAATAGGGTAAAAAGATTAATTTTGTGAATGATATAGTAAAATATAGTAAAATACTTTTGACTATTTTTATGGCAATAATAGGTAATATTTCGATTACTCTCTCGATTTTTGTTAAAAAATATTTCCCTTCAAAAATAAATAAAGCATTTACTTTATTTAAAAATGTTCCAGTAATTATTGTGCGACCATTTTTAATTATGTCATCCATTAGTTTTCTTTTTCATGATTTGATATATGTTTAATCTTTATTTAGTATTTAGGGTTATTGTACATATTTAGTTTTTAGGTTTTGTTCTATTGTATTGTCTATATTTATTATCGCATATTATATTAAAATACGCTAAAATATTTGTGGGGTACAGTTCCACAGAACGTAAAATTATTAAAGTAATTATACTTCTTTTAAAATAAAATAATTAATTGCATGTTGACAGTATAATTTTTTTCCTTTTCTTTTTTAAAGTTAGTACGTGAAGTAATATGTACATATCCGCCTTGCTTATACTACCGTTGCAAAATATAAGCACATATAAAATTAACTGCTCGAAACAACTATCTCCCTCCTTTACCCTCTCACAATTTATACAGGAAAGGGTTCGTACACCTTCGTCTGACATCAAGAATTGAAAAAAACAATCGAAACGTGCATTTGACTAAAAATAGTAATTACTATTTGATAGTAACTAATATTATGAGTGATTTTGAGTAATTACTATTTTCAGTCGCTAGTTTTTTGACTATCTACTGTTTCGACTGTTTCAACTATTTTTCGACTATCGACTGCTTCGACTGTTTTCAGTCGATAGTTCTCAACGCTATTTAATAGGGACTTAATAGAGCCGTTTAGGAAGTTTCAATAGATGGCGCCACTGTGTATTAACCTCACTTTTCACTACGTGTCATTTCGAGAAGTGGCTATTTTGGGACAATCCTAACTGGTATTCGGTACATTTCGTTAGCTTCCACTTGATTTTGGGACGTTGCCACTAACAAGAAATCGAGAATTAGAATCAAACGAACTACAATAACCCTCGCGCTCACCACTCGTCCGTCCATCAGGCTACCTGTCTGGCCGCACACATCCATCATGCTCTTGACCAACGCAAAAAGCTTGGAGCAGTTCTTCTGGACCTAACCAAAGCCTTCGACAAGGTCTGGCACGACGGATTGATCACAAAGTGCGTGCGGTTAGGCCTCCCAGAAGACCTAACCGCTCTCATCAAGTCCTATCTCTCGGACAGATCTTTCCAGGTCAAGATCAGGGTATCACTTTCCAGTCGTAAACAAATCGCTGGCGTACCTCAAGGTTCCACGCTGACCCCAGCCTTATTTAACCTCTTTATTTCAGATCTGCCGAGAAAAGAGCACATTGACGTCGCGTTTTACACTGACGACACTGCTTTCTTCACGGCCGCTAGGTTCGAAGTTACAATTCATGAACGTTTACAGAAGCAGCTCGATCATGCGGTCAAGTGGTTCAAATTCTGGAGGTTGCAAATCAACCCCCTGAAAACCCAGGCCATCATTTTCCATAAGAAGCGTTACGCACTGCGCGTCTCGCAACTTAAGATCGACACCGCAATAATTCCATGGCTCGATAACGTCACATACCTATGTCTTCACTTCGACCGGCGGTTCGGTTGGCATTCTCAAATCCAGAAAGCAATGCAAAAAGGTTCGCGGATAGCAAACCTGCAATCTTCTCTGATCTGCCCTTCTAGCAGACTTCCCATCTCCATCAAATGCTTATTTTACAAGATGTTAATTCGGTCCGTACTCCTCTACGGATCTAATGTCTACTTCAAGTTTGTTACACCCAACCAGGTCAAACGGCTTCAAGTTTTCCAAAATAAGCTCCTCAGGAGAATATTAAACGCTCCATGGTTTGTCAGAAATAATCAAATTCATAGGGAAACTGACACTCCAGAAATCAAGCACTTAATATCTCAATCATTCCACAAACAACAACTCAGCTTAAGTTCTTCTGAAAACGCGCTTGTTCGCGAGCTGGTCGACATGCTGGGAGCTTAGCACCGCGTCACCGCCAAGCTCCCGCCTTTTCCAAACTGAAACGACCTCATCCGTCGCTACAGTCATAACTTTTGCCCCCGTACAACAGCACCCAGTTGTGTGTTAACTCAGGTTCGCGAATCAATAGAATCGCCGGGCCCTCATGCCCAATAACGGCTGCCCGATTAGCGGGTGCCATATCCCAAATTTAATGCAGTAGCAGTAGTGATCCACAGGGGTCAACTGTGAGGCGATTTCGGTTTAGTGTATTTGTAAGCCCAGAGGCAGTCCCACATAACCCGGTCCAACTTGTCACTGCAGGGCAAGTCTCCGCGACCAGGTATGCGTCATGCATTCCACCGCCTGGTTTTTAGGCCAGATCAAAAAAAAACTACAATAACCATTTTGGATTTGACGCTGGTACTGGCAGGAGCTCTGTTTGTAAGGTTAAAAATTTTGTTATTGATAATTTATTTGTTCTTGTACTGTATATTGTCAAAAAATCTATAAAAACACTTTTAAATCCACTTGCGCATCCATTAAATTTTTATTTTAATTTTACAAATTCCATTCAATTCTATACCGAATTCTTCATATTTTAGGCATAGTGACAATAAGAAATTAAAAGCTCAGAAACATATGGCTCGATGTCCCTTATGTGAGTATATCTCATCAGAATCGCAGCTCTTGATCACATAGCGTTAAAATTGAACCAGGAACATTGAGGTTTAACTAGCTTGAATATTTGTAAGGCTGCCATCCAATACTCTTAATAAAAATGAATTAAAAAAACGTCAACCTCTTGAATTTTTTAGTGACTGGGTCTACACAGCTTAATGTGGGCTCCGAACCTAGTGAGTGACCAACTTAGAAATCATCCCAGAAGACATCCGGTCTTACTCAGCCTGGTTACTAGCGTGACTGCGGTCATTTTCCTTGTCGGTTTTTCCACACTTGCCTAGAACAATCAGGAATATTAAATAATCACAAACATAAATTCACGACCATGCCCCAGTAGGATTCGAATCTGAGACTATCGCAACAATAGGGGGACCATCCTGTTTCTTTTACCACTGCGCCACAAACCCGGCTAAATTAAACGTAACAAAACCTATAAAACGTGTCGAACAAAAATTCCAATTCTAGTTTCGCATAATCCTAGCGTTTTTATTAATACCCAACCCGTATCTAATTTCATTCATCGTCGAGCCATTACCCAAAGTGGAAAATTAAAAAATTGAATTATAGTATACCATAAATTGGACGGGCTGATATACGACGCTTAACAGTTTAAATTAATATCGCAGGAATTTGCGTATTACCTTCCCGCAGGATAGCCGAGAGATGTGAAGGGAGACCCTGATGTATGGGCTGTAAAACTATAAATTATTCAATTTTTCCTCGTGAATAAAAGAAGAGGTAAAAACTGTCGCGGTCCTAGTTTCCGCAATCAAGTATTAATTTATTCCGGAGCTCGGTTCCATGCAAAACTTTCGGTTGTTACTTTTTTTTTGGGGAAACTTTAGACGTCCGCGCTACGACATGTACCCTGAAAAATTAACGCCCCACGCGGTTTAATATATAATAAGCTGATTTGATCTGATTCTGGATATTCAGTACCCGTTTTTTTATGCTTTATTTTTTCTTAAATGATTGTGGCATTTATTTGAATATAATTCTCCAACAATAATACCATTACACATGGAATGCAAGGTACCGGGCCTAACATAGATGGCTTAACATAATTGGTACTAACCTTCTGAAGAAAGCTGCCAAAATTTCACGATATTATACTGATCAATTTGGGAGTTATTGTGCTAAGAGTGACATTACTTTTGTTATTTTCAAAAAATGGATCAAAAACAATTTCGTGTTTTAATATGAAAGTCTTTCTGGATGGTAAATAATAACTCTCGAGCGAAGCAATGACTCGAGAAGTGTTATAAGGACTCCGCTCCATCAGAAACAATAACAACACGTTGGTTTACTGACTTCAATCTTGGTCGTAGAGACACCGATGATGCAGAACGCAATGGATTTCCAAATGAGGTGGTAACAACAGAAAATATCAAACAAATTCCCAGAAGCATTTTGAAAGATTGAAAAGTAAAGTGAGAAAGCTCTGTGCAAAGTGGGTGACGCATTTACTCACTGTTGAGCATAAACAACAACGCGCTGATGATTTTGATAAACATAATTCCCTTCAAGGGTGATACACTGATTATAGCGACTCTCCAACTTTTTGATGCCATTTTTGTAGTACAGTTTGTCCTTTACTTCAAAATAGGCCTCAGATTCGGCGATCACCTCTTCATTCGACGAAAATTTCTTCCTAGCAACCAATCTTTTGAGATTTGAGAACAGCAAATAGTCGCCGGGGGCCAGATCTGGAGAATTCGGTAGATGAGGAAGCAATTCAGAGCCCCATTCATTGGTTTTTGCCACCGATTTCACGGACGCAAAAACTCGGGTTTATTACGCTTGATCATCTTCAAACATCATCTCCGAATCATCAACTCGTCGTTGTTTTTGGTCAAAAGTGAGCTTGGGCGGCACCCACTTTGCACAGAGCTTCCTCGTACCCAAATATTCGTGAATGATATGATGTACATGTTAAATTGATATCTTTAGAGCGTCTGCTATTTCATTTAATTTCGATTTACGGCCATTCAAAATCATTTTGCGGATTTTTTTAATGTTTTCGTCGATAACAACCTCTTTTGGGCGACCACTGCGTTCACCTTCTTCGGTGCTCATTTCACGACGTCTAAACTTAGCATACCAATCCTAGATGGTTGTTTTTCCTGTGACAGTGTCCGGAAACTTGTCATCAAGCCAAGTTTTTGCTTTAACTGTATTTTTTTCCTTCAAAAAGCAATATTTTATTAACAGACGAAATTCCTTATCCTTCCTTATTCCTTTATCTATTTTTTTCACAATAACAAAAGTTGCTATAATTCACAAACTAATGATCCGACAACTATCAAATTTGTACACGCATCTTTTGAGGGTTATGGTTAACTAAAAACATATGGATTTAATTCTAGTAGCGTCATCTATGCGTCAGGCCATGGACTTTTCAATTAACTTTTCAACAAAACTCTAAAGAAACAACCAAAAATATGTTTCATTAAGATAATGTACCGTCTCACAAATCAATGAATACAATGGCAAAACTACATATATATTGAACTTCGGATTGCTTCCACATCCACCCTATTGGCCAGATTTGGCTTCCAGCGACTACTGACTGTTCGCAGGTCTCAAAAAATTGCTCACCGGTAAGAAATTTCGCTCAAATGAAGAGGTTATCGCTAAAATTGACGCTAATTATAAATTGTTCGACAAAAGTGGCAAATATATTGAAATGTTAGATCGGCGCTTGAATGATTTTGTGGTTCTTGATGACTAAAGCCGCTTGTAATAAAGCAAGAACGAAAAAACGCATTTTTGTTACGGCCGGGACTTTTCAGTCCATCTGTTATTTAAGTAAAAAGTTTATCCTCTTATTAGAAAAGGCGCTATTCTTCAGGTCTCGAAATATTGCATTTTCACAAAACATACGAGCAGAACCATTAATTTCAGGTAATATTCCCGGGATTAATCCTAAAAGATTTCAGCCAGACGTCGTGCCGTCTTGTTTGCAGTAAAAATGCGCCATGTCCCCTAACGCCATTGAAATATGCAGCACTACATCGTATGCATCACGCTTCCACGACCATTATTCACGTTCAAATACCTGTTTATATAATAAATTGCTGTTTACGTAAGCCGAATGATAATCCCCTGGCAGCTTTTCGCAGGTTCGGTCCGTACCGTGCGATGGCTGAAGATTGTTTTAAAATGTTTTAAAAGGAGCTCACGCCGTACAATAAGCTCATCGGACCAGTCTACGGCTAAACGTTTTATGTGCACGTTAAATTTATTTTAAACAGTTTGCTTTTCGCTATTCTCCGCGTCGTGTATACCTATGCAGCTATAACGGTGAAAATCTTACTTTATATATTGCGATTACCTGCCGTAAACAGTTGTTCCGATGTTTGGGTATATGTTACACGATCAAGAATAAAATACTGGATCTTGGTCTTCAAAACTTTTAGAGGTTGAATAACAAAAAAGCTTTTGAAAGATAGTCTCGAAAAAAACTACGATAAACGGTTCCTATAGCCCATTCAATCTTTATTTGTATATGCGCCATCGAAATTTCTGACGTCAAAACGTCGCAATGTTGCCGCATTATCTCTGAGTTTTAGTTCAGTTTGGTTTTGATATACAACATTCTATTTTAAATAAAATAAATGAACAAATATGTTATTATAATTATCGAAGGACTTTTTTACGTTTAGTTCTTGTGTCCTTCGATGGTGTGTTTACTTCTTAAGTCATCTTGATATCACTGTATTTTTTATTTCTCCTGCTACTACCTGTGTACACCATTCTTCATAAAGTTAATCACTGAATTATGTCTAATACATTTACCATATCTACAAAACAGGTTGTATTCATTCTCCCTAATACATTCTAACCTAATGGTCATGTTTAATTCTGAACAAATACAATCATATCTGTACACACAAATCTATCACGCTCTACAATACTATTTGCTCCAGTTATATTCTGACCACCCTTGGACTTAGAGGAAAGTAATAATTCCGCACCAAGAATAAAAATATTTAATTTATATTTCTATTTCAAGCATGAAGAATGAATTAATAAGCATTATAACTAACAATTAATATAATTTAAAAGAGGAACAAACTATACATTTTCGTCAAAAACCTCTCCTCTTTCGGGCTATTCTAAATTATTTATGATCCCTAGACTACAGGAGTCTTTTTTCCATTCTGGAAACGATCTGGGGGGCAATTTTCTTATCCGACTTGTTATTACATATAAACTGTTTAAATTGTATTGTACGCAGCGGCACACTTGTGATGTCTCCAAGCCCCCAGAGGTCATGTTGGTCGTTCTCTTTAAGCAATTCCAGCCTGCGACTTCCAAACAAATATTTCCATAAATTTTTACGTATAATTGTAGCGCTTTTTTTTGTCGGTTGTTTAGAAAAGACATTCGGTTTAGAATAACTGGATTGTAGAATATTTGTTACTAATATGCTTGTCCCAATAGTTGACATTTAAAAAATCACCGTCATCACAGTTAAAACGTAATCAACCTTTTAGGTTATAGGTTTCTTATATATGTATTACGTGGTTGCATATATTCTGATCCCATTTACATTATAATAAGGCACTTATTGAGAAAAATATGTACAACTGAGATATTTTTATCATTTTTCGGCAACTTTTTTCGCAGTTTGTCCTAAACAAGTGGTAATCAGAAGGCCTAAGCCAAGCTATGTCTTGTGAGTACGCTGAGAGTCACAGAAATTCCCATCTGGACAGCAACCGAGTATACTTCACAACTCTTGCAAAGTGTGACTTAAACTTTCTTATACAGGAGGATAAATTTGCGCCTATTACGCGTTATTACTTGTCTTTTTTGTTTTCAAGTTTTAGTTTATTATAGGAGCGTCGTTAAATTTCTGTAGTACAACTGAAACTACTGGTTTCTTTCAAAATTAGCAGCTCATAACACACTACCTCCTGCTGATCTCATTAAATGCACAACAATTCTTTATAGCAAACAATAAAACAACAATGTTATATACATTTGCGGTTCATACGTTTTCAATTAATTCGTCGAATAGTTATTTTCCATAGTTGTGTGTTCCATAAATATAATTAAGCGCTGCTCAGACAGGTCACCCAGGAAAAGTGAAGCCTGTCAGTGAGGGTTCAACATGAATATGATTACATAATGATTATGTAATCATGAATATGATTAAAATATACCCGATTCAATATGCAATTCATTACTTCAAGTTTAACCATTGACATCAGCTAGTACAATGTTCTTTAACGCTATAGCACGAATATGAAATATTTATTAAACATTGACCTGATAGAAAATTACCAATAATTACGACGTAATCTTCACCGCCCGATCGGTCCAATTCAGCCATCCAAAGGGCAACGGCGTAACGGCAATTTTTTCTCCGGGTATTAATGGATCGCCACCAGATGGCTCCCCGGCCCCTCATAAAGGATTCCCGGATGCGAGAAGTTGAGCCGGGGGGACGGTCTCGTGAGGTCGACTCGCAAAGCCCCCGTAATTGCTTCACGAAACTTCATTATTTTCCTTCCTTAGCGTTTGTCAACGAAAGGCTGCCATTCCGCCGAGGTAATTTACATTTTTTACCTGGGCGTCGTCTAGTTTATGGCCCCGCGGAACTTCCAAATAGTGTCGGAGGACCGATCCGGACCGGGAGGATGACGTAGCCCGAGCGAGAAAGTGTGAATGCGGTCCTCGAGGACATTAACTCGGTTATAAATCATATGGAGAGTGTGGAGGTAAGAAATATTGTATAGAACTCAAAAAGCACTGTAGGATATAGGAGAGAGCGGATTAATCGAGGCGGACGTGGTATCGTGACCGGGGGATGGGAATACTAAGATGCACAATTTTTGGACACAAAGGCCGACGCCTTGACTAGAAATCATATAGTTTATTAGAGTCACTCGAAGAAGAACTTGTTAAGGTTATTTAGAGAGGACTGTTATTATAATCACCGTTGTAATACTTTGTATATTGTCAAAATAATGCCCATTATAAGTTTTTGTTGAATATTTGTATTTTATTTAATAATAAATATAAGTATTTCTTATAGTACAGAGGAAAAAATCCCACAAGATAATTACAATATTATTCCGATACAAACAAGAGATAAAATACTGTAGCAATTATATATATATGCACAGAGAGGGGGAGGGAGAGAGAGGGAGACAGAATCGAATAGAGAATACAATTTTTTAACCCATTACCATTCTATTTTACTATAGTTTGTTCTTCTTGGTTAGTAAGCATGCAAAAACAATTCGTAGATTACTTCCAAACTGATAAAACTATAAACTGAAAATATTATGGTGACTTTTACATATCTTTGAAGTAAAAATTCCTAAAAATTAATTTATAGAAGAAGAAAATAAGTTTCTACGAAGATAACGTGAATTTTCTTAGCACCCGGCTTATTCACCAGATTTAGCATCCTCTGACTTTCTGTAATTTTTTGTTACAATGATGTAACATGTGTTAATGATGTCAAAAATGTGTTTAAATAACAAAATACAATCTAAAAGACTAGGTTTTACTTGTCAGTGAGCTGAATGAGAGGGCATTCATACTCTCCCTTCAGTCTGAACATTAATACTACATCAGAGCGGGACCTGATGCGGCCAACGATGACAATATATCACCACACCCCGTCCCCGCAACGTTAATGGCATCGAAGCGTGATTTGGTACGCGAAACGGCATCAGTTATCATACACAAACGCAATTATCACGTTATTGTAACAGTGGCGCCCTGAATCCTAAACGTGCCCGTCCAGTCTACATAATCCCTTTTATCCGTTCCGGAGTGGGCGCGGCTAGCTGCGAATGGTCCTCCAACAAGACCGCGGCCACTTTTATACGATTTTATTATATTTTAATTAAAATTTGATACAAAAACAACGGCCCTTGTGCTTTAATTAATTTTTACCTCTTCGAAACGACCCGGTATCATAAATATTTATGAAACTTGGTTTGGGTAGAGGAGCTGGAGCGGGCATCATAGTTTTATGGAATTTGTAATTTAAAACAAGGGTATGGAGAGCGACAAAGTTATTCAGAAATTTATGGTCTGCTTGGATTTTGCGGTGTAATACCAAAATTCAAACAACAACAGACATCTGTCTAGTATTCCGTTTCATTTATTGGTGATGTTATCAACAAATTATGATTTTTTTTTGTTAAATAAACGATGTTTATAATGAATTCCTTCAGTAGTACATCCTATTAATATTGTTTTTGTGTATTGGATTCCTAAATGATTGAGAATGAAGTAGGTTTCAGTTTTCTTCTTGCATATTAATCTCTTGCCATTATTACTACTTTTATTTACTAATACTTACTGAAACCTTTACTATTACTATATATTTTTTTATTTACTCTATGTTCTGTTTTGTGTGATTGTGTTTTCTTTGTTTTTTATTCGCAGATCTTTATTTTCTTCCGTTTTTATCTACTTTACCACATCTTTCAGTCCTTCCTTCTTCTTACATACTTTTTTGTTCCTCTTTATCTTCCCTATCCATTTCTTTAAGATCCATTGTTTCTCTATTTCTTCCAGTTTCATTCTTTCTTTCTTCATGGTTTTATGTATATTGGTAATATCTATATTTTTTCAATTCCTTTTTTAGTATCTTTATTTGAGTCAAATATACACTACTTAAACTTATAAGTAAATACAGAGTATCCAGTATCCCACTCTGTATTGTCAAATGATACAGACAGCAAATCTGAAAAATCTCTGACAGGATCTTTGTAAGAGTTGACCATTTCGTTTTCACAATATATAATTCAATGTACAAATTCAAAATACAATATTTTTTCAATGTAATGGCCATCGTGCCATACCTTATCAAAGGCTTGTTGTACAAAACATAAACTTACCATTTTACATTCATAAACTTTTTCAGATACATATGTAATTATATGTTCCTTATATGTTATTATATGTTATTATATATTAAATGTGTTCCTGTTAACACGTTTCAGACCTGAATGAAATAAAAAACAGTCAAAATCGGTCTCAGTTGGTAGCTGGTGAATATAATATCCATAAATTGCGTGTTGCTATTAAAAATTTACGATCAACCCGCGGACAATGAGGAATTATGGCGAGGATGCAAAATGTATTACAACTTTCGGAGACTACGGAAGAGGAAGCGGAACCCCAAAAGGCGAGGGTGAGCCCGAGGAATAAAACTCGGCGGATGCTTTAACAAAGCTGTCATAAGTTTTCTGTTGATAAATCATCCAGTTGTTTTCGATTTATGTCGATTTATATTGCGTACTTTGAATTATACTTGATTAATGTGCAGTACAAGTTTAAAAACATTGAAAACTAGTCGAGTGACTTTTTAATGTTTTCTCAATTTCCGTAAACCGTGGTTATTATTTTGAAGCTTACTATTAAGCTATACATTTTTATGATAATTAATTAGAGTCTGTTTAGACTTGGACAGCATTCAAACAAAGAGTTAGTCACATATAGAGTTGCCTTAAGAAATAACATAATATTTCATTCATAGTCATTTCTCATAGTTTTTGCAACCTTCTATATCTTTTTATGCATATATTTCAGGAACATCATTCCATCATTGATCAGGTTCATACAATCACCTTCATCATGGAAAAATCACTAGGCCAAAAGGCATGAAAATATTTTTGTTACATTTGCAGATGATACTACAATACTCGCCATTGGGGAAAACAGCATTGAATAAACCGAAAAATTACAAACAACTATTGCCAAAATATAATGCTGCACAGAAAAATGACGTATTAAAATGAGTCAAAATTAATCAGTGCATATTGATTTCAACGCCAAAAGAATCAAGTACAAACCAGTATATATAAATCAACAAGTAGTTACAAATGGAAATACAGCCTAATATCTTGATATGACCCTTGATGTTAAACCCAGGTAGAAGAAGGCCTGGTTAAGTACTCAAGTTGAAATACAAAAACATACAGTGGATATTAGATTGAACAACTTTCACTTTACCATCAAGTCTCGAAACCACTGTGAACTTATGATGTTCAACTGTAAGGTTGTACCAGCCAAAGCAATAGAAATATATAATGATTCTGAAACAGGTTACTGTGAGATATTGTTGATGCTCCATAGTATATTCGTCAAAACAATTTGTATAATGAACTGAAGTGAGAAACTCTCGATAACGTTTTCAAGGATTATATTGAAAAACATTCAGACAAAGCACATAAATGATGAAGTTGTCCAGCTCCTAGGTAATGATGGCTTAGGCAGAAGATTCAAGAGAGTAAAAGCATTTTTCTAGTTTCGTGAAGTTATTAGTAAAATCTAATACACCTGGAGAACAGTGACATATAGTCTTTTCAAAACAGCAGTGATCCCACATGATGTCACTACATTATAGTACATCAAATGCAGGTATTATCGAAGAACTACAATTAATTATACAGCCACAATAATTTATAGGTTAGAGTTGTTTTATTATATTTATTCTGAACTTTTTTCCACAGTAGCATGGATAGAGTTTTCAGCGCATTTTTTTATGCAGTGGTATCCACCGAAGGCCTAATCCACCTAATTAACAATTATCTAATAATTATATATATCTGAGTAATGTATTGTACATTCATTAGACAGCATATTTACCTTTAACGTTTAGTTCTTGCTTGTTTCTATGCAATGTTTCCTTGCAAAGTCATTTAGATATTACAGTATTTCTCTTTAAAAGCTGATTTTTAAACCACTGCATAAACAAGTTATGGTTTATACTGCTCTATGGCAGGCACCCTTGGACTTAGAGGATAACACTAATTCTTCACCACGAATAAAACCATTCCTGTTACCGCCATGTTTTTCAAATCAGTTTTTGACTCTGACTGCGTAACGGTTTTACAACTTTCGACAGCCAGATATTGATGACGTGAGTCACTACTCTTTTAAATAGACTATAGATGCTAAGCCTGTAGACTAAGACTGTAGATGTAAGTATCTATCATAAAATGAGTACTTTTTAATTTTAGAACCCTTATAAATTAGGATAAAAACAAATAGCTTATTAGTGTTAATTTACTTGATTGTTATAATAAAGTATAAATAGAGTATTCAACAATTTCTTTATATTACTGGTTAAATAAATCCTTTAGGTGAAACTGAACGAAAATTCGTTCCAAGAGTCATATTAAATATAATAACTAACGCGACATGGACGGCGTACAAGAACGACACTAATTCAACGGTGGAGGAACAACAGCGTCCCGACAACTGAAAGAATGGCCGCTCGTTAATCCATTAACAAATATTTTCCAGCAAGTTTTCAACGACTGCCTGCTCGGGGCGCTAAGTCCCTTTTATTTCCGCGTTCCACATGGTTGCTGCTCGGTCGTAATAGCAGCCACCATTAAGGGAACTCGTGGAAATCAGAGAACTAAAACCTGTCGTTCTAGCTTTGTAGTTATAAGACGAAATCTCGTTTATTTTCGTTTTCAGAAACAAATTGCAGGTTTGGTTATGCCTGGTGTGAACGTATTATAAATAACAGGATAATTAGTGCCGACTTGGCAGTTACGGTGGTCAAGGTGATCATAATTGTCAATGTCTTTCAGACAGTTCAGTCAGAGTATTCTCCGTAGAAAAATAAAGATTTCATTTTATAGGAAATTTTTCGCGACGTCCAACATCTAGACGTCGCTAATTTTAATTTACTTGTTTTAGTCGCAACGCTGTAAGCCGCGACAGGATCTGATTGACTCTCGTCGTTTCTAAGGTACGTTTCTTGTTTATTTATTTTGAGCGCCGTTTTCAGTATGGCTGAGATAAGGAATAGTGCGTTTAGAGAGTAAATTATTAGTTCATTAGTATATATAAGAAGGTAGTACAGAAAGTAAAGTGAATTATCGATTTAGGAAGTGTTGTGTACCCGGATACACAGACAGTAAAGAAATGCAGAATGGTTTTCGCTCGAAGAAGTATCTAGCTGTCATTAAAAAATGGTTGATAACGTTAAAAATCCCAAACCGATTGGATTAAGTAATCAAAGAGATTTATGATCGGTAAAACATGTTTTGTTGTTGTAAGTTGTGGTAAGTTTATTGATATATACAAATATCAATTTTAGAAATTAATCCTCTTCCCAAAGAAGCTATGTAAACGACCGTATACTTTTCTTCTTGGATCAATAGTTACAGCTCCAATAAAATAATAGCTCTTGAATGCTAATATATTAAGAGAGGATTATTAATTTTTGTGTAAAATGCATTACCCATGCAAGAACAAATTAAAGTGTCATCAATTTAATAACTACATTGAGGGGTTCATTTCGTTAAAGAAAAAAAGTGTACAATTTAACCAAGATTAATTTTTTTTTTTGGATATAGCTCATGGATTCGGGAATATACATCCTCGGCTAGTATGTTTTAGAAATCATTTGAAACGCTCAACATAATTTAATTTTTTCATCTCATTGGCCTTTAAGAAATTGTGAAGAGGATAAATATGAGGGTTTCTTAAATAATTTATATTCGACACTTACGTAGGATGACTCTTAAATTCCAGATGTTCCTATATGAACAAATGAGTCAAGGCATAGTTGAGTTTTACGTTCAATAAAATTATAAGCTATTAATTTTTATACACCTTTAGATTTCAAAGTATAAAATGCAAAAGATTTCTGTTGATCGCATATATTAAATGTTATAGATTTAACTTACAATGTTGATGAAATATATATAATGATTCTTTGTATCCGTTACTCAAAATTTTGAAAATTCTGACAGATCTGACAAAATATGTCTCATTATTTTTGTCATTGTAGTTCCATCAAACACTGTTTCGTATATCTATCAAAGCAAAGTATACAATTTCGGATAAACAAAACTAGTAGGATATAATTTTGCTGCAGCCGCTATTCTAAGAACTAATGAATACGGACATAATATAATTAATAGTGTTGGGAACTATCGACTGTTTAGCAATTGACTACTTTTTACTATCGACTGTTTCACTCGCTATTTTCGATCCGATTAATTTTGTTACTATTTACTATCGACTGTCTCAGTCGTGTACTTTTAGTTACTATTTTTGGTTGTATTAGTTTGATTCGAATAATTTTAACGTTCTGGCTCTGTTGTCCTAGCCACGACCTTGACAAAAATTTTCCCAATTTATGCTTACATAGATTTATATGTAGTGTATAGAGTTCTATGATTTTTTTGATAGTTTGCTTGTAATTAACAATATATTGTATATTAATATAGCAGCATTTTGGAACGATATTTTTCAAGATTGTGATGTTGTTGTTAAAAAATACTACCGTTGGAAAATATAAGCACATATAAAATTAATTGCTCCAAGTAATTATCTCCTCTCTTCACAATTTATATAGTAATTACTATTTTTCAGTCGCTAGTTTTTGACTATCGACTGTTTTGACTATTTTCAGTCGATAGTTCCCAACGATATTAAACATTAGGCAGTTGCATAGAACATGTCCTCTTGGGAGTCATCAGAAATACCACCAAAAAGGCATCAGTTTTGTAACTCTACATATTCATTTCATCCATTATATATAATCGGAGGTTTGTAATGATCTCGTTTTAAATTTTAAAAAAATATATAAGGTCAACACTAAGGTTAATCAACACTAGGGTAATAGTGATGCATTTATGTAATGTTAATGGAATGTAAAGAGTAAATGTTTAATGAAATTGTCAACAGTCAACATTGTATGAAAACCACTGTAAAAATTTAAATAACACACTCCTCACTAATTTCTAATACTATACAATCAGTATAGGACTTCTTCCCTAATCACCCACCACCCCCTCCAAACACTCGGACACCGAAATAAATATAATGGTTAAACCGCCAAAGAATCGAGAGCTAAACACACACCAATCAAAACCCACTCGACCTGCTCTCCAACCTGCCCTTTCCGCCCGCGAGCCGATACTCCACCACCGCCGCATCCCCCTTCTAGCTTCGGTCCCCCTCCCCCGCACCGTCTCGATCAAAGGGAACTTCGCCACACTACGAGTCCGCGGCCGACTCTCCCAAATCCTCTGTAATTAAAACAAGTTTGCCTGGAATTAGACGGCAGTCCGGATTTTCGTTCGGTAAGTTTATTGAATTCTCGAAACTTTTCTTTCGTTCGTCGACGCCGCTCCGTGAAAGTGTTCCGGGAATCGTTCGATTCGGACGGGCGGTATCGACGAGGAACAAGCCCGGTACGGAATATGAACGAGTCTGGTTGCATTTCTCCTAGTCGAACCATATTTTCTCATTATAAAATACGGCCCCAACAATTAAATCTCAATTAAATGGACAAAATATAAAGATATACAACTGGAACTTGAATGGGCGCTACCGTAACAATGTTTTTTTTTAAATTTTAGGTCTCCTTTTTGCCAACTAGGGTTTATCTGGACTGAATCTACAGTTTAACGTGGACTCTGAGCCACGGTCCACCGTGTATTCTTTCGAATAAAAAAAGAATTTTGAAAATCGGCCCAAAATTGACAAAGAAATCGGCGAACGTGCGGTGTGTTGTTTAATACAATCAACTGTATTAAGCGTTCTTAAGGAGATATGATTAGAAAGATAATAGGTCAATTGAAATCGGATCATTAGTTTTTGAATTATAGCATTTTGAGTGAAGCAACTTTTGTTATTGTGAAAAAATGGAGAAAAAGGAATTTCGCGTGTTGATAAAAAATTGTTTTTGAAGCGAAAAAATAGAGTTGAAGCAAAAATTTGGCTTGATGCCGAGTTTCCGGACACTGTCCCAGGAAAATCAACCATCAAGTATTGGTATGCTAAGTTTAGACGTGGTGAAATGAGCGCCGAAGAAGGTGAATTCATTTAAAAAATCCAAAAAATGATTTTGAATGACCCTAATTTGAAATTGAATGAAAGAGCAGACACTCTAAAGATATCATCTGAACATATGTGTACAACATATTATTCACGAATATTTGGATATGAGAAAGCTCTGTGCAAAGTGGGTGCCTCTCAACCAAGCTGACCAAAAACAACGACGAGTTGATGATTCGGAGCAGTGTTTGAAGATGATCAAGAGATGCGTCGATATGTGACAATGGATGAAACATGGCTCCATCATTTCACTCCCAAGTCCAATCGACCGAGTCATCCGAGTGGACTGCACACGATGAACCCGCTCCAAAACGAGGGAAAACGTAACAGTCGGCTGGCAAGGTTATGGCGTCTGTATTTTGGGATGCGCATGGAATAATTTTCATTAACAACCGTGAAAAAGGTAGGACCTTCAACAGCGGCTATTACATAGCATTATTGGATCGTTTAAAGGACGAAATCGTCGAAAAACGGCCCTATTTGAAGAAGAAGAAAGTGCTGTTTCACCAAGACAATGCACCATGTCACAAGTCAGTGGAAACGATGGCAAAAATCCATCAATTGGGCTTCACATTGCTTCCTCATCCATTGTATTCCCCAGATTTGGCCCCCAGCGACTATTACCTGTTCTCAGATCTCACAATAATGCTCGGTGGGAAGAAATTTTCGTCGAATGAAGAGGTAATCGCCGAAAGTGAGACCTATTTTGAAGCAAACGTACTACAAAAAGGGTATCAAAAAGTTGGAGGATCGCTATAATCAGTATATCACCATTGAAGGGAATTATGTTGAATAAAAAAAACTAATTTTGCCAAAAAAATGTGTTGGCTCTGGTAGGCCGGCGACTTTTCAATTGAACTGTTATATTCAATGTATAAATTGTTTTTAAAAGAATTGTGGGGAACAACCACAGACAGCGGTGTTGTCGGATTTCACCTCGTGCAGATGAAGCTCTTTGTGAACTTCATATCTGGATTGATCCTCGTACAAGAACTATTATCAATATTCTATTGTTGTAAAAAACTCTAATATTGAATGGTTGCTGCTGCGCGAACTTACCGAATAACCCGGTATAAGTAATTATGTTTAAAAAGTTGGGTGTTAACAGTCGGCGTGTTTAAAGTAGCTATTACCGTGAGGAGGCAAAGCTGAGACCTGAGGCTACTCAAATAGAGTTAAAAATCGAGCAGTATTTTACGTCGGGGTCTTAAACGGATAAGGAGCCGAGGATTTATGGAAGGTAAACACAGTCAGAGTAACTTTAATTTCGTATCTAATTTATTCATGGCTTGACTACGAAATGCACGTATAAATATGGAGGAGGTCCCTGTTTTCTTTGGCCGTTGCGGAGCCTCACGGTTGTTCGTGTTTAATCTTGGCGAGAGGACGAGAAAGGGAAAATCATATTTCACAGCGGCGAATCGTCTAAATGGTATTAATAGCATTATTTTGTCAACATAAGAGTCGGGAATTAATGGACGGTTTATCTTCGGAATTGCCCAGTCGGTAGAAAATTGTCCGTGGACAATATAAGGATGCGATATTAAATAAAATCAACTGCCCGAGTAAGAGAAGTTACCATTTATTATTATTGATTTATTCGGTATAACAGGTCAATTGAAAAGTCCCCCGACCTAACACGTAGATGGCGCTATTAGAATTAAATCCATATGCTTTTTAGTTAGCCCTAACCCTCAAAAGATGCGTGTATGAATTCGACAGCTGTCGGATCATTTGTTTGTGAATTATAGCATTTTGAGTGAAGCAACTGTTGTTCATGCAAAAAAAATGGATAGAAAGGAATTTCGCGTGTTGATAAAATATTGCTTTTTGAAGGGAAAAATACAGTTGATGCAGAACCTTGGCTTGATGCCGAGTTTCCAGACACTGCCCCAGGAAAAGCAACCATCACTGATTGGTATGCTAAGTTTAGACGTGGTGAAATGAGCACCGAAGACTGTGAACGCAGTGGATACTCAAAATAGGTTGTTATCGAGGAAAACATTTAAAAAATCCACAACATTGAAATTGAATGAAACAGCAGACACTCTAAAGATATCAACTGAACGTGTACATCATATCATTCACGAATATTTGGGTATGAGAAAGCTATGTGTAAAGTGTGTGCCGCGTGACCTCAGTTTTAACCAAAAACAACGACGAATTGATGATTCGGAGCAGTGTTTGAAGATAATAGCATAATAAATCCAAGTTTTTGCGTCGATATGTGATAATGGATGAAACATGGCTTCATCATTTCACTCCGACGTCCAATGGACAGTCATCTGAGTGGACTGCACACGATGAACCCGCTCCAAAGCATGGGAAAACGCAACAGTCGGCTGGCAAGGTTATGGCGTCTGTATTTTGGGATGCGCATGAAATAATTTTCATTGACTACCTTGAAAAAGGAAAGACCATCAATAGAAATTATTACATAGCGTTATTGGACCGTTTAAAGGACGAAATCGTCGAAAAACGGCCCTATTTGAAGAAGAAGAAAGTGCTTCTTCACCAAGACAATGCACCATGTCACAAGTCAGTGAAAACGATGGCAAAAATCCATGAATTGGGCTTCGAATGACTTTCTCATTCCCCGTATTCTCCAGATCTGGCGCCCAGCGACTATTTCCTGTTCTCAGTTCTCAATACTCGCTGGGAAGAAATGTTCGTCGAATGAAGAGGTAATCGCCGAAACTGAACAAGTCGTACTATAAATATGGTATCGAAGAGTTGGAGGGTCGTCGCACCCTTGAAGGGAATTATATTGAATAAAAAAACTAATTTTACCAAAAAAATATATTTTACTATGGTAGGCCGGGGACTTTTCAATTGACCTATTAGTTTTAATAATTCCGATTCAACGTTTTATAAGGAAGAACGGTCCTATAAGGGACCAGAAAAAATGTCATTATCCTCATCCAGCCATTCCCTTTTTTTTTCAATTATAATCGAATGAACGTCACCACTCCAAAAACCACCCTCGAAATTAGATTTCTGTCCGATCGTTGTGCATCCCCTCCGCGCCCCAGCCGACCGCCCACTACCCCCCCCCCCCCACTCCCGTCGCGTTCGTTTGTTCCGCCGTTTTGTCCGTTGACATTTGACGATTATTTAATTACCATCCTAACATTATTTTGCCGTTGCTGCGGCCCCAGGCTCGGTACAGTTTACCAGCCGACGCTTCATTCTAATAATAAATTATGTTTAGCTTCATTATTAAGTAGTAGTAATTCGCTATTCATGGCCCGTGCGATTACACGATGATTAATGCCGCGAGAACATCGATTGTTTTTAATTTACGGCTTTTAATCGCGTTACCGATCGTGATTGGCCGAAACAACCGAATATCTCCGTATAAAATCTGTTCAGGTTCCCGGGCATTTCATTGTTGTGGAGAGGGACGCGTACCACGCCAAACACTCAGCCGTCCATCAGGCCCATCGGTTAGCCACAAAAATCAACTGTGCTTTTAACCGACGTGAAAGACTTGGAGCGGTCTTCTTGGACCTAGCCAAAGCCTTTGACAAGGTTTGCACAAAGACCTAGTGACTAAATGCATCCGATTAGGTCAACCCGATTACCTAACAGCTCTTATCAAATCATTTCTGTCAGGACGATCGATTAAAGATATTCTCTCTAGCCAGAAAACCATCGACGCAGGAGTTCCTGAAGACTCCCCCTGACATCCGCTTTATCTAATATTTCTCTTTTAGATATTCTTAGGAGACCAAAAGTTGAGGCCGCTTTTTATGCAGGCGACACTGCTTACTTTGCTTCTTCAAGGGTAGCACCGCACATCCAAAGCAGACTCCAAAAACAACTCGATGAGACGGTCCAGTGGTTACATTTCTGGAGGTTGCAGGTTTGAATCGGCTAAACGGGTGACGTCACGGCTGCAACTTTTGGAAACTTTGTACTAGTCTAGAGGTGTCAAAAATTCGAATTTTTCATATTTTTCAAAACTTAACTCTTTAAGAATATAAGCCCTTAAGACTTATGAAAGGGTTTAGAAAAAAAGTGACCATTGTTTTACTTATAAATTGATTTATTCAAGAAAGCTAGAGGCCACATCAATACAAATTTACACTGAGGGTAAAGCAGACCGATTACTCTCACTCGTTCATCAGTCAGGTAGTTATAGCAACATCTGGCCGGACGGTCTGTGCCATCTTAGATAACACCTCCCTTCTAAAGAAACTTTATTCCGTATTGAGAGTATCTGTCCAGTAACTAATGTAATTCCTTAATTTTTCACGTTATTAAAAAGACAAAAAAATGTATAGACCAAAAAGAACAAGAACTCAATTCTAATTATTGGTTAATCAAAAAAATATTAAATAAGAATCAAACTTAACGTATTTTTCCAGTATGCTTGAATTTTTTCCTAACTTTGGTTTCCAATTTATTTGTATATCTATATGGTATTCATGATATCAGGACACAAAATTATGGTATGGTATCATCTGCTTGTCTGTAGAAAAAGTACAAGTAACGGTCAACGAGATCTACAAATTCAGAGACTGGAAAATACAGCTTAATAGTTCCAAATCCTATCAATATAAATGTTGCAAAATGACAAAAACAATTACATAACTTGAGCTAAATATCTCGGCATCAATATCGAGTGGACTGCACATCATGAACCCGCTCCAAAGCGTGGGAAAATGCAAGAGTCGGCTGGAAAGGTTAAAGCGTCTGTATTTTGAGATGCGCATGAAATAATTTTCATTGACTATCTTGAAAAAGGAAGGACCATCAACAGCGACTATTACATAGCGTTATTGGACTGTTTGAAGGACGAAATCGCCAAGAAACGGCCGCATTTGAAGAAAAAGAAAGTGCTGCTTCACCAAGACCATGCACCGTGTCACGAGTCATTGAAAACGATGATAAAAATCCATGAATTGGGCTTCGAATTGCTTCTTCATCCACCGTATTCTCCAGGTCTGGCCTCCAGCGACTATTTCCTGTTCTCAGATCTCAAAAGAATGCTTGCTGGGAAGAAATGTTCGTCGAATGAAGAGGTGATCGCCGAAACTGAGGCCTATTTTGAAGCAAAAGACAAATCGTACTACAAAAATAATATCGAAAAGTTGGAGGCGCGCTGTAATCAGTGTATCTTGAAGTACCTTGAAGGGAATTATGTTGAATAAAAAAAACTAATTTTGCCAAAAAAATGTGTTTTACTCTGATAGGCCATTGGTTTTTCAATTGACCTCTTAAATAGAAAGCTTCTATCAATTTGTTTTATTTTTGAGAATCATCCTAATTATATAAATTTATGAAGACATTGAAAACGCAGATTATTTTCACAGAGATTTCATAAAACGATAAAACTTAGTTACGTCAGTTCGTGAACGAATGAAATATGGGGCATTATATTTAGAATCATTCGCCTACAAGTATACCAGCACCGCTCATTGTCGTCGACTGGGTTCCCGTCAAATACCATCCATATTCCAGCGTCAACAGTGAAATAGGCATCCAGAGATGGGGAGGGGGGAACGACGACGACGAGTAAGTATGATGGATCGCGGACTCCCGATGGCTGACCGGGACAGAACAACTGCCGTCAAAGTCCTTTGTGTGGCGGGCGGTGCATTATTTACTGTTGGACATGCGACATGTTTATGTAGTCGATAATGGCGGACATAAATAATAAATCGGTCAGCCGGAGAACAAATGGACGGGTCGAGCCAACGTAGAGGCGCAGAAGCGTTGGATGCTCGTCGTACGAGCTGTTTGCTTTGACGGATAATGGACCAGACGAAAAGCGGGGAAGGAAAAAAGGGCGCTCGAAACCAGGGAGGTTGTTGGTTTGTTTATGAATAATTTCGAGTTTCTAGATACATATTTCCTTTTCATATGGTGTCACAACTTAATTTTCAGTGTCTTGTTGTTTATTCTATGTTTTCAATATAAAAATTACAAGACTTTTAAAAGTAATTATTGTGAATTAAGTCTTATTATGAATAATCCGGACAATGTATTTTTTTCGAAGTATTTTCCATCGATGGCCACTAATTTTTTGCATCTTTCAACCAGTCATTTCCTGGTAAATAGCAAACATCTATTGATGAAAACGTCAAGCATATCGAGGATTTGGTGGCATAAGATACCCATGTGGGCCAATTCAATCTACATAGATCGAAGAATATAATGTCAAAATTTGCGAATCCTTAATTTCTTACTATTGAAGCGCCGTCAAGCACGTGATTACGGAAGAGACGTAAGAAAAGAAGATGAAAGAAGAAAAGAAAAAAGAAAAAAATAAGAAAAGAAGATAAAAAAAGAAAAGAAAAAAGAAAAAAAAAGAAAAGAAGATAAAAGAAAAACCCACAATAGTATAGACCTTTGTACTGGGAAAAAAATCGAAACAAAAAGAATGCTCCATCGTCTTCAGTGCTCATTTCACCACGTCTAAACTTAGCATACCAATCCTTGATGGTTGATTTCCTTGGGCAGTGTTCAGAAACTCGGAATCAAGCTAAGTTTTTGCTTCAACTGTATTTTTCTCCCTTCAAAAAGCAATATTTTATCAACACGCCAAAATCCGACAGCTTTCAAATTTATACACGCATCTTTTGAGGGTTAGTACTAACTAAAAACATATGGATTTAATTCTAGTAGCGCCATCTATGTGTCAGGCCGGGGAGTTTTCAACTGACCTGTCATTTAATCAACAAGTTTACTATAAGTTCTAATTTTTTATTTTCCCTGTAGTAAATAAACCGGCTTTGTGGGCCCTCTTGTGGTTTACACCAACAAAAATAACTTTATACATAACAAATCGCATTCTAAATCGATCTATTTTGCGATAAAACTAGTGACGTAAAATTATCACACGATTTTACAACATTGCCGAAATGAACAACCCTGAATGCGACTTTATAGGAGTCGGTCAACTGTTTGCCGTAGCCCCCAAGTCCCCCGACCGGTCAGAAAGTCGACCTGGACGTTATCTGGACCGGGGGTCAACTTATATTTTCGCCGTCCAAAGCCAATTTCCTGCGGATTCGGTTCTAAGGCCGTAGAAAGGCCCCGACGTAAAAAGGACGGAACGATCAAGATAGCGACCTCTAGCGGGTGCAATTAACACATTCGCTCCGAGAAAAATGTCTCCGACTTATCCGATTTATTTCGCTTATCTGGTCTCGGTCTGTCCAAAAAGAAAATTGTCCCAATTAAATGTGTTCTGGGAGGATGTCGGACATCGCTGGTGGAAACTCCTGATATCAGATGTAAAAAAGAGGCAGGGTCATCATGTATGTTCGAAAATATCGACTGCGCAATAAAAGAGCTTTTTTTCAATGTTACTTGTAGTGTAAATGATTTTTTCAATGACTGATAACAACACTTAATTACCATGACGAAAAAATAGTGCCTAACAATACATAATATTTTACTAATACATAATAGACAAACTTTATTTCTTATTTTCGAAGTATTTAACACCAACACTTTCATTTTTAGTCACTATAGGTTATAAAGTGATTTCTTTTTAACTAGAATCAAATGAGAAGGAAAATATTGTCTGATTCTAAAACGTATTTTAATATTGCAGCAGGCAAAACATCTTGATGACGTATGTACAAAAAACTTTAAATAGACTATACATGTTAAAAGAACTACCCGATATGTAGGTGACATGAAATTCTCCACAGTGGTATTTTGGGTTATCTGCTATTATTTTATATTAAACGTCAAAAAGTTTTCTGGCACTCAATTTTGTACGTACAATGTAACAGAGTATCTCCTAGAACGTCAACAATTTGCCGGTGAACAATAAGTATTATTATATGAATTCAGTTATATAATATAACTATCCTGACATGTAGTAGATTATTAGGCTACTTCGCACTAATACTTCGAATCACACTCGTTATGGGTTCTATTGGGATATCGAGCTGGATATCGATATGGGTCTAAATATTGACTTATACAGCAAAACATTGTTATCTAATGATAATTTAGATTTACGCCCTATCAGCCAATACATTTGGTTTAGTTTATGCCCATGCTGTTTGCGTTTTGTCACTATCTGTTTTTCCATGTCAAACATCAATCGAAATGCATTCCCAGATATTTAACGTTGTCTGCTTCCGTAAGTTCATGATTATTCAATTTTACTGAGGGACATGTTTTTCTTTCTTTGACACGCCACGTTTTCAACCACAATTCGACTTTGTTAAGATAAAGTGGAGGTTTCTTGTGGCTGATATTGGACCCACGTGTGATGATAAAACCGCTGTACCGCAGCATATGTTGCAACAGTAGTGTTTCTTGAGATCGGTAGGTCAGCTATATATAATATATATATAACCATGAGCCATGAACATGCCCTGAGGAACACCCGAATATATTGGACGTAGGTCAGTGTATTGGTCACCCTGTTTGACAATAAAATGTCGGTCTGTGAGGTACGATTTCAGCAATTAAAAGTGCGTATGGGACAAGAGAATTCGTATACAAAGATATTCTTAAAAAATGCGCAAGTCTAGGATTATGCCAGCAAAAGTAATAAGTAAATAATTGAGCGTGTTCAGAACATCTACATTCTTTAGTAGTTTAGAAACAGTGACCTTCAACAAGATCTTAATATGGACACTGTAAAAGAAGCTATAACCAAACTAGCAAAGTCTGATCAACAACGAGTATTTAAATGGATTAAAATTGATACCATTCAGATTTTTGATAACATTGATCGGACAATAAGATTTAAGGAAGTGTGAAGCCTTTGGAGACGGTTGATATAATAGTTATTCTCCGTACGAAACAGTGTTAAATCTGACCCGCACCAGTAACAGAAATAAGAACATGAAGAGGATCAAAAATACCGATACCTTTTCAAAATATCATATTAAAACCTAGAACTTCCTGTTTAAGTCTTCTTTAACTCATGTTAAATCTGTTTGTAAGTTCCGAGACAAACGCAGAAGAATCTTTGACGAATATGAACGAAACAGACGAAGAAAAACCGAGAATCCACTGGATAAATTTTACTGTTTAATAGGGAGAACTTTCGGCGCCCACTTGATCGTACGTGATAATGTTTTCTAACCGGGTTTTTTTTTCATCGTCGAGTTCGGTCCGACTCTCACCCCGCCTGCTCCCCCGGCCGGCGTTCCCGTTCGCTGTTGTTTATATATTTATTCGCTCCACGTAGCGGAGACTTATTCACACCGAAATCTGAATTATTTCCTTGGAGGGTGAAAAGGGTAAGGGCCGGTAACATATACGGAATATTAACGGAATTCCTCGGTATTTGCGATTGGGCTCGGCGACGATAAATATCACGGTTTTGTTTCGACGAGAGACGGAGATATACGCGGAGTCATGTATGAGAATGTTCCGAATGATAAAAACGAACGACGCTCTTCAGTTTTTACTGCCGTAAAATATACAACGATTATTCGATAAAACGTTTTGACAATATGTGTCAGATATGTGAGAATCTCATGTAATTTTAAATAGGTTGGAGAGTTTTTTGTCCGGGAGTCTCTATATTAAAACGAATTAACATTATTAAAATATATACAAACTATCTCAAGAATTAACACTCACCAACATTTTTGAAATTACATTAATGAAATTTAATTTCCATCAGGTTTCGAACATCAACAAAATATTGATAAACTTAAAATACTACACCACTGAACTTTACAACAAAAGTAGCATAAGTATAATTGATTTGCAAAACTCTAACAACTTCAGAGCATCGAATATCAGTATATATGATTATTCTTCACTTTTATATTACGAACATAATTATAGAATATTAAATTAAGTACTACATATATATCTGTTAAAACAAGGAATATATAAATAAAACAATTTTGAAATTATTCGTTGACTTTAGAATGTATACTAGAATAACAAACATCTTATTTTTTACAATCTAGAAATGTGTCATAAAAATGTATTTACAATCCTTAAATGAACTATTTATTTTTCAAATCTTAGGTCTGTAAAGTAAACAATTAAAATAATCGATAAAAGGTTCAAAGAATAAAATGTCATAGAGTTACTTATTTTGTTGTATTAATCGTTACACACCTTAAAATATGCACCAAATTATTGTAAATAAGTCATAATTCATTATATTTATCCTTTACATTCCATCCACAGAATAATTTTTCTACCTAAATTTAAGAAAACATTGTTCTTTGTTTCACTCTTCGAACTTTAAAACAGTAGCTGTCGTATTTTATTTTTACATACCTTTAGTGTCAGTAAATGTATTTATTTCAAACTATTATTTTATATAATATTCTGTAATCTCACCCTGCCACATTGTCTTGCATTCCACATAACTAACAACCCACTAACAAATGAGGAATTAAACTACTACGAAGCTATTTGATAATTGTTAATACATCATTCATTTTAACTCTCGATGTACAAATTAATGTAATACCTGCAAAATTACTAAATAGTGATTTATTAGGAAATGTATTTAGCAATGAAACCTGAAACAAATTGTAAATTAATACCAATAAAATGTATAGAAAAAACGTAGTAACTTTTACAATTACCTCTAGTACAATTATGTATTATGTCTCTAGAACCACATCAGTTCTTAAGCAAGGACATTTTTTTCTCAGCTATTCTGTATTCACCAGACGTCGAATTAATTGAAATTCTTAACATTGAAATTTAATTTATTAATGTTATATTATGTATCTGAAAAAGCTGCTTGCCAAAATGTCAATACCTTGTAGATAAAGAGAACTGAGGATTCGCATATGTCGTGTTTTTCTTTCACAGATGAATATACCCATAGAAAAAATAGAAATTTCACGGTATAGGCGACCTTGGGGAAATGTTTTGTTTAGTTCAATCAACTGTAGCGCTGCGATCGCAAATTGTGATTGGCAGTTTAAATTCCAGGTGCCGCCACTAACATCGCGCCATTTTTATGTTTGTTGTTTGTATGTTATGGTTTTTGTTTAGATTACGAAATTTTCGTTTTACGTTGTGCATATTTTCTGTTTTACATTAATTATTATGGGGTAATAACATAAACATTGATAACAATACGTCAGTGTAGTAAAAGATGTAGTGTACCGGGGTAAAATTCTACTACGGAAATTAGACATCGTTTCCCAAAGAATGATCTCGCTCCTTTCCAAAAATGGGTGAATCAAGTAAATAGTAGTAAGTTACCTGGATAAACCACAATGCAAATATATCAACGTCATGGTGTTTGTTATGGACATATTAGTGAAAAGTTTAGAATTATCCTTCCTTCACGAACAGGTATTTGGGTAAATGCATATCCATCATTGGTTTTATCAGGTACATATAAAATTATCTATCTACTACATGTCTGTTTATATATTGTTTGTTTACAGAAATTCAAAAACTTATGAAGATGTTAGTAGTAATAAAATTCAATTAATCTACCAAGTTGTGCGTATGTTTTCAGTGTGATGTCTCTACATAAAGAAGTCTTACAAGAAGGTAATAATTAATATAACTGGATAATTAGTAGTAATAAATACTACTTTTAATTGTTATGTACCCCTAAAATATTTGCAATACTTTAACTTTTTAGAACAATCAGTGTTCAATCATTTTATAGTAGAGGAATTATATATTTAAATTTGATTGCCTTGTTAAGAAAATATTTGTTATGGTGCCATCAATTAAAAATTTAATTGCTACTTTTAGGGGATTTATTAACTTAAAGAAATCTATTTTGTCTAAATTTACAAATAACTACATTTGTTTTACAAATCTTAACCAAAATTGCTTAAAGATTTTTGTTGGATCTATTAGAGGTCATAGAGGTAGAAACAGCATCCTTCTCCTAGTATGTTCGAGAAATTTTTAAAATGGCTCATCATTTCAATTTTTTCACATCATTCTCCCGGAGAAAATTGTGAAGAAGATGAACATGTTAGAATAATAGGTTGTTAAATCACCAGTTGAGTCTATATTTTCAGTTCCAGAGAATTTTGCTCTGAGGAAAACAAAAGTCTAATATTGTATTTTAGTCTTATTTCAGGCTATTTAACAAAACCTCTGAAAAAGAGACAACATGCAATATTTGTCTATATTCTATATTAAGTAGTTCCACAGATTAAATACTCTAAAATCTAAATATTTTTAAAAAACACATACATTTTTAGTGTTTCGACTGTCCAATCCATAATGATTTTCAAGACAAAATTTTAAGTTATTCTGAGGTTTGATTGTATTTTTGGTTTAATGAAGTTAATGTAATATCAACAGGACAGGATTTAAAGTTTACCTTCAATATATCAAGATAAGTTAGAACTCTAATAGATCCCATAAAATTGATGGCACTAAACATATATGGGAAGGCCTTATAGAAGAATTATAGATATTTTAATATTGCCTAGAATAGAGTTCATAATTGTTTTTTTTTGCTTTTTGTTTATATTATTTCCACTTATGTATATTTGTATAGGATTTTATTTTAATAAATTAATTTTAAAATTTAAATTTGATTTTTATTTAAATACTATTGGCCAATAAATGTGACGTCACAAAATAATCAGGGGAAATGGCAGACCAATCATAGCAAAGTATTTTCCTTACAGGTTTCTACATAACTATTTTAAACTAACCAATCAAATTCGCGTTGTCAGCGCCGCCAATGATTGGACTAAGCGAAACTTTGCCCCACTACTTACCATTGTAGTTGCACACCCCTGAATATACCTTTCCATAAAGCGAACACATTAATTTGTTGTCTACAATAAATATAAAGTTTGAGTTTATTTTATCATACTATTCGTATAACAGTTTTTATCCAAACTTACCATAACTATTTAATAATGCTAACAACTAGGGAACAACCAAAATTAAAACATGTTAAACAACACTGCTTAAAATTAAATAATAAAACCCTTTAATAATGCTTTAACTCATCCTGATTTAAAATTGCTCTGTTGACGTCTTGTGTTGCGGCGTTGCCAAATTTACGTCACAAAGTAAAATTACAAGTCCTTGGTCGATTTACGTACAAGAAAAACGGCGAATAATCTACCGTATAAGTGTTGGAGCTGGCTGTGCGTCAGCCAGACTAAATGAAAATAGAGCCTAAAATATTTGTTTATTTACTTTTCTGACAGATCTGAGGGCTATTACTGGTTGCTTAATTTAGGCGCAATTCGTTTTATTGGACATTAGTTATTTACGAGACATATTACGATTTGACTTTTGTTGCCATTTGCTTTCTATATATACGTATTTGTTAAGTATTCTATTGTTTAAGGTACATCTATTGATATCTGTGACTTTGCTGTGAACTAGTTGATAAAACCTGTCGCTAATTATATCAATTTCAATAATTTTGGTGGTGGAAAATGTATGTTTGAAGTTTCAATTAAAAAAATAGATGCAAAATATTACAGCAATATTTTAAAGTACAGTAAATTCGTTCACAAATTAAAACTAAATCTGGAAGCTTGTATTAATTGATCCAATATTTTAGTTGCCCTGCAAATAGATTTATAGACAGTGTATTAGTTCGCGTTACGCTTTTCATAAGCGATTTATGGTCCTTTGCATCGCTTTATATCTGAATTTAATCTCCTATATTTATCCAAAATAGCAGTGAACCTGCGTCATCTCAATTAATGACGTAAAAAGGTTGCAATATTGCCGGAATGTAACTTCGACTTTAAAGCGATAAACGACATTTACAGGCGTGTTCGAAAGATCAGGCAGAATTATATCTTTTTTTAACTAGAGTAAAATGATTAGGAAAATATTGTCTGGTATTAAAACGAATTTAAAAAATGCATTAATTTATGCATATTGATGACGTGGGTTCACTGCTATTTTGATTAGATTATGTGTTATAGTTTATTAGTGTATAACGTGTCACATCGTAGCTAGGACAATTAAATATTCATGTTTTTGTGTTATTGATTATTTTCGTATATCTAGTATATTTAATATTACTATTACAGCGATGAAATTAAGCCCTTTAAAATTAACATAAATAAAATGCAAAACATTCAGAACAATGTAACAATAGCAATAGTTATTAGTTTTATTTTACCAAATAATGTATTAATATCACCATAAATATGAGTATGAAGACGTTGTAAATTTGCCAATAAAATTTTACTAAATGAATACAAACAATTGTTAACGTCAGTATGGTTTGTCAACAAATTATATAACCCCACCAAAATATCCCAATAATACCCAAAGAACGAAAAAAAAATTAATCAGTTATGCAACACGTCAAACAAAAGAGTTGTGTTCCTATAGACGGACGGGAACGCGACCCAGCCCAATAACAATTACCTTCGCATTTAGATTTAATACCTTCGTTAATATTTACAAGGGGACTCACCCTTGGCTCGCAATCAGGGGAAACCGTTTGAATTCCGCCCTTCTATTAATTCCTGATGCGTTATTATCCACTGACGCGTCAAAAGCCCGTCTCCAATTATCGGAGGTGCGCCTCGAACAATGCTAATTCGCCCGCTCATTGCCGCAACGCCAACCGTACGAATCCACGCATATTATCATTACGATTTAATAACGTCCAGTTTTCATTTGATTCTAATTAAACTTGTAACGAATCATTCAATAAATACTCTATCAATTTAATTATTGTTAATTTTAATTTTCAAACTCGCACGGACTTGTGGGGCCATCCATTGACAATGCACTGAAACATTGACTTTTTTAAGGCATTATAAATTTTATAGTAAACTGTAGTCTTGCGATTCTGCAATAAGCAAAGAGATGGCAACGTTAGTGGTGTTCCGAATTTATGCGTCATCTGTTGCTGTCTATCCGAACAGGGCAGGTCATAATTAATAGAGGAATCTGTAGTGCAATAAAATCTTTCTAATAACATAAGTCTTCGATAGATGGCAGACGCAAAAATATTGTAACAACCTATATGAGAAACAATCAACGTTTTGCAATTCCTTACAAGATGTCGCCACAAATAAACATAATTTAAACAAAAAATATAATTAAAGATTAAAATTAATTATAATATATTTTATCATTTGTACTCGAAAAATAAAACAGAAATAGACCTTAATAACTATCTTTCACTATTATACACGTATAGAATATTATTTTATTGGCGCAACGCCAACCCTACGAATCCACGCATATTATCATTCCGATTTAATAACGTCCAGTTTTCGTTTGATTCTAATTAAACTTGTAACGAATCATTCGATAAATACTCTATCAATTTCATTATTGTTAATTTTAATTTTCTAACTCCCACGAACTTGTGGCGCCATCCATTGAGAATGCACTGAAACATTGACTTTTTTAAGGCATTATAAATTTTATAGTAAACTGTAGCCTGGCGATTCTGCAATAAGCCAAGAGATGGCTACGTTAGTGTTGTTCCGAATTCATCTGTTGCTGTTTATCTGAGCAGGGCAGGTCATAAATAATAGAGGAATCTGTAGTGTAATAGAATCTTTCTAATAACATAAGTCTTCGATAGATGGCAGACGTAAAAATACTGTAACAACCTATACGAGAAACAATCGACGTTTTTCAATTCTCTACTAGATGTCGCAACAAATAAACAACAATTTAAACAAAAAATATAATTAAAGAATAAAACTAATTTTAAAATATTTTATCATTTATACTCGAAAAATATAGCAGAAATACAACTTAATAACTATCTTTCACTATTATACACGTATAGAATATTATTTTAATAAAAAAAAGTGAAGCGACCGTGACAGGACTCGAACCTGCAATCTTCGGATCCGAAGTCCGACGCCTTATCCATTAGGCCACACGGTCTGTGGGAGAATTTTATAGCCACAGCCTTTTAATGCACGTACTTTCATAAGTATCGATTTTTTAAAAATTATTTAATTATTTTTTTGTATATATAAACAAAAATTTAAAAAAAACTATCTACTTGTATGTAAATTAAACCCGACGAAATTCAATTAAAGGAAAGCCTATCGAGGGTTTTAAGCAATTAAGAAATAAAGGGAAACCCTTGTGCTTGTCATGTCTTTAATCTAACATGTTTGATCTGGCAATACTTCTACCAATTCGCCCTAACATCTGATCTGATGTAGGCCGCCCCTAAAACCCTTGCTTTTGCAATTTGTCCCACGGTTGAAATTGAATTGATATTGATTTTGAGAAGTGAAACAAAAAATAATGAAACGAATAAATCTTTGGAAAAAGAGGGGTTTAAAATATTGTATAGTAACTGATATTTTTAAACTATTAATAAAAGTAACCGCTATAAGAGAAATTAAATTTAACAAATGCCTTGATAAGCTGGTATATTTATTTTGTTATAGGCTATTGTGTTGTATCCTTGTTCTTTCAAATAATTTTGTGGTCATTTAGTTAGATTATAACTACTATATAAAATCATTTTTAATATTTGAAAAACTATGGTATACTTTTATTTCTTCCATAAATTTGATAGATATTTTATATATAAGAGACAGATAAACTTTAAAATACAGTCTTTATCGATTTATTATAGGCAATATTACTATAATAGATGTAGTAACGTCTGATAACAGAGATAAACTATTAATTAGAAAATGAGTTGGTTTTACAGGGATCATATTGTATCGAAATTTATCTGATATACGCATAATACATAACGTTCTAAAGAAAGGTAACTCTATTGTTAATTTGGCAGTTTTTTTCTTCAAAAAATCTCTTTTATTCTCTTGCTGGTGGGTAAGTTACTTGGAAACTATAACTGAATTAATTCCGGCCTTACCCAGCTTGGTTACTGGCATGAATAGTTCATTATCGAATTTGAGTTATACGGATGGAATAATACTGATATAGAGTTATATGCCATCATGAGAAAGTTTTAACAAATATAGTTAATGATAAAATTAGTCAGCCAGTCAATAATGTCATTCTAAACTACATAGAAAAGTTATTCACTATTAACATGATAAAATTATAAGTATAGGCAATCGGTTACCCTGTATATTTTTATTCGTATGAAACGTATCAATATATCCAAGGGTGTGGTAAGGGTTGTGAAAAATTAGTTTGGTTTATTCCTAATAGGTAACTTTGTAGTCGTTTATATCTTGTGATATTTATTCAAATCATTCGTAATTGTTTCTGTACGTCATGTAGTAGATATTTTTGTTTCTGTATACCATCAAGGTTTCGTATAACTTCTGCTACAACGATTGTAACCTTTGATTGAAAAACATGACTTATGTAAATTGTTTTTCGATCTTCATCAATTATCTCACACTCCTTAATATTATAAACTAGTATTTGCGTGTCATATTAATTAATAACTATTAATGGATGCTCATGAGTCATCAAAACGTTATCAATCATATATAGCATATATGACGCCAAAAAAATACTAATTAAAACTTAACATTCTGTAGTTGGAAATCGAAACAATTTTATCAAATTCGACTGTGGAATAGGATCGACGTTTTACGGATTTTTATTGTCCTTTTGAAGCGCGCTGAATGGGGCCAATATCGACTTTATCGCGCTGAATGCAGTTTAATATGCATTTTAGTTATAGAGGTAGACAGTTTCGAGTCGAGTTGCAGGAGTTGCGATAGAAAAATGTACATAACTCGTACAATTCCTGCGACGAAATGGTGGATTATAATGGAGAACTTTTTGCCGCTCTTAATATTACTATTATTATGTCATAGAAGAATATGTGATAGACGGGGTCCTTTTCACACGTTTTAAATCCTACAATATCATTTTTCCTTAAATAGATTGTAATTGTTATGGCTGTTTTGGTGAAATATATGTAAAAAACCATTAAAATACCTGATGTTATCACACATGCAGTTATCACAAATTAATATGTCAATTGTGTGATCATATGTGTATACTATAACATTTAAAGTGTTAAAATTTTAGTTATGTTAGTTAAAATTAGAGCCAGAAAATGCGGAAACAAGTGTACAAAGTATGAATGATTAGTAAAATGAAATAATTTTGTAGCTAGATATGGAACACGATGATATTTATGTGAAACAATTTTTTTTGCAATAACTCGAATAAAACAAAAATAATCTATGTAAGATACAGGCACAAACAATATAAATAAAATATTTATTTTGATATAGTATACTTTAAAACATTTTTACCAAAATTCGTCTGAATGCTGTAAAACTGTATGGATTATTTTTTTTGTGACTTTTCTTATGGCCTCTGATAAGTACTCTATTTTGATAATTTTGATAGCATTTGAATAATATAGTTTGAATAATGAATCTAATAGTTTCCAACTGTTACCCTAGCATTCTTTTTAAGGTGTTGTTCAAGGACTCTATTGCCCATGAATTAATTAGTTTATTCCTCACAGTAGTTTTTTAAACTAGTTTTTCTTGTGAAATATGAGGTCGTTACTGCTGATGATGATAATGATAACGGGAGTCACGTTTTTATTTATGTTACATTAATTTAATTTATATTAAAATAAGATTGTGCCAACAGTATTCTATCTACAGTTGTTTCAACAAATTTTCCCTTCTTTTCGCGAAAAATTACTTTCAATAAATTTTAAGTAAAAAAGTCACATAAAGCCAAAGTCGTATAACAGGCCAATTGAAAAATCCCCAGCCTACCTTAGTAGAACAACATTTTTTTGACAAAATTAGTCTTTTTTATTCAACATAATTCCCTTCAAGGATGTAGTACGATTTGTTATAGAGCATTTTTTTGAGATTTGAGAACAGGAAATAGTCACTGGGGGGCAGATCTGGAGAATACGGTGGATGAGGAAGCAATTCGAAGCACAATTCATGGATTTTTGCCATCCACTCGGATGACTGTCGATTGGAGTCCGGAGTGAAATGGTGGAGCCATCCATTGTCACATATGGATACAAAAATTCGAGTTTATTACACTTGATTTATTATACTTGGACAAAAGTGAGCTCGCGCGGCACCCACTTTGCAGAGAGCTTTCTCATATCCAAATATTCGTGAATGATATGATGTACACGTCCAGTTGATATCTTTAGAGGGTCTGCTATTTCATTTAATTTCAATTTACGGTCATTTAAAATCATTTTGTGGATTTTTAAATGTTTTAATCGGTAACAACCTCTTTTGGGCGTCCACTGCGTTAACCGTCTTCGATGCTCATTTCGCCACTTCTAAACTTAGCATACCAATCCTTGATGGTTGATTTTCCTGGGTCAGTGTCCGGAAACTCGTCATCAAGCCAAGTTTTTTCTTCAACTGTATTTTTTCCCTTCAAAAAGCAATATTCTATCAACACGCGAAATTTATTTATAACCATATTTTTCACAATAACAAAAGTTGCTTCACTCAAAATGCTATAATACACAAACTAATGATCCGACAGCTGTCAAATTTATACACGCAACTTTTGAGGGTTAGGGCTAACTAAAAAACGTATGGATTGAATTCTAGTAGCGCCATCATGTGTCAGACCCTGGATTTTACAATTGACCTGTTATGTAATTGTTTCGAATTTGCTGAAATATCATAGTTACTGAAACTCTAGGGTAGGTCTTCAAATCACATTAAGTTTTATAATTTTAAATGAGTACTTGTAAGTTTTGATGATATTAAACGTATATATACTTATAGATTCAATTTGTTATCCTTTATTATGGATATATAAATATATTAAACTGTATAGTACATTCATGTCATGTACCTTCAACATTCACATACATTAATTTAAATTAAAACATATCTCATAAAAAATAGAAGAACAATAATGAATGGGGAATAACCAGACTAAGACATTAAATTTCATACTACCTTCAATTAAGAATGAAATGTGAA
The DNA here is from genome assembly GCF_030347505.1 of Rhynchophorus ferrugineus. Taxonomy (NCBI): domain Eukaryota; kingdom Metazoa; phylum Arthropoda; class Insecta; order Coleoptera; family Curculionidae; genus Rhynchophorus; species Rhynchophorus ferrugineus. The sequence continues at coordinate 3,899,349 of NW_027472588.1, forward strand.
CAATTAACGTCCCAAAGAAGACAAAAGGCCAATAAATATTAGGCGCAGACAACCATCCCTATAAAAGATACCTAGCCAACGATAGGCGCTCGGATGAACATGGGTGGTAGCTTCGGAGATGAGCTCGATCCCCATTGTTCGAGGGATAAAACAATCGCTCAGCCGGAAAAGATTCCCTTCTTGCCATTGGCCTGATACAACAGCAGCAAATTTAGGCTCTAATACATTTTATATATTAATTTGTATATATTTAATACATTAAAATATGATAATGATATATATGCTGTATATTACATATATATATATATATATATATATATATATATATATATATATATATATTTATTCGGTACACGTCTTGCTTGTTAATTTGTAAATTAAGATCGCTCTAAGCAAAAAATGATTTGCCCTGTAGGTTCTGTGAGTTGTTTGAAATGTATAATAAGTAAAATTACTAATTTTCATAATATATTTCCTAAGGAATATATATAAATATATATATATATTTATATATATATATATATATATATATATATATATATATATATATATATATATATATATATATATATATATATATATATATATATATATATATTGTTTGGACGTTTACTATATATATTAAAACAAAAAAAGTCTGAATTCTCATTCACAACTAATCGTTATCGCTCATATGTAATCCAAGATATCAACGGCTTCAACTGGCGAAAACAAAACCACGGTCTCTCCAAATACCACACTTCATTCCGACCTCTTTCCTCCTAAATACCTAATAATTATTCCTGATTTCGCACACCTTCGTCAACACTACCACCACCCACCTTTTCAATCATTGTTTTCTCACTTATTCTCGCGCATATTCTCCGTCCAATTTGAGAAGCCCAACTCATAGAATGTGCCGCGTCGATGGGCTTTCCTTTTGATTAGCGTATAAAATCGTTTGGTTCGGAAAATTAGCAAAACAATGAGTCCCGGCACGATTCGTACCCCCTTCACCCCGGCCGCTGCCACCACCCCTCACGACATCATTCTCGGCATCGATGCGGAACAATGGGCGTCGATTGAAATTAATTAAGAAAAGACGACTAATTAAAGAGTCAGATGCAGACCTGCTAATCCTGCCTCAATGCAGGAACGCTCCGAAAGAATACGAGAGGTTTTTTTTTGTTCTGCGCGGCGTGACTGAATGGCATCGGCGTTGATGGGATTACATACAAGATACAAGAGATAGCCTGATTAATATTATTCGTTGTTTCTTTGATATTGTTAGTTCTAAGGTGTATTTAGCCGGTTTAAACTTACTGGAGGATGAGAATGAACTGCAATCTCGTCATTACATTGTTCGAGTTTACGTTGTGACTTCAATTTGGCAACGGCATTTGCCTGATTGATATAAATAAATTTACGGACAGTGAAAAATATGACTACTGTTTGAGTGATTAGATATTGAAGTAAATAAGTAAATTTTATTTTAAAATGCAGGTAAAGAAATTATTCTTTTATCAAATAAGTCTGGTTTGGTATTTCACTTTTGTATAATCAATTTTAATGTATACTAAATGTCTTAAAAAATCATTCAATGGCAATGTTGTCTTTCATATTTATTTGTCAAATCTTATCGACTTGGAAGAATAGTGGTTAATATACAAGCCGAAGATTCCTACATAAAGGTAGTTTGTATAACGTAGTTTAAGTAAAAGCTTTAATATGTTAGGTTATATTATTTCTAACCTGCATTTCATCAATAAAAATTTATTTAAATATAGCACTAAAGAGGTGGAAAGTAACATTCATTTATCACTATGTTGTCGCCAATCGGACTCTGATTTTAGACTTTGATACCACTTTTTGTGTTTTAAAGTCTCCTTTTTTATCAGCGAGGGTTTATCTGGACTAGATCTATAGTTTAAAGTAGGCTCCGAACCACGGTCCTCGGCATTAAACCTATCGACTAGCGAGTGACCTACTTAGAAATCAGCTCAGAAAACATCCAGTCTTACCCAGCCTGGTTACTGGCGTTACTGGGATTATTGTCCTTGTCCGATTTTGCAGTATTGCCTAAGGACAATCACAAATATTAAACAATCACAATCATAAATTTACGACCATGCCCCAGCAGGATTCGAACCCGCGACGATCGCAACAGTAAGTGGACCGTTCTGTCGCCTTTACCACTGCACCAACCAAGTCGCCTTCGATACCATTGTGGTAAAATTAGGAAGCTCTGAAGGTCCATGATGGCGTTTGATTTTGTCAAAAATAGTTTCCGTGAGCTATACCAGGTGACTTTCTGAAAAAAATATTTATGCATTTGGTACAAATATTTTGACAATTTTACAAGAATTGAAAATAGAATCTTCTTAGGAATATTGAGAGAGATTTAAATTTCTTAAACTTCTTTAAAGAAGTGAATTAAATGATCAAAGGTATGTATCTAGTCACTGTACCATTTGGACGGCTTACAGTTGTAGAAAAATTATTTGTGAACATTCATACATTATACCATCGCTCGACAGTTTTAGTTTGCCGATCTTCTGAATTATATTGTTTTTAGTCAACCTAGTATTCGTTTCCTCAAATTCTAATATTCTAGGAAACTAACTGGGAAACTGATCTACTACAATCCGCCTCTACTGTCCAAACTCCAATGGTCTAGGTTAGTCTGCAGCAACCCCAGGAATTTACGAACTTGAACAGTTTGTCATAGGATGGATATTTATAACTTTCAATGGTTAAAAATTAGAGGACCAAAATGTTTTTGCCTGAATTCTACTAAACTATTGGAAAGGAAGGCTTTGAGTAACTGCGAAACGACTACCTATCCAACATTAACTTATTTTCCTTTCTTGCCAAGCAAGTTATGATTCTGTTAATTTAATAAGTTCCATAGGAACGACCCTTACCATTTGCCACGAAGATCACTGACTGCGCCAGTTCTCAAAAGTCTAGGGTTTAAAGTTAATAATTTTAACTTATTTGAAAACTATTTTATTTTAACAGGAAAATGGTGAACTGTTGTTAAAGAAGTGTTTTTCGGATATCACTCGGATACAGATAAATAAAGAAAGCAATAAACTTGATATAAACTTGAAAAGTTATTTTCATAATGGAAATGTTGTTTTCGATTAACATGGCGGGGCTTGAAAGCAAGCAACGCGAATCATATATACTATACAATTAACAGAACATTATTTTCAATTTGTATAAGCTTGAAGAGCACAGAAAAAAGTTTTATATGTGCTATATGTCGAAAAACACAATGCCATATTTTATAATTCTAAAACGGATATAACACAATCGCACAATAATTTATTGTCTGCCCTGACATCATGTTTATATTTATTTGATTTAGTTTTTACACGTATTTTCCTGTGTCTGTCTATGAACGTGTGCGTATATAATAAGAGGTTTCCTTTTATACTTATTATATATATTATTTTTTGTATTTACCATAAAGGGAATGGATATAATTACCAAACTATTTATTCTGCGTTTAGCTAAATGAGGTGTTAAGTTCTGTTATAATGGCTAGTATGTATTTCCGTTCTGGTATAAGGACTGTAGTGTGAATTAATTTTTAAAGTTTTTTATATAGATATGGTGTAAGGGCTTATTATCGGATCAATTTATATTTCAATATTTTATATAGTTATTCATTTTTTTTCTCAGAATAATTTTTAGTTAAAATGTACTAGTCAAGAATACAAAACTAATATTGAGGGTGCAGGTTTCACCAGACTTTCACGTATTTTTGCTGAAAAATCGATCTCATAAACGGAAGACGCAGTGGGTAACTCTAAAAATTGAAAATAAGGGACTATTATTCTCTGAGATCCGGAAAGGGTGATATATTATTTGAAATTTAAAAAAATGCTTAAAAATTGGTTGTTGGTTTATTGGTTGTTTGGAGAGTTGGTTAAAAGCGTTTCAGCTTTGGAAGAAGATAATGATTAAGTATAATTGTGGTACATATTTGACTTTGACAGCATTTGCTTTAATAATTCATTCCCTTTTAAATAAACTTAGTTGACACAACATAAAAATAACTCTAGAATATTTTCTTTTGATAATCTTCTTCTTTGATATTCTTCTTTGCACCCGAGAGAAACCCACAAAGATTTGTCAAATAACCTAGTATACACTTTTTTTGTTATTAACAGATCAATTGAAAAGTTCCCGGCCTGACACATAGGTGGCGTTACTAGAATTAAATCCATATGATTTTTAGTTAGTCCTAGCGCTTAGAAGATGCGTGTATAAATTTGCTATCGGATCATTAGTTTGTGAATTATAGAGTTATGAGTTAAGCAACTTGCATTGCACAAAAAATTGATAAAAAGGAATTTCGCGTGTTGATAAAATATTGCGTTTTGAAGGGAAAAAATACAGTTAAACCAAAAACTTGGCTTGATGCCGAGTTTCCGGACACTGCCCCAGGAAAATCCACCAAGGATTGGTATGCTAAGTTTAGACGTGGTAAAATAAGCACCGAAGACGGTTAACGCAGTGGACGCTCAAAAGAGATTGTTACCGACTAAAACAATTAAAAAAATCCACAAAATGGTTTTGAATGACTGTAAACTGAAATTGAATGAAATAGCAGGCACTCTAAAGATATCAACTGAACGTGTACGTCATATTATTCACGAATATTAGGGTATGAGAAAGCTCTGTGCAAAGTGGGTGCCGTCCGAGCTCACTTTTGACCAAAACAACGACAAGTTGATGATTCGGAACAGTATTTGAAGATGATCAAATGAAATAAACCGAAGTTTTTTCGTCGATATATGACAATGAATGAAACATGGCTCCATCATTTCACTTCGAAGTCCAATCGACAGTCATCCGAGTGGATTGCACACGATGAACCCGCTCCAAAGCGTAGGAAATTGCAACAGTCGGCTGGCAAGATTATGACGTCTGCATTTTGAGATGCGCATGGAATAATTTTCATTGACTGCCTTGAAAAAGGAAGGACTATCAACAGCGCCTATTTTATAGCGTTATTGGACCGTTTGAAGGACGAAATCGCCAAAAACCCGTCGCATTTTAAGAAAAAGAACGTGTTGCTTCACCAAGACAGTGCACAGTGTCAAAAATCCATGGATTGAGCTTCGAATTGCTTCCTCATCCATAGTATTCTCCAAATCTGGCCCCCAGAGATTATTTCCTATTCTTATATCTCAAGAGTATGCTTGCTGGAAAGAAATTTTCGCCGAAGGAAGAGGTGATCACCCTTGAAGGAAATTATGTTGAATCAAAAAAAACTAATTTTGCCAAAAAAATGTGTTTTACTATGGTAGGCCGGGGACTTTTCATTTGACCTGTTACAATAATTATTATGAACATAATTTCTTATGTAACGTTTTTCTTTTGTGTTAAAAATCTAAGTTTTATTATTTTTTACTTTTTAGTGAGTTCCTTATTTATTTTTTGAAGTCCGTTCAATTTTTTTGTTAAAAATATTTTTTAAGTATTGAAATAATGAGGATACAATTACCTCATATTTTAACTGGAAATTGAATAGCTCTGTTTCATCGAATGCGTTAACGATAATATTCGCCACCAAAGTGGAAACTTATCCCCGCTGCTGACAACAATCGATGCGTCGTCGACTGTAAAGAAAACCCATTGACTACGGAATTATCCGAGCGACTGTAGCAATAAATTAGAATGGCCCGTGGAGAACAAGCGTCCAATTCCGGCATTCAATTAACGCTACGAAAACAGTCCTATAAACAGATAACATGCGTTATGGATACCAGCGACAATACCGCATTGTTGCCACGTAGACCGTCGGTAATACGTTGCTTGTCAGATTCGCGTGATGCCATGGTACCGTGTGCCGTACATTGGAGACAAAGGACCCATTTACCCTCCAACAATCGCCTGAAAAGCGAGCGGAGATTTCGATGTGCGAACATGTCGGACAAATTAGCTGATTATTAGTTTCGTGACAAGGAAAATTGGACGGTAGCAGGAACTATCGGTTTTGTAACCCGCTGCATGAGATGAAACTCGTCCGTTGTCAGGTTCTACGGTGAAACCATCAAACAATCTCAAAAATAACACGAACAGTTTACATACAGTTGGTCCAAAATAGCTGTGGACGATACCGAATTTATTTCCGTTTGCAGTCTGTAAATTCCTAAGACCGTATCATTCCTTCCCATTTTGTTCTAGGAGAGGAAGAACTACGAAAACTCCGAAATAAAAGTGGTCACAAGGCTGAACCAAAAAAATACATCATGGAGAGAGACACACCGAGTGTAACACATGGGCTGAAAAGTACCGTGCGTACCAGTAAATATGGCGAAAGAGTGTTCAGAATCATCAACACGTTCTTATTTTTGGTCAACAGTGAGCAAAAGCGGCACCCACTTTGAACAGAGCTTTCTCATAGACAAATACTCATGCAATATAAAACCAACACGTTCTTTTGATATCTTTACGATGTTAGTTAACTTGCGCAGCTTCACTTTTCGTTCACTTAATTCACCACGTTTGATGGAGCGGAGTTCAGTTGAAAGATATTTCTGCCCATCAAGAAGCAGTGTAAAATTAAAACATGAACTTGTTTTTGATTCAGTGTTTTAAAAATAACAAAAGTAGTGTCACTCTTAGAACTATTATATACTCACAAACTAATGAGTAGAATATCATCATACATTTTAACAGCTTTCTTTTGAAGGTTAATACTAACTGGAAGAGCGGTGAATGCAATAAAAGTAGCGCCATCCTTGGCCAGGCCAGGGACTTTCACTCAAAGCAAAAGAAAACCAAAGTATGCCTTTTGTTATAACTGCGATGAGGACAAATAGTCACGACGAAGGCAACGATAGTAAAACCCTACAACTTATGCTAAACAAAATTATCCAAATGGAGTATTATTTATTGAATATGGACCAAAAAATAAAAAAACTTGAAGGTGGCTCCTCGAAGAGCAAAAACTTTGAATGAATGCCACCCTCAAAATCATGACCTGGAATATAAATGGTTTGTTCATCCATCAGCAAAAGCTTCGAGCAATCCTTGATATAAATAAGATAGATATATTCTATTATAACAAAGAAATTTTACCAAATAATCCTCTATTAAATTCAGAGGTATAAAACTTACTGCATAAGTCATCCAGAAAATGGAGTAAAGGTGAGAATGTTTTGAGGAAATTAAATTGTAATTAGATAATATCCAGGTGACAGCAGTGAATATTCCAGTATAACCATTTTATATAGCCCTCCAAAGCACAGTGTCATATTAGAAAGATATAAACAGTTTCTTAAATTCTGAGAAATTGATGTACTATAGGCAATGTTAAACATACATATTGAAGTATATATTGATTTTATCAAAAAAAGGATAAACCACAAGTCAGCAGAGTCAATTAGCCAGCAGTCCAAATGGAAATACAACCAAATATCTTGATATGACCTTTGTTGTAAAGCTCAGGTGGAAGCCACAAGAAAAATTGCAAGACTCAAGCTGAAGTACAAGAAAATTACTGGTTATTGGGTTGCTATTCAGCCTTGTTAATATATAATAAGCTTTAGCTATACCATTATGTCTTGAATCCACTGTGAATTTATGACGTTCAACTTTGGGTCATACCAGCCAAAGCAATAGAAATATCATAGAAAAAATCGAAAATTACATTCGTACATTCGTAACGATAATCTGCAGAAGGACCTGTAGATAGAAATGTTATCAAGTACCTCAACAGCCTTTATTAACTCAACAGCCTCCAACTCCTAGATAATGATGACTTAGCAAGATTAATACAGAGGAGTAAAACTATTTGATTTTTATTTTCTTTTGTTCTGGCCTAAAACCAGGCGGTGTAATGCATGAAGCATACCTGGTCTCGGAAACTTGCCCTGGAGTGATAAGTTGGACTAAGCTATGTCGGACTGTCTCGGGCTTACCAATATAATAAACCGAAACCACCTCACAGTTGACTCCTGTGGATCGCTACTGCTACTGCATTAAATTTGGGGATATGGCATCCGCTGTTCGGACAGCCGTTATTGGGCACGAGGACTCGGCGATTCTATTGAATTGGGAACTTGAGTTAATACACCACTGGATACTGTCGTATGGGGGCGAAAGTTATGACTGCAGCGATGGATGAGGTCGTTTCAGCTTAGAAAAGGGTGGTTTGTTAGCGGTGACGCGGTGCTAGGCTCACAGCATGTCGATCAGCTCGCGAACAAGCGCGTTTTCAGAAGAACTTGAGCTGAGTTGTTGTTTGTGTAATGATTGGGATATGAAGTGCTTGATTTCTGGAGTGTCAGTTTTCCTATGAATTTGATTATTTCTGACAAACCATGGAGCGTCTAATATTCCACTGAGGAGCTTATTTTGGAAAACTTGAGGCCGTTTCACCTGGTTGGGTGTAACAAACTTGAATTAGATATTAAATACGTAGAGGAGTACGGACCAAATTAACATCTTGTAAAATAAGCATTTGATGGAGATGAGAAGTTTGCTAAAAGGGCAGATCAGAAAAGATAGCAAGTTTGCTTTCTGATTGATTGTCGAAGTGTAGACATAGATACGTGACGTTATCCAGCCATCGAATTTTTGCGGTATCGATCTTAAGTTGCGAAACGCGCAGTGCGTAAGGCTTCTTATGATGGCGTGGGTTTTCAGTGGGTTGATTTGTAACCTCCAGAATTTGAACAACTTGACCGCATGATCGAGCTGCTTCTGTAAACTTTCATGAATTTTAGCTTCGAACCCGGCAGCTGTGAAGAAAGCATTGTCGTCAGCGTAAAACGCGACGCCAAAAAAATCAATTCCAATCTAATTCTAATTAAAATCTAATTCAGTGAAACTACGAGTAATAATAAGTGCACATTAGAAACAGTGACATAGGTGTTAAACAGAAAGTGTCTATTGTAGAATAAGTACTTTATAATTTTAAAACTGTAGCAAATCTAGATAAAAACAAATAGCTTATTACACTTAATTTATTAGATTTCTACAATAATTAATAAAAAAACTATGTTGTCCTATAAATACAAAAAAAACAAAATTTTAATATTTTATTTCCTTTATTGAAAAACTTATTAAAATCATTCTCTCACATACGCTGCTGTACAGAATCCGAGATCAGATCTGTGGAAAATACAACGGCAAATTATTATTCGAAGCCAGGTCGTGGTAGGCGTAGAAAGAGGCAGCTTTGAAGAAGGCGCTGTGATGAATACTGCCAGGCAACGAGTGACAGGGCGGCAAAGGGGAGCTCATTGGGGTATAATCGCCGAGATTATTATTATCCGCTTCCTTGTAGTGCAGCGGCGCGAAAGCCTTGTCGTAATCCTGTCCCTAAATAATTAGTTATTAGAATAAAGTACGAGAATCGTAATAAAACGGCGAAATATCAATTGTTCCATTGGAAACAGAAGCGACACGACTCACTAAGACTTTTAGCTCACTTTTAAGTTTATTAAAATTATTCGAAAAAACGTTTTTTATGACAAATAATTCGTAATTCAATGATTTCCTCTTTGTTTTTATAACAGGTTAATTTAAAAGTCCCCGGCCTACCAGAGTAAAACATTCTTTTGCTAAAGTTAGTTTTTTTATTCAACACGATTCCCTTCAAGGGTAATATAATAATTATAGCGACCCTTCAACTTTTCTATACCATTTTTGTAGTACGATTTGTGCTTTGCGTCAAAATGGACCTCAATTTCGGCAACCACCTCTTTATTCGACGAAAATTTCTTCCCAGCGAGCTTTCAACCTTCATCCTTTAAACGGTCCAATAACGCTATGTTGACTTTGAATGACTGCCGATTGGGCTTCGGAGTGAAAAGATGGAGCCATGTTTTGTGTTATTATGCTTGATCATCTTTAAATACTGCTCCCAATCATCAACTCGTCGTTGTTTTTGGTCGAAAGTGAGTTCGCGCGGCACCCACTTTGCACAGAGATTTCTAATACACATATTTTCGTGAATGATATGATGTACACGTTCAGTTGATATCCTTAGAGTGTCTGCTATTTCATTCAGTTTTAATTTACGGCCATTCAAAATAACTTTGTGGATTTTTTTTTTGTGTTGTTTTCGTCGGTAACAACCTTTTTTGGGCGTTCACTGAGTTTACCGTCTTCGGTGCTCATTTCATCACATATAAACTTAGCATACCTATGCTTGGTGGTTGATTTTCCTGGGCAGTGTCCGGAAAGTCGGCATCAAGCCAAGTTTTTGCTTCAACTGTACTTTTTTCCTTGAAAAAGCAATATTTTATCAACACGCGAAATTCCTCTTTATCTATTTTTTTTCACAGTAACAAAAGTTGCTTCATTCAAAATACTATAATTCACAAACTAATGATCCGACAGCTATCAAATTTATACAGACATCGTTTGATTAACCCTCAAACTAAAATACGTATGGATTTAATTGTAGTAGCGCCATCTATGTGTCAGGCCGGGAAAATTTTAATTGACCTGTTAATTTTAGATATTTCTTAAATGATAATTTTTATTTTAATATAACATTATAGAGTAAATAAAGACTTAACTTTATTGATGACATTGGAGATTGTCACGTAGCCAGCGTTCACTAACCAGATGGCGCTATGAGCGCATTTTCGAGATCTTTTATTTAAACTGTCATAACGAAGAGCCGCGAAAGCATTTGATTAGTACTTTTAAATTGCTGTTACCTAGTTACACTCCTATTAATATCGCATATTTCCTCTTTAGGACGTCAATTTCTATATTCATAATTTATAGAAAAGTATGTTTTATGTTTAGCATCGAAAGAAACAAAATCAGGTGTACTGCAATACAGTACGTTGGTTCTTGTTAATTAATGTCACTATGGCTTTGTTTACTAATGATACAATATTTGCTATTGGAGACCATCGCATAGAAGAAATGTTCGACACGCACGTAATAATATAAATAAGTCGAATCAGATATGGAGAATAAGACTTGACGAGTGGAAATAATTGCATTTTGAACTCAACTTCATCTAAACTGTTCATATTTTGCCACTTGTAACAATGTTAAATATCTTTGACTCTCGACAAAAAACTTGGAAGAAGCATATCAAAAAGACTCGAAGCGAACTCGTACAAAATTGAGAGGTTTTTTGGTATCCAATAATTAAGTTATATTTTGCTTACCATTTTCTGTGTCTGTACATTCACGTTTTCGTTGTGATTATAGGCTAAAGGTACCGAATAATGTGAAGCCAAATCTGCAGCGTATTTTTTATGATCTGTCAAGTTAAATAAAGGAATTTTATCTGGAAATATTGAAGAAAATCATACCGTGGATTATTTAAAAAAAACCAAAGCTACTCATTACCACATGGTCCATAAAAAGTTCGGTTTATAGCCAGTTGTAGTGGGTCATATATACCATCCATGACAGTTTTGTTTTTTTTAACAACACTATCGTTCAGTTCTCGGTTTTTCCTTCTCGGTTTGTACTTGTAATTGGGATAATCGATCATGTGTTGACTTCGTAAGCGTTTGGCTTCATCGATGAAAGGCATCTTCTCCATTTCTGCAAATGTTCTTATACAGATAAAAAATAATGCATTACCACTAACTACGTAATTTGGCGTAACTTCCCAAAATTTACATATTAAAGCATATAGCATACCTTCAAATATAATGGTGCAGGTAGACCTAAGAATAGAACATATTTACAGAGCCTAACAATTCAATTGAAAAGTCTCCGGCCTGACACAGAGATGGCGTGGTTTTTTTAGTTAGCCCCAACCCAATCAAAAAATGCGTGTATAAATTTGACAGCTGTCGGATTATTACTTTGCGAAGTATAGCATTTTGAGTGAAACAATTTTTGTTATTGTGAAAAAAAAATGAATAAAAATGAAAAATTATTGCTCTTTGAAGGGAAAAAATACAGTTAAAACAAAGACTTCACTTGGTGGCCAGTTTCCGGACGCTGCTGCTGGAAAATCAACCATCAAGGATTGGTATGATTTGAAGTCGGTGAACGCAGTGAACGCCAAAAAGAGGTTGTTACCGACGAAAGCATTTAAAAAATCCACAAAATGATTTTGAATGACCGTAAATTAAAGTTGAATGAAATAGCAGACACTCTAAAGATATCAACTGAACGTGTACATCATATCATTCACGAATATTTATTTTTGCGTCGGTATGTGACAATGGAACAAACATGGCTCCATCACTTCACTCTGAAGTCCAATCGATAGTCATGCGAGTGGACTGCACGCGATGAACCCGCTCCAAAGCGTGGGAATACGCAACAGTCGCTTGGCAAGTTTATGACGTCTGTATTTTGGGATGCACATGGAATAATTTTCATTGACTACCTTGAAAAAAGAAGGACTATCATCAATGACTATTACATAGCGTTATTGGACCGTTTGAAGGACGAAAGAGCCGAAAAACGGCCGCAATTGAAGAAAAAGTGCCTTTTCACCAAAACAATGCACCGTGTCACAAGCTAGTGAAAACGATGGCAAACATCCATGAATTGGGCTTCAAATTGCTTCCTCATCCAACGCTTTCTCCAAATCTGGTCCTCAGAGACTATTTCCTGTTCTCGGAAATCAAAAGAATCCTCGCTAAGAAAGAATTTTCGTCGAATAAAGAGAACTATTTTGAAGCAAAGGACAAATCGTACTACAAAAATGGTGTCGAAAAGTTGGAGGGTCGTTATAATCAGTGTATCACCCTTGAAAGGAATTATGTTGAATAAAAAAAAATAATTTCGCCAAAAAATGTGTTTTACTAGGGTAGGCCGGGGACTTTTCAATTGACCTGTTATGTAATGGTCTTTCATGGAAAATATGACGAGAAAACAACATATGTTGCATCATTTGCAAGGACAGAAAGTCGGAAAAATAATGAATGGCTCTTTTAGCTTGTAGTAATGCAAATGGTTAATACAAATTAATAATAAGGGCCATTTTAAATACATGACAGAAAGGAACACGACATGTACTAGTACTTTCAATATATATTTTAAGTGCAAAATTGTATAAAAAATAAAAATGATATTAATACATAAATGGGGTAATGAAAATATGTAGATAAAGTGAAACTAATTAAATAATTTCCTTAAATGATGCATATGGGACTACATGACAATTTATTCTTTAAACCTATTTTCTATTATATTAGTTATTTACTTTACAGGTTTAATTTTGGGAAGTCAATAGTCCATTTAATGATTATAATTACATTACCTTAATATAATCTCTATATTGTAAAAAACAAAGGGCCTACTTGGATTCGTTATTGTTTTAATTAATAAACAAATATGTATCACCTCATTTGATATCCTATATTTATGGCTATAAATTATATATATCCATATATATATATATATATATATATATATATATATATATATATATATATATATATATATATATATATATATATATATATAATAGTAAAGTAAATAAATAAAATGTAAATATTATTAGTATTAATAATATAATATGTAGGTAAGTAAGTAAAGTCAGTTCTGAAAATAATCACACTGATGATAATATTGTTATAATGTTCAGTGATGTAGTAATTGAAACTTATTAAGACTTTGTTGATTATTAAAATTTAACGCAAATTAGATTTAATTAAACGCCACTTAAAAAATGTTAGTGAATGTTATTTCTTAATATAGTTTGCATATATTTTAATTAATCAATTATACTTTTAATCTTTGAATAATCTTGTAAAAATTGAAAATATTGTCAAAATAAGTTTTAGTAATATTTACGTATCATTTTTGAGTTATTTCATTTAGTCTATTATGAGATAAATAAGGATAATATTAAAAGCTGATGTCGAATTTCGACTACAGGGCAAGTACAAGTTTGAGTGAAACGTCAATCACTTTACAGTTGTTTTGACATTAGTAGAATAATATTAGGGCTTGCATTTGACATAATTATGGAAGAAAATAAACTAAAATCTACCTGATAATAATTTCCATTCGGCCCCGAGCAGTTTCGATATCTCCGAGTTATGAAGTCTGGGATAGTCGCTAGAAATGTGCTTCCTTCTTATCCTCGACCAGACCATGAAGGCGTTCATGGGCCTCTTTATGTGGTCGTTCCGACTGTATGGCTCCTCACTGAAAAAACTCGATATACAGAAACGTCATAAATCAAATCGTGTCGTTCGTAACGTACAGGGCTGATGGACAAGTTACAGGTGCAGCGATACCATCCGGCGCAGACATTGTGAGGGCGATGGGCTGTTGATAAAGACTGGTCCGGAATAATATGGAACCGATAATGGGTAACGCTCCACAAACATTGTATTGTGATCGATGTACAATGGTCTATTGTCGCGGATTAAAAGGGAAAAATCTATTTATCCGCAATTAAAATAATTACCTATATACAGTTTGCTTTTATTCAGCGACGTAAATGGTTTTGCGCCCATTTATTGTACGAATCATGGGATGGGTAACACTGCAGGTCAGTTCATTTATGAAACTCCGGAATCAATAAGAGTTTTTTTAAAAGAATATAACAGGTCAATTGAGAAGTCCCCGGCTTACCATAGTAAAACACATTTATTGACAATTTTTTTTATTCAACATAATTCCCTTCAAGTGATACACTGATTATAGCGACCCTCCAACTTTTCGATACTATTTTGTAGTACTATTTGTCCATTGCTTCAAAATAGGCCTCAGTTTCGGCGATCACCTCTTCAGTCGACGAAAATTTCCTCCCAGCGAGCATTCTTTTGAGATCTGAGAACAGGAAATGGTCACTGGGGGCCAGATCTGGAGAATGCGGTGGATGAGGAAGCAATACGAAGACCAATTCATGGATTTTTGCCATCGTTTTCACTGACTTGTGACACGGTGCATTGTCTTGGTGAAGCAACACTTTCTTCTTTTTCAAATGCAACCCTTTTTCGGCGATTTCGTCCTTCAAACGGTCCAATAACGCTATATAATAGTCGCCGTTGATGGTCCTTCAAGGTAGTTAATGAAAATTATTCCATGCGCTTCCCAAAATACAGACACCATAACCTTGCCAGCCGACTGTTGTGTTTTGCCCCGCTTTGGAGCGGGTTCATCTTGTGCAGTCCACTCGGATGACTGTCGATTCAACTTCGGAGTGAAATGATGATGTTTGTGAAATGATGATCCATTGTCACATATCGACTAAAAACCTCGGGTTTATTACGTTTAATCATCTTCAAACACTGCTACGAATCATCAACTCGTCGTTGTTTTTGGTTAAAAGTGTGCTCACGCGGAACCCACTTTGCACAGGGCTTTCTCAGACATTCATTCAAAATCATTTTGTGGATTTTTTAAATGTTTAATGTCATGCTTGTTTTGTTTTTAAATGTTAATTACTAAACAGTTCATAGTTAATTTCAGTCGAAAGTTCCCAACGCTAAATATATATATATATATATATATATATATATATATATATATATATATATATATATATATATATATATATATATATATATAATACTAATCTTTTTCACTTCCTTATTTGCCCTTAGCACAGTGTTGTAATGTCCCAATTTTGTATATTCAAATATGCATTTTTTGTTGTAGATGTCTGTTGTAAGTCTAAAAGCTGTCTCCATTTCTTTGACAACGAATCATATTAGCGATCCTTTTCAGAGTTTGTGAGTTTCTTGAATAATTTAGCTGAAATATTTGAAATGAGAAACACTTTCAATTTTTTGCGTATTTAAGTGTCTGTTATCTGAGAATTATTCTAAAATTAATACTTGTTCTGGACAAGAGCTGCCTGGTCTGAAACCGGCTTGATATTCACCAATTTTGTATTCAAGTTGTTGTATGTCGGCCCAGGAGACATGGTGGGATAATTTTGTAGGTAACTGGCAAAGGGAGATTCCTCTCTGATTATTTATACCAGTTCAGTTTTCTTTTTTATGTTGTTGATGGATTAAGGCAGTTTTCCAGTCATCAGGAACCTTTTCAGTTTGCCAAATGTTTTACTTGATCAATTTGATTTCCCTAACAATTCCTGGACCGGCTAACTTCAGGCGTTCTGCAAGAATTATATCTTCACCAGCCAATATTTCCTTCATTCTCGTAGAAATCTTTCTGTATGCTTTGAACTATTATGAAGTTTCTTGAAATACGAGGGTGGTTCAAATATGATGGAAATAAACGCTGTAGATGGCGCGCACGTATGTTTTGAAGGTCGTAGCTTGAGTATGTGATATCTGGGTCCCTTACGAACCGTGTGTCATAGTCTTCGTCGGGAGCGCATGTTTCACGCGTGTGCTACTACCAAGAATGAACGTCAAGTGGCGACCGCCGTAGCGCAACGTATTGTCATTCGTTTTTTAGTGTGGGAAGTTAAAAAACGGAAATTTATGTGGGTTTGCGAAAAGAGTTCAGTAGTGGAGGGGGCGGTTCTTTAACGCGAATCTTAATTACAGATGAGACATGGGTACACTATTACACTGAGTGGAGAAAGAAGGAGGAAGGAGCGCCAGTCAAAGCAAAGACAACCAGGTCCGCGAGTAAGGTTCTGCGTACGGTATTCTGGGACCGGCGTGACGTGATGTACGTAGATTTCCTGTGCACCCAACATACCATTAATGCTGCATACTACTCTAACCTTCTGAAAACACACGTGAAACCTGCTTATCGCTCGAAACGAAGGAGCATTCCAGAACGAAGTGCGATTCTTCTCCAAGATAACGTGCAACCTAATATGGCGCGTCTCACGTTCGATACAATATTGGAATTAGGGTGAGAGGTACTGGTATACCTCCCCTACAGAACGGATTTATTACCCTGCGACTAACACATATTTGGACCACTGAAAGAAGTCCTCGGAGGTCAAAGATTCAGCACCGACGACGAGGTAGAGGAGTTCGCGCGGACATGGCTCTCCGAGTTGCCCAAGGAATTCTTCGATATCGACATCAAAAAACATCCGAAAATATGGACAAAATGCGTAACTAGTGAGGGGAAATACCTATAAGAACTGTAAATTTTTGTAAATTTTTTCAGTAGTAAATAAACTTGTCAGAGTATTTGTCTCCATCCTATTTAAACCACCCTCGAATGTAAAAAATATATAAAACTATTTACAAAACATTGAATTCCCTTCTATTTTTCATTCCCATTATCCGAACATTTTCCGTTTTTCAATCAACAAAAATTCTCTCGTCACCCTATCCGCGAGACCTGCCGCCCCCCCGTCGCCCTAACCTATTTCCATTTGCGTTCGTAGTTTTTACTGCGCGTCCGCAGACGGCACTGCCTCCATTAGACCGACTACAATGGGGCTCTCATCGGGATTAGCGGCAGGTTAGTCTCCGGAGACGGCATCCCTTCGTCTCTTATTAACGGAATGCAATCGGGATTGCAGGTTTTTGTCCGCCGAGCGGGGGTTTCCGCGCCTCCCCCCCGGCCGCCCCCGTGCCGCCCGACGCCGTCGTCGTGCGTCTGCACGTCTATAGTGTCATTGGGTTTTTATTACTCGATATACTGGCCGATTTTAATCAAGTCCGATGCTAACCGAATTTTCGCTACGTCTGAAATGAGGGTCCTGTTAAATTTGAAGCTTTGCTCTAGGAAAGTAGTCGCTCCAACTATATCTACTCATAACTGTACAATTCAACATTCACTTTTATTCTGTGTTTATTTTCTGCTACTTTATTTGGTAGTAGTATAATTATTAATATCAACTATAATTCTTTTCCAATTTTGTTATTTATTCACACTGTATATTATTACTGGTGTTATTGGGACTTTGTGTACTCTTATTTTGTGCTTCGTACTTCTCTTTTGTTCAATCAAGTTTCTATCATTATTTTTATTTTTTACTCTCATTTATCCGCAGATAACAAGTTGCTGGTATATAAGCAAATTCTAAAACCAATACGGCGAAAAATAATATAAATAAAATGCACATTTTCAGAATATCGTTGGAGAACCTAGATACTATAGAATGAATACTTATACCGATACCTTTGTATACTACTTGTAACTGGGGATATCAAATTCTTTTCTCAAGTTAATTGTAATAATCTCTGGATCTGGATAATGCGGTGGATCAGGAAGCAATACGAAGCCCAATTCATGGATTTTTGCCATCGTTTTCACTGACCTGTGACACGGTGCATTGTCTTGGTGAAACAGCACTTTCTTTTTCTTTAAATGCCGTCGTTTTTCGGCGATTTCGAAATTTTCGCGATTTTCGATTAGGTAGCTAATGAAAATTATTTCCCGCGCATTAGATGCGCCTCCCAAAATAAAGAAGCCATAACTTTGTCAGCCGAGTGTTGTGTTTTGCCACGCTTTGGAGCGGCTTCATCGTGTTCAGTCCACTCGGATGACTGTTGATTGGACTTTGGAGTGAAATGATGGAGCCATGTTTCATCCATTGTCACATATCGACACAAAAACTCGGGTTTGTTACGCTTGTTCATCTTCAAACACTGCTCGGAATCATCAACTCGTTATTGTTTTTGGTTAAAAATGAGCTCGCGTGGCATTCACTTTGCACGGAGCTTTCTTATACCCAAATATTCGTGAATTATATAATGTACACGTTCAGTTGATATCTTTAGACAGTCTGCAATTTCATTCAATTTTAATTTACGGTCATTTTACCACGTTTAAACTTGGAATACCGACTCTTGATGGATCATTTTCCTGGGGCAGTGTCCGGAAACTCGGCACCAAGCCAAGTTTTTGCTTAAACTGTATTTTTTACCTTCAAAAAACAACATTTCAACAACACGCGAAATTCCTTTGTATCCATTTTTTTACAATAATAAAAATTGCTTTACTCAAAATGTTATAATTCACAAACTAATGATCCGACAGCTGTCAAATTTATACACGCATCTTTTGAGGGTTAGGGCTAACTAAAGAACATATAGGATTTAATTCTAGTAGCGCCATCTATGTCTCAGGCCGGGGACTTTTCAATTGACCTGTTATATTATTAAAATAAACCATTCTTACTAAGCGATGTCCCACCTTTTTAAATCAAGTAGAGGATTTGGTTTCCCATAATAATGCAGTGTCTCTATATTTCAAGGTTTTCAATATTTCGGTTGCAACTTGAAGATACTTTATATTATTTTCAAGAAGACACCAAATCTAATACATCAATTGAAAAATAAGTGACTGGACGATAAAACAACTCCAAAATTCAATCATCGGCCGTATTAGTTAAGATATTAGCGTTTGATGGAAGAGGTCGTTAAAATCCACAATCTGCAACAGCAAACAAACCGTTAAACTTTTATGTTGTCTGCTTGGATTAATGGTCAAACACAAAATTTACGAGTTTGTTTTTGGGGGATAAAAATATTGGAGAAATTAACTGAAGTTGTCCTAATAAGTCTGGTCAAAGCGAATCAATCGAATTTACTGTAATAGTTGGATGTTAATAAACGTATATTGTGTACATGAATATAGTTTTATTCTTTTGAAATATGTACGTAATATTTCGGATGAAAATTCTCCGGTTCAATTGACAACATTCCAATTTTTTAAATTAATTTGAACTTGAACTTGATGAACATGTATACTTTTCATTTTTTGCGCCAACGTTATGAAGAGATCAGAAACACCATGAAGATGTTTGCTATATTTGTTAAAAAAACAGAGTAATATAAATATTCTGGCGTGGTTTCGAAGATTTCCATGTGCAAGACAACTGACAACATAATATAAATCAACGACATAGAATATCAATAGAATATCACCATATGTCAAAATTTAAAAATAACAAGAACAGAGAAGATATTGATTCTTGTTATGTTGGACGTAGTCAAGTCATTAATGAGGTTTGTCCATCAAGAATAGTAGCAAAAACATAATATATTTTAGTAATGATTTAAATTTTATTTTATAGGTGAGGTGTAGCTAGAATTCATTGAGAGTGAAAATCGAAGAATGTGAAATTCGGAGAATCAGAGAAGAAGAAATTAAACAGCATTTTGCTAATATGTAAGAACAGTGTATATTGATGTTATGAAAGAATTAAATTTGCCAACGAGAGTAGACCTGGATCAAATAAACAATATATAAAACTATCAACGACAGCCTAATGATCTAATGACAAACAAGGAAAAGAGAAGGCATTTTTATATAAGAGTATAGGTAAATAAATTATTGTATTTTTACAAAAAAAAATAATGATGACCATCATCGATTCGTCTTAGGCTTGTAAATATACAATATATTAATCGAAAGCACGAGGTAGTCAATTCAATAATGGGGTTTGTAGATCAAGTATAATAGCAAACATTGCAGTAGCCATCATAGTACACTGCTTTCATATATAGTGGTGGCTTTTTCATTTGGTTTTAACTATATTGGCTGAGCTTGATCTAAATGAATTTGCTCTTTTTTATGGTTATGTTTATTTATATGGTTCTTGAAATTTCTTGTTAATTGTTCACATTTGTAAATTAATTTAAATATGGTGTAAATTATTTAAATAGGAAGGCATATAGAAACTATTTTTATTTTTTTATGTCATTCAATATCTTTTAAATAAAATGTGTTATAAAAATATTTCAATGTTTATTTCCCTTCTTGTATACAGTTTCAACATTAAAGTAATTATTTATCAAATTTGTGCATGTTTATTTATAAAAAATAATTTATATATAAAAGAGGAGTAACTAAATGAAGCTGTATATATAAATTGAGCCCAGTAAGCGCATGCGCCAAATCCGGATATATTTGTTGATTAATGTATCCTGAGTTATTGAAAACCCAGTCCGAACTCAAAAATAATTGGTAGAAGCCTTAAATGTGGCCCAACTAATTGTGTGAAGAGGAAATGTCCTATTAGAGCAGCACTTCGCCAATATCAAAGAAGTTAGAAAATGTCTCGATGAATGGTTTTGCCCAAAGGACAAACAGTTCTCTTGGGATGGCATCCATAAATAAATTGCCTGAAGGATGGGCAAGATGTACAGAATCAAATGGTCAATACTTTGAATGAATACATTTTTCCATTTTTTTCGGAAATCATGTTTATTTTTCGAAACACCTGGCAGAGAAAATAATGGTAGAGAAGGACTATACCAAAGATTTTGAGACGAAGACAAGAACAGAGTCAGATCAACCTTCAACCTTATTTATTCCTAATTTATACCGTTTAATTCAATGGATTTATTGAATATTTCGAAAACTAGAATCGATATAAACCGGCTTGCCGATTTAGATTCAGATTTAGTTTCCGAAATTAACTATATTTATTATAAAAGAGACACCCATCACATCAGTACACCCTAGAGAAACAAATGAAGCCGTTTTGGTTCTTCGAACTAATAAAATTGGGCTCGAAAGCGCCGCGGAGATATCGTAGCGGTGGAACGCGAGCAACGACGAGGTTGACGGCAGTTCACTTGATTTACGAATTTACAAATTTATTCGCGGGCTCCACGCAGAGCCAATTAATTAGAACAAGGAGTCCGTCGGGATCACGCGACTTTATTTATGGCGAGTGCGGGTACCTAATGGACGAAACGGGATGTCCCCGATGACTGAAGAATGATAATGACTAATTGTTCTTGGTTAGCGATTGTTCTTAACTGTCCTAGACTGTTTTAAGAATTTTTCGAAATTAAAAAGCGTCGCCTTCACCATATATACAACGAATTCTTCTAGGGTATTTGTTCTGAGATATATTGTAGAGCCATCCAGATACCATAGAAATAATTATCGGGTCTTTAAGCTAATTTTAAAGGATTTGAAGCAGATGGGGTTACTCTATATTAACTCGCATTGGGTATATTTGTAACCAATTTCATGTTGAAGCATCGTTGGAGCATGAACAAAACCATTTTTTAATTTTGTTTTGTTCAAAAATAATCAATGGGGATCGCTATCAACTACGGTTGATGCCTTTGAGTCGAACATTGCGCGAAAAACATCTGGAATACGAGCAAAGACAAAATAATGGTGTAGCACCTCAATTCTTAAAAAGATATAAAAAATAGATCGATTCGTGGGTAGTATCAAAAGATACATCGTTTATTAGGGGTCTAATCCATAAATTGCTTGAACGGTGGGAACAAGTAGCGGCCATCGATCAACAATACTTTGTACAATATATTGTACCAAATTTTTGCAACTAAGCTTCAAAAATCTATTAAAACTAATTTATAGGGTTGATACATCGAGACCCTCGGACTCCAACTAGCAGAGATTACATAAATCGCAACAAGAAACGAAGCAAGAAGACAGTAAATTAAATAGGACGCAGACTCGAGAGAACCATAGCAAAATTTGTATTACTTCTCAAATAAATAGGAATTATATTAAAAGGAAATTCTAATTGAAAAAAAAACTAATTAATTTAATCACCGTGCAAGTATAAACACCATTCACATCGGAAGTTCATTTAATGTGAGCCCATTCTTTTGAGATCTGAGGACAGGAAATAGTCGTTGGGGGCTAGATCTGGAGAATACCGTGGATGAGGAAACAACTCGAAGCACAATTAATGGATTTGTAATCACTGACTTATAATACAATACTTTCTTTTTCTTCAAATGCGGCCGTTTTTAGGCGATTTCGCCCTTCAAACGGTCTAGTAACGCTTTGTAATAGTCTCTGTTGATGGTCCTTCCTTTTTCAAGGTAGTCAATGAAAATTATTACATGCGCATCCTAAAATACAGACGCCATAACCTTGCCAGCCGATGTTGTGTTTTCCCATGCTTTGGAGCGGGTTCATCGTGTGCAGTCCAGTCGAATGACTATCCATTGGACTTCGGAGTGAAATGATAGAGCCATGTTTCATCCATTGTCACATATCGACGAAACACTCGGGTTTATTACGCTTGATCATCTTCAAACACTGCTCCGAATCATCAACTCGTCGTTGTTTTTGGTCAAAACTGAGGACGCGCAGCACCCACTTTGCACAGAACTTTCTCGTACCAAAATATTCGTGAATTATATGATGTACACGTTCAGTTGATATCTTTAGAGTATCCGCTATTTCATTCAATTTCAATTTACAGTCATTCATAATCATTTTGTGGATTTTTTTAAGGATTTCGTCGGTAGCAACCTCTTTTGGGCGTCCACTGCGTTCACCGTCTTCGGTGCTCATTTCGCCACTTCTAAACTTAGCATACCAATTATTGATGGTTGATTTTCCTGGGACAGTGTCCGGAAACTCGACACCAAGTTTTTGCTTCAACTTTTCGCTTCAAAAAGCAATATTTTATCAACATGATTAGAAACTAATGATCCTACAGCTGCCAAATTTATACACGCATCTTTTGAGGGTTAAGGCTAACTTAAAAATACATGGGTTAAATTCTAGTAGCGCCATCTATGTGTCAGGCCGGGGACTTTTCAATTGACCTGTTATTACATAACGTGTGCATGATACTACAGGTAGCTGTAGTAATTCTAAGTTATTCGGCAGCGACTACTAATAATACTAATTGATAAATAAAAAACTTTCCAGATTAGACATTTTTTTGTAGTTTTCCGAAATTAAAAATTATAAAAGCGCCTTCGCCATATCTTCATCGAACACCCCTCCGATTGCGCCGATTCACCTCCGCGAATTCGTTCGATTTAAGGGTTAAGTCTTCGATTAAACTGGGCGTGCGAGGCGAGCGGTGGCGGAGGGAGAGCGGGGAACGGAGGCGTCAAATATCGAATGAAACGGGGGCTTCGAGAGCTGACACCCCTACGTTTCCCGATCGGGTTCCTATTCAAATGTTATTTTGCATGTGTTTGTTTCCTTCAGATCGTTTTGCCGCACTTTGCTGTACAGATGGTTTTAATTAACGGGCCCGAGATAGGGAAAACGACTGAATAAGGGCCGCGGTGCGGAGGGGGAGGGGTGGTTCGAGACCGGTAGGCGGGGGCGTTTGTTGACGGAGTCATGAAACACTGAGTGTTAGAATAAAAAAATAATTAATTGGTTTCGGCATCTCATTCTGCTATATACGCATACAAGTTATAAAATGTGAAGGTTTAGATAACAAAATCTATTAATTTTCTTTAAAAAAATTATATTATTCGACAAAAAAACACAGGCGACTGGTAGAACGGCTTTACGAAAGAAACACTGAGGGTAAAAAACAGGTAAAAATCATCCAGACGTCTATTTTAAGATATCTCACTCGTAACACCAATCAAAACAGACGGAACCCTTCAGATCACAGTGCAACCCGTAGTCAGTGCAATACTAGCCATATACTATAACATCTACCACCTAAAGAAAAGGCCACAGAGATGGAGGTGGTCGTTGGCCCGTCTGGAAACCTTATAGTTCTAATAAAATTATGTTTGTTTATAGCCTGTATCTTCTCCCGTCAGTTTGCCTTCGAAGATCTTCGAAATGGGACTGTTTCTCGCACTAAGGGTGTTTTTCAAAGATTGAATGTTTCTTACTTCGAATAGTTATAGGGATATTTAAACACCTTCAACCCACTTTTTGGGACGTTACAGCTTCAGCTACGATAATTTCGAATGCTTCGAGTAACTGCGGAATGATTGCCTGTCCAATGTCAACCTGACTTCTTTTCCTGATAATTAATTTAGTTCCGGTTGATAGACTAATTTTTAGACAGAAGAACAGCTTTTTGATCTCTCTGAAATCCTAGCGACTGCGCCAGTTATAGTATGGTTATAAATAAAATTAAAAACAAAAAAAAAACATTTATTTTAAAATCTGAGGGTGTTCATCTATTAGAAACAGACGCTCTGGTCCCACTCGTTCACCATTTAGGTAGTTCTCAAACAGATAGCTCTATACATGTAGATACTTATAATATTTTAAATCTGCAGACCACAAAACTAGGAAGAGACCCCGAAAACAAGATTGGTGAAAGATCGCTTGATATTTGTGTTGCATATCATACCATTAGAATCACAAATATATTCCTTGATCATAAGAAATTCCATCACTGTGAAGGGAAAGTAAAATATAGAAATGAACACTCAATCATCGACTATATATTGGTAGAAAAAATAATCACGGGAGACACTGTGGTCACAACAACGTCTGAGTGTGACGTGCAAATAGGAAATGATCACCATTATTAGTTATGTAGCTGTAGGTAGTTAAGGCTAGACATAGATGGATACACAGTTTAAAACCTAGAAATTTGACAGAGCTATGAAATAATACCGACGAAAAATAACTCAACAACGTTTTTTACAAGTTTTTAAAAACTTACAGAAGAAGGAAATCGTGTGATTTAGGACAAATAAAATATAAGAAAGTAGACACAGATAACTGAAGATGAAAAAATAATAGAGAGATGGAAGGAATATTTTCAGGAATTGCTTCGTCAGCAGGCATCAATTTACAACAAAATATACCGACCAACCACAAAGGAAAGTGAGAGCAAGACAGGGCTATATATATAGGGTATAAAACTATGGAAAAATAGAAATGATAACTGATAGGTCAGAATATCTACAGAAAAGCAGATGGAATACGACACTACGAGAATATAGAATGATAACGAATAAAAGCAAAACGAAAGTCATGTTAGAGAGAGAGACAATCAGAAGTAATAAAAATCCAAATTAAGGACATAAAAAAGAACAAGTAAACTCATTTAAATATAAGATGGATTTGGGAAAACAACATGAATTTGTACTTCGTTTAACATATGAAAAATAGAATCAAAAACACTTTCGTGTTTTAATTTTAACTTCTGCTTCTTGATGGGAAAAATACCGTTCAAGTGAAGCAACGGCTTGAAAACTGTTGTAAGGACTCCACCCCATCAGAAACAACAATCATTTGCTGACTTTAAACGGGGTCGTAGAGAAACCAATGGCGCAGAATGCAGTGGTAACACCAGAAAACATCAAAAAATCCACAAAATCGTTTTGAATTATCGAAAGTGAAGTTGCGTGAGTTAACTAACATCGTAAAGATATCAAAAGCACGTGTTGGTTTTATATTACATGACCATTTGACTATGATAAAGTTCTGTTCAAAGTGAGTTCCGCGTTTGCTGACTGCTGACCAAAAAAAAGAACCTGTTGATGATTCTGAGCAGTGTTTGGCCATGTTTAAACGTAACAAACCGAAAATTTTGCTTCTACATGTGGCAATGGATGAAACATGGATCTATCATTTCACTCCAGAATCAAAACGATCGTCATCTGAGTGCAACTGATGATAGGCCTATTTTCAGACAAAGATAAATCCTTCTATAAAAGCGGTATAAAATCTTAGAGCAACGCTGGAATGATTGTGTTCGCATTTTCATCAATAGATATCGTTGACCAAAACACATGCAAGCCTCTAATATGATATAGAAAGGTGACACGTTATATTTTAGCACTGATTTTTAAACAAATTCTCTATATTAAAATGACATTAGCATCCGTACTTTAGTAAAATAAATACGGTTTTATAAAAACATTCAACAAATGCCGGACTATCACCGGGACATATTTACCGAAACAGTCATAATAAAACGGCCATGCGACTATATATTTCAATTTTACACCTACCAAAGCAATTGTTTACCGCGTCCTATTCCTGTTCATTGTGGCAGATAGATGGCGCAGTCGGACAAGTATATCGACAGTATCTATGATATGTTCGACTATTGTCTACGTTTGGTGGTGTCTGGACCAGAACAATGGATAGAGGGAAATAGTTTTCAGATTAACCGTTTATATGCAGTTGTGTGCGCGATATATACTAATGGTAATAAACATTAATTCTTTATTTAATAATATATATATATATATATATATATATATATATATATATATATATATATATATATATATATATATTATATTTATATATTTGACACTCTTGCCTAGAACATTCACAAATTTTAAACAATCACAAACATCAATTTACGACCATGCCCCAGCAGGATTCGAACCCGCGGCTATCGCAACAGTAGGAGGACCGTCCCATCGCCTTTACCACTGCGCTACTAATAATGTTTAGAACATAATATTTAGGCTTGAATATAAACTGACGTCTTGCTTGAAAGGAGCACATTCTTGCTAAATGTAACTTAAACGACATAAACTAAACCAAATTTAATGATTTATCAGGCACAGTGAAGTTCTACTTAGATAACAAAATATTAATTGTTGAATGTGTCTGATTGACTTCACTCAATCCGAAGGTGTTATATATACAATTTATATATTTACAATGAATTATTACTAAATGTTATGTCTAACAAAACCTAATAAATTGTTATTTCAACGATTAGTCAAATCCTTAACACCATTTTTTTTATCATTTTGCCATCAGAGACCCAATATCCCATTCTGAAATATCCTTGTCTCATATAAATACAAAAACCGGAATAATAGGCCATCCTTGAATTTGTTAAATGCTTTTAAAAACTGTATTCCTTTCAAAGTGATGTCTGGAAGTTCCATTAGACCTCTTCGTAGGTTATACTTACAACATCTAATTTTATATTACCCAACGGTGTATGGAGGGATATCCTACATCCCTAAAAGAGCTATATATTTTTAAGTTTTCTGTGGATGCTTTCCAGATTAATAGTTTTCTCTGAAATAATTTTATTAAATTATGTTTGTGGTGAAAAAAAGACTCACTGCTTTTATACGTTTCATATATTTGAGTTATGGTAGAGCTAATATCAAGCTGACCTTGATTCGTCAGCAGTTTCATATGAGATAGGTTTCCTTTTAATTTTCTGAGATATTTTAGTGACCGTACCCATACTAACATTCAGTGCAGCTGCAACACGCTAAAAATATTTTAAGTAAAAACTGCACCAGCTTGCTATCAAGAGGTCACTGATTAGGGACGTGATCTGTTATGCCTGACTTCGACATTTTCAATCGGACTAATAACAAGCACCCATTTGAAATTTACGAAAACAAGCGTTAAAACAACGTTTACTGGTTTATAACCTATAGATATTACAACTAAAATTTTGGAGAATCTTGCAGACGTTTGGCAAACGGAAGACTTTCGTAGGCTGAATCGGTTAATTGTTTGAACCTATTAGAGAGAATTTAAAAAAATGAGAAGGAAAATATTGGCCGATTCTAAGACCAATTTTCAAATTACAATTCAACAGACAATACATTAAAGACCTAGGTGATGTGAGTCCGCTCTTATTTTGAATAGACGATAGTGGTAGTGTGAAAATATAGATGTAAAAAAACTGACAAAAGGTTATCAAAAGGTAAAACACACCTAAAATAATGGATAAAACATTAACAACCCTTCAACAACTTTTCTAAAGGCGAATATCTATATATCACGTGATGTTGGGTTACAAGTTAATAAGTTATAAGTTACATACACATTAATGACTTTATTCTGATTATTTCTCAAGCCGCATACGAACGTAAAAAAGTATGTTCAGCCATACTCTTAGATGTAACACAAGCCTTCGAAAAGGTTTGGCATGAAGGTTTTGTTCATAAACTACAGAAAATATTACCAAAACCACATACTGAATTACTAAAACCGTACATTACAGCCAGAATGTTGAGAGTTAAACAAGAAGGGGCTTACTCTACAATAAAAGAAGCTAAAGCAGGTGTACCACAAGGAAGTGTACTGGGGCAAATGCTTTATCTGCAACACTTGTGATATGCCACAAATGGAGAATATTACGATAGCTACATGCGCTGATGATACTGAGATTATAGCCATCGGAGACAATAATGAAGAAGCCACACGAAAATTCCAATAGGCAAGTGACAATATAAATAATTGGACACAAGCTTGGAAAATACAAATTAACGAAAGTAAATCTGTGCATATGCAGGTCACCTACAATCAGCAAGCACCAATAACATTAAATAATACTATAATTCCATATAGCAACAGCGCTAAATATCTGAGAATCAATCTTGATGCAAAACTTCGCTGGAAGGAACATATATAGAAGAAAAGAAAGGAACTGGAATTGAAACTACAGGAAAATGTATTGGCTAATTGGAAGAAAATCACAATTACCAGTACATAATTAATTGCTATTATATAAGCAAATACTGAAACCTATATGGACATACGGAGCTAAATAATGGGAATGTTCTACAAAGAGTGACATAAACAAAATACAAATTTCTCAGAACAAAATCCTGAGAGGTATTGTGGCCGTACCCAATTACTGCAGAACTGACTATCTACATCGAGGCCTTCAAATATGCACAGTCAGCTAAGAGATCAAGAGAATTGCAAGGGGGTATGAGGAAGGACTCCAGTCTCATGAGAATATTGAAGTATTGCCACTTTTGGATACCACCAGAGCAGGACACAGACTCAAAAAAATCAAGCCATCTGATCTTGTGTAGTGTTGTGTAGTGAGTCCTTCTAGTTATATATCTAGATTTATGCTATCATAAAGACAAACTGTAGGTAGTAACAATGTAATAATTAAATAGTAATAATATAAAATGTCTCAAGCCAAATCTGTTCAAGATAAATTACGCTATTTTATTCCTTTTTCAACGTCGTAACGCATGACGTACGAGGAGCTGTCCCGTTCTGACGCAGCACATTGAATATCCTCGCCGCGTAACACCAAATTATCCCGAACCACAAATCGCAATGGCGTCCCTTTCCATTTTTTCCGCCGCGGCAATGGCGTCACCACAACGGGATCCCATTTTCCGTTGACGTTTCAATATCCATTTCGCCCGATTCGGTTTTGGCGTGGCCACAAAGGCCTCGAACCTAAGAAAATTCATTACCCGCCGCCGTCGCCATTATTTATTATACGCCGCGAGATCCGAGAGGTCCGACTCGCTCGCGCGAACTCGCTCCACCATCCATAATTTCTCCGTCGGGCCGGGGGTATGATGAATTTCGCCGACGGATAATGCGATCCTATCCGCTCTGAAAGGTGGAAATAAATTGATTTCAGCCGCCGTTGTGACATATTAATGCACATATTAAGATCCTCCGACGAATGCCGGATCGAGATTGAAATACGGAAACTCATTACTTATAGTGCGAGACGTGGATGATCCACGGGACGCGGTAACGGAAGGGAGGTAATAATGACGTCGTGATGAATTGGTCCCGGTTCGTGTGCGGTAGCATCAACAACGATCTCCGTTTTATCGGTTTAAACAAGTTCAAAGCAGACAAGTTTGATGCTTAATATGGTAATGGTGTAAAACTTAGGAGTTCTGGTTTTACTCTGATTTTCTTTAACGGAAAAAAAATAGAAAATCCGTGAGAGTAAATAGAGGGAGTTTTTTTCAATTATATTAGATGCTTGCATGTATTCTGATCAGCAATAACAGGTCAATTGAAAAGTGTCTAGCCTGACACATAGATAGCACTACTAGAATTAAATCCATATGATTTTCAGTTAGCCCTAACCCTCTAAACATGCGTGTATAATTTTGACACCTATCGGATCACTAGTTTGTGAATTATAGCATTTTGAGTGAAACAACATTTGTTATTGTGAAAAAAATTGATAAAAAGGAATTTCGTGTGTTGATAAAATATTGCTTTTTGAAGGGAAAAATACAGTAGAATCAAAAACTTGGCTTGCCGCCGAGTTTCTGAACACAACCCCAGGAAAATCAATCATCAAGGATTGCTATTCTTGAAAATATAAGTTAAGACGTAGTTAAATGAGCACTGAAGACGGTGAACACAGTAGACGCCCAAAAGAGGTTGTTACCGATGAAAAAATGTCAAAAATCCACAAAATGCATGATGCAGTACATCATATGACGCAGTACAACATATCATTCACGAATATTTGAGTATGAGAAAGCTCGGTGAACAGTGGGTGCCGCGCGAGCTCACTTTTCGACAGACGAGTTGATGATTCGAAGCAGTGTTTGAAGATGATCAAGCGTAACAAACCCGAGTTTTTGCATCGATATATAACTATGGATGAAACATCTCTCAGATCTCAAAAGAATGCTCGCTGGGAAGAAATTTTCGTTGAATGAATACGTGATCGCCAAAACTGGGACCTATTTTGAAGCAAAGGACAAATCGTACTACACAAATGGTATCGAAATGTTGGAGGCTCGCTATAATCAGTGTATCACCCTTGAACGGAATTATGTTGAATAAAAAAAACTAATTTTGCCAAAAAAATGTGTTTTACTATTGTAGGTCAGGGACTTTTCAATTGACCTATTAATATGGGGCATCGATGATGGCTCGCAATGCTTTATTCCGGAATCTGTGAAGGATAGCTATGTTTTATTTGCTAGTGGTACCCTACAGTTCCATACCATAGGTCCAAGTGGGTCCATAGGTCCAATCTGCTTCTATAGAACACCGAACAATTCTAGAACTATTGTTTTATTAATCCTTTAAAAGTTTAACAATCTGCCCGTGGGCAATAAGTATTTTTTATGATTTCCATTAATATAATTAACAATATAATATAACTATACTGACCTGTAGACGATCGCTTCAGTAAATGATTTGTTGTACAAAATTATAATCTAAATCTTATTCTAGAGATTATTATAACTTATTCTAAAAGTTATATCACACTCTACGTGTTTATTAATCAGTTCATATGGTAGTATGCGTTTGAGCCTACACACTTCACTGTCATCGCGCACATTTAACAGTTTGGCGAGTGCATTGGGATGTACCAACAGTCAGAGTACTTTGCACTAACATTTTCAATCACACTCGTTATGGGTTTTAGGTAGATACCGCACTGAATTAGTTTGTTGGAGACGTAATATGGGACATCGACAATAGCTCGCAACGCTTTATTCTGAAACCTCTGAAGGATAGCTATATTTGATTTGTTAGTGGTACTCCACAGTTCAATACCATAGATCTAAATAGGCCTAATAATTGATTTATACAGCAAAATCTTGATATCTAAGGGTAATTTTGATTTACGCCCTGTCGGCTAACACATTCGGTTTAGTTTAAGCTCAAGCTGTTACGTTTTGTCACTATATATTTTTTACATGTTAAGCGTCGATCAAATTGCATTCCCATATATTTAAAAATGTCTGCTTTCGGGAATTGTTGAAGTTTTCTTGCAGAATTGACACATCTTTGAAAGCAATTGTTATGGCTTTTATTATTTAAAATATGCTCTCTGAAAATATGCTGAACGCACAGGGTCTACAGTTACGAATACTAGCTAAATTGTGTGTATATAGTAGAATATAAAATACGTGTAGTAGATAGGTTAAATTAAATAAGGTTTTTGATTATTTTTATTTAGATATTAGAACGATTATTTTGTACATACTTTATAAATGTTTTTTTTTGTGTTAAAAATCTAAGTTTGATCGTTTTTTAATTTTCAGTGAGTTCCTTATTTATTTTTTGAAGTCAAAGAAGTTCAATTCTTTTGTTAAAAATATTTTATCCAGTCTCCAGTCCATTTGTGGATCTTATTGACCACTACTTGTACTTTTTATATAGCCTTAGACAGAGATACATCTTTTTCCATGACAAATGTGTCGCCGGCGAATGTTCCAAGTGCTGTTTCTTTTGTTGTTGGGATATCAGCAGTATAGAACAGATATAGGAGTGATCCTAAGACACTACCCTGTGAAACTCCAGCCGCAATAAGTTTAAGTGTTGAGAATTCATGCTAGACTGTAATGTTTTTTTGAAAAGATATGATTCCTGCAGTCGACAGTAATTCTACGGTAGATATTTGCTTGTTTTGTAGATTAATCCCAATGCCATAACCAGTCAAGAGCTTATGAGAGGGCCAGGAATATTGCGAGGCAGTATTTCTTTTCTTCGGGTGCCTTTTCATCAACCGCTGTTACTCTGTGCACTTGGTCGATTGTCGAGTGTTGATTACGAAATCCAAACTGGAAATCTGGGTTTTGCTAAATTATTTGCTAAGCACCTCTTCCCACAAAAAACACCAATACTAAAACCGCGTCCTCCCACATTCTACCACTACACGAACGAAGAGTTTAGTTTTACTGGCATCAACGTCAACCGTCCATATCTCGGCATCAGACGAGGACACGTCCCCACGACAAAACGAGCTCGCACAAAAAGTAAACTCGATTTTCGATTCAATCAGTTGCAAAATATACAAAAGCTCCCGGCCCGGTCTTGATTAGACGGACATACTTACAGAGGGAGGGGGCGGGCGCGGCGGCGGCGGCGAGGGAGGTCGGGGGGAGGCGGCGGCAACCGAACGTAGACCCATTGTCATCGAACAGATTCGAAATTTTAATCAAGAGGGCACCTCTTCGGCCTGATGCGCGGAATTAAACGTCACCGACATAGGACGTCGGTTTGCAGAGACGCGGGGGGCGGGGAGGGGTCCGTTCGACGCGACGCTATGCGTCCCGTCGTCGAGGGCGTCGTAGTTTTTTTCCTTTATTTCGGGTCCGAACCCGTCCGACAGGTTGACAGGTAAAATTCGGCCGCATTGTCCCGCGGGGAATTGCAATTGGCGTGTTTTTTCGGTTCTTTTAAGTCCGACGTTGTGGATGCAACCTATGTGGATATCCGCCGGATACTTTGTCAGCGGTCTGGATTGAGAGTTCAATTAAAATACGCGATTTTCGACAAGGCAATAGTCTTTTTCTATTGGAGGGCGCCCGATGGAATTTTGTTGGAAATAGAACTGTAATTATATTTTCCCCTCTTTCGGTTTCATATACTGACGGCCACAAAATAGAGTACATATATCTCTTTGCCTACCATATGGGAAACTCAGATTGTCAGTAACATGCTGCCCATATTAATATAATAAAAATAAAATCCAAATGGCATTTCAGGTTATATACTATAGCCCATAAAGTGTAATAGTATTGTCACATCTTATGAAAAGTCTACATCAATGCTGGAAAAACTAGATAAGCTAGATTATTTTATCTGAAAGTTGCTTTAAATTTACTCCTGTAATAAAGCGAAATCCAGGATATTTCATAGAGTTCAAATTTTCATTTATTTCTATTGCATTTTCTTTTGAAGAGGTAAGTTTCAATCATCCTTCATGGTAAGATGCTGAATAAGCAAATTAAAACCACTAACAGAACATTGGAAAATTCATCAAAAATAAAGGACAGGACGACCCAGCCTCTTGACAATGCAGATATGAATAAAAGACTCAAAAGAGACAAACTTTTGTAAGATAGTATTTTAAAAACTTGAAATTTATTTTGGATGAATTGAATATTAGAAAACACAAACCAAGTCCAAAAGTACAAAATTCATCCAGAGATTAAATTCTGAATACGTTTTTAATAAAAAGATCTACTCTACTAAATACCAACGAGTTGTATCAGTGACTATAGTGCTCAAAGCTTGAAATTAATATTCAAACTGAACAAAACTTTCATGAACATTCATGTTGCCAATTATAACAGAACCTGCAGAACAAGTCGAATCTTACAGTCCTATTTCGCTACTACCTGCAATATCAAAGCTATTTGAGAAACTAATATTTAAAGGTATCAAAAATTTTGTAATAATACCAGATTTCCAGTTTGGTTTTCGTAATCACCATTCAACAATCGATCGAGTGCACAGAGTAACTGCGGCTATTAAAAGAGCGTTTGAGGAACATAAATACCGCCCTGCAATATTTCTGAATATCTCACAAGCTTTTGATCGGGTTTGGCATTTGGGATTAATCTATAAGATGAACAAATTGTTACCGCGTAACTATTGTCACTCAATTGCTGGAGTCATATCTTCTCCGAAGAAAATTTAGAGTATCGCACGAAATGTCGTTCTCGATATTTAAAACTATTTCGGCTAGAGTTCCACAAGGTAGTGTATTAGGACCTCTCCTGTATCTGCTCCACACTGCTGACATTCCAACAACAAAAGAAACTATGGCAAAAGTTATATTTCTGCCTAGGGCAGTAGAAAAAATGCAAATGGCAGTAAACAAAACCTACAAATGGACGAAAGATTGGAAAATCCAATTTAATAGCTCAAATTCTGGCCACGTTAATTTTGCATTGCGGCGAAATAACAAAAACTTAATTATATCACATCATGTCCGATTCTTCAAGCAGAATCGGCTAAATACCTTGGAATCCATCTTGACGGTAGATTAAATTGGAAACATCACGTTAGACAAAAAGCAAAACACATTAGAACCAAAATAAAACAACTATACTGGTTAGTCGGAAGATACTCTCAACTTGATCTAAAATCAAAGAGGTTGGTCTATAATACAATTATAAAGCCAATTTGGACTTATGGACTTAACACTGTCAAAACAAGGTTCTTCGATTGATTACCAATGCCTATCGCTACGTAACCAACGAATAACTGCACGATGATCTGGAAATCAAATGGAATTGCGAAGTTATCCAAGATTTCGCCTTGAAACACGAAAGAAGATTACTAAATCATAGCAACGTGGAAGTAATACAACTACTGGACAGCGCGCAGGATGTTAAGAGATTGAAACGAATAAAACCATATAAACTTATATAAAGTATATACCTTTAGTGTAAACTGTAGCTATAAGTTATTATAATTTAATAATTGAGGAATACTTATTGATGTATTTTCTCGCACTCGTCTAGCTTGTGAATTAATCCAAGTACATAGGAAAAGTAGTAATAAATTAATTGTAAATTAAGATTGTACCAAGCGTATGTAATAAAGATGTTATATAAAAAATATATAAAAGCTACATTTGAACGGAGAATTGGAAGGGAAACAATCCCTATAGAAGTTCTACACTCAAACATGTTTTACCCTACCAATTAATTTTTAATAATACTAGTTACAATGTAAACACAAATTCATAATTACTAAATAAGGATACAATAAAGAGACATTTTAATTTTTAAGCGCTATTACTTTCTTTAACTAACGTTGAAAATCGAACATAAGAAAGAATATCCAATATTTAATTGGTATCAGAAAATAATATAACATAAAAACGACTTTTAAGTAATAATTTCTTATGTAAACAAACACCAATCTTCGCAGCTGATATATCTATGCGCAATATACCATATTTTAGCACTCCGAATTATTTTTTTGATTTCTTATCATCCGGAATTTGGTAACATTCACTACACTGAACCACAACAGCATCCCCATCATTAGTTAGTCTTAAACCACATTTCCTGCACACTGTCTTTGGTGTCGGTTCATTTCTAGTGCTGTAAATTACTTCATTATCCGGTGGAGTAGTCGGGTCTTCAGGAAATGGTATACAGTTTTTCTGTTTTTCTTCCGCTTGATCTTTGCGTGGACAAAACTCTTTGCCCGATGGCTGCTGCGAACTGCATACCGTTGACTCAGATTCAGTTTTATTTTCTGGAGGTTCCGGTATGGTGCTATTCTCCAAGCAGGTGCAGTTTGTTGCGGATGATTCTCGTAAAAACATAGACATTGCGAGTAGATAAAGAACAAACATAAGTTTGGACATTTTCACTAAAATTTTAAGTAATATTTATTTGGTGGCAAGAGAAAAATAGTTTTGACGTTTTCGGTTTTTATGCTTCGTGTCATATTGCTGAAAATGTCAATGATTTGTCGAAAAAGGTTTGGAATTGAAAAGTAACAAATATTTCTTTATATATTTTATTAGGGCGATTAAAATATAAATTGAAATGTTATTCATGTGTTTAAATTGTAATTTGTAGTGTTTGTGATGATACAATTGAGAAATTGTATTTAAGTACACAGTAAAGATACTCCAATAACAATTCGCTTAACTTACTCTAAGTAAAGCTGACCCAATGGATAATACTAGTACTTCGTTTTCAGTACCAGGGAGGTACCTGAAAATTACCAAACAAAGAATGTTTACAGATTATGTATGTCCCAAAAAGGGATTTAACGTTTTTACTAAAAATATAAAGTCGTTTTACAATAATTACCTATTAATTAATCGGAAAAATAATTACCGCCATAGAGCATTAGATTAAATATAATTCAGTTACTCACGTATGCTCTTCTTATGGATAAGAAAATAAAAATAAATATGATATGCCACAAATAATCAACTATTTAACTTTTTAACTTTTTCTTCTGATCTAATGGTTACTAATGATCTAACGTAAGATTAAAATGATAAAATGACTAATAAAATTCAATAATCAATTACTATTTGAACTTTTACCACGAACTTTTGTTGTCTTAACACTATTTCTGTTATCATGTGGCCATGGGTGATCATTGGGTATATTGGTCTAATTCTCAAATATCCATCTAAATATACAAATGGAAATAATAAGTATTCCTTGAATTTAGTGTATTCTTTTGAACATTTAAATTCTTTTACAAGAAATGTCTAGACATTCCATTGGGCTTCTTCCTTAACCCAGGATACCATTTAAAGCCTATATTACAATAACAGTGTATAACTCCTAAGGAATATATATATATATATACTTTTCAGACTAACATTTTCCTCTAAAATAATTGTATTAAATTATGTTTATGTGGAGAAACCTACTCACTGTTTTTATGCATTTCATATATTTTATCTCTGATAGAGCTAACATGAAGCTGATCTTGTTTCGCATCCGTATCTGGTGCAGTCGTCAGTGGCAGATTTCGTCCTTCAAATGGTCCAATAACGCTATGTAATAGTCACTGTTGATAGTCCTTCCTTTTTCAAGATAGTCAATGAAAATTATTCCATATGCATTCCCAAAATACAGACACCATAACCTTGCCAGCCGACTGTTGCGTTTTCCCACGCTTTGGAGCGAGTTCATCGTGTGCAGTCCACTCGGATGACTCTCGATTGCACTTTGAAGTGAAATGATGGAACCGTGTTTTATCCATTGTCACATATCGATGCAAAAATTTGAGTTTATTACGCTTGATTATCTTCAAACATTGCTCCGAATCATCAACTCGTGTAAATTGACCTGTTATTAATAGCGTGATGTCACTGTTATTTTGAATAGATTACAGGTCTATATTTAATTTATTATGGCCTGATATTTTTATTATGTTTTTGGCGATTAACTAACCAGTAAATGTACTCTCCCGTAAAACTTACAGTTGTAGTTTTTGAGATATTTTTTGTCAACTATAATCAGAACAATTTTCAATCGACAAATCAAAACAATGACCGCCCCCGCACCCCTTGCCGCCCCTGTTTCTCGTAAAATACCGGCCGAATCCCATTTCGGCATCAAATTTTCCCATCTCGTTCCCGATCGTTCCTGCCGCCCGCGCCTCCTCCCTCCTTGCCCCGCCTCAACGGGTCCCTTTCTATCGAGA
The DNA here is from genome assembly GCF_030347505.1 of Rhynchophorus ferrugineus. Lineage (NCBI taxonomy): Eukaryota > Metazoa > Arthropoda > Insecta > Coleoptera > Curculionidae > Rhynchophorus > Rhynchophorus ferrugineus. Next base: position 3,937,464 of record NW_027472588.1, read on the forward strand.
GAAAAGCAGCCCGTTGTCTGACTTTTTTCGTTTTCTTTCCATCGTCTGTGGAGAACAAAGCACATTCTGGAAGCTTTTGCGCCATTCAGTTTCAATATGACGTCGACAATGGCGAGGCATTCTATACGACAGTGAACCGAGGCAATGGCGGAATACGGACTGTTGCGTTTAGAATGGGCCGTTTCTTTTCGCGAACGAGAAAAGATGCAGAATACACACAAATACGACCGTTTATCTATTTTCAATTAAGGCGGTGGATAATGGTCGGTTCTTCTTTCTTTCTTTCTTCCTTCTTTTCTTGTTCCGTTCCCCGTGGTCCTTCTCGTTCGCGTTTCACTTTTGTAGTGTAGGAGTTGTGCGACGATTGAAGACCAGTACATGGTTTATTGTCGTTTGATGTCCATTGACTAATTACTCCATAAATATATCTCGAATTCAAAGATTTTTGCCACCGTTTTCACTGACTTGTGCACGGAGCATAGTCTTGGTTAAGCAACGCTTTCTTTTTCTTCAAATGCGGCCGTTTTTTTCGGCGATTTCGTCCTTCAAACGATCTAATAATACTACGTAACAGTTGCTGTTGATGTTCCTTCCTTTTTCAAGGTAGACAATGAAAATTATTCCATGTGCATCCCAAAATACAGACGCCATAACCTTGCCAGCCGAGTGTTGCTTTTTTCACCGCTTTGCAGCGGCTTCATCGTGTGCTGTCCACTCGGATGACTGTCGCTTGGACTTCGGAGTGAAATAATGGAGTCATGTTTCATCCATTGTCACATATCCATGGAAAAACCAGGGTTTGTTAGGCTTAATCATCTTTAAACACTGCTCCGAATCATCAACTCGTCGTTGTTTTTGGTCAAAAGTGAGCTCAAGCGGTACCCACTTTGCACAGAGCTTTCTCATACCCAAATATTCGTGAATGATATGAAGTACACGTTCAGTTGATATCTTTAGAGTGTTTGCTATTTCATTCAATTTCAATTTACGGTCGTTCAGAATTATTTTGTCGATTTTTTTAATGTTTTCGTCGGTAACAACCTCTTTTGAACGTCCACTACGTTCACCGTCTTCGGTGCCCATTTCACCACGTTTAAATTTAGCATACCGATCTTTTATGGTTGAGTTTTTGCTTCAATTGTATTTTTTCCCTTCAAAAAGCAATATTTTTTCAACATGCGAAATTCCTCTTTATCCATTTTTTTTCACAATAACAAAAGTTGTTTCACTCAAAATGTTATAATTCACAAAGTACTGATCCGACAGCTGTCAAATTTAGACACGCCTCTTTTGAGGATTAGGGCTAACTAAAAAATATGGATTTAACTCTAGTAGCGCCATCTATGTGTCAGGTTGAGGACATTTCATTTGACCTGTTACAAATTATTCAAACAAGCTATCATCAATGTTACCAACCTGACCTTACCAAGGTAATCTGTTAGTGTTTATCATAACGGAATGGTCCAGAACTAACTAAAAAAACATATGGATTTAATTCTAGTAGCGTCATCTATGTATACAAACTATTATGATGATATGATAGTCCGAATTAAGCCAATCGATGACGTCGCGAAATTCACATCGACGACCCCACGAGTTCCGGCGTTAACTTTTAGACGTCCTCTCCACGGGACGAGCTTTTTCAATTTCACCAATCGAGTCGTTGTCACCCGGCTGAAAAGCGATTGCATTTAAAATTGCGAGAGCATAATAGAACGACCGCCGACGTGTCCCGCCGCCGCCGTCCCCGTCACCGCCACCGCCCCCCTCGCCCGAAAATCCATTTCCGATATCTGCATTATTTCTGAAGCTCCTTCAACGCCAACTTACATAATGAAAACGCGTACCGCGCCCACAATGGGAGACCGGCTAGACGTCTCCACAATGGACCAGCTTGTGTTTGACAGTTTCGTGAAAGGAGCGCGGCTACCGATAGCGATTCGCCAGTTTTTATGCTCGTCTCTCCTTTTCTCCCGGCGGATTTTTCGTATTTTTCGGCGAGGGGGTCAGAGGGAGCGACGGACGAGGAGGGGGGGGGTTAGTCGATGGCGTTTGGCGGGATCCTCTCGTCGATATCTTCTCGATGAAGTGTACTAAAACGATGTTTTTATCCCCTTCAGTATGGAGAGAGTATGGGACTTATTATTTAGCGGAATCATAAAAATATGTTATAGTCTCACTTCGTCGATAAATCCTTGAAGAATAACACTATCAGAAACATATTGTAATCAATTTAACAACCTTATACTGCGCTGGTCAACAATAGCTTTCTTGCCCTGGGTACAAGGTCCACAAGAGTTTAGTTCCGGAGAATCCCGTGTGCATAAGGGTTTGCGTTTGAAATTTTGCCATTTCCCCAAAATCATACGTGAACTTGAAGAGTATAAAACAAACAAAACAAAGTTTCTTGAATTCTCAAAGTTAACCTAATAACACAGAACCTAATATATCTGTTGAGAGCCAAGTTAAAATGTTTTTATATAATTTTCGTCCCTTATTAGATAAAAACTGTCCGATTTTTTAGATAACTTCTTTATTAGATATGCTTTGTAAAATCTTGGTTATAAATTAATTTATTACTACATTTTATGTGTATTTGGATTAATTTACAAGCAAGACGAGTGCGAGATAAATACAATCCTCAATTATAAAATTATAATAACTTATAGCTATAGTTTACACAAAAGGTATACACTTTATATAAGTTCGTATGGTTAGGTTAGCTTCAATCTTCTGATTTCTTGCGCGATGTCCAGTAGTTGTTTTGCTTCCATGTTAGTATGATTTAATAACCTTCTTTTGTGTTTTAAGGCGAAATCTTGGCAAATTTCGCAAATCCATTTGATTTCCAGGTCATCGTGCAATTCCTCGTTGGTTACGTAACGATAGGCACTGGTAATTAATCGAAGAATTTTGTTTTGACAGCGTCGGATGACCAGTTGATTTGAATTTTTAGTGCAACCCCATATTTGTATCATATGGCTCCAAATTGGCTGTATGTTTGATTGATAAATAAATCTCTTTGATTTTAGATCAAGTTGAGAGTATATTCCGACTAACCAGTATAGTTATTTTATTTTGGTTCTAATGTGTTTTGCTTTGCATCTAACATGATGTCAAAATTGTCATGGGAAGAACATTTTATAAACATGTTTAAAAACAATTTTAAAATAATTGTGATGACTTGGTTAGCGCAGTGGTAAAGGCGGCAGGACGGCATGGTAGTAAATGTATATTTGTGATTGTCCTAGACAAGAGTGTAAAATCCGACAAGGAAAAGCATCCCCGTCACGCCAGTAACCAGGCTGAGTGGGACCGGATATGTTCTGAGATGGTTTTCAAATTTGGTCACTCGCCAGTCGGTAGGCTTAATGCTGAGGACCGTGGTTCGAAGCCCGCGTAAAAATTAGGTCCAGTCGAAATAAACCCTCGTTGGTATACAGAAGACTTTAAAATATATTAAAAAAATAGTTCTGAAAAGAATAAAAAGAAAATAAAACAACATATCATTTTTTATCAGTAGATAAATACTACAATAGGAAACCAAACTTATAGTTCTTATAAATTAGTCGTATTCGCACAAACTAATCTAAAATCTCACTTAAAACTCAAGTTAAAATTCAACTAAGTATACTGTCTATTATTTTAAGCTTATATATTATATCTAAGTTATTTAACTTCTTATAAACCGATTTAATTTTAAAATGAATAAGAGAAAATAAAAGAACAAGTAAGGTAACAAACATAATTTATTTATCAACATATAATAAGGCTTGCTTGCTAAAAATCTCATAGTAGATTATCAATATATAGCAATTTAGCGTGGCAGTGATGGCTTTTAAAGTTACTGTACCGGAAATTTAAAAGAATCACTCGAAAAGGCTGAGTCCATACATTAAAGAAGTAATATTTATTTTTTCCTTAATATCACATCATTAAAATTCCCATATAGAACAAATTTCTATCCATAGACGTTTCCCCAACGCAATCCACGCCACTGCCTTTGCCAATCTGTAAGACAAGCGATGAAACGGATCGTTACTTCACATTCTCGGTTATCATTGTGGCCCGCACGAATCATTAGAGGCCATTGTCGTCGGGGCCGGGACAAAAATCTTCCCGAAACCTTTTTTGTTAAGAGCCGATGATTAATTATTATTTTTTTAAGTTCGTAATCCTTTTTTAATCAATTTGAATTTTTCCCGGACAGTTTTGTTTGCCGTGGGGTGTTGTCGAACCCAGACGTTGTCAATGATGAATTACGCCGTCCTCGTCGTATTGCCCTTTTCAATTTGTTACATATTGTTCCTGTGGAAAACAACGTAAAATACTATGGTCTCTATTATTGGGGAGGCAGCAATAGGTAAATGTTACATTACAATGGTCTAGTTTATGAAGCAGATCTAGACACTTTAAATTAGTGATAAAAAACAGATGCTATCAAATCTAAATTGAATATCTTGCATATAATGTAATCCACATAATTTAAAACATTTTCTTGACGCAAATTTGTGGCATGAATTTTTAGTTCTTTCATACTTTGCTCTGATGACTAAATAAGACTTCATACTCTCGATAATCCTCATTTAATCCTTCTAAAGACTGAACTTGTAAACCGTGATGCACTCACCATCATAAAATGTTTAAGTGCCATAGATTTTGATATCACACTTGTCTGTACGTTATGTATGTTGTAATTTTATGTTTGTGATTGTTTAATATTCGTGATTATCCAAGGCAAGAGTGCAAAAGCCGACAAGGAAAATGATCCCAGCCACGCCAGTAACCAGGTTTTGTAAGATCGGATGTTTTCTGGGATGTTTTTCTAATTTGGTCACTCGCCAGTCGCTAGAGTTCATGGTTGGTAAGAAGAAGAGATTTTAAAATATAAAAAAATAATACTGAACAAGAAAAAGAGAAATTAACACAACATGTAATTATTTATCAATACATATATACTACAATAAGAAACCAAACTCATAGTTCTTGTAAATTATTCGTATACTTGAAGATTATAATACTCATTCTAGAATTCACAAACTAATCTAAAATCTCAATTGAAACTCAAGTTCAAATTCGACTATGTTTACTGTCTATTATTTTAAGTTATTTAACCTTTTATAAACACATTTAGAATTAAAAGGAAAAAAAGAAAATAAAACAACATATAAGGTAATAAAAATAATTTATTTATCAACATATAAAAACTCAAACATTCATTTTATTTTATGTTATTCAGATCTAACAAATACCTTCGTTGCTTCCTCATTGCCTCTTCAGTATGCAAAAATAGCCTGGAAACAGCTCCTCTTTCAATTTATTCAACAAAATCAAGCATCACTCAAGCATTTTCTTGATGCAAATTAATGGCATGAATTATTAGATGTTTCATACTTTGCTCTGATGACTAAATAATACTTCATACTCTCGATAATCCTCATAGAATCCTTCTAAAGACTGAACTTGTTGTAAACCGTGACTCATTAACTATTATAAAATGTTAAAATGCCATATATTTTGATATCACAACTGTCTGTAACTTAATTACTAGATTTATTCACTGATCACCAAATTGATCACCAGTTGATTCATCAAACCTATAACATTCTTCTATTAACATTCTAAACTAAACTAAACTAAACTAAAACCTGTGCTATTAGTAAGAAAAAAAATGGTCCTAAAGTATTTATCTTAGTTTGAGTAGCTAGTTAAAAACCTGCTTCTTGTGATTTCTATCGTTATTTGCTCAGAAATTGAGATTAAACATTGAATAAATTAATTCCGTTTTATATCAAATGTCATTAATTTTTTTTTTTCAGCACAGCCGTTTCTAAAAGATTTATTGATGATACTATTGATACTATTAATATATTATTTACTACAACTACATTGATGTATAGCGATATTATAATTAATATTTTATTTTCTATATAACTTACTTTCATTATTCTTCTGTATGTATATATATATATATATATATATATATATATATATATATATATTCAATTCAATAATATTCGAATAAATTAACAAAATTCAAAGTAGTGGGGCATTGTATTTACTATTATTATTATATTTTAAAAATATTTTAATGTCTCCTTTTACCATCTAGGAGTTTATATAGATTGGACCTACAGTTTAACGTGGGCTCCGAACCACGGTCCTCGGCATTAAGCCTACCGCCTGGCGAGTGACCAACGTAAAAATCATCCCAGAAGACATCCGGTCTTACACAGCCTGGTTACTGGCGTGACTGGGACCTTTTATTTTCCTTGTCGGATTTTACACTCTTGCATAGGACAATCATAAATATTAAACAGTCACAAACATACATTCACGACCATGCCCCAGCAGGATTCGAACCCACGGCTATCGCAACAGTAGAAGGACCGTCCTGTTACCTTTACCACTGCGCCAACCAAGCCAGCTATTTATTAATTTGTATTTTCTAAAAGCAAGAAGTTTATCTGGGAATTTTTATAGTTTCTTATTAAACTTCTATATTTTAAGGAATGTTGCTAATCATTAAGTGTATTTTTACTACTAATTAAATAAACCGAACCTCATCTCTAAATAATAGTAAATTAAGATTAGTATAAATATATTGCTTTTCAATAATTACTCACAAAATAACGCCTTCAAACTTATAAAGCATTTAATCTTGAAAAGATTTTGATATATTTTTATTATTTAAATGATTTTTTTACAACATAAGATATGAAAGTAAAGACTAACAATTTTTAACTATACCCACAACTTAGAAAGTTCAAAGGTCAAGACCGTGTGGCCTAATGGATAAGGCGTCGGACTTCGGATCCGAAGATTGCAGGTTCGAGTCCTGTCACGGTCGGGCAAACTTTTTTTTTTTTTTTCCTCGCGGCCTGCCTAGAACCTGTCTCGTCGACTGTAAAACAACGAACTAGTCGAAGACTCCACCCAGACCTCGCCATCTTGGACGGGTTCCGCCGGCCGAGACATTAATCTAATTGATAAGAATCATCAGTCATTCGCGGGATCTGTTCGGCCGGAGATTTCTTTCAATAGTCAATCAAATCGTCGGGAATCATGGCCGCCCGTGTTTTTTTCTCACACGCAGCTCTTTCGGTACCATTTATTAAAGTGAATTACGAGGCCTTTTTTCTCTTTGTCGAGGTTCTGTGTTTGTTTAGCTGTTTATTTATTTTGGTCTCGGTATCAATAGAACATCTGATTGTGGTCAAATAAAGGCCATTCTCTTTGATTGTAATTTATGATGAATTGATTGAGAGTGGGGAACGGTTACCAGGTGCAAATGTGTTAATTGTGGGATAGAGTAGAGTGTCTATATGCATAGTGATGTTCTATATCCTGTTGTTTCATTTTTATTAATATTCTTAAAGAATGTTTGTATTTTTAAACAGCATCAAAAACCCATCTACCTACCAAGTGGTTGACAAATTTTGACCATTTTGATATTGGCTCTATTCGAGATCAAATATACGAAATATATAAGAACAGTGACTACACAAACTATTTTATCCATATATACGTAATTTAATAAAACTATTTCAGAGAAAATTGTTAGTCAGGAAAGAATACATAAAAGAGTTAGGGATATGCAGCATTTTGAAGGATGGTAGACATCCTTTCATACACTCTTACGGGGCATAGGGTTTAAATGGTGTAAGGATAAACCTCGAAGAGGTCTAATGAAACTTCCAGATATTGCCTTCTTCTTAAGGCACACAATAAAATCAAGGAAGATAAATTATTTGAATTTGTATGTTTCCATGAAACTTGGATATTTCAAAATGGTTCATTCGGGCACTATTGACAATACAGTACCAGAAAAAATGTAAATACTATATTGTTATTCATGCTGGGAATCATTCCTGGTGCAGAATTAGTGTTTCCCTCCATATTCAAGGCCGATTATCATGTAGAAATGAACCATAACATGTTTTTGTTTTGGTTTGAAAATCAATTGTTAAATAACCTGGAGGAGGTCAATGCACCGTATTATAGCACACTGGTGGAAAAAATCCCAATAATACCATCAACAAAGGCTGTAATGAAGAAATGACCTTCAAAAATGGATTGAATTTTGAAGATATTATGCTAAAAACTGGATTATTTCAAATTGTTACTAGGGCGTTTTTTGCCATTTACTTTTATTTATTATAAATAAGACATAAAAAAGATGTATAGTAGATGAGATGGCTAAACAATATGGTCCATAGTATTACGACTTCCTTCCTATCATTGTATGTTCAATCCAATCAGAACTGTTTGGATATGTGGAAGTAAACATTGTCGACCATAACACCTTAGGTTTGGATGAACTCGATAAGACATACAGAGGAAGTAATTGATAGATGGTGGAATCGTGAACATGTTTTAGACAGATTAGAAATTAATAGTTTAGTGTTTGACTTGGGGAGTGACTCGGAAAATGAAAGTGACTTAAGGAAACTTTCAGGATATGTGATAATGTGGTGCAATGCTGGAAAGGCCTGAGACAGAATGATGGGAGTGGAAACAACTACTATTTACATAACGAATAGAATATACCTGTAGAAAATGGTATTGGAGGGCGTGAAAGATTTGGATGCACAAATATCACTGTAATTGTTGAGAATTACATATGAGCATTAGGTTAGAATGTATGAGAATAGAATGAATATTAACTGTTTTATAGATGTGGTAAGTGTATTAGTCAGAATTCAGTGATTAATATTTTCAAGAATGATGTACACAGGTAATAGCAGAAAAAAAAATAGAGTGATATTGAGATGACTTGGCAAGTAAACACACCAACGAAGGAAATGTGGCGACCGCCACGACCCTTTATTCCACCACGAATTCATCAACCAGTACAAAGGTTGGCAACGCTGGTGGATTGGTACCATGCAGTTCCAAGCTATCAAAGACCATCACGACGTCGTCTCGTTTCCTTTTATTTTCTCCATCCCCTCGTAATTGTACCACTTCCACAGCGCTATCGTACTTCCTCTACCCAACCTAATATCCTTTCAATTTTCCCGTCGACCACATGTATAATTTAATATTAAAAATAAACAGTATTTCTTCAACCAGTGTTTTCAGTTCTCGTGCAAATTCCTTCCGAAAATAGTAGTGAGTGTTCTGACAAATAATCGCAGCGGCAGCCACACATTTCGACCGACTGACCGACCCGACGAACATTCCTACAATTGGTGACCCCGACGTGATCAAAGTGCCTTAGGGGTAAATCAACTCAACATAAGCTACTTGACAGGTGCTTGACACGTGCATAGAAGGATAGCACGAGGAACGGAACCAATCAACATCACATGGTCGACGACATCCCACGAAACTAGCCTGTTGGACGAAAACCACAGAAGCCTATCATGTATACCAGCAACACATGAACACCCTCGCATCACGAAACGGGACACGTAACACACTTATAGGTACCCTCAAACAAAGCTAAACGCCCCAAGACGAACGACGTCCTGCTACAACTCCGATGGCAGCTGATCCCGTAAAACTCCTCGCTCAGGTTGGGATCCCCATCTCATCAGCAGTCCCCGGGCGTTTGTTGCGTGATTGCGGGTGCACTCCGGAACTTGCACCACATAGAGGTACGTTCCACGGCAGTTCCACTAGGAGGGGAGTTATGTGGTGACCGCCACGACCCTTTAGGCCACCACGAATTCATCAACAAGTACAAAGGTTGGCAACGCCGGTGGATTGGTACCATGCAGTTCCAGGCTATAAAAGACCATCACGACGACGTCTCGTTCTTTCTATTTTCTCCATCCCCTCGTAATAATACCACTTCCACAGAGCTACCGTACTTCCTCTACCTAACCTAATATCCTTTCAATTCTCCCGTCGATCACATGTATAATTTAATATTAAAAATAAACAGTATTTCTTCAACTAGCGTTTTCAGTTCTCGTGCAAATTCCTTCCAAAAATAGTAGTGAGTGTTCTGACAAAAAATCGCAGCGGCAGCCACACATTTCGGCCCACTGACCGACCGGACGAACATTCCTATAGCAACTACTGTTGCGTCAACATTGCGACTATTTGTCGTCACAAATGTAGATGACGTGTAAACAAAATTATTTTGAATAGACTATACATGTAATACTTATACTTAAATACGTAAATACTTATTGTACATTGGACACATTGAGGGATGCTAAGGGAATAATAATAAAAAATATGCTTCGAAAACCAATAGTGTATTATAATCTGCATATATGATTTTCTTAGAAGCTGTAAAAGTTAAGAAAGTCCAATATCATTGTTAATACCTGAAGGATTTATTAATGGAAGACATAATCAGAAAAACAGAAAAAGACAAATATAAAAACGCATAACTTATCAGTACATGCAGGACAAAAGAAAGAAAAAGGACGCCCCCGATACAAAGGGACAACCGAAAAGAAACGGGGACAAACCGCGAAAAGGTACCCGAACAAAATATGATTAATGGCGAGATATAACCTCAAACGACGAACGGCTAATGTTTCCGGCCGTTCCGGAAGTACGCTAAACAGACGGACGACGTGCAGCGCCCTCCCCGTTCCGGGGGAGCATTAGCGGCATTACGAAAGGGCGGAATCTCCAGCTATTTATCGTTGCCGGTCAGTTATTCTGTCCACCCTCGCCGAAAAAAAAGTTTTTATTGGCTTATCGGCGACGATGATGACAAATTGTTTCGGAGCGGTTCTTATTTATTGTGTTCCCGCTAGGGTAAACAAACGGAATCGGATGGGAAAGGGACAATGCCGGTTCTATTTCGGAATATATGAATATATTAAAGAGCTACCGATCTTGTCTTATATATGACTTGTATTTTTTAGTGATACGGCTTTCAATAAGTCTAACAGTCACTTGAAACTAGCCTAGCTGAATAATTCGATATATTGAGTAAGCAATGACAAATTATAATAAACTAGTAATCACCCTGTGGTCGAAATTCGACAATGATTTACTAACAGGTGAATTCAAAAGTCCCCGGCCTGACACATAGATGGCGCTACTAGATATAAATCCATATGTTTTTTAGTTAGCCCTAACCCTCAAAAGATGCGTGTATAAATTTGACAGCTGTCGGATGATTAGTTTGTGAATTATAGCATTTTGAGTAAAGCAACTTTTGTTATATAAAAATGGATAAAAAGGAATTTCGCGTGTTAATAAGATATTCCTTTTTTAAGGGAGAAAACACAGTTGAAGCAAAACCTTGACTTGATGCGAGTTTCCGGACACTGTCCCAGAAAAACCAACCATCAAGGATTGGTCTGCTAAGTTTAGACGTGGTGAAATGAGCACCGAATGCGGTGAACGCTGTGGACGCCCAAAAGAGATTGTTGAGAGAGACCGACGAAAACATTAAAAAATCTACAAAATGATTTTAAATGACCATAAATTGAAATTGGATGAAATAACAGACACTCTAAAGATATCAACTGAACGTATATATCATATCATTCACGAATAGTTGGGTATGAGAAAGCTCTGGGCAAAGTGGGTGCCGCGCGAGCTCACTTTTGACCAAGAACAACGACAAGTTGATGATTCGGAGCAGTGTTTGAAGATGATCAAGCGTAATAAATCCAAGTTTTTGCGTCGATATGTGACAATGGATGAAACATGGCTCAATAATTTCACTCCGAACTCCAATCGACAGTCGTCCGAGTGGACTGCACACGATGAACCCGCTCCAAAGCGTGGGAAAGCGCAACAGTCGGCTGGCAAGATTATGGCGTCGTTATTTTGAGATGCGCATGGAATAATGTTCATTGACTACCTTGAAAAAGGAAGGACCATCAATAGCGACTATTACATATCATTATTGGGCCGTTTGAAGGACGAAATCGCCGAAAACGGCCGCATTTGAAGAAAATAAAGTGCTGCTTCACCAAGACAATTCACCGTGCCACAAGTCAGTGAAAACGATGGCGAAAATCCATGAATTGAGCTCCAAATTGCTTCCTCATCCACTGTCCCCCTGCGACTATTTTCTGCTCTCAGATCTCAAGAGAATGCTCGATCTGAAGAAATGTTCGTCAAATGAAGAGGTGATCGCCGAAACTGAGGCTTATTTTGAAGCAAAGGACAAATCGTACTACAACAATGTATCGAAAAGTAGGAGGATCGCTATAATTAGTGAATCACCCTTGAAAGGAATTATGTTGAATAAGAAAAACTAATTTTGCCAAAAAAATGTGTTTCACTATGATAGGTCGGGGATTTTTCCATTGACCTGTTATGTGCATCTTTCTCTCATAATAGATTAAAGAAAACTGCTGAATTTTTCAACATAAGATCAGAAATATATTTCATATATAACATTAATTAAATAACAAATGTCAATATATTAAAATATATACCAAGTATATCAAAAACTACCACTTACAAAACTTTTTTAAATGGTATCTAATTAAATCTAATTTTCATTATTCCAGAATAAAGTGTTGCAAGTCATCGTCGATACCACATATTACGTATTCAATGAACTGATTCAGCGGGATATCCACATAGAACCCATAGCGAGTGTGATTCGGAGTATTAGTGTGGAGTACTCTGAGGGACTATTAGTGCATCCCAATGCACTCACCAAACAGTTAAATGTGTGCGATGACAGTGTAGTGCATAGGTTCAAACGCAAACGACCATACACATTAATTAATAGACACAGATTGAGATTTAATAATCTCTAGAATAAGCTAGAATAGTTTTTAGACTAAGTTAGGAAATACTTTAAAATAAGTTAGAATAGTATCTAGAATAAGATGTAGATTATAAGTTGTACAGCAAATCACTTACTGAAGTGATTTGATTTTTTATTATGTCATGTAATAATATGTTTTCTATGTTTAGGTAATTATTTAATTTTTGTTTAGTATTTATATGCTATTGTACATCTTTAGTTTTTAGCTTTTGTTTCTATTATATTGTCATCATATCATTTCTGCGTTACTATTCCACTCCATAGAAGAATTCCGTTCCTTCTAACAGATCCACAGAAAATTTAAATATAAATGTACATCTACTTTGTTTTAAATGATGTCATAAATTGTATGTTGAAAGTGTTGAGTAATTTTTGTTCCTTTTCTTTTTTAAATGTAATACGTGAAAGAATATGTACATCGCCGTCTCGCTTAATATAAGCATAAATATAAAATCAACTGCTCCAAGCAATTATCTCCATCCTTTTTCCTTTCACAATTTACAGGGGAAAGGGTTCGTACATCTTCGTCTAACATCACGAATTGAAAAAGACAGTCGAATGGTATATTTGCATACGCTAGTTTTTTGATTATCGACTGTTTCGACTATTTTCAGTCGATAGTTCCCAACGCCATAGTAAGGTATTGTATCGACAAACTATCGTGAGCTAGATATGGAATTATTAACACCAATTGTTTAAAAAATATGGGAATACTAGTGAGCAATGATGGTCATTGATAATAAATGAATGAAATGATCAACAAAACTTTTTTTCTTTCTTGATAAAGTACCTAGATGTTATATTAAAAAAATGTCGCTGTCTCTAAAACGCTACTGTTTTGGCAAGAAACAACACGGACGCCCTTTGTCATCCGGACGATTATTGATATTCCCGACGCTTTTCGGTATTTTATCCCGACCCCACCCGCAATAATAAATGATATTTGCTGGCACGCCACGCGGGCACATGTTTCTTTCCGGGGTTTTGTCGGCATTCTTCGCAGTCTAAACTTTCGGCCGTAATGCGTCGCTTTGTCGTCTCTCGTATTGCGTTATTTATGGAATTGTTTGGCCAAGTCGTCGGCTTTTCTACTTGGAACGCGCATTACCAGAAACGCATGGCTCGCATAATGGACGCCGCGGGGGCGACCGACGGGTTTTGTGTTCGCAAAAGGGGGGAGAGACGGTGGGGTGGGCGGACAGGTTACTGGTGAGCAATCCGGCTTTTCACGAATAAAATGAACGAAATAGTAGCAATTTATTTTCTTTCTATTGTTACATACATATATATATGTAAAAGGTCAACTTTTCGATACCATTTTTGTAGAACGATTTGTCCTTTGCGTCAAAATAGGCCTCAGTTTCGGCGATCACCTCTTCATTCGACGAAAATTTCTGCCCAGCCAGCATTCTTTTGAAATCTGAGAACAGGAAATAATCTGCGGAGGCTAGATGTGGAGAATAAGGTGGATGAGGAAGCAATTCGAAGCCCAATTCGTTGATTTTCGCCATCGTTTTCACTGACTTGTGGCACGGTCCAGAGACTTGGTTAAGCAGCACTTTCTTTTTCTTCAAAAACAGCCGTTTTTCGACGATTTAGTCCTTCAAACGGTTCAATAATGCTGTGTAATAGTCGCTGTTGATGGTCCTTCCTTTTTTAATGTAGTCAATGAAAATCACCATCATCGCATCCCAAAATACAGACGCCATAACCTTGCCAGCCGACTGTTGCGTTTTCCCATTCTTTTCAGCTGGTTCATGGTGTGCAATCCACTCGGATTGCACACGAGGGAGTGTCTATTGTTTCATTCAATTTCAATTTACGGTCATTCAAAATCATTTTGTGGATTTTCTTAATGTTTTCATCGGTAACAACCTCTTTTGGGCGTCTACTGCGTTCGCCGTCTTTGGTGCTCATTTCACCAAGTTTTTATTGTAAATCAAGGCGATGAACATACCGAATTAAATCCCATATATTCAGGAGTTCCGCAAGGTAGTGTACTGGGTCCAGTACTGTATCTTCTGTATACGGCTGATCTGCCCACCACAAAAATAACTACTGTGGCAACATATGCAGACGATACAGCAATCTTAGCATCCCATGAAGATCCAGTCACAGCATCAATAAACCTACAAACCCACCTGGAGCAAATACAATTATGGTTGAAGACATGGCGCATTAAAGCCAATGAATCAAAATCCACGCATATAACGTTTACCCTGCGTAGAAGAACATGTCCACCAGTAAATATCAATCATCGCCAACTCCCCCAAGCAGACCATGTTAAATATCTTGGTATGCATTTAGATCGACGCCTAACCTGGAAGAAGCACATACTCTCTAAACGGAAACAACTAGGACTAAAATTATATCAAATGTATTGGCTCATTGGGCGCAAATCCAAGTTATCATTAGATAACAAGGTATTGCTGTATGAGTCTATACTCAAGCCCATTTGGACATATGGAATTCAACTATGGGGTACCGCTAGCAAATCCAATATATCCATCATTCAACGGTTCCAAAATAAGGTGTTGCGTGCCATTGTTGATGCTCCGTACTATATTTCAAATAAAGTGATACAACGCGATATTCCTCTAGAACCTATAACGAGTGTAATCCAACGTGTTTGTGTGAAGTACTTCGAAAGAGTGTCAGTGCATCCCAATGTACTCGCTAATCAGCTAAATATGCGACGTGATAGTGAAGTGCGTAGACTAAAACGTTTAACACCATCTGATCTGATTACTGGACATATGTAGAGTTTAGAATAAGCATTAGAATAAGACAAATTAATTAAGATAATATTTTATACAGAAGATTGCTTAATGAAGTGATTTTCTACATGCCATGTATATATAATATAAACAGAAGAAATACTTATTGCCAATAGGGCAGATTGTGGACTCACGAAGAGTAATAATAAAAAAAAAATTTCACCAAGTCTAAACTTAACATACCGATCCTTGATTGTTGATTTTCTTGGGGCAGTATCCGAAAACTCGGCATCAAGACAAGTTTTTGCTTCCACTATATTTGTTTCCTAGCAATATTTTACCAACACGCGGAATTCCTTTTTATCCATTTTTTTTCACGATAACAAAAGTTGCTTCACTCAAAATGCTGTAATTCACAAACTATCTATATGATAGTTAGATATATGATCCGACAGCTGTCAAATTTATACACGCATCTTTTGAAGGTTAGGGCTAACTAAAAAACATATGGATTTAGTTTTAGTAGCGCCATCTATGTGTCAGGCCGGGGACCTTTCAATTGACCTGTTGTATACGTATATAGAAATTCAGAAATTGTAATATATTATTAATAAATTAAGACGTAGTGGTCGATCGTAAACCAACACAAGCCGTGAGCACAAAATATATGTTACAGGCTTAGAATGCGATCTCCACTGTATAAAATTGTGACCAAATCCTCTAAGCTTAGCTCACCGTAAATTTCTACCAGTAAACGATGACTTTCAGCGACTTTTGCCTTTTGATTATATAAGAAGAGTAATGTCTGCTACAAATGCATGTTTTGTGGACGAAACATAAACCTTTAAAATCAAATACCAAAAACTTAATTTTAAAGATTCATTAAAAACATCAATATTTTTAAAGTGTTTAAAAAATATTTTCATAGCCGGCTTGGTTGGTGGTGGTCAAGGCGACAGGACGGTCCTCCTACTGTTGCGACAGTCGCGGGTTCGAATTCTCCGGGGACATGGATGTACTTTATGTTTGTTATTGTAACTATACATATTTTAATAGACAACAGTGGAAAATCCGATGAGAAACAACCATCCCAGCTACGCCAGTAATCAGGCTGTAATAGTAGGTCCAATTCAGATAAACCCTCGTTGATAAAAAGGTTACTTCAAAATTTATTTTAGAAAAAAGCTTCATTTATAACTGTAGGCCATAGTAAACATATTTTTATTATACAGAGCGACATTTAAATTGTAACACTTCAACTTTGATTAATGTTGACCTTCCATCTTTCATCTCTCCTCTTTTCATATTAGATTGTGAAGATGTATCAAACCGGTCGTATTTTCAATGGTGTTTAAAAATAAATCCCTTCATGTTATTAATATGGTATTGAAGTGATCATCAAAAGCGGCGTCCTATTTATAATAAATCAATTACCGTGAAATTCGGAAACAATCGGGTTTTCTGGAGTGGAGGGTGACCTCGTCCTGACCGTCCGTCGAAAAAATAACCTCCCTTAAATGCGAGAACGGTGCTCTCCTTTGAAAAGCACATTACGAGCCAATCAGAAACACCTCACGGTGAGAGCCGTGGGGTTCCCACAACGCCACCATCGGCCACTCGACTCGAGTGGCTCCCTGGCGAGGCCCTGACCACTCGAGAGGGCAGTTTTCTTTGACGGTCCGCCACTCGTGCTCGGCCTAATGGGTCTCGGTAATCAACTTTATTAGAACACCTTTGCGTCCATTCTTCTCTTCGAATATGGTTGTGGATGTTATTATTCTCATTAGCCGGGCAATCTTTGGATCGGTTTCGGCGACCTCAAAAACGGCTTTGTTGGTTATTTTTCTGGTATAATGCGTTTGTTTTGATTCTCAGGCGTGTTTTCAGATAATTAAAGTCGGTTATTATGCCTTAGTGAACTCTAAGGAGGGCTGCTGTTTATATTTCTGTCCAAGAAAGAAAGATAATTTTTTCCTATTAATTACATCTTACATTAGATATGCTTAGTAGGATGTGGGGCAAAAGTTCCGCTACTATTTTGATTGCCTATAACTTTGCTCAAAGGAAATATATGTAAATTTTGTTTTCACAAAAAGTTTGTCTGGCCTTTAAATTTCTTTTTCGTTATGATTGAAACATTATATCGGCTAAATCGTAAGCGCGATTCAATATGCAACTTTTGGCTCTTATAAGGCGTTTTTCATGACATCCTGCAACACCTGATCGGAGTTCGGTTAAATGTTGTTAAATCCGGAGATCTGTCTTCGATCTCGTCACTTTGCGAAAACAGTCTTCGTTCGTCATTCAATAATTGAATTCTCTGGCCCCATATTGCTGAAACCACATGTCCTCTAGTCCTTGCTATTCCATTACAGGCACAAGAAAATTTCGAATCATGCCTTGGTACCGGTCAGCAGTAACAATAACGGCAACACTTTGGTTATTTTCAAAAAAAAAAGGGATCAATGATGTTTCCTAGATGAATACCACGCCATACAGTTGTTTTTAGTGGATGCAATGATTGTATTGTATTCCGCAAAAGAATTGGCCACATTTTCAGGGTTAAAGGACATCCGTTGTCTTCCAGAGCAAAGCTTATCTGCTGTCGTACCGTACTGTTGAAAATTCGCATGTAAATGATTATTTTTAATAAATATTGTCACTATTTCTGCTCGTTCTTGTGGCCTGTAGTTACCCATAATAAAATTTGGATGCCTACACAACACAATTATTTAAGCGAAACTTAGCTAAAAGTCGCACAACCAAGGTGGCGCACAACAAAAATGGTAGCGGGAGTTTTGCCCCACGTGTTACAATCTGAATTAACTTAATTAATTATGTGTTTTCCAGTAGCAATATTGCTTCCGCATTGCTGTGATTTATAAATCTTATTTCATGTTTAAGATCGAAATCTTGGTTCACTTATTGTATTGATTCCGAGGTCATCGTGGAGCTCTTCGTTGATTACGTAGCGATAAACATTGGTAATTAATCGTAGAAATTTCTTTTCACTGCGTTGAATTACTACTTGTTTTCATTGATCAGTGGAGTTAGGTGAAGTTGATAGTATCTTCCGACTAACTAGTACAGTTGCTTGACTTTGAATCTACTCTGTTTTTTGTTTAACATGGTGTTTCTAATGGACCTACCATCGAGATGGATGAAGAAGTATTTAACTGATTCTGCTTGAGGAATCGGGCATCCGTCAAGTGATATAATTAAGTTTATGTTATTTCGTCGCAACGCAAAATTGATATAGACAAATTTGGAGCTCTTAAGCTGCATTTTCCAGTCCATAGTCCGTTGGCATATCTGGTTGACTACTATATGTACTTTTTCTAGAGACTTAAGCAGATATATACGTTTTGAAGTGATAACTGTGTCGTCGGCAAATGTTCCTAGTACTGTTTCTTTTATTGTTGGGATATCAGCAGTGTAGAATAGATACAGGAGTGTTTCCAAGACACTACCCTAGGGAGCTCCACTCGAAATAGTTTTTAGTGTTGAGAATTGAGATTGTACTTTAGCCATAGTAATTTCTGAAATAACTTTGATATCGCAAGTAGCAGCGAAACAGGCTTATGATATCGATAATGTAATTATTCGATCGACCTTAAAACATTCCGGGCAAGCTTAAGTCAAACAGGCATTGTACATGTATGTCCACATGATAATATTCAATTATTTGTGGCTAATTCCATTGTATGTGTGTGTAATGTGGATTGTGCCGTAATTATGTACGAATAATTAAAAAGTAATTCAACAAATTATAGGTTTATAACTAGTGCTGGGTACTATCGACTGAAATCGACTATTGACTGTTTAGTAATTGACTGCTTTTTACTATCGACTGTTTCAGTCGCTATTTTTGGTTCGACTGATTTTACTACATTTTGCCAGAGACTGTTTCAGTCGACTGTTTACAGTCACCATTTTCGGTCGACTGATATCGTCCTAGCCGCAACCTTGACAAAAATGTACCCAATTTATGCTTACACAGATATATATGTGATAAATATTTATATGTTTATAGTTTTATGATTTTCTTGTAGCATTTTGAAACGATATAATTCAAGATTTTTAATGTAATAGGATAAAAAGTTTAAAATTGTGAACGATAAATAGTAAAATACTTTTAATTAATTTTATGACAATAATAAGTAATATTTCGATTACAGTTTTGAATTTTGTTAAAAAATATTTCCGTTCAGTAATAAATTAAGCATTTACTTTATTTAAAAAAACTCTAGTATTTATTGTGCGATCATTTTTGATATTGTCATAAAAAATTTCTGTGATTAGGTATATGTTTAATTTTTATTAAGTATTTATGGTTATTGTATATCTTTAGTTTTTAGGTTTTGTCTAAGTTTTACACCGTTTTACAATTTACACCGTCCTTTCCTCTCTCACAATTTACACAGGAAAGGGTTCATACATCTTCGTCTGACATCACGAATTAAAAAAAAACAGTCGAACCGAGCATTTGACTGAAAATAGTAATTAAGTTTTCAGTCGATAGTTCCCAGCACTATTTGTAACCCATAAAACATGTTTATAATTGTTTATATTGTTCTTAGCAATTAAACTAACCAGATTTTCACCTAGGTGAGGCGCTAATACGAACAAGGGAGAATAAATCGGCGTAAATCGTCCGAAATCTTACCATTCTCGCCACCCGTCCGAACACAGAATAATATTTTCGCATCTATAAATCACGAACGCGACCAAACATCCGTGCCATCGAAGACTCGGGTCCGATTTTTCCGACAACAAAACGGTCCCTCGTTCCTCCAGGAGCCAGAAAAACGAATTAAATCGGAAAAGAGCGGCGGAGGGACGACGACGACGACGACGACGAGGGAGACGTGCCCGAGCGATGGAGTGCACAAGTGTAAATTTTCATCATAATGGTCCATTCAGGGCTCACAAATATCTGCAACATACGGCCATATTGAAATCTTTTCGATTGCTTTGCAAATTCGACGCCGCCGACAATGGCGAACGAGCTGGTGGCGTTTATTTTGTGGCGGCCCGAGTCTTCTCCGTCCAGGAAATGGGTTGCTTTTGTACGTTCGGGGATTTTTCTTTCCCCGGCTCGAGTGTTCGGGTGAGTTAGATTCCCTCCTACTTCCTCGCGAGGAGGCGGCGGGAGACGGTTAGTGTTGCGGTTGTTCAAGTTGCCGAATGGCATCAATCCAATCTTAGCATAAATCAAAATTGATTTCTTGGAGATTGATTGGTTAGATGTAAAATCGTTGTTAGCATTACAATTTTTTTGTTATCAATCCAGCCGGATACGAATTATGTTAAGGCTACGTAACAGAACAATTGAAATGACCCCGGCCTACCCTAATATAACACATTTTTTTGGCAAATTAAGTTTTTTTTATTCAACATAATTCCAATATCAAGGGTGATACACTGATCATACCGACCCTCCAACTTTTCTACACCATTTTTGTAGTACGATATGTCCTTTGCTTCAAAATATGCCTCAGTTTCGGCGATCACGTCTTCATTCGACGAAAATTTCTTCACAGTGAGCATTATTTTGAGTTATGAGATATATAATTGTCGTTGGGGGCCAGATCTGAAGAATACGATGGATGAGGAAGCAATTCGAAGACCAATTCATGGATTTTTGCCATCGTTATCACCGACCTACGGCACGGTGCATGGTATTGGTGAAACAGCACTTTCTTTTTCTACAAATGAGGCTGTTTTTACGTTATGTAATAGTCGCTGTTGATGGTCCTTCCTTTTTCAAGGCAGTCAATGAAAATTATTCTATGCGCATCCCAAAATATAGGCACCATAAACTTGCCAGCCGACTTTTGCGTTTTCCCACGCTTTGAAGCGGTTTCTTCGTGTGCAGTCCACTCGGATGCCTGTCAATTGGACTTCGGAGTGAAATCATGGAGCCATGTTTCGTCCATTGTCACATATCGACGCAAAAGCTTGGGTTTATTATGCTTGATCATCTTCAAACCTTGCTTCGAATTATCAACACGTCGTTATTTTTGGTCAAAAGTGAGTTCGCGCGGCATCCACTTTGCACAGAGCTTTCTCATACCCAAATATTCGTGAATGATATGATGTACACGTTTAGTCGATATCTTTAGAGTGTCTACTGTTTCATTCAATTTCAATTTACAATCATTCAAAATCATTTTGTGGATTTATTTAATGTTTTCGTCGGTAATAACCTCTTTTGGGCGCTCTCTGCATTCACCGTCTTCGGTGCTCCTACCACCACGTCTAAACTTAGCATACCAATCCTTGATGGTTGATTTTCCTAGCGCGAAATTCAATTTAATCCATTTTTTTTCACATTAACAGAAGCTGTTTCACTCAAAATGCTATAATTCACAAACTAATGATCCGACAGCAGTCAAATTTATGCACGCATATTTTGAGGGTTAGGGCTAACTAAATAAACACACGGGGACTTTTCAATTGACCTATTATATCACATGATTTTGGAAATTAGATCTTTAAAAGGTTTAAAAAGCTTGGGATCGTAAAGTTTAAAATACACCTCAGAAATTTATTAACATGCGCTCTATAACATATGATAATTATTTCTGGACGATAGATTTGAAAACATGAATTTCAGCCACATAAAAACTTACGTAATGAAGGTCCAATTAATCATCCATAGAGACCACCACCGCCACAAAAATCTACTGCACCCTACACCCCCTCCCGCCACCAGGCCCCACCCAGGCCCTAACTAACATCCATTTCTCACATAAACGGCAAGTAACCTGACACGTCTGGTCCCCGGTCCCCCCCACGTCCTGTTTTGACACCCAAATTACACGTGTTGGCAGTGACAGGGGCGGTACGACGGGTGACCGCAGGGGGCGCAATTAGTCCGGTGGGAGGCACCGCTAAAACGGTCTCACATGTCCCTCTTTCACGCCCCTGGGTCTTGAGGGGCCTCTCGCACACCTTTCTGGTCTGACTTGCAGAAAGCTAGCGGGAACCGAAACCGTGCGATTGTGTGTGCGTTTATTCGCTAATACTCCCGGCGAACATACAGAGAAAATGTTGTCATGGAAGGCTCGAAGGACCAAGGGGTGCGGTATATAACAACCAGTCACTCGGTTCATTAATTGAGTCATCTATATTGAAATGAGATGACTTGCTATCAGAAATCATAAGAAACAACAAAAAATTGTATATATTTTATCGATTATTTATAGTCGTTCCCGACTAATCTACATTTATTTGTATTTATGATAACTTAAATCTAGGTATATAACTAATAGGACCAATCGACCCTATCTCAGTCGCTGGTGAAGTAATGTTTATGCATGTCACTGCTGTATTTTTATTATATGCCCCTCACTACACAATACTACACAAGATCAGATGGTTTGATTGTTTTGAGCCTGGTTCCTGTTCTGTTGGTATCCAAAAGCTGCAATACTTCAATATTCTCATGAGAATGGAATCTTTCCTCATGCCCCCTTGCAATTCTCTGGATTTCTTCACTTACTGTGGGTATCTGAAGGTCTCGATGTAGGTAATCAGTCCTATAGTATTTGGGTGCGCCCTGATGTTCTTTGTTCTAAAAAATTTGTATTTTGTTATGTTACTCTTTGCAGAACATCCCCAGAGCAACTCCGTATGTCCATATAGGCTTTAGCATTTGCCTATATAATAGCTATTTATTATGTACTGATAATTGTGATTTTTTCCATCACAATTAAAACTATAAAAACATTTCGTGCAAAGTTAGAAGAATTTTTTTTAAATAGCTGTTTGTTCACAAAAAAATTGAGATAGTATGGTTATGATTTTTTAACTTCTTCTTCTTTTTAAGTTCATTCTCCCTTTTTTTGAATATTTACCATTGAATATAAAGTGGAATCAAACTATTTACCAACTACTAAGCTATCTGAAAGCTCTTTGAGCGTTTGAGCTGGATTCGCGATGTATGTGTTTGAAGTTTATTGGTCCTCTATGCCTCTATGACGCTAGCATCAAAATTATCTCTTCGACAAATCGTTGAAATTAAAATATTTTTCTTAACTTATTACTTCTTAATAGATCGATTGAAAAGTCCCGGCCTACCACAATAAAACACATTTTTTTGTCAAAATCAGTTTTTTTTTATTCAACATAATTTCCTTCAAGTGTGGTAGACTGATTTGAGATATGAGAACAGGAAATTGTCGCTGGGGACCAGATCTGGAGAATACGATGGATAAGGACGCAATTAGAAGCCCAATTCATGGATTTTTGGCATCGTCTTCACTGACTTGTGACACGATTCATTATCTTGGTGAAGCAGCACTTTCTTTTTCTTGAAATGCGGCCGTTTTTCGGCGGTTTCGTCCTTCAAACGGTCCAATAACGCTATGTGATAGTCGCTGTTGATGGTCCTTCCTTTTTCAAGGTCGTCAATGAAAATTATTTCGTGCGCATCCCAAAACACAGGCGCCATAACCTTGCCAGCCGACTGTTGCGTTTTCCCACGCTTTGGAGCAGGTTCATCGTGTGCAGTCCACTCGGATGACTGTCGATTGGACTTCGGAGTGAAATTATGGAGCCATGTTTCATCCATTGTCACATCGAAAATATCACAAAAAAACTCGGGTTTATTATGCTTGATCATCTTCAAACACTGCTCCGATTCATCAACTGATCGTTGTTTTTGGTCAAAAATGAGCTCGCGTGGAACCCACTTTGCACAGAGCTTTCTCATACACAAATATTCGTGAATATGATGTACACGTTCAGTTGATATCTTTAGAATGTCTGCTATTTCATTCAATTTCAATTTACGGTCATTCAAAATCATTTGGTGGATTTTTGTTGTTTGTTTTTTTGATGTTTTCATCGGTAACAACTTCTTTTAGGCATCCACTACGTTCACCGTCTTCGCTGCTCATTTCACCACATCTAAAGTTAGCATACCAATTCTGGATGATTGATTTTCCTTGAGCAGTGTCGGTATCAAGCCAAGTTTTTATTTCAACTGTATTTTTTCCCTTCAAGAACCAATATTTTACCAACACACGAAATTCGATTTTATTCATTTCTTTCACAATAACAATGTTGCTTCACTCAAAATGCTATAATTCACAAACTAATGATCCGATAGCTGTCAAATTTATACACATAGTAGCGCCATCTACGTGTCAGGTCGGGATCTTTTCAATTGACCTGTTATGTTAAATAGCTCAACAACATTAAATTTAAAATTGCTGTTTTATGTAGGGTAAGTTCGAAAACCGTCGAATTGTATAGTTAGTTAGATTCTTTAGGGGTTGTTGACATTTCACATCACACTTTACGTTTTCACTAACAGATGTCGCCAGTTCAAATATGTATTTGTCGATGTAGCACTAGGAATTTATAGACCGCCACCTACACACCCACAGGGGAAACTATGGTTGCTAATGCCCGAGCATTGTTATATTTTCCTTGAGCTACCTTAACCTTAACCTAATATTCTTGTCAATTCTTCCGTTAACCATGTACAATTTAATAGAGAAATAGATAACTATAAAATTTGCCAATTATTTCCATACCTAGGTGCATTTCCAACAACATTAATAGCAGTGAACTTTTAAATAAAATTGACAACATAACATATGGTATTCCGGGCTTACATTCTTCTTCCTTCTGAAGTTCAGCTCATGTAACGATAAGTAAAGAATGGTATATATATATGATTGACTGATTTATTATATGTATACCTCAAAAGTTTGAACGGAATAATGTAATTGAAATAGCGACTGTAAAACGAATCAATTATATTAAAATAAATACACCTAAGAAAAATATAAGATTATAAGACTTTAGACTAACATTTAGTTAACGTTGATTTACTATATTTATTACAGATCCTGACATTTCTCACAAATTTTGTCATTCGCAATTGTGGTCACCATTTGATTATCTGCAATATTTTTTCATGTCATTCTTGCACTAGGAACCCCCCACATTATATTGACGATGGTTTAGAGTTTTGTTGACATTCACTTCGGAAGGAAAGATATATTTCTGTAATACTCCCACTTCAGTCCAAGGATTACTCTGTTCTTCATTAGTTTTAATCATATAGACAGGCGTATTATCATTAAGGTATACCCAAACCATTACTCTCTTTAACAGTCTGCATAGTTTCGGCTCTTGATGGGCACGCAAGAATACCTATGTTAAATTCAATATTTAGAAATTTAGAGTAATCCTTTTATAGGTGATATATCATTATTCCAGTTCTATTCGCACTGATTTCATGCGTTTTAACCCATCCCAGTCTACTCCTCTTATGATTACTAGTTAAATTTAAAATGAAACTCCGACCTTCTCTGCGATTTGGTGTATAGAATCTTTTTGGCTAAAAATATAGATAGCAGTTTGCTGAATTTTATTCAAAATAATGTCCATCGATAGATTTTTCCGCCTTTCAGGCAATTTACGGTTTCCATCTCGACAGAACGATTTATCTTTTGAGACTTTGAGATTTATTATAAATCGACCGATTTTTTAGCATCCTCATAAGAAATGAAGAGCTGTTCAGATAGGCCGCGAGTAATATGTCGGAACAAGTAGTGATCAGAAGGAGTAAAGTCTGGAGAATACGGCGGGTAGCGTAGCGATTTTGATTTTATTGTTTCTAAGCATGTTTTCACCAGTTCAGTTTCAGTATGTTTATTTTGTAACTGGTGGGCGAGCGTTGTCATGCAGTCGATAGCGATTCCGAAAATTAGAGGACAGACGAAAGGAGTTTTAGCAATTTAAAAAAGAAACAATATTAAAAATAAAACATTCGATGAAAAGATATAAAATACGAGTTTGTGTATTTATTTTAAGCAAATACCCTTTAAATTATGGCAGAAAAAGGGTAATGGAAAATTATTAGGATTTTCGTAATATACTAGCATTTTGCTAAATAGAATCCATTTGATGAATATGTTTAGATCAACAAATTGCCAATTATATTGATCCCTATCTGAACTATGTTATTGACGTTTATAATTTTATGAGGTTTTGATAATAATTGAATAGCTTTATTAAATATCATAAAATATGAGAAATAAAATTTCTTTTACTACCCAATTACGGGACCTCCATAACGATACAACCCAACAATCAAAATGCATTTATATACGTTTATTATTATTAGTTTTTTGAAAGTTTAAGAATATTTGATGATTTTTGGTTTAGGTTTTTGTTAATTAATTTATGCGTTTTAAAAATATAAAAAATAGGGTGATGCGACATGTAAGTGTTTCAGACCAAAGATAGCGTAACTATAAATTAACAATATACAATAACGCTACAAACATTAATAGCGCAAATGAAATAGAAATCATCATAACCGACAACCGACGTTTTATTCTTGTAATGGATCGTACTAGAAATATAGCTCCTATGTTACGAAGGTTCTAGAATTTGCCCATTCCCATAATTTATTATGTATTCTAGAAATTATGTTTGTTTGTTTAAATACATAAACTGGTACCTTATGGTATTTTAACAGGATATTTTATTTTTAATAGTGGTTTATTTTTGAATTGATAAACATTCCTAATTCAATATTTACTTATTTCTGCAATCTTATAATTTTCACAATTTTTTTTCTTTTGTATTTTATTGTTCAGCTTACCATTTACAATATGCAGCACGTCTTACTTTATTTTCAATATTTAAACCAATTTCAGCTGTAGTTCCACAGGGTAATGTCTTGGGACCTCTCCTATATCTGTTCTACACTACTGCTATCCCAACAACAAAAGAAACACTACTTGAAATATTTGGTAACGACACTGTTATCATGAAACAAGGTATATCTCTGCCTAAGGCTGTAAAAAAAGTACAAGTATCAGTTAACGAGATCTACAAATGGACTAGAGACTAGAAAATATAGCTTAATAGCTCCACATCTATCTATCCGACCTATGATGAATTTTGCGTTGCGGCGAAACGACAAAAATCTAATTATATCACTTGACAGATATCCGATTCCACAAGCAGAATTAGCAATTACCTCGGAATATATCTTCATAGTGAGTTAAATTGGAAATATCACACATTTAGACAGAAAGCAGAGCAGATTAGACTCACAGTCAAGCAAATGTATTGGTTAGTCAGAGAACTTAATCTCAATTCAAAGACATTGATTTGTCGGTGAATCATAAAGCCAATTTGAACCTATGAGATACCATTATGAAGTTGTTCTAACACATCAAACCAACTAGTAAGCCAACGTACCCAAAATAAAGTTTTGCGATTAATTACCACTGCTTATCGCTACGTAACCAACGAAGAGCTGCACGACGGCTTCGAAATCAAATGGATACACCAAATGATCCGAGATTTCGCGTTAAAACATGAAATAAGATTGCTAAATCACAGCAACATGGAAGCAATATAGCCAGTGAACCAAACCACACGAACTTGTGTAGTGTATAAGTGTATTCTTGACATAATTTTTAATTAATTCTTCTTCAACATAAGTAATAAATAATTTATAAATTAAGATGGTACTAGGCATATCTAATATAAGATGCAATTGCCAAAACAAACGTTTTTCTTTAAATTTAAAGATATTTTACATATAATATATCAATATAATATTTAATTTGTTCTATATATGGCATAAATGAGACTCTGAGATTGTGAGTTATACACCAGTTGAAATAAATAATATTTCAAAAATTCCTGCCACCTTATCTCAACCACTCACTAAGCCCAATTGTGAATTTAAATCATTCTATTTATCAGAAAAAACACACACACTATATATATATATATATATATATATATATATATATATATATATATATATATATATATATATATGTTGTGTGTATATATTACTTAGTATATATTAATGACTGTACGACCACTGTTTTTTTTTTATTATCTCTCTATTGGACTGGAAAATAGGCATTGTTCTCCAACTCTGCAATTTATAAACCATAGGCCTTTTAGTTTGACACTGTCGACATTCTTAAATCGTTTTCTAGACGTGTCTGTTTATTTTATGACCTCTCATTGTAGTGTTGACAATAGTTTATAGGGTTGGCCGACTAAGAACCTAAATAAAAGCCAATGAGTGTACAACGGTGTATCGAATTTGTTTGCTAGCTGCGGAATATACCGTGGTATTGTAGCAGAAATGTACCATGATGGGGTCTTTTCGTTGAAAGGTCGTCAATTTGGGGTGGTTTAATATGGCCCTCATGACAAAAACAAACGTGAAACGTTCAGAAATGACAATGTAACCGTTGTAAATAATAATACTTAATAATATGGTTTTCTGAGAGCCAATATTAAAGTCTGTTTTCAGTTTATTTATCACGTTTAACCTTTTTGTGTTTACTAGATGCAAAAATATATTTTCATTGTTAAGTTATTGTTTTCATATGTTTGAAAACAGTAAATCGGACATATAAGCGTACGAAGAGGCTATGTAGAAGTTCAAACCAAACGAAAAAATATTTGATTTATAAAGATACTAAAAACTACTATACTTTAACAACCAGAAAATATTATCAACTCTTTAAAAATCAGTATTTATGATTTTATATGGTCAAAAATATTATTTTAAATTAATTACAGCTTATATTAGACATGTTTGGTGCAATCTCAATTTTTAAATTAATTTATTTCTATTGTTTAAATTAATATTTTTTGATTTTTCTTTCATTGATGATTGCGTAACTGTTCTTAAAATTAGTTCATATTCAATCAAATTAGTTCGAAATATTATGGTATTGAAAAATTAACATAATCATTCAAAGTAATTACATTAAGAGAATTTAGTTCTTTTAGGTTAGAAATGTATGCAAAAACAAATGAATTCTGGGGCATGGATGTACTTTTGTTTGTGACTGCAGTTGTAAATGTCTTTATAGGCAACAGTGGAAAATTCAACAATCCGGTAACCAGGCCGGGAAAGAACGGGTATCTTCTGGGATGGCCTGTAAGTTGGTCAGTGGCCAGTCGGTAGGCTAATGCCGAATACCGTAGTATAAAGGGTAAATAGATATATAAAAAGGAAGAAAAATATTCGAAGGACAAACAATAAAACCCACTGAAAATATGAATAAATAGTTTCCTAAAAATATATTTGTTTAATTTACTACTGTTTGAATTTTTGCTCTATCCCACCGGTTATGCCATTTAAACTTATTATTATACAATAAATTAAAATAATCAGTCACACTGGTCATAATTCTTAATTGCACGTCCATTTGATATTACCAAATAAATTGTTTGTTCTCTGAATTATGGGGTTTTTACAGGCATGTCGGTAAAATAATGTCTGACTCTTTCAGCAGTTAACAAGAACACAGTATAACTAAATTTGTGATTAGTCTATTGTCCAATATCGTAACAACATTTTTTGCAAATAATAACTTATTAACTATATAATATATAATATTTTAAATAGTTTATGTAGTAGTAAAAGAAATTTAAATAATTAAAAAAGCATAATAATAAGAAAAAGAGTAACAATAACAGCAAAAAAAATTCTAACATTTTAAGTACATATTTGGAAAATAGATGAAAAAGTACTGTATAATCATTAAATAAATTTTTATATATTAGAAATACTAAGATTTTTCATTACAATTTTTTTAATTTAATTATTACATTGTTACTAGTCCGTTACCTCTCAGGGCTTTGTTCTGAAAAATTTGTATTTTATTGTTACTCTTTGCAGAACATCCCTATAATTGAAATCCGTATACATACATATATATATATATATATATATATATATATATATATATATATATATATATATATATATATATATATATATATATATATATATATATATATATATATGTGAATGTGGACTATCGATTAGCTCTCTGCACTCTATACCACTTTGTTAAGCCAAAATATTGTGAAACATATTTAACTAGTCCTACTTAATGTCCCAAAATAACATTTTTATTAGTTAGAATTGAAGCAAATATAAAATAAACTCCTTTCTGTTAAGAAGCAAGAATAATCTGTCACGTTTTTTAATAGCTTGTAAGTTGGTTTTGATTATTGTGAATGTTGACTATCGACTAGCTGTCTGCACTCTATACCAATTTGTTAAGCCAAAATTTTGTGAAACATATTTAACTAGTCCTACTTAATATCCCAAAATAATGTTTTAATTAGTTCGAATTCAAACAAACATAAAAGAAACTCCTTTCTGTTAAGAAGCAAGAATAATCTCTCACGTTTTTTAATAGCTTGTAAGTTGGTTTTGATTATTGTGAATGTTGACTATCGACTAGCTGTCTGCACTCTATACCAATTTGTTAAGCCAAAATTTTGTGAAACATATTTAACTAGTCCTACTTAATATCCCAAAATAATGTTTTAATTAGTTCGAATTCAAACAAACATAAAATAAACTCCTTTCTGTTAAGAAGCAAGAATAATCTGTCACGTTTTTTAATAGCTTGTAAGTTGGTTTTGATTATTGTGAATGTTGACTATCGACTAGCTGTCTGCACTCTATACCAATTTGTTAAGCCAAAATTTTGTGAAACATATTTAACTTGTCCTACTTAATATCCCAAAATAATGTTTTAATTAGTTCGAATTCAAACAAACATAAAAGAAACTCCTTTCTGTTAAGAAGCAAGAATAATCTCTCACGTTTTTTAATAGCTTGTAAGTAGGTTTTGATTATTGTGAATGTTGACTATCGACTAGCTGTCTGCACTCTATACCAATTTGTTAAGCCAAAATATTGTGAAATATATTTAACTAGTCCTACTTAATATCCCAAAATAATGTTTTAATTAGTTCGAATTCAAACAAACATAAAAGAAACTCCTTTCTGTTAAGAAGCAAGAATAATCTGTCACGTTTTTTAATAGCTTGTAAGTTGGTTTTGATTATTGTGAATGTTGACTATCGACTAGCTGTCTGCACTCTATACCAATTTGTTAAGCCAAAATTTTGTGAAACATATTTAACTAGTCCTACTTAATATACCAAAATAACATTTTTATTAGTTAGAATTCAAGCAAATATAAAATAAACTCCTTTCTGTTAAGAAGCAAGAATAATCTGTCACGTTTTTTAATAGCTTGTAAGTTGGTTTTGATTATTGTGAATGTTGACTATCGACTAGCTGTCTGCACTCTATACCACTTTGTTAAGCCAAAATATTGTGAAATATATTTAACTAGTCATACTTAATGTCCCAAAATAACATTTTTATTAGTTAGAATTGAAGCAAATATAAAATAAACTCCTTTCTGTTAAGAAGCAAGAATAATCTGTCACGTTTTTTAATAGCTTGTAAGTTGGTTTTGATTATTGTGAATGTTGACTATCGACTAGCTGTCTGCACTCTATACCACTTTGTTAAGCCAAAATATTGTGAAATATATTTAACTAGTCATACTTAATGTCCCAAAATAACATTTTTATTAGTTAGAATTGAAGCAAATATAAAATAAACTCCTTTCTGTTAAGAAGCAAGAATAATCTGTCACGTTTTTTAATAGCTTGTAAGTTGGTTTTGATTATTGTGAATGTTGACTATCGACTAGCTGTCTGCACTCTATACCACTTTGTTAAGCCAAAATATTGTGAAATATATTTAACTAGTCATACTTAATGTCCCAAAATAACATTTTTATTAGTTAGAATTGAAGCAAATATAAAATAAACTCCTTTCTGTTAAGAAGCAAGAATAATCTGTCACGTTTTTTAATAGCTTGTAAGTTGGTTTTGATTATTGTGAATGTTGACTATCGATTAGCTCTCTGCACTCTATACCACTTTGTTAAGCCAAAATATTGTGAAACATATTTAACTAGTCCCACTTAATGTCCCAAAATAACATTTTTATTAGTTAGAATTGAAGCAAATATAAAATAAACTCCTTTCTGTTAAGAAGCAAGAATAATCTGTCACGTTTTTTAATAGCTTGTAAGTTGGTTTTGATTATTGTGAATGTTGACTATCGACTAGCTGTCTGCACTCTATACCACTTTGTTAAGCCAAAATATTGTGAAATATATTTAACTAGTCATGCTTAATGTCCCAAAATAACATTTTTATTAGTTAGAATTGAAGCAAATATAAAATAAACTCCTTTCTGTTAAGAAGCAAGAATAATCTGTCACGTTTTTTAATAGCTTGTAAGTTGGTTTTGATTATTGTGAATGTTGACTATCGACTAGCTGTCTGCACTCTATACCACTTTGTTAAGCCAAAATATTGTGAAACATATTTAACTAGTCCCACTTAATGTCCCAAAATAACATTTTTATTAGTTAGAATTGAAGCAAATATAAAATAAACTCCTTTCTGTTAAGAAGCAAGAATAATCTGTCACGTTTTTTAATAGCTTGTAAGTTGGTTTTGATTATTGTGAATGTTGACTATCGACTAGCTGTCTGCACTCTATACCACTTTGTTAAGCCAAAATATTGTGAAATATATTTAACTAGTCATACTTAATGTCCCAAAATAACATTTTTATTAGTTAGAATTGAAGCAAATATAAAATAAAGTCCTTTCTGTTAAGAAGCAAGAATAATTTGTCACGTTTTTTAATAGCTTGTAAGTTGGTTTTGATTATTGTGAATGTTGACTATCGACTAGCTGTCTGCACTCTATACCACTTTGTTAAGCCAAAATATTGTGAAATATATTTAACTAGTCATACTTAATGTCCCAAAATAACATTTTTATTAGTTAGAATTGAAGCAAATATAAAATAAACTCCTTTCTGTTAAGAAGCAAGAATAATCTGTCACGTTTTTTAATAGCTTGTAAGTTGGTTTTGATTATTGTGAATGTTGACTATCGACTAGCTGTCTGCACTCTATACCACTTTGTTAAGCCAAAATATTGTGAAACATATTTAACTAGTCCCACTTAATGTCCCAAAATAACATTTTTATTAGTTAGAATTGAAGCAAATATAAAATAAACTCCTTTCTGTTAAGAAGCAAGAATAATCTGTCACGTTTTTTAATAGCTTGTAAGTTGGTTTTGATTATTGTGAATGTTGACTATCGACTAGCTGTCTGCACTCTATACCAATTTGTTAAGCCAAAATTTTGTGAACCATATTTAACTAGTCCTACTTAATATCCCAAAATAATGTTTTAATTAGTTCGAATTCAAACAAACATAAAAGAAACTCCTTTCTGTTAAGAAGCAAGAATAATCTGTCACGTTTTTTAATAGCTTGTAAGTTGGTTTTGATTATTGTGAATGTTGACTATCGACTAGCTGTCTGCACTCTATACCAATTTGTTAAGCCAAAATTTTGTGAAACATATTTAACTAGTCCTACTTAATATCCCAAAATAATGTTTTAATTAGTTCGAATTCAAACAAACATAAAAGAAACTCCTTTCTGTTAAGAAGCAAGAATAATCTGTCACGTTTTTTAATAGCTTGTAAGTTGGTTTTGATTATTGTGAATGTTGACTATCGACTAGCTGTCTGCACTCTATACCACTTTGTTAAGCCAAAATATTGTGAAATATATTTAACTAGTCATACTTAATGTCCCAAAATAACATTTTTATTAGTTAGAATTGAAGCAAATATAAAATAAACTCCTTTCTGTTAAGAAGCAAGAATAATCTGTCACGTTTTTTAATAGCTTGTAAGTTGGTTTTGATTATTGTGAATGTTGACTATCGATTAGCTCTCTGCACTCTATACCACTTTGTTAAGCCAAAATTTTGTGAAACATATTTAACTAGTCCTACTTAATATCCCAAAATAATGTTTTAATTAGTTCGAATTCAAGCAAACATAAAAGAAACTCCTTTCTGTTAAGAAGCAAGAATAATCTCTCATGTTTTTTAATAGCTTGTAAGTTGGTTTTGATTATTGTGAATGTTGACTATCGACTAGCTGTCTGCACTCTATACCAATTTGTTAAGCCAAAATTTTGTGAAACATATTTAACTAGTCCTACTTAATATCCCAAAATAATGTTTTAATTAGTTCGAATTCAAACAAACATAAAAGAAACTCCTTTCTGTTAAGAAGCAAGAATAATCTCTCATGTTTTTTAATAGCTTGTAAGTTGGTTTTGATTATTGTGAATGTTGACTATCGACTAGCTGTCTGCACTCTATACCAATTTGTTAAGCCAAAATTTTGTGAAACATATTTAACTAGTCCTACTTAATATCCCAAAATAATGTTTTAATTAGTTCGAATTCAAGCAAACATAAAAGAAACTCCTTTCTGTTAAGAAGCAAGAATAATCTCTCATGTTTTTTAATAGCTTGTAAGTTGGTTTTGATTATTGTGAATGTTGACTATCGACTAGCTGTCTGCACTCTATACCAATTTGTTAAGCCAAAATTTTGTGAAACATATTTAACTAGTCCTACTTAATATCCCAAAATAATGTTTTAATTAGTTCGAATTCAAACAAACATAAAAGAAACTCCTTTCTGTTAAGAAGCAAGAATAATCTCTCACGTTTTTTAATAGCTTGTAAGTTGGTTTTGATTATTGTGAATGTTGACTATCGACTAGCTCTCTGCACTCTATACCAATTTGTTAAGCCAAAATATTGTGAAACATATTTAACTAGTCCTACTTAATATCCCAAAATAACATTTTTATTAGTTAGAATTCAAGCAAATATAAAATAAACTCCTTTCTGTTAAGAAGCAAGAATAATCTGTCACGTTTTTTAATAGCTTGTAAGTTGGTTTTGATTATTGTGAATGTTGACTATCGACTAGCTGTCTGCACTCTATACCAATTTGTTAAGCCAAAATTTTGTGAAACATATTTAACTAGTCCTACTTAATATCCCAAAATAACATTTTTATTAGTTAGAATTCAAGCAAATATAAAATAAACTCCTTTCTGTTAAGAAGCAAGAATAATCTGTCACGTTTTTTAATAGCTTGTAAGTTGGTTTTGATTATTGTGAATGTTGACTATCGACTAGCTGTCTGCACTCTATACCAATTTGTTAAGCCAAAATTTTGTGAAACATATTTAACTAGTCCTACTTAATATCCCAAAATAATGTTTTAATTAGTTCGAATTCAAGCAAACATAAAAGAAACTCCTTTCTGTTAAGAAGCAAGAATAATCTCTCATGTTTTTTAATAGCTTGTAAGTTGGTTTTGATTATTGTGAATGTTGACTATCGACTAGCTGTCTGCACTCTATACCAATTTGTTAAGCCAAAATTTTGTGAAACATATTTAACTAGTCCTACTTAATATCCCAAAATAATGTTTTAATTAGTTCGAATTCAAGCAAACATAAAAGAAACTCCTTTCTGTTAAGAAGCAAGAATAATCTCTCATGTTTTTTAATAGCTTGTAAGTTGGTTTTGATTATTGTGAATGTTGACTATCGACTAGCTGTCTGCACTCTATACCAATTTGTTAAGCCAAAATT
The DNA here is from genome assembly GCF_030347505.1 of Rhynchophorus ferrugineus. Taxonomy (NCBI): domain Eukaryota; kingdom Metazoa; phylum Arthropoda; class Insecta; order Coleoptera; family Curculionidae; genus Rhynchophorus; species Rhynchophorus ferrugineus. The sequence continues at coordinate 3,973,287 of NW_027472588.1, forward strand.
TTGTGAAACATATTTAACTAGTCCTACTTAATATCCCAAAATAATGTTTTAATTAGTTCGAATTCAAGCAAACATAAAAGAAACTCCTTTCTGTTAAGAAGCAAGAATAATCTCTCATGTTTTTTAATAGCTTGTAAGTTGGTTTTGATTATTGTGAATGTTGACTATCGACTAGCTGTCTGCACTCTATACCAATTTGTTAAGCCAAAATTTTGTGAAACATATTTAACTAGTCCTACTTAATGTCCCAAAATAACATTTTTATTAGTTAGAATTCAAGCAAATATAAAATAAACTCCTTTCTGTTAAGAAGCAAGAATAATCTCTCACGTTTTTTAATAGCTTGTAAGTTGGTTTTGATTATTGTGAATGTTGACTATCGACTAGCTCTCTGCACTCTATACCAATTTGTTAAGCCAAAATTTTGTGAAACATATTTAACTAGTCCTACTTAATGTCCCAAAATAACATTTTTATTAGTTAGAATTCAAGCAAATATAAAATAAACTCCTTTCTGTTAAGAAGCAAGAATAATCTCTCACGTTTTTTAATAGCTTGTAAGTTGGTTTTGATTATTGTGAATGTTGACTATCGACTAGCTCTCTGCACTCTATACCAATTTGTTAAGCCAAAATTTTGTGAAACATATTTAACTTGTCCTACTTAATATCCCAAAATAATGTTTTAATTAGTTCGAATTCAAACAAACATAAAAGAAACTCCTTTCTGTTAAGAAGCAAGAATAATCTCTCATGTTTTTTAATAGCTTGTAAGTTGGTTTTGATTATTGTGAATGTTGACTATCGACTAGCTGTCTGCACTCTATACCAATTTGTTAAGCCAAAATTTTGTGAAACATATTTAACTAGTCCTACTTAATGTCCCAAAATAACATTTTTATTAGTTAGAATTCAAGCAAATATAAAATAAACTCCTTTCTGTTAAGAAGCAAGAATAATCTCTCACGTTTTTTAATAGCTTGTAAGTTGGTTTTGATTATTGTGAATGTTGACTATCGACTAGCTGTGTGCACTCTATACCACTTTGTTAAGCCAAAATATTGTGAAATATATTTAACTAGTCATACTTAATGTCCCAAAATAACATTTTTATTAGTTAGAATTGAAGCAAATATAAAATAAACTCCTTTCTGTTAAGAAGCAAGAATAATCTGTCACGTTTTTTAATAGCTTGTAAGTTGGTTTTGATTATTGTGAATGTTGACTATCGATTAGCTCTCTGCACTCTATACCACTTTGTTAAGCCAAAATTTTGTGAAACATATTTAACTAGTCCTACTTAATATCCCAAAATAATGTTTTAATTAGTTCGAATTCAAGCAAACATAAAAGAAACTCCTTTCTGTTAAGAAGCAAGAATAATCTCTCATGTTTTTTAATAGCTTGTAAGTTGGTTTTGATTATTGTGAATGTTGACTATCGACTAGCTGTCTGCACTCTATACCAATTTGTTAAGCCAAAATTTTGTGAAACATATTTAACTAGTCCTACTTAATATCCCAAAATAATGTTTTAATTAGTTCGAATTCAAACAAACATAAAAGAAACTCCTTTCTGTTAAGAAGCAAGAATAATCTCTCATGTTTTTTAATAGCTTGTAAGTTGGTTTTGATTATTGTGAATGTTGACTATCGACTAGCTGTCTGCACTCTATACCAATTTGTTAAGCCAAAATTTTGTGAAACATATTTAACTAGTCCTACTTAATATCCCAAAATAATGTTTTAATTAGTTCGAATTCAAGCAAACATAAAAGAAACTCCTTTCTGTTAAGAAGCAAGAATAATCTCTCATGTTTTTTAATAGCTTGTAAGTTGGTTTTGATTATTGTGAATGTTGACTATCGACTAGCTGTCTGCACTCTATACCAATTTGTTAAGCCAAAATTTTGTGAAACATATTTAACTAGTCCTACTTAATATCCCAAAATAATGTTTTAATTAGTTCGAATTCAAACAAACATAAAAGAAACTCCTTTCTGTTAAGAAGCAAGAATAATCTCTCATGTTTTTTAATAGCTTGTAAGTTGGTTTTGATTATTGTGAATGTTGACTATCGACTAGCTCTCTGCACTCTATACCAATTTGTTAAGCCAAAATATTGTGAAACATATTTAACTAGTCCTACTTAATATCCCAAAATAACATTTTTATTAGTTAGAATTCAAGCAAATATAAAATAAACTCCTTTCTGTTAAGAAGCAAGAATAATCTGTCACGTTTTTTAATAGCTTGTAAGTTGGTTTTGATTATTGTGAATGTTGACTATCGACTAGCTGTCTGCACTCTATACCAATTTGTTAAGCCAAAATTTTGTGAAACATATTTAACTAGTCCTACTTAATATCCCAAAATAACATTTTTATTAGTTAGAATTCAAGCAAATATAAAATAAACTCCTTTCTGTTAAGAAGCAAGAATAATCTGTCACGTTTTTTAATAGCTTGTAAGTTGGTTTTGATTATTGTGAATGTTGACTATCGACTAGCTGTCTGCACTCTATACCAATTTGTTAAGCCAAAATTTTGTGAAACATATTTAACTAGTCCTACTTAATATCCCAAAATAATGTTTTAATTAGTTCGAATTCAAGCAAACATAAAAGAAACTCCTTTCTGTTAAGAAGCAAGAATAATCTCTCATGTTTTTTAATAGCTTGTAAGTTGGTTTTGATTATTGTGAATGTTGACTATCGACTAGCTGTCTGCACTCTATACCAATTTGTTAAGCCAAAATTTTGTGAAACATATTTAACTAGTCCTACTTAATATCCCAAAATAATGTTTTAATTAGTTCGAATTCAAGCAAACATAAAAGAAACTCCTTTCTGTTAAGAAGCAAGAATAATCTCTCATGTTTTTTAATAGCTTGTAAGTTGGTTTTGATTATTGTGAATGTTGACTATCGACTAGCTGTCTGCACTCTATACCAATTTGTTAAGCCAAAATTTTGTGAAACATATTTAACTAGTCCTACTTAATATCCCAAAATAATGTTTTAATTAGTTCGAATTCAAGCAAACATAAAAGAAACTCCTTTCTGTTAAGAAGCAAGAATAATCTCTCATGTTTTTTAATAGCTTGTAAGTTGGTTTTGATTATTGTGAATGTTGACTATCGACTAGCTGTCTGCACTCTATACCAATTTGTTAAGCCAAAATTTTGTGAAACATATTTAACTAGTCCTACTTAATATCCCAAAATAATGTTTTAATTAGTTCGAATTCAAACAAACATAAAAGAAACTCCTTTCTGTTAAGAAGCAAGAATAATCTCTCATGTTTTTTAATAGCTTGTAAGTTGGTTTTGATTATTGTGAATGTTGACTATCGACTAGCTGTCTGCACTCTATACCAATTTGTTAAGCCAAAATTTTGTGAAACATATTTAACTAGTCCTACTTAATATCCCAAAATAATGTTTTAATTAGTTCGATTTCAAACAAACATAAAAGAAACTCCTTTCTGTTAAGAAGCAAGAATAATCTGTCACGTTTTTTAATAGCTTGTAAGTTGGTTTTGATTATTGTGAATGTTGACTATCGACTAGCTGTCTGCACTCTATACCAATTTGTTAAGCCAAAATTTTGTGAAACATATTTAACTAGTCCTACTTAATATCCCAAAATAACATTTTTATTAGTTAGAATTCAAGCAAATATAAAATAAACTCCTTTCTGTTAAGAAGCAAGAATAATCTGTCACGTTTTTTAATAGCTTGTAAGTTGGTTTTTATTATTGTGAATGTTGACTATCGACTAGCTGTCTGCACTCTATACCAATTTGTTAAGCCAAAATTTTGTGAAACCTATTTAACTAGTCCTACTTAATATCCCAAAATAATATTTTAATTAGTTCGAATTCAAACAAACATAAAAGAAACTCCTTTCTGTTAAGAAGCAAGAATAATCTGTCACGTTTTTTAATAGCTTGTAAGTTGGTTTTGATTATTGTGAATGTTGACTATCGACTAGCTGTCTGCACTCTATACCAATTTGTTAAGCCAAAATTTTGTGAAACATATTTAACTAGTCCTACTTAATATCCCAAAATAATGTTTTAATTAGTTCGAATTCAAGCAAACATAAAAGAAACTCCTTTCTGTTAAGAAGCAAGAATAATCTCTCATGTTTTTTAATAGCTTGTAAGTTGGTTTTGATTATTGTGAATGTTGACTATCGACTAGCTGTCTGCACTCTATACCAATTTGTTAAGCCAAAATTTTGTGAAACATATTTAACTAGTCCTACTTAATATCCCAAAATAATGTTTTAATTAGTTCGAATTCAAACAAACATAAAAGAAACTCCTTTCTGTTAAGAAGCAAGAATAATCTCTCATGTTTTTTAATAGCTTGTAAGTTGGTTTTGATTATTGTGAATGTTGACTATCGACTAGCTGTCTGCACTCTATACCAATTTGTTAAGCCAAAATTTTGTGAAACATATTTAACTAGTCCTACTTAATATCCCAAAATAATGTTTTAATTAGTTCGATTTCAAACAAACATAAAAGAAACTCCTTTCTGTTAAGAAGCAAGAATAATCTGTCACGTTTTTTAATAGCTTGTAAGTTGGTTTTGATTATTGTGAATGTTGACTATCGACTAGCTGTCTGCACTCTATACCAATTTGTTAAGCCAAAATTTTGTGAAACATATTTAACTAGTCCTACTTAATATCCCAAAATAACATTTTTATTAGTTAGAATTCAAGCAAATATAAAATAAACTCCTTTCTGTTAAGAAGCAAGAATAATCTGTCACGTTTTTTAATAGCTTGTAAGTTGGTTTTTATTATTGTGAATGTTGACTATCGACTAGCTGTCTGCACTCTATACCAATTTGTTAAGCCAAAATTTTGTGAAACCTATTTAACTAGTCCTACTTAATATCCCAAAATAATATTTTAATTAGTTCGAATTCAAACAAACATAAAAGAAACTCCTTTCTGTTAAGAAGCAAGAATAATCTCTCACGTTTTTTAATAGCTTGTAAGTTGGTTTTGATTATTGTGAATGTTGACTATCGACTAGCTGTCTGCACTCTATACCAATTTGTTAAGCCAAAATTTTGTGAAACATATTTAACTAGTCCTACTTAATATCCCAAAATAATGTTTTAATTAGTTCGAATTCAAACAAACATAAAAGAAACTCCTTTCTGTTAAGAAGCAAGAATAATCTGTCACGTTTTTTAATAGCTTGTAAGTTGGTTTTGATTATTGTGAATGTTGACTATCGATTAGCTGTCTGCACTCTATACCACTTTGTTAAGCCAAAATATTGTGAAATATATTTAACTAGTCATACTTAATGTCCCAAAATAACATTTTTATTAGTTAGAATTGAAGCAAATATAAAATAAACTCCTTTCTGTTAAGAAGCAAGAATAATCTGTCACGTTTTTTAATAGCTTGTAAGTTGGTTTTGATTATTGTGAATGTTGACTATCGATTAGCTCTCTGCACTCTATACCACTTTGTTAAGCCAAAATATTGTGAAACATATTTAACTAGTCCCACTTAATGTCCCAAAATAACATTTTTATTAGTTAGAATTGAAGCAAATATAAAATAAACTCCTTTCTGTTAAGAAGCAAGAATAATCTGTCACGTTTTTTAATAGCTTGTAAGTTGGTTTTGATTATTGTGAATGTTGACTATCGACTAGCTGTCTGCACTCTATACCAATTTGTTAAGCCAAAATTTTGTGAAACATATTTAACTAGTCCTACTTAATATCCCAAAATAATGTTTTAATTAGTTCGAATTCAAGCAAACATAAAAGAAACTCCTTTCTGTTAAGAAGCAAGAATAATCTCTCATGTTTTTTAATAGCTTGTAAGTTGGTTTTGATTATTGTGAATGTTGACTATCGACTAGCTCTCTGCACTCTATACCAATTTGTTAAGCCAAAATTTTGTGAAACATATTTAACTAGTCCTACTTAATATCCCAAAATAATGTTTTAATTAGTTCGAATTCAAACAAACATAAAAGAAACTCCTTTCTGTTAAGAAGCAAGAATAATCTGTCACGTTTTTTAATAGCTTGTAAGTTGGTTTTGATTATTGTGAATGTTGACTATCGACTAGCTGTCTGCACTCTATACCAATTTGTTAAGCCAAAATTTTGTGAAACATATTTAACTAGTCCTACTTAATATCCCAAAATAATGTTTTAATTAGTTCGAATTCAAACAAACATAAAAGAAACTCCTTTCTGTTAAGAAGCAAGAATAATCTGTCACGTTTTTTAATAGCTTGTAAGTTGGTTTTGATTATTGTGAATGTTGACTATCGACTAGCTCTCTGCACTCTATACCAATTTGTTAAGCCAAAATTTTGTGAAACATATTTAACTAGTCCTACTTAATATCCCAAAATAATGTTTTAATTAGTTCGAATTCAAACAAACATAAAAGAAACTCCTTTCTGTTAAGAAGCAAGAATAATCTCTCACGTTTTTTAATAGCTTGTAAGTTGGTTTTGATTATTGTGAATGTTGACTATCGACTAGCTGTCTGCACTCTATACCAATTTGTTAAGCCAAAATTTTGTGAAACATATTTAACTAGTCCTACTTAATATCCCAAAATAATGTTTTAATTAGTTCGAATTCAAACAAACATAAAAGAAACTCCTTTCTGTTAAGAAGCAAGAATAATCTGTCACGTTTTTTAATAGCTTGTAAGTTGGTTTTGATTATTGTGAATGTTGACTATCGACTAGCTGTCTGCACTCTATACCACTTTGTTAAGCCAAAATATTGTGAAATATATTTAACTAGTCATACTTAATGTCCCAAAATAACATTTTTATTAGTTAGAATTGAAGCAAATATAAAATAAACTCCTTTCTGTTAAGAAGCAAGAATAATCTGTCACCTTTTTTAATAGCTTGTAAGTTGGTTTTGATTATTGTGAATGTTGACTATCGATTAGCTCTCTGCACTCTATACCAGTTTGTTAAGCCAAAATATTGTGAAACATATTTAACTAGTCCCACTTAATGTCCCAAAATAACATTTTTATTAGTTAGAATTGAAGCAAATATAAAATAAACTCCTTTCTGTTAAGAAGCAAGAATAATCTGTCACGTTTTTTAATAGCTTGTAAGTTGGTTTTGATTATTGTGAATGTTGACTATCGACTAGCTGTCTGCACTCTATACCAATTTGTTAAGCCAAAATTTTGTGAAACATATTTAACTAGTCCTACTTAATATCCCAAAATAATGTTTTAATTAGTTCGAATTCAAGCAAACATAAAAGAAACTCCTTTCTGTTAAGAAGCAAGAATAATCTCTCATGTTTTTTAATAGCTTGTAAGTTGGTTTTGATTATTGTGAATGTTGACTATCGACTAGCTGTCTGCACTCTATACCAATTTGTTAAGCCAAAATTTTGTGAAACATATTTAACTAGTCCTACTTAATATCCCAAAATAATGTTTTAATTAGTTCGAATTCAAACAAACATAAAAGAAACTCCTTTCTGTTAAGAAGCAAGAATAATCTCTCATGTTTTTTAATAGCTTGTAAGTTGGTTTTGATTATTGTGAATGTTGACTATCGACTAGCTGTCTGCACTCTATACCAATTTGTTAAGCCAAAATTTTGTGAAACATATTTAACTAGTCCTACTTAATATCCCAAAATAATGTTTTAATTAGTTCGATTTCAAACAAACATAAAAGAAACTCCTTTCTGTTAAGAAGCAAGAATAATCTGTCACGTTTTTTAATAGCTTGTAAGTTGGTTTTGATTATTGTGAATGTTGACTATCGACTAGCTGTCTGCACTCTATACCAATTTGTTAAGCCAAAATTTTGTGAAACATATTTAACTAGTCCTACTTAATATCCCAAAATAACATTTTTATTAGTTAGAATTCAAGCAAATATAAAATAAACTCCTTTCTGTTAAGAAGCAAGAATAATCTGTCACGTTTTTTAATAGCTTGTAAGTTGGTTTTTATTATTGTGAATGTTGACTATCGACTAGCTGTCTGCACTCTATACCAATTTGTTAAGCCAAAATTTTGTGAAACATATTTAACTAGTCCTACTTAATATCCCAAAATAATGTTTTAATTAGTTCGAATTCAAACAAACATAAAAGAAACTCCTTTCTGTTAAGAAGCAAGAATAATCTCTCACGTTTTTTAATAGCTTGTAAGTTGGTTTTGATTATTGTGAATGTTGACTATCGACTAGCTGTCTGCACTCTATACCAATTTGTTAAGCCAAAATTTTGTGAAACCTATTTAACTAGTCCTACTTAATATCCCAAAATAATGTTTTAATTAGTTCGAATTCAAACAAACATAAAAGAAACTCCTTTCTGTTAAGAAGCAAGAATAATCTCTCATGTTTTTTAATAGCTTGTAAGTTGGTTTTGATTATTGTGAATGTTGACTATCGACTAGCTGTCTGCACTCTATACCACTTTGTTAAGCCAAAATATTGTGAAATATATTTAACTAGTCCTACTTAATATCCCAAAATAATGTTTTAATTAGTTCGAATTCAAACAAACATAAAATAAACTCCTTTCTGTTAAGAAGCAAGAATAATCTGTCACGTTTTTTAATAGCTTGTAAGTTGGTTTTGATTATTGTGAATGTTGACTATCGACTAGCTCTCTGCACTCTATACCAATTTGTTAAGCCAAAATTTTGTGAAACATATTTAACTAGTCCTACTTAATATCCCAAAATAATGTTTTAATTAGTTCGAATTCAAACAAACATAAAAGAAACTCCTTTCTGTTAAGAAGCAAGAATAATCTGTCACGTTTTTTAATAGCTTGTAAGTTGGTTTTGATTATTGTGAATGTTGACTATCGACTAGCTCTCTGCACTCTATACCAATTTGTTAAGCCAAAATTTTGTGAAACATATTTAACTAGTCCTACTTAATATCCCAAAATAATGTTTTAATTAGTTCGAATTCAAACAAACATAAAAGAAACTCCTTTCTGTTAAGAAGCAAGAATAATCTGTCACGTTTTTTAATAGCTTGTAAGTTGGTTTTGATTATTGTGAATGTTGACTATCGACTAGCTGTCTGCACTCTATACCAATTTGTTAAGCCAAAATTTTGTGAAACATATTTAACTAGTCCTACTTAATATCCCAAAATAATGTTTTAATTAGTTCGAATTCAAACAAACATAAAAGAAACTCCTTTCTGTTAAGAAGCAAGAATAATCTGTCACGTTTTTTAATAGCTTGTAAGTTGGTTTTGATTATTGTGAATGTTGACTATCGACTAGCTGTCTGCACTCTATACCAATTTGTTAAGCCAAAATTTTGTGAAACATATTTAACTAGTCCTACTTAATATCCCAAAATAATGTTTTAATTAGTTCGAATTCAAACAAACATAAAAGAAACTCCTTTCTGTTAAGAAGCAAGAATAATCTGTCACGTTTTTTAATAGCTTGTAAGTTGGTTTTGATTATTGTGAATGTTGACTATCGACTAGCTGTCTGCACTCTATACCAATTTGTTAAGCCAAAATTTTGTGAAACATATTTAACTAGTCCTACTTAATATCCCAAAATAATGTTTTAATTAGTTCGAATTCAAACAAACATAAAAGAAACTCCTTTCTGTTAAGAAGCAAGAATAATCTGTCACGTTTTTTAATAGCTTGTAAGTTGGTTTTGATTATTGTGAATGTTGACTATCGATTAGCTCTCTGCACTCTATACCAATTTGTTAAGCCAAAATTTTGTGAAACATATTTAACTAGTCCTACTTAATATCCCAAAATAATGTTTTAATTAGTTCGAATTCAAACAAACATAAAAGAAACTCCTTTCTGTTAAGAAGCAAGAATAATCTGTCACGTTTTTTAATAGCTTGTAAGTTGGTTTTGATTATTGTGAATGTTGACTATCGACTAGCTGTCTGCACTCTATACCAATTTGTTAAGCCAAAATTTTGTGAAACCTATTTAACTAGTCCTACTTAATATCCCAAAATAATGTTTTAATTAGTTCGAATTCAAACAAACATAAAAGAAACTCCTTTCTGTTAAGAAGCAAGAATAATCTCTCATGTTTTTTAATAGCTTGTAAGTTGGTTTTGATTATTGTGAATGTTGACTATCGACTAGCTGTCTGCACTCTATACCAGTTTGTTAAGCCAAAATATTGTGAAACATATTTAACTAGTCCCACTTAATGTCCCAAAATAACATTTTTATTAGTTAGAATTGAAGCAAATATAAAATAAACTCCTTTCTGTTAAGAAGCAAGAATAATCTGTCACGTTTTTTAATAGCTTGTAAGTTGGTTTTGATTATTGTGAATGTTGACTATCGACTAGCTGTCTGCACTCTATACCAATTTGTTAAGCCAAAATTTTGTGAAACATATTTAACTAGTCCTACTTAATATCCCAAAATAATGTTTTAATTAGTTCGAATTCAAGCAAACATAAAAGAAACTCCTTTCTGTTAAGAAGCAAGAATAATCTCTCATGTTTTTTAATAGCTTGTAAGTTGGTTTTGATTATTGTGAATGTTGACTATCGACTAGCTGTCTGCACTCTATACCAATTTGTTAAGCCAAAATTTTGTGAAACATATTTAACTAGTCCTACTTAATATCCCAAAATAATGTTTTAATTAGTTCGAATTCAAACAAACATAAAAGAAACTCCTTTCTGTTAAGAAGCAAGAATAATCTCTCATGTTTTTTAATAGCTTGTAAGTTGGTTTTGATTATTGTGAATGTTGACTATCGACTAGCTGTCTGCACTCTATACCAATTTGTTAAGCCAAAATTTTGTGAAACATATTTAACTAGTCCTACTTAATATCCCAAAATAATGTTTTAATTAGTTCGATTTCAAACAAACATAAAAGAAACTCCTTTCTGTTAAGAAGCAAGAATAATCTGTCACGTTTTTTAATAGCTTGTAAGTTGGTTTTGATTATTGTGAATGTTGACTATCGACTAGCTGTCTGCACTCTATACCAATTTGTTAAGCCAAAATTTTGTGAAACATATTTAACTAGTCCTACTTAATATCCCAAAATAACATTTTTATTAGTTAGAATTCAAGCAAATATAAAATAAACTCCTTTCTGTTAAGAAGCAAGAATAATCTGTCACGTTTTTTAATAGCTTGTAAGTTGGTTTTTATTATTGTGAATGTTGACTATCGACTAGCTGTCTGCACTCTATACCAATTTGTTAAGCCAAAATTTTGTGAAACCTATTTAACTAGTCCTACTTAATATCCCAAAATAATATTTTAATTAGTTCGAATTCAAACAAACATAAAAGAAACTCCTTTCTGTTAAGAAGCAAGAATAATCTCTCACGTTTTTTAATAGCTTGTAAGTTGGTTTTGATTATTGTGAATGTTGACTATCGACTAGCTGTCTGCACTCTATACCAATTTGTTAAGCCAAAATTTTGTGAAACATATTTAACTAGTCCTACTTAATATCCCAAAATAATGTTTTAATTAGTTCGAATTCAAACAAACATAAAAGAAACTCCTTTCTGTTAAGAAGCAAGAATAATCTGTCACGTTTTTTAATAGCTTGTAAGTTGGTTTTGATTATTGTGAATGTTGACTATCGACTAGCTGTCTGCACTCTATACCAATTTGTTAAGCCAAAATTTTGTGAAACATATTTAACTAGTCCTACTTAATATCCCAAAATAATGTTTTAATTAGTTCGAATTCAAACAAACATAAAAGAAACTCCTTTCTGTTAAGAAGCAAGAATAATCTGTCACGTTTTTTAATAGCTTGTAAGTTGGTTTTGATTATTGTGAATGTTGACTATCGACTAGCTGTCTGCACTCTATACCAATTTGTTAAGCCAAAATTTTGTGAAACATATTTAACTAGTCCTACTTAATATCCCAAAATAATGTTTTAATTAGTTCGAATTCAAACAAACATAAAAGAAACTCCTTTCTGTTAAGAAGCAAGAATAATCTGTCACGTTTTTTAATAGCTTGTAAGTTGGTTTTGATTATTGTGAATGTTGACTATCGACTAGCTGTCTGCACTCTATACCAATTTGTTAAGCCAAAATTTTGTGAAACCTATTTAATTAGTCCTACTTAATATCCCAAAATAATATTTTAATTAGTTCGAATTCAAACAAACATAAAAGAAACTCCTTTCTGTTAAGAAGCAAGAATAATCTCTCACGTTTTTTAATAGCTTGTAAGTTGGTTTTGATTATTGTGAATGTTGACTATCGACTACACTCTACATCATTTTGTCGAGCGACAAAGTCCGAGAAGTGCCAACAAACCACCTCGAACCGACAGGATCCAAATACGCGTTATGAATGAACTTCCGATTGTCCGCACAATGGACGAATTTATTGCAGTTCTCCGTACTCGAAAATGAACCCCGAATAATACGACATTAATTCAAAGATTATAACGTCGTACAATGGCCATATTTTACGTTGGCATACAAGAAAACGAGAACAGGTAGATATTTTGTAAGAATATTATTACATACGACGGCACAACAAAAAGGAGAACAAAAAAACACAGGCGCCGCCGGAGTGGGGGACGGCGAGCGAACGAATGAGAGCGTCCGGGGGCGCGGCCGCGCGGTGCTCGACGCTCCGCCTCCCCTTCGGCCTACATTACCTTTAGCTCTGAGGTGCACCAGTCAGTTTAGATTCGTCCATCGTAGTGTGTCCATCGTATCAGTTCAGTGTAGTTCAGTTGACAGAAAAAAGATCATAAAACATGGAACGAATCAGTGCTTCTCCCGTCGATGATATCCAACCGCAACAACAGCATATCGTCTCAACAATCGAACCGCACATTAAGAGGCCCATGAACGCCTTCATGGTCTGGTCGAGGATACAACGTAGAAAGATATCAGGCGACAATCCGAAGATGCACAACTCAGAGATATCGAAACGCCTGGGCGCCGAATGGAAGTTGTTGTCTGAGGAGGACAAGAAGCCGTTCATCGACGAGGCGAAGCGACTCAGAGCGTTACACATGCAGGAATATCCGGATTATAAGTACAGGCCCAGGAGGAAGCCCAAGGGTTTTCCCGGCTCTGGGTACACGCACGGTACGCCGTTCCCCAGCATACCCTTTTCACCGTACTTCCATCCCATGGAGACGTTGGGCAGTCCTTACGGTTACTTCAAACATCACCAATCACCGTCAATGACCACCTTTCATCCATCTTTGTACAACTCTTTATATCAACAATCGCACGTTAAGACCTTCGCAAACTCACATCCCATGGGAATGTATCCGGCCATGAGCACGTCATTGCCAACGCCTCCGGCATTGCAGTACGCCGATCCTGTCGGTTCGGTACCACCACCAATACCGACGACGGCGACGACGCCGCCGAATTTCGATGTACGCAGACCTGTTCCTGTCATGTATTAGTTTTGTACAGTATTGGTGTTTGGACTTGTTGTCGAGAAATCGAAATCACAAGTGAAATGTAATGCCATCGATAATGTTTATGTTCAAAAACTCTTAGTTTGTAAGAATTTGTTTTTTCTGTGATTTATTCAATGAATAGGACTGATATATATATTGTATATAATAAAATGTTATTAATTTAATTTTAGAGTGTACAAATCTGTAATATACAAGAACTGTTGATATTTTGTTAATATATTTGTGAGGAAGATCGTAGGAAAAAAAAGAATAAAACATATAATGAAAAACACCAATCAAATGTATAGTCTTTTAATTCTAGCCTACGCTATGGATGGAGAATAAATATCAATCCAACTATTAAAGACACTAATAAACAAATTTTTTCAATAGATTATTATGATGTACAGTTTATGGTAACCGTCGGACTTTTAAGAATCTAATAAGTGTTCTTGCTATTTAAATGGCAACAACCTTTCTGCATATGATTACAATCTTTTAAAAACATCTAACTTTTTCATTTAATGGTATGTCATGAGATTAAGAAAACTTTTTAAAAAATTCATCTTCTCCACATAAGTAGTTTCAAATTATTTAGGAAAAAATCACAGTAAAATAACTATCTGGTTCCCGTCGGATCCTTAGTTCTTTTCGAGTAAACAGCAATTTTTATTTACTTATACAATAAAGCACATCTCCAAACTTCATTCATTAAAATTATATAAACTCAGTTATTTTACAAAAATGGAATCCATTACCAACTGAAGATGTAGTGTCAATGGTTCAATGACCGATGAGTTATATCTTTTCAACGAAATTATTTGCTAAACCTTCCAATTTTATATCCTCATTCTTGCTTTGTATCAACGATTATAAATAGTTTTGGTAATTATATAATACTAATTATAGTTTTGTAAATATAATTCAGCTTCGGAAGGATTATTATGATAAGATATTTTAAGTTATATTTTGTTATATATCGAAAATAATTGAGTTGTTTTGTTTGGAATGGAAATAGTTGGCATTAATATTTTTACGCCTAATTTTGGATAATGAAAAAATGATGTATTGAATTAAATTTAAGGGGATTTCTACATGAGTAAAATTATTGATCTTTTTCGAATACTGGATGAAAGTTAGTTCATCATTATACTAATTTAAATATTATTTATTATTCATTTATTCATATTTATATGTTTCTATACTTCAATCGGTCAATGTTGGTTAAAAAAAAAACATTGGAATACTTTGACAGCCAGCAAGAAAAATAATTATATTAAATTTTAGTAGATATTCAAAGTATTTTTGGGCTTGTATGAAACGGATCAGTTCGTAAAAATTTCTGAAGATGGTGAATTTACTCATGTTAAGACAAACTGAGCTACCAAACTTATGTTAACTTAATCAAATAAAGTGAATCTAGGATATCAGGTAAAGAAGTCGTCACTTCTTGAGTAATGTGAAATCTAACTATAAACTGATTGTAGCTAGCATAACAAAAAACTTGTCTTTGCAGTAGTTTGAATATCAGTTTTAAAGAACTTGGAGGAACTATCAGTTAATGTTATGTACAATGTATCATATCTACCATATATATAGTACACTGGTGGAGAAAATCCCAACAAAGGCTGCAATTAAGGAATGACTTAAAGTATATAAAATACATTTCGAGGAAACCATATTAAAGAAAAAACTAATTCAAATTGTTAGTCTGTAAATATAAATGAAAGATTTAATTGCATTTTATGTAATTTACTTTTTTAGAAATAAGCCTGAGGAAAGATACATGGTAGATCAGTTTGCTGAACGTTGTGGTTACAGAGTATTACGTCTTCCTCCCTATCACTGCATTTTTAATTTAAATGAGTTGATATAGGGTATTGCAAAGAACTATTACAATTGGTATTCAGGTCCAGGAGTATATTCAAACCAAAACTGTTTGGATTTATGAAAAGAGGCATTGTCTAAAATAACAGCTTCGGTTTGTGTGAGCTCAATCAGACACATTGAAGAAGAAATTGACAAACGGTAGCAAGACAGGGTGATGAAAGAGGAAACAATTAAAGGTCAGTATACAATTAATATACTTTAGTTGTAGGAAATTGTGTTATAGAGTGTAAAAGCTTTATGAGCATGTGTGTTATTGTTCAGAAATTGCATGATCATTTGGTTAAAATGTATGAGGAGAGAAATATTATTAACTGTTTTGAAGATATGGCAAATGCATTAAGGATAATGCAGTGATTTTAATATAGTTTTATCAAGAGAGATGTATACAGTTAGTAACACGACAAACTAAGGAGAAATATAGTAATATCATAATGACTTTACAAGGAAATATTGCATCGAAGGAAACAAGAACTAAGCATAAAACATAAATATGCTCTCTAATGAATGTAAAATACATTACTCAGATATACAATTGTTAATTAGATGGATTAGGCCTTCGGGGGATATCACTACATAAAAAAGAGCCTAGAACTCTTCAATGTATATATAATAAAACAACTCTAACTTATAAATTAACGCGGCTGTATAATTAATTGCATTTTTGAGTTCTACGACAATATATGCATTAGACGTACTATAATGTTAAAATAAATTATAATACATTACATCTTTGTTTCATTATTTTATTTAGATTAGAACGTTGCTATGTCAGAGCCAATATGTATTATAACTTAGAGTTGCCGCTGCAAAATTGCGACGTTTTGGTAGGTCACGTGTGTCACTACTATTTTGAATAGACTATATAGATTTTAGCATTTACCGTACACGTATGTCCATAAAGAGTGTGACCAAATTACTACATAACGATGCAAATGGTTATAAAGTCACGTCATCAAATCCAAACAGAGATTTCGTACAAAAAACTCGATAATTGGATATCGTTTTGTCAAAAAGTCGATTTTAATTCAATACTTTCGACTTTTAAGAGGCACGAAAAAAAAAATGAACTCATCTACCGGACCGATGGTCGACGATGGTGGTTCACTGTTACGGTTGAATTTCGTCCATTGTACCATCCCGAGCGAATGTAACGAGAAAACCGGTGAATAGTACAAACAATGGGCGATTTTCAACGCGTGTTAAATATGGGGTGTATAGCGATGGACCACCGTGGCCCAGGTGGTCGCCGAAGAATACCCGGAATCTGAAGAATGAGACGGCACAATGGCCTTTGTTCCTGTGTCCTAGCGAAATTGAATATTTTAATGGGTTTATTCGAATCTTATCCAATCATTTAGCTAATATCGACTGAGCATGATAGTGAGCATATTTTATTTCTATTATTGATAGAAAAAATTCTCAGGAGCTGATTTTTGGCATTTGTTGAGAAAAAGTGGTACATTAAATATTAACAAAATACTTCTCATAATATTTCATAATTTTTGTCATCGTTCTGACAACATGGCGATACCGTGTCCAAAAAACAACGGTGAAACAGTGAGACTGACAGTTTTAGTGAGTATTTTATAGTTTTATTATTGTTATTTTGTTGTATTTTTACTGTTATCTTTTTTTTTCATTTTAGTTAGGCATTGATTGAAAAACAGCTGGTAATAAATATTAATAAAAATGTTTTACATAACTTTTCAAAGACAACATGACAATACCGTGTAGAAGGGACGAGGTTAAAATATTGTAACCAAAACTGACAATTCGGACATGACGAAGTAGCATCATCATGAGATTCTGAAAGTGTTGATGGACTTTGTTACCAAATTTGTTCGCAATAAATCTACACAAACAATGAATATCAAAAATGTAATTTTGAGCATTCTATGATTTCAGTCTGTATACATTAAACAAACAGCTTGAATTTAAATGTAGATCAGATAATCTACGAGTTAGCAACATCGATATTACGAATTGTTACCAATACATGTCGACGATCAAGATAAATGTAAGTACATAATAACACATTTTACGTAAATATCACAGCTCATAGCGGCTGTTATGAACTAATTTTAATTGCCCGCTAGAAAAAGTCAATAAGGAATATAATTTGAATGTCATTGCTAAGAGTCTTAAATCGTCACGTTATATTGACTATTCGCGACTTGTCCAACAAGAAATCAGCATATATTACACCTTCCCTATACTCCTGACTTAGTTCCAACTGATTTTTGATTTTGTCTAAAGTTCTAAAGGTTTTAAAGGACATTATACTTGAACAACTTTGAGGGAAACTACTAAAAATTCTGCAAAAACAACTTTACCCTACATAATTGCGATATAACAAAATTTATCGTTATTACTCTTTAACTAATACCAATGATTTCTTATAAGTATTTCTTGAAATTCTTAATTATATTTTCTGTAAACTGAAATAAAAGACAAAACAAATGCAAAGAATTTATTTCTTTCCCTCTTTAGACTCCATGAATGAAATTCCCATGTGATACTAATATTTATAGCACTTATACTAATATTTCCTACAAAGTTGTAATTCTTTTTTCCAGAATGTCATTCAAAACATTTTATGACCCGTTTTAATTCTCCAGATCAAGTCAAAATGATATATTTGACGCGTTATCAGAAATCCAATAGAGTTAAACCAGACCAAAAGGATTTTTCCAATAATATTAAATGAAAAGGACCAATGTTGTGTAATAGGGTGGCATATTGTGAGAGTGAAAAAACCAGAATCGCCAGATGCATAATTGTCTTTAAATAACTATCTCAACTAATATACTGCAGTAAGAATTGGAAAGTAATAAATTTTGATATATATTCAAGAATCTACATTATCAATTATGTTTCTTAAATGTGCAAAAATGCAGGTTTATCACTAAAATATTTTAAAACAAAATGTTCATGCCTTGAAACACAATAAGACAAAAATAGTTGCTATTCATATATCAAACTATTCCGCATAGAATGCACTTTTTCGGATGCCATTCTTCCCTTCATACCTTTGATACTTTATATCCTTATCTGCTACAATAATTTTAAAACAATTTAGCTGTATTGAAAAAATCTTAATATACTACTACTATTCTCTTACTATGTCTTAATATTTATTGATCACAGTAATATATATTACATCGTGCAGCTGCTATATACTGGCTATAAATAAGTATAGTCTGCTCAAAATTTTTTTTGGACATACGTCATTTAAATTTGTGACATCAAAACGTCGCAATGTTGCAGCATCAATTCTGAGTTTTAGTTCAGTTTGGCATTGACATAGAATAAAATTCTACACTAAATCAAATAATTGAACAAAAATGTTATCAAATATAATGTATTTTAACATTATAGTGCATCAAAAAACTACAGTTAATTATACAGCCACAATAGTTTATAGGTTAGAGTTATAACCTCTTGCTTTCTAGAATTTTGCATACGTCTGGCAATCGGAGGATTCTGACAAGCTCATTCGTTTACGTTTTCGAACTAATCAGACAGCGTTATGTCTCTTTTTAACTGGAATAAAATGAGAAGGAAAATACTGTATGATTCTAAAACGAATTTACAAATTGTGGCAGGTAATACATTAAACATCTTGATGACGTATGTACAAAAAAAACTTTGAATAGACTATATAACATATCTTTTGTTTATATTAAAATAAGATCGAACTTCATATCAATTCATCAAGCCATAACATCTCAATAAATAAAACGGTTCAAATAGATCAAAATTATTTATTTTATTCCGCAGTTACTCAAAACATCTCTCAGTTTATTGGAGTTTAGACAAAATTATGTATATTGAAAATTTAATGACATCAAAATTCAAGCTTAGCTTTAAACTTCAACTTAAACAAAAATTATTCCATGTGAATCCCAAAATACAGAAGCCATAACCTTGCCAGCCGAATTTTGCGTTTTCCCACACTTTGGAGCGGATTCATCGTGTGCAGTCCACTTGGATGACTGTCAATTGGACTTCGGAGTGAAATCATGGAGCCATGTTTCATCCATTGTCATATATCGATGCAAAAACTCGGGTTTATTAGGCTTGATCATCTTCAAACACTGCTTGAATCATCAACTCCTCGTTGTTTTTGGTCAAAAGTGAGCGCGCGCGGCACCCACTTTGTACAGAGCTTTCTCATACCCAACTATTCATGAATGATATGATATACACGTTCAGTTGATTTATTCAATTTCAATTTACGATCATTCAAAATCATTTTGTAGACTTTTCAAATGTTTTCGGCGATAACAGCCTCTTTTAGTCTTCGGTTCTCCTTTCACCACGTCTAAACTTAGCATACCAATCCTTGATGGTTGATTTTCCTGGAGCAGTGTCCAGAAACTCGGTATCAAACCAAGTTTTTCCTTCAACTGTTTTTTTTAAATAACAAAAGTTCTCACTCAAATTGCTATAATTCACAAAGTGGAGTTGTGAGTTTATTATCTCTAAAAAATTATTTGTAATAAACTTATATTAACACACTATTTAGGTCGGCCTGGGTAGCGCAGTGGTCAAGGAGGCAGGACGGGTTTGAATCCTGCTGGGGAATGGTCATACATTTATGTTTTTGATTATTGTGGTTGTCCAGAAGGTAATGTTCAAAATCCAAAAATCATCCCAGTCACGCCAGTAACCAGATTGGGTAAGACCAGATGTCTTCTGCGATGATTTATTAGTTGGTCACTTGTCAGTCGATAGGCTCAATGATAAGGACCGTGGTTCGGATTCCAAGTTGAGCAGTAGGTCCAGTGCAGATAAACCCTAGTTGGTTTTACAAAGAATACTTTAACAAAATATAATGAAAGAAGCCTATTTCGTCATCAAATCGTACACGATAAAAAGTGTTTATTTTTCATAGAACAACAATAGCTAAAGATATTGGACGTAGACAATTGTTAAACCTTATTAACCCAACAAAACCGCAGCATTATTCGGAACCAAAACGAAGAATAACCGAACAAAAACCGACAGAATCATTTCAATTCACAAAATCGAATGGGTTATTGGCATTGGCCGCAAAAAAGATTGTAAATTTTCGTCTTTTTGCCGGTGCTCACGACACGTACAAAAAAACCATTGTTATAGCAGTGTTTCTTATTGCTTCATCCGAATATCTACAAGGCTGAACGGTCCGAAAAAGCGTTATTATCGGTCAGTTACCGTGGTTTTGCGAAATTACGACTCGAGACGAGCGGCAGTGGCAGCAGCAGCAGAAGAGAAAAAAGGTCGAGAGGGCCGCGCATTGTCCGACGTCGAATCGCAAAACAACACTATTTGGCTTTATTAAAATAATTATCACTAAGAGATGGACGCACAAAAGAGAAGCAAGTCACCGGCACGCAATTAAAATTATTTCGAAACGTGGCGGTGGGGCCTCGCCGGCTTCCAGATGGTTTACGTTCGATTCTGTGAGTGTTATAGTGGTAGCCTTATGCGGATAATGCTTTATAACGATGCCCGGCAATAACATTTCCCATTTCCTTTCAGATATCGACTGAAGAATTTATTAATCACCTTCCTCGGGTGCTGTTGAATCAGGTTGCCGTGATATTCTGGCTTTTAATTGGTTTGAGAGTATTTTGTATATTAGAATAACTTAATATTAGGTTACAAACGAATATTAGTATAATTCCTTAAATTCTTTAAATTATCACTCTTAGTGGTTCACGAATCTGCTCGCTGAGTAGTAAATATTTCTTATGATTTAAAATTCGACCACAATTTGTTAACAGGTCAATTGAAAAGTCCCCGACCTGATACCTAGATGGCGCTACTAGAATTATTGAAGGTAATTATATATAAATATTATATATTATTAATACATTATATATTAATTAATTAATTAATATTAATATATTTATAAAAACAAGTAGCCTTGTATGAAAATACTCCCAGATATCTTGGCATATTTGGGAGTACCGGGTGGGGGGGGGGTGGGCGTTAATGTTAAACTCAGATGGAAGCAACATGCTCAAAGACATAAACAGAGGCTCTATGATCACATCAAAGTTGGTTCTTCAGCTCCTATTTAATGATGGCTTAGTCAGAAGCTTAAAGAAACTAATTTGATCTAATTCAGTAAAGTAATAAGTAAAACTCAGTTCACGTTATAAACGGCGACATGAATGTTAAGCCCAAAGTGTTTATCGTAGAATAAATACCTTAACTAATAATTAATAACTTTAAAAAATAGCAAATCACTACATAGTATAAAACAAAGTCGCCTTTTCTGTCCCTATATCCCTATGTGCGCTTAAATCTTTAAAACTACGCAACGGATTTTGATGCGGTTTTTTTCAGTAGATAGATTTTTTTAGACTTATTTAGCAATTAGCAAAAACGCTGCCTAACCCTACGAGTTAGATCAAATTAATGTACTACAGTATTGTACACCATAAAAAGGTCTACAAAAAAGTCCGCGATGGTATATGTTTATGTTTTAGGGATAACCCACATTAACCATTTTTATTGTTTACTTTTTACGTGAGAAAATGGCTTATTTACGAAGCTATTTTAAGCAATACGGCATTAATCCTTATCGAATTAAGTACCTTAAATACAGTGTGCAATTAATATAGATCAATATGGTTCCTTGCAGCATGTAAATTAAACAAATATTTTCGGAGATATTACAAATTTAAAATTTGCGTTTAAAAATGTGTAATGTAATAAAAATTGTATGAATTTAGATATTCCAAAGATAGCAGGAAATGTTCATAGTAAGTATAGGGGAAGAGGAATTGTTTGACTCCAAATTTAATGCGTGCAGGCCAAGGGCAGTAATGAATGAACCAAAAATACTGGATCGATTTTAATCATGTTTTCATTGAGTGACATAGGCATATATATTTTATGCCCGTGCAAAGTCGGAGCGGGCCGCTATGTTTTTATATACAACGTTCATATTTTTTCTGTAGTGTATTTAATTTAGTATCAGCATTGCACCCGTGCGAAGCCGGGGCGGGTCGCTAGTTAGGATATAAATAAACAGCTTATTACTGTTTACTCGCTAGTTTGCTATAATAAATAAAACAAATTTATATTTTAATTAAAACTAATTTAAATGCTGCCCAACCCCGAACAATTTCTTGAATCGAATTGATTGAATCCACATGCAATGATGATTGAATTGTTTCGTAGAAAAATAATTTTCCCATTCTGTCTACCTTTATTGTGGACCGAGGAAGAAAGAGCAACTCCGAAAACAAAATAAACGCGCGCGAAAAAAAAAACAAGAGACAGTCGACGCACAATCCCGTCAAGGAAGCGATTAAAACGAACAAAACAACGTCGCAATCCCTCATTTCCATATTCTTGAGGCGCCAACTTGATATCGTCGTTTATGCGAACATTTGTTTGTTTAGAATCGGCCATTGAAACGATATAATTATGATTCTCACTACGCTACGAGATATGAACTGTGAATGTGACGTCCCCTACCTCCCCCACCAGCCCCTTCGCCAAGGCTACAATGCCTACAAGTTGAAGCGGGTTTCGCAGCGTCTTCTTAGTTTCGGATTTGGCGAAAGAGATGAGAGCAAAATCGGGAACGACATTTCTTCGTGCCGTGTATGGCTGACGGATGAGTTTTGGGTATGGCACAATGCGACAAGGCTCAGGCTTTAGTTTTGCTTTGTGTGCTGGAGCGGGCTTGATAAATACGCTTATGTTTTGATATTGTGCGTTACTGTGTGGCAAGGGGAATGGAGCTTAATTAATTTTATAATTATTAGTTTGCCGAGCGCCGGGAACTATAATGTCTCTGTCTATTTTCGCCAGTGTGTCTATGTTATTTTAAGTACAATCTCTGTTTAGAATTCGGCGTATAAGATACGTCAAGGTATTTTGAGTAGGGATAAAATTAGCTTTTAATCAACATTTCTAACAAAAACTGGTCCAAGATCAGATTATTATACGAGGGTCACTATTTATATTTCGGGAATTGGCAACACTGTTGTCATGTGAGTCCATCTGACGGTTCCATTGTAAAGTTTGACTTTTTTGACGATATACGTATTCAGAACATTTTGTCGCACGGAGGCTATTTCTTTATTTTATATTTAGTTGAAAGCTTCGTCTCGGCAAAAAAGGAACTGAATCGTAAACATTTTCGTGCGATAATTTTTTAAGATTTTCCACGTGGATTATCACAACAATAGTGCATCAATCAACTTTCAGAGTACTTCACACTTCGAATCACACCGGTTATGGGTTCTATGGGGATATCGCGCTGAATAAGTTTGTTGGACAAGTAAAGTGGGGCATCGATGATGACTCGCAACAATTTATTCTGGAACCTCTCGATGATATCTATATTAGATTTGTTAGTAATACCCCACATTTTAATGAACCATAGGTCCAGAGGAGCCTAAGTATTGCCTTATACAGCAAAACCTTGTTATCTAACGATAATTTAGATTTACGACCTATCAGAGAATACATTTAGTTTAACCTCAAGCTGTTTGCGTTTTGTGATTATATGTTTTTTCCATGTCAAACGTCGATTAAAATACATTTTCAGATATTTAAAGTTATCTGCTTGCGGAAGTTCGTGATTATTCAATTTTACTGCGGGACATGTTCTTCTACAAAGTGTGAATGTCACATGGGTAGCTTTTGTCTCATTTGCTTTGATACGTCACGTTTTCAACCACAATTCGACTTTCTTAAGATGAAGTTGGAGTTTTCTAACTACATGAATTGAATTTCAAATTGCTCTCACTTCCACCGTATTCGCCAGATTTGGTTTCCATCGACTATTTGTTCGCAGATCCCAAAAAAATATTCACCCGTAAGAAATTTCGCTAGAATCAAGAGATTATCACAGAAATTGAGGGAAAAGATAAATCGTTTATCAAAAGTGGTACTAAAATGTTAGAGCAACGCCGGAATGATGGTGCGACTCTTGATGGAGATTACATCGATGAATACAGAGAATTTTGAACAAAAAAAACGCGTTTTCTTTGTTACGCCCGGGTAGTGGAGTCAATAATCAGCAATACAGTAAACAGCTTGTTTTATTTGACTTGCAATAGTTCGAAAGTTGGCAAATAACGTATGTCGGTGTACGGGCCGCGAATTTCCGGAAAAGTAATATATAACTACGTCCCTGGATCATTCTTCGCCGACAATGGACGGCACATAGGTACGTCGCGATCCCGGTTCCAGATAAAGCCGAAGCAAGAAAACAGGCTATTTTCATTTCCTTTAGCTACGCTTACAACTCGGACAAAGGGGGTCGAATTTTCTAGATTTGGCCGGTCACAATGGCACAACAATCGATCCCAGCTCCCGATAAACATGACTTCATTACTCGATAACGTGCCTTTCCGATACGGTCATCAATTTTCCGGCCAGGGGAAACTCACGGCCGGCGTACGCCTCGGCCGCCCCCGGATCCCCCCCCCCATCCTCCACGCTGTCTGCAACGGCATCAGGAAATCGTCCAGTTTTTCGTACAATAGATGCGCCGATACCTGCCTTGATGCAATTACGAAATGAGCTGATGCTTTCACCGGAATATTGTGTCATTGACGTTAAACGCTCTCAATTACGTCCGAAGAAATAAAAAAAGAATAAAAATCGATATATCATCAGACAATTTAATCTACCACTGAAGTTTATGTCTTTTGTGTATGGACAGGGGAATTTTTACAAGAAGAAGGAACTAAAAACAATATATCCATTATATTTTACGAGGAAATGATGGATTCTGATCCCTGAAAACTTTAAACAAATAATTCTTTTATCAATACATTTTTACTAGTCGTTTTCACAATAACTTAAAAACTATATGTCTAGGAAAACCTATTGGTACACACATAACAATGTTTTGTGTGTTCGAATCATTAGGAAAGAAGAGAAAAACATTTTTTTCTTTATTAATTACATCTTTTTCATTATTTACACCTAAGATCGATCACATTATTATGTACCCTAATGTGGAATATCATTGCTTAGCCAATATGAAATTCCCAGTTATAATTTCAATATTTTTAAAATTATTAACATCTACATTGCTCTTTGTTTTAATCTATATTGATAATTAAATTGAAATACGTAATATGTGTAAATTCACAGATCATTTCCCTTAACTTATCGGAAAGAAAATATGGCTATAAAAAGTTAAATATTGGAATAAGCAATATAAAAAGTATAAATATAATATTTTTTCAAGGGATAAATACGAATGGGTCTTCAAATTTATGTTGATGGGAATCAGGCAGTATAAAAAATACTAACCAAGTGTATTCGTGGTAATATTGCAAGCAAGTTACATATAGTCTATTAAAAGTTTTTTTGTGCATACGTCATCAAGATCAGACAATATTTTCATTCTCATTCTGTTCTAGTTAAAAAGAGACACAACGTTGTCTGATTAGCTCGAACGCGTAAACGAACGAGCCTGTCAAAGTCGTTCAGTTGTCAGACGTATGCAAAACTCGTGAAAGCAATAGTGATAAGAGGTTACCAATTAAATGACGTATGTACAAAATAACTTGAAAATGAATATATTATGAACATTACATATTATATGTATATATATATATATATATATATATATATATATATATATATATATATATATATATATATATATATATATATATATATATATAGGCCATATATTTTTATTACAGCTTTTTCGTTATATTATCTAAAAATTCCTATTAAGATATGACGTCAAGAAATAGGGGAACACGATTCTAAACTCTTTCTTCTAAAAAAGTTCTTTAAAACGACTAATTGGGTGCAACATCCTGAGAGAAGACAATCTAATAAGCAAAATGATAATTGCTGCTTGTTCTGATGAATAAAAAAAATTAAATAGGATATCAAAAGGCAATATAGTTATATATAATAACATAATATACATAAGATTTAAGTAAAATATTTTACTAAAATTCTGATCTTTATACCTTTCACATCTTTTTAATTTGTAAAGTGTTCTCTCCCCTATTTCTTATTTTTCCTGTTAAAGTTATTTTCGTTTTTTTTTCACTTTCACTCCTTATATTGTTACCTACCTTTGTTACCATTAACTATTTTTTAATATCTCTCTATAGTTTTGCCATTCGCCCTCTCTTTCTTAATTTTGTTTTGCTTTTTGCAGTGAAGCTAGTAAAAGCAGGAACAATGAATAAAAACCTGAGGCAAATAATAGAACAATAATTCCGAAAGCATATTAACAGTAACAATGAAAAAATGAGAACCAAAAAATAGGTTATTAAAATTGTTCTTTTTTTTAATTTTTGAAATCACCCATATGACATTCACCCATTGTAGAAGAACAGGTCCCTCAGTAAAGTTGAATAATCATGAACTTCCGCAAGCAGACAACGTTAAATATCCGGCAATGTATTTTGATAGACGTTTGATATAGAAAAACATATAGTGACGAAACGCTTGGGCTTAAACTAAACCAAATGTATTGGCTGATAGGGCTTAAATCTAAATGATCATTAGATAACAAGGTTTTGCTACATAAGTCAATGCTTAAGCCCATTGAGAACTCTGGTATTGAACTGTGGGTTACTACTAAAAAATCTAATATAGATACCTTCCAGAGGTTCCAAAATAAAGTGTTCATGCCTCATATTACGTGTCCAACAATCTGATTCAACGCGATATCCTCTTAGAACCTATAACGAGTGTAATTCGAAGTACTAGTGCGAAACTGCGTACTTTGAAAAACTATTAGTACATTCCAATGCACTCGCCAAACAGTTAAATGTGCGCGATGATAGTGAAGTGCATAGGCTCAAACGCAGACTACTATACGAACTGATTAATAGACACATAGAGTGAGGTTTAATAATCTGTAGAAGTTAGAATAGTCTTTAGAATAAGTTAGGATAGATTTTGTAAGTTAGAATAGTATCTAGAATAAGATTTAGATTATAAGTTGTACAGCAGGTCACTTACTGAAGTGATCTTCTGCATGTTAGAATGTTTATATTATATAACGGAAATCATATAATAATACTGATTATCCACGGGCAGATTGTTGACGTTCTAAGTGATTAATAAAAAAAGATTGAAATCCATGCAAATAATTGGTATAACAGTTTCTGATTAATATATTGCATGTGTAATGTAAGCCCAAGTAATAGATTGTAAATATAAATAAAATTTCACGCCTCGCTGTCATTCCCGACATCTCATCACCAATGGTAACATTTTCATTCTGAAGCAATTCGTCCACCGACTCTGTCAGCGGCACACAAAGGGACAAGCAACCGCGAAGACATCTTACGACCTTTAAATAATTGCATATCCTGATTTGCGACGTCATTTACGAGGCATTGTTTTAAATAAGTTGCGACAATGTAACTTCCATGTGTCATTGTCGAGGATCGATTTATCGGCCGATAAATGTCAACAGACCGGCATTTTTACGTCCCGTTAGTTCCCCATTCTGATCTGTCACTGTGTATTAACGACCTAAAGGGACAAATTAAGTATTGCAATACATTTAAGTATCAGCAATACATTTTTCATAATATAATTTGATATTAATACATTTCTGTCATATAGATTCAATATTTGTGTTCTCACTCGACACTTGTTCTGTTATTCTATTTCCCCAGATCCCAGGGTTTGGTCCTTTTTAGTCTGCGAAAAATGTGTTATTCATCTAGTAGTTGTAATGCCTACTGTCTTTATACATATGTAACCTTGTTTCGTGTATCCCAGCGTGACGTTTAATTTCTTTTTCGGATATATGGATATTCCTAAGTTGCCTTGCTGATGAAAATTGTTTTCCTGTTTTTATGTACAGCTTCACTGTGGAATACCATTTAGCCATATTGATTTTAGTACATGACTATAAATAGCAATCTTATATACTGACATAATGATATCTTATAATCTTGTGTACTGATGATTTTGATCTAACACATAAACCATAAAATTGATCCAAATCACAATCCAAGACAATCACAAACCAAGACATCGTCTCTCGCATAACATGCAAGAATGTCTTCATACATATTGGATTGATTTTAACAACAATTGGGTGGATAAATCAAAAAGGATCATAGAAGAAGCTATTGAGATACTTTATTACTGTAGAAGAGTTTTGTTATTTGATATTTATGTTTGTTTTGGCTTCTTCTTTCTTCGTGTCTTGATAAGACTCGTGTGGTTCTTCTATTTTACAAATGTATAGGAGTTCTGAAAATAAGTCCCCTCCTTATGTGGATATTCCTCGTATAAACTGCATATATTAATTGGTAATCTGGATAAGGATAGAGTGGATGAGGGTGTGCTACACAAGTCTCGTCTTCTTCGTTTTTGGACCAGCTTATGTTAATTTAGATAATATTGTTTATTTATTGAACGCTTTGTTTTGATAAGATGTAGCCTATTTTCACTAGATCTAAGGACAATATTCTCCGCTAATGCGATTTCTGTTTGAGCAACAACAATCAGAGCTACCTCATCGGCAAGTTAAATTAATTTTACTCCATTTCCAGATGGAGAAGATTGTCGTGCATGATTCTTTCACGATTTTCAAAGACTTCCTACCTTTTTTAAGCAGCAATAAATAATCTCTCTTTCTTTCTTTCAGGAAACAGGTAGGATATAATATGGTTTAGGTGTCTTTTCAATTTTTAGTCTATGACTAGTTCGATTACTGAAAAATTAAAAAATCTAGAACTACTATCACAGGCATGTGTTAGTAAAAGATGATTAATTACTTAACAATATTTTAAATGAAATGTATTAGTTTTAAACTTGTTTCTTTTAATTTTAAGCTTTATTGTAAAAAAATCGGTACAAAGTCTTTTATTCAAAGTATTATTCCTCAACAGCCTATAGTCACTAGCCAATAGTCAATAGTCTACTTTTCCCAAGCGTTGTTATGCCGAAGAATAGCATTGGAGTGTTTTTGCTTCATCTTGGCTGGAAACTTCTTTCTCTTTGTTCAAAATCACCAACTTCAATCAAAACCAATATTAACACCTTGATATCGATGGATCATGATTGCCATAAACTTTGCATAGCATTCCATGACCTTCAGTCGCCTTTTTACTTAAGTTGAAATAAAAAAGTGAAACTTCTAGGAAATGCGATTTACTCGCTACAAATTCAGACATTTTTAACGCCCTAAAAAACATTTTTTCACACTTCGACAAAATGACGTACTGTAAAGTAAAGCCGGTGAGTGAAGTGAGGTTGTATTCAATGTAAACTATATATAGCGAAACCATAAAATAGTCACAATAAATACAAGTGTCTATCAACCAAATTAAACGTTTCGACCGTACGTACGTACGCAATAAAAAGCCGAGGGCGCTGCCACCGCGTCTTGGTCGCAGCAATTAAAGCCCTTGATTGAATCGCCCTACCTACCGCCAACGCCGTTCCGAATGGTCCTTCGAGCTTAATCAATTCGCATTCACGTTTTAATCACATTAGACCGAAATAAACGGGTTTTAGTGGCGGGTAAGGGGTACGGTGCGGCGACCGAAGCGACGGGAGGGGAACCGAGCCGGAGACCACTTCCGTTTTTAATTACACGTAAAAATATATGACGTTTCTCTTAATCTCAATCTCAAGTAGCCACATAATTGTGTACTTTCAATATTAAATATATATGGAAAGGTTTACATCACAGATAGTGCCTGATTAGCCGAATTATTGCTTATTTTGATCGAGGTTATTATACATATTGCGAACAAAACATTTCCAAAGATAATGCTAGAAATTCTACGGTTGTGTTCTACAGAGTGACACGGCATGATTAAGAGAGCCTTGAAAATTAGTTCACTATCATTGGTACGAGCATCGATCTACAATTATTGCTTCCAAAACTTCACAATAATAACAGATCAGTTGAAAAGTCCGCGCCCTGACACATAGATGGCGCTACTAAAATTAAATCCATAAGTTTTTAGTTAGCCCTAAGCCTCAAAAGATGCCTGTATAAACTTGACAGTTGTCGGATCGTTAGTTTGTGAATTATAGCATTTCTAGTGAAGCAACTTTTGCTATTGTGAAAAAAATGGATAAAAAGGAATTTCGCGTGTTGATGAAATATTGATTTTTGAAGGAAAAAAATACAGTTGAAACAAAACCTTGGCTTGACGGCGAGTTTTCAGCCGCCGGAAAATCAAACCCCGAGGATTGCTATGCTAAGTTTAGACGTGGTGAAATAAGCACCGAAGACGATGAACCCAATGGACGCCAAAAGAGGTTATTACCGACGAAAACGTTAAAAAAATCCACGAAATTGAATGAAATAGAAGACACTCTAAAGATATCTACTGAACATGTACATCATATCATTCACGAATACTTGGGTATGAGAAAGCTATCTGCAAAGTGGGTGCCGCGCGAGCTCACTTTTGACCAAAAACAACGACGAGTTGATGATTCGGAGCAGCGTTTGAAGATGAACAAGCGTAATAAACCCGAGTTTTTGCGTCGATATATGACAATGGATGAAACATTCCATCAAAACAGTCGGCTGGCAAAAAAGAAATCGTCCTACAAAAATGGTATCGAAAAAGTGAAATTATGATCAAAAAAATCGAATTATCACTACATAGTATAAAACAAAGTCGCCTTTTCTGTCCCTATATCCCTATGTGCGCTTAAATCTTTAAAACTACGCAACGGATTTTGATGCGGTTTTTTTCAATAGATAGAGTGATTCAAGAGGAAGGCTTATTTGTATAATACATGCATAATATACTAAGGCAACATTGCTAATTTTAGACGTTTCTTTTCTAACGTGATGTCGTAAATTAACCTATTTTTTTAGGCTTATTTAGCAATTAGCAAAAACGCTGCCTAACCCTACGAGTTAGATCAAATTAATGTACCATTGTACACCATAAAAAGGTCTACAAAAAAGTCCGCGATGGTATATGTTTATCTTTTAGGGATAACCCACATTAACCATTTTTATTGTTTACTTTTTACGTGAGAAAATGGCTTATTTACGAAGCTATTTTAAGCAATACGGCATTAATCCTTATCGAATTAAGTACCTTAAATACAGTGTGCAATTAATATAGATCAATATGGTTCCTTACAGCATGTAAATTAAACAAATATTTTCGGAGATATTACAAATTTAAAATTTGCGTTTAAAAATGTGTAATGTAATAAAAATTGTATGAATTTAGATATTCCAAAGATAGCAGGAAATCTTCATAGTAAGTATAGGGGAAGAGGAATTGTTTTACTCCAAATTTAATGCGTGCAGGCCAAGGGCAGTAATGAATGAACCAAAAATACTGGATCGATTTTAATCATGTTTTCATTGAGTGACATAGGCATATATATTTTATGCCCGTGCAAAGTCGGAGCGGGCCGCTATGTTTTTATATACAACGTTCATATTTTTTCTGTAGTGTATTTAATTTAGTATCAGCATTGCACCCGTGCGAAGCCGGGGCGGGTCGCTAGTTTTGTATAAAAGAACTCATTTTGCCAAAAAAATTTGTTTTATTATGGTAGACCGGGGACTTTAAAATTGATCTGTTATCTGTCTTTGTTTATTTAGAAAATATTTTTAACAAGAAAATAAATCCGCCTTCAAAAAATAAATAAGGTACTCACAAAAAAATTAAAAAATAATCAAACTTAGAAAATATTCGTTGTAATAATTAAATAAACTTAAACAAAAACCCTAATTAACTTATCTGCCACACATATTTTATATTCTACTATATACACACAATTTGGCTTAATACTTACCTAAACTTATCTATCTACTTACAATATTATTTTAACTACTACCAACTGATTACTGTAAAGTCGGTGCCGAACCCAAACAGTTATATTAATTTAGGTTTGTTTTGTAGGTAGGTAATTTAATATATTTTTATACTGTTTGGGTTCGGCAACGACTTCAAATTAGTCAGTTGGTAGTAGTTAAAATAATATTGTAAATAGATAAAAAGGTTTGGGTAGATATTCAGCTAAATTGTGTGTATTTAGTAGAATAAAAAATACGTCTAGTAGATAGGTTAAATCCGGATTTTGTTTATTTTTATTTAGCCATATCCCAGTGGTTGCTTTCAACGATTTAATATAGTGTATCTGATGTCAATGAAAAGAATGCCCTCTAGGACACAAATAGTTTGAAGGAAGCGAATTCCAAAATTTATTAGATAAAAACCCAGTTAAAACTATTAAATAACTTTCAGACAGTTATGGGTTAGTTCAAAACGACAAAATATAGTACAAATACATACAATAATACACGTATCCTTATAATCATATAATCATATTCAAAAATTCAAAAATTAAATAATTCATTCAAAAAATTGAAAATATTATTGAAAATATATAAATTTTCTCAAAAATGCCCTTTTAAAGTGAAAAATGAAGCAGAATACATTGCAAGCAATTGAATAGCTAAATTAAATAAATAACCCATTAAATGTTAACATACGTGAAATATCTGGGAATGCATTTTGATCGACGTTTGACATAGAAAAAAGATATAGTGACAAAACGCAAACAGCTTGGGCTTAAACTAAACCAATGTATTGGCTGATAGGGCGTAAATCTAAATTATCATTAGATAGAAAGGTTTTGCTCTATAAGTCAATACTTAGGCCCATTTGGACATATGCTATTGGACTGTGGGGTACTACTACCAAATCTAACATAGATATCCTTCAGAGGCCCCAGAATAAAGTGTTGCGAGTCATCTTCGATGCCCCATATTAGGTGTCCAACAAACTGATTCAGAGGGATATTCCCTTAGAACCCATAACGAGTGTGAAGTGTTAGTGCGAAGTACTCCGAAAGACATAGTGCATCCCAATGTACTCGCTAAACAATTAAATGTGCGCGATGATAATGTAGTGGATTGGACCAAACCCAAACTACCATACGAACTGATTAATAGACATATAGAGTGATATTTCATAATCTCTAGAATAATTTAGAATAGCCTTCAGAATAAGTTAGAATAGTATCTAGACTAAGATTTAGATTATAAGTTGTACAACTATACTTACTGAAGTGATCTTCTACATGTCAGGATGGTTATGTTACATAAGGGAATTCATATAATAATACTTATTGCCCACGGACATATTGTTGACGTTTTAAGAGATTAATAAAAAGATGTTAATATGTCTACTTCTTCTATATACTTATATAAGTACAACGAATCAGGAACACGTATAAAAAGAAAAAGAAAATAACGAGCCGAACAATCATTACAAATTACGACAATGGCGATGTAACTAGTACGTTTTCTATTCGGAAACGCTGAATGGCGAAGACGGAAAATGCTTCGGAAAAAAAACGCGACATTGTACCGGCCCTTTCGAGACATTGTCGACATGGAAGTGGACTCGAAAACTCCGATTTCCCCGGCACAAAACCGTCTCCGCAGGAACGAACGCCGCCCGAGGCATTACTGGACCAGCTTTGTTGCCTTTTCTGGTTATTTCGGAGGCCGGCATTGTTACTACGTTTAACCACAGCGATTTCTTTGTGCGTCCGATAAAAGGAAAATACGCATTACGCGATTTATTATCAAGAAGTTGTAAGAAATCAAATACGAGGGTCACTATTTATATTTCGGGAATTGGCAACATTATTGTCATGTGAATCCACGGTTCCACCGTAAAGTTTATCATTTTTGACTAGGCATCCCTAAGCATTAGTTCCACCAGCATATATGCGATTATGCATGAAAACTTAGCTGTGC
Organism: Rhynchophorus ferrugineus; assembly: GCF_030347505.1. Lineage (NCBI taxonomy): Eukaryota > Metazoa > Arthropoda > Insecta > Coleoptera > Curculionidae > Rhynchophorus > Rhynchophorus ferrugineus. Next base: position 4,007,326 of record NW_027472588.1, read on the forward strand.
GAAAGTTATGTTCACGTTGGATCCCACACAATTTGGCAATCGCTCAAAAAAGGCTCGCGTCGATTGATGTAAAGAAATGCTTAAGAAATTCAATCGCGGTGCTTCGAAAGACGTTTATAAAGTCGCGTCATATTGCAACAATGCCTAGTTCTAGAGGTTCGTAGAACAGTAAAATCTTATTTGTACAGAACCAGTTGTTTGCCAGAAGTCTTAGGTGAAATAAGGAAAACAAACAAGAGACGCCGGATGGTTCTTCATCATGACAATGCGAGCTCTCACACATCGGCTCAAACAACAAACTATTTGAGCACTCAAAACATCGAATTGATGGCTTATCCGCCGTACATCCCTGAATTGGCACTCAATGACTTCTTTTTGTTCCCAACCGTGAAGAATAAACTGCGTGGTCAACGACTTTCATCGCCCGAAGAAGCTATTGAAGCGTTCAAAAATCGTGGGACCAAGACGTGGGTATTATCAATTAAGGATAAAAAATAGATATAAGGAATAGATATTAAAATTTTTACAAAAGTCACAGGTATAACTCCAAAGATGGACAGAATGAGAAGTAAAGATATAAGAAAATATATTAATATTGAATCAGGGGGAAATTATATAAAAAGGAGACAGCACAGTTAGTGGGGATATTTACAGAATGTGGAGGATACAACATGGGTAAATAAAATCTAGGAATCCTAGGATGGAGACGGAGAGCTGAAGCACGACGTAAAAACCCTTAGATGAATGAATGTATGAGGGAGATACTTCAGAAGAGAGGAAACACCTCGGACCGAAGCAAGAAGCATAACACACTTACATCATTTAATGTTATTTTCACTTAAAAGTTTTTTTAAATTATGTATTTTGTGTAGGTATCATTAGTTTCTATTGTTGCTACTGTTTTTTCTTATTACTTTCTGTTGTGGGAAATATAGAAAGAATTAAGGTAGTTAAGATAGCTATAAAAGGATATATTTGTAAAGATTAATATAGTATGGTAGCGAGCGCTACCACGCTTTAGGCCACCATGCATTCATCTACAGCAAGTTCAAAGGTTGGCAACGCCGGTGGATTGGTACCATGCGGTTTCCGACTATAAAAGACCACCACGACGACGTCTCGCTCTCTTTTCTGTTCTCTACCCCCTTCTAACTCTACCACTTCCACAGCGCTACCGTACTTCCTTTACCTAACCTCATATCCTGTCCATTCTCCCATCGACCACATGTATCAGTTTAAATCGAAATAAGCAAGTATTTCTTCAACCAGTGTTTTTAGTTCTCGTGCAAATTCCTTCCCAAAATAATAGTGAGTGTTCGGACAAACAGTCGCATCGACAGGCACACATTCATACCGACCAGACGAACATTCCTACAGTATAATATCTTTTAGGGTAAATAAATAATAGTTTAAATAAAACACATTGTACCAATTACTCCGACTAAAGCTTCATATTTACAAAAAATCCCTTGAAATGGGAACAGGTAAATAAAAAGTAAAATCTTTGCCATATCTCAGAGATTTATTTCATTTTTGATTCCTTATTCGATCTCAATTCAAGAGAAAATATATCGTGTTGTAACCACTATGAATTCGCAACCTCTGTCTGAATAAGATTCATGTGTGAGAATCTTAGACACTTTAGAGCGAACTATAAGAAATCCAACTAAATATTATTGAAAATATATTGACGCATGTTCACAAAAATAATATCTTTAGCCATCTGGAATTGTTTATTACATTACATGCTTATATTATTAATTTATAAAATTAATACATTGTTATTGTTCTGTTACATTTTCATTAAAACATAAGCAGGATAAGTGTAGATTAGTTAACCCCTTAGTTCGTTGTAGTTACATCAATATGTATACCTTAACCTAAATTAAATTAAACTGGTTGCGCTAAAATTAACGGGATAAAGGGTACTATATAAGTTCGTGTGGTTTGGTTCGCTTAATTTTTCTGATTTCCTGCGTTGTTTCTAGTAGCTATGTTGCATCCATGTTGCTCTGATTTATTAACCTTGTTTCATGTTTTCAAGCGAAATATTGGTGTAATTTCGAAGTTATCGTGCAGTTCTTTGCTGTTCTTTTATTATTATTTATTATGCTTATGAAAGTAAAAACTATGTATAACTATATTCTTAGAAGTAGCACAAGCCTTCGATAAAATATGGCATGTTTCTCTTGTTCATAAGGTACAGAAAATTACGAGTACCAAAGAAACACACTAAACCATTACGATTTTGCATTAGAGCTAGAATGTTTAGAACAAGGGGAAGCCTACTCTACAATAAAAGAAGCTAAACCAGGTGCACCATATGGAAGTGTATTGGGGCCAATCCTTTACCTACTCTACCATGTGATCTACTCGTAATATGAGGATGACGTAATTATAGGGATGTTCCACGAAAAGTAATATAAATGCAATACAACTTTTCTAGAACAAAGTCGTCGGAGGTATTGTGTGTCGCCATTATCTACTGCAGGACAGGGTTACTTACAGAAAAGTAGGAGACTGCACTCTCATGTCAATACAAAGTAATACAACTCTTGGATAACACCAAAATATTACACAGACTTAAAAGAATCAAACAAAAATCTTGTATAGTGTATTAAGCAGCAATGTTAGTACATAAATATAATCAGAGTTTATAATAGGGCCGTTGTGTCCTCCTAGATAAAATAATATACCTAGGTTTGAGTTATTGTAAATATATATTGTAGGTTAGTCGACAAGGACTAGTAACAATGTAATAAATAAATATTAGAAAAAATTATCATCTATATGTTCATTTATTTTGCTATCCCTTGTTAGTTAATAGAAAATTTCCTTCTTGTTTGTTTCCCTTACCATTTTATCTATACATATAGCATTTTCTATGTTCTAGATCACTATATCTACTTTACTTTTCATTCTATTTTTTGCTCTTTCGTTTTACATACATATTTATAAAAATTCACAGAAACAATTATATTAAAAAATAATAAGTTAATAATAATAAAGGTGGTCAAGGAGTTTTAACTCAATAATCACATTCTTTCAAGTCGAAACAAGACCACCTAATATTCCTGTGAATTTCGTTTGATAAAATAATTCAGAACTTGAAATATACACGCGATTTTTCCTGTGGGTGGTGTCTTGTGTAGTGTCTTTTATCTTCACTACACTGTTTATATCACAACAACAAAAGAGACAGTAGATGCAACATTTGCAGACGACACAGTTATCATAGCAAAATATATATCTCTGTCTAAGGCTATAGAAAATGTCTACAAATGGACATCTAGAAAATACAGCTTAATAGCTGCTAAATAGCAAAAACCTAACTATATCGCTTGACGACTTCCCGATACCTTAACCAGAATTAGTTTAATAACTCTGCCTCCATCTCGATGATGACTAGTAATCCAAGGCAGCCAAAACAAAGATTTATGATTAATTACCAATCCTTGTCGCTATGTATCAATGAAGAGCTGTACAATGACCTGGAAATCAAATGGATCTACGAGATGATTCGAGATTTTACCTTAAAATATGAAAAAAGGTTGCAAAATCATAGAAACGTGGAAACAATATAGATACTGAATAATACGCAGTAAATCAGAAGATTGAAACGAAGTAAACCACACAAACTTGCACAGTGTACAAGTGTATTCTTAGCTTTAGCTTAAGTGCATTTCGTCGTACATTCTTAAGACGAACTTCAGATATTGATAAAATATTGCTTTTTGAAGGGAAAAAATACAGTGGCTTGATGCCGAGTTTTTAGACACTGCCCTACGAAAATCAACCGACAAGGATTGATATGCTAAGTTTAGACGTGCTGAAATGAGCACCGAAGACGGTGAACGCAGTGAACGACCAAAAGAGGTTGTTACCGACGAAAATATTTTAAAAATTCCCAACATGATTTTGAATGACCGTAAATTGAAATTGAATTAAGTGGCAGACACTCTAAAGATATCAAATGAACGTGTACATCATATTACTCACGAATATTTGGGTAAAAATCTGTGCAAAGTGGGTGCGGCGCGAGCTTACTTTAGACCAAAAACGACGAGTTGTTGATTCGGAGCAGTGTTTGGAGATGATCAAGCGTAATAAACCCAAGTTTTTGTATCCATATGTGACAATGGATGAAACGTGGTTCCATCGTTTCACTCCGAAGTCCAATCGACAGTCATTCTAGTGGACGGTATACGATGAACTCGCTCCAAAGCGTGGGAAAACGCAACAGTCGGCTGGCAAGGTTATGGCGTTTGTAATTTGGGATGCGCATGGAATAATTTTCATTGACTATCTCGAAAAAGGAAGAACCATCAACAGCGATTATTACATAGCGTTATTGGACTATTATTGGAAGAACGAAATCGCCGAAAAACGGCCGCATTTGGAGAAAAATAAAGTGCTGCTTTTCCAAGACAATGCATCGTGTCACAAGTCAGTGAAAACGATTGTAAAAATCCATGAACTGGGCTTCGAATTGCTTCATCATCCACCGTATTCTCCAGATCTGGCCCCCAGCGACTATTTCCTGTTCTCAGATCTCAAAAGAATGCTCGCTGGGAAGAAATTTATGTCGAATAAAGAGGTGATCGTCCAATCTGGGGCCTATTTTGAAGCAAAGGCGAAATTGTACTTCAAAAATGGTATCGAAAAGTTGGGAGGTCGCTATAATAAGTGTATCACCCTTGGAGATAATTATGTTGAATAAATAAAAACTAATTTTGCTAAACCATGTGTTTTACTATGGTAGGCCGTGGACTTTTCAATTGATTTGTTAGTAGTAACTTTATTTTTAAATTAAGCTTGCACCAAGCATATCTAATACGAAATACAATAAATTTTAAAAAAATTAGATCACTTTATGTGCTCTAAATTTCACTATATTTTTATTATTTCATTATATTTTTCGTTCTATGAAATTCGTTTGATAAAATAACTCAGAACCTGAAAAAGGCCCGCGAATTTTTTCCCCCAGTAGCCACCTAACGACGAAAAATCACCTCGACGATTGATTCGCGATGCCAAAGCAACGATTCGGCAAAATGCAAGTTTCAACGGCGGAAGGGTGAAGCCGGAGGGAGGGAGGGGTGGACGAGGAGGTATAGGAGGAGGAGGGCGGCACGGCACGTTGAAAACCATTGTCATCGCCGACAATAGGAGCACACCGTCCTCGTATCAAACATTATTATCTGAGCTTCCTCGTCGCTGATGCTGCGAAGTGCTCAAAGAAACGAACGTTTCGAACTTCTACGTCCGCCTTATTAAAAGTTAATTAAGCCGTGCCTCCCAGATACGGTTCGTTGCTCCATATTTACATTTTATTGAGATAAAATCCTACGTTTTATACGTTCACGCATCGATTGGCGAGAATTTAATGAACGTTTTTTTTATATACGTATAATAGCGCCAAAAATGGGTTTTTCCAGTTTGAATTTTCATTTTTGATGTTTATTGTCATGTTTATTGATACCTTTCGTCAATTTCTCTGCAATATTATCAACGATAAAAATTATTTCAAATATTTACACCCATGGAATGATCTATGGAAAGCGTCTGATTGTTGTCTATATTAATTTTCGCTCAGCTTTCGACTGTATATCCTGGCAATCACCATTAGCTGTGTTCCATGATTTGAAAGTTAATTTGTGATCCTTAGCAGTGTTCAACAAAGAAATGCCGTCTCTGTGGTGTTTTTGAACATGTAGATATAGTACAATACCCCCCCTGAAACTAGTGCGATCCGAAGTGGCAGTGTAAAGTACCCTGAAAGATTGTGAGTGCACCGGAATGAACTCGCCAAATAATTAAATATGCACATGTCAGTGAAGTGCGTAGGTTAAAACGTTTACTACCATCCAATCTGATTAATATATACATAAAACAGTTTTTACAATAATACAGAAAATAATAATTAACATAGTTTGTAAGTTTATCCAGCAGATTACTTGTTGAAATCAATCTTCTATATGTTATTGTTTAGCATAAATCTCACCAAAAACTTATTGCCCATTGGGCAAATTGTGGAAAGCTATTAGTGTAATAAAATAACAGAGAATAACATAGTTCGCACTACTAAGTCACATGGTTTGAAAGTTAATGAAGAAAATATCAAAGTATTGACAACTGATGGATAGCCTAGTGTTGCAAATGTCTTTAGGAAGTCAAGTTAGAGCAATGCAATGAAGGTTTCAATGAATTCCTGTATTTATAGGGAGAAGAAAGTAGTATCTACCGGCCAAACTTTTCTTTCTCCAATAAGATGTATATAGAAGAGAGGAAACATCACAATTAATACTAAAATATGCGATTGAAATGCTTATTTTACCAATTCTTCTGTATGGCTTCTAAACTTGGGCATTGTCACATCCTGAGATCTAGAAAATTGACGTCCTAAAGTCTTTCAAGTGCAATGCCTAAGACATATTTCGTCAAAATCGTATTAAAGACGAAATTATTTGTTTAAGGTGCTATAATCAGTGCACAGTGGAGGAATACATTCAAAGGCCCAGGTTATATAGTCTATTCAAAGTTTTTTTGTACATACGTCATCAAAATGTTTAACATATTGCCTGCTGAAATTTGATAATTCATTTCCGAATCTGACAATATTTTTCTTCTCCTTTTATTTAGTTAAAAAGAGAGACAATGCTGTCTGATTAGTTCTGTATAATTAACTGTAGTTTTTATAAGTATTATAATTTTTTTTTAAATGAATTATATTTGGTAACATTTTTGTTCAATTATTTTATTTAGATTAGAATAATGTTGTATATCAAAGCCCACCTGAACTAAAACTCAGAGTTTTTTTTTTTTTTATTATTACTCTTCGTGAGTCCACAATCTGCCCTATTGGCAATAAGTATTTCTTCTGTTTATATTATATATACATGGCATGTAGAAAATCACTTCATTAAGCAATCTTCTGTATAAAATATTATCTTAATTAATTAGTCTTATTCTAATGCTTATTCTAAACTCTACATATGTCCAGTAATCAGATCAGATGGTGTTAAACGTTTTAGTCTACGCACTTCACTATCACGTCGCATATTTAGCTGATTAGCGAGTACATTGGGATGCACTGACACTCTTTCGAAGTACTTCACACAAACACGTTGGATTACACTCGTTATAGGTTCTAGAGGAATATCGCGTTGTATCACTTTATTTGAAATATAGTACGGAGCATCAACAATGGCACGCAACACCTTATTTTGGAACCGTTGAATGATGGATATATTGGATTTGCTAGCGGTACCCCATAGTTGAATTCCATATGTCCAAATGGGCTTGAGTATAGACTCATACAGCAATACCTTGTTATCTAATGATAACTTGGATTTGCGCCCAATGAGCCAATACATTTGATATAATTTTAGTCCTAGTTGTTTCCGTTTAGAGAGTATGTGCTTCTTCCAGGTTAGGCGTCGATCTAAATGCATACCAAGATATTTAACATGGTCTGCTTGGGGGAGTTGGCGATGATTGATATTTACTGGTGGACATGTTCTTCTACGCAGGGTAAGCGTTATATGCGTGGATTTTGATTCATTGGCTTTAATGCGCCATGTCTTCAACCATAATTGTATTTGCTCCAGGTGGGTTTGTAGGTTTATTGATGCTGTGACTGGATCTTCATGGGATGCTAAGATTGCTGTATCGTCTGCATATGTTGCCACAGTAGTTATTTTTGTGGTGGGCAGATCAGCCGTATACAGAAGATACAGTACTGGACCCAGTACACTACCTTGCGGAACTCCTGAATATATGGGATTTAATTCGGTATGTTCATCGCCTTGATTTACAATAAAATGTCTGTCAGTGAGATACGATTTTAGTAGCTGATAGTCCGGATGAGGGAGAAGTTTCTTTAGTTTAACCTGCAAGCCCGTATGCCATACTTTGTCAAAAGCCTGAGATATGTCTAGGAAAGCAGCCGAACAATATCTTTTGGCATTTAGGTCAGCATTTATTTGGTTTACAAGTCTATGCACTTGTTCTATAGTCCCATGCTTATTGCGAAAGCCAAACTGATGTTCTGGAATAATTTTTCTTTTTTCTATTATATAGTTTAGTTTTTTTATGTATAACTTCTCGAAAACTTTCGAGATTATTGGTAATAAACTTATAGGTCGGTAGGAGGTCACATCTTCTGGTATTTTTCCTGGTTTAAGTATCATTAATATTTTAGCTACTTTCCAGATACTAGGGAAGTAATTAATTCGTAGCATAGCATTAAATATATATGTTAATAGTTTTATAGCCTTTTCTGATAGTTCTTTTAAAATTTTGCCAGTAATTAAGTCATAACCAGGAGCTTTTTTAATATTAATCTCTCTCATTATTGTATGTTTAACTTTTTTGACCGTTAATTTCTCGTGCGGTAAATCCATTTGAAATGGCGAATCTAGAAAGCTAGTAATTTTATTTTCGTCATCTTTATGTAGCTGAGACTGGAAAGGTTTAAAAACATTTTTTAAGTGTTTTGAGAAAATGTCGGCCTTCTCTTTATTGCTTCTCGCCCAATTATTTTCGCTTGTTTTAATAGGTGCGTTATGCTGCTGGGATCTCCTAAGCTTTTTAGTTGCTTTCCACAACGAATAGTCTGTAGCCTCAGTTGATGTCAAGTTTTCTAGGTATTCTTGAATGCCTTGGTTCTGTTCGATTTGGATTAGATCTCTCAGCTCTTTTATGGCCCTATTAAATTTTCTTTTATTCTCTTCAGTCCTTTGCTGTTGCCAATTTCGTCGTAACCTTCTTTTTTCTGCTATCTTTTTCTGTATTGTACATGATATATGTGTATTTTTTCTTGGAAATGTTTCAATGTTGGGAGTCGCGGAATATGCTGCCTCCTGTATATTTTTTGTAAGATTTATTGCTGCTATTTCTATATCCATTTCAGTTTGTAACGGTAAGTTTAGAGAGATATTTTGGTCTAAGTTTTCTCTAAATGAGGGCCAGTTAGTTCTATTATTGCACAGAGAAGGGGGTTTATCTTTGATGGTAATTTTTGAAGAAATTGTTACTATTATTGGTGAATGATCAGAAGACAGGTCGAAACATGATTCTGCCTGACACTTTATTGGATCAATATTTTTTGTAATACAGAAATCTATTGTATCTGGTTTTTTATTTCTGTCTGAAGGCCAATATGTTGGTTCACCAGTAGAGATATGTTGTAAGTTATCTATCCTTATGGCTTTGAGCAGTTCTCTACCTTTTGAGGTTATTATTCTTGAACCCCACATTAAATGTTTTGCATTATAATCTCCTCCTGCTATAAATCTATTACCTAGCGTACGGAAGAATTCTTGAAATTGTTCTGCCTTGTTGTTATGTTTGGGTGGGCAATAAATCGCAGAAATTGTTAATGGTCCATGGGCTTCCTCTATGGTTATACTGGTGGCTTGCAGGTAGTCTTTGCGGAATTTTTCTTTTTCGAAATGCTTTATATCATCTCGAATTATTATGGCTGTACCTCCATGTGCTTTATCATCAGGGTGATTTGTATGATAAAGCTTATATTTAGGAACTTTCAAATAATTTTTGTCCGTAAAGTGTGTTTCGGAAACCATCATAACGTCAATATTTTGTTCAATTACGAACATTTTTAGTTCCCTGGCATGTTGTTGGAGCCCATTGGCATTCCAGACGGCGATTTTGTAGCTATTGGTTTCAGGCATTAGGCAAGTTTGCTTACGACGGTTGTGAGTAGACCAAGCATCGTACTCATTTGATCCATTAGTTTGGCCATCATATTTTCTAATCTTGAGATGTTGCTAGTTTCAGTAGGTTGAGATATTGTCTCTCGTTTTTGTGCTGAACCATTTTCAACTATTTGGGCATAAGTTATGTCTGGTTGACTTGTTCTGGTGGGTAGTGGTAGATTGGTAGTAGTGGATTGTTTTTGTTGATGCCTTTTTTCCCTTAAGGCAGGATAGAGTTTCTGCTGTAGTTGCTTGTGAACTGCGCAACCCTTGTAGTTCGCTGGATGATTTCCGTTACAGTTGACACATTTCACTTTTTCATCGCGAACTTTACGAGTACAATCTCCTGTCTTATGTTCTCCTGCACATTTTACGCATCTATATGATTTGCGACAGTAAGTCTTTGTGTGCCCGTGCGCTTGACACCTTGTGCATTGTGGTATAATTCTTTTTATATGTGGTGGTTCGCATTTAATAATATTATTTTCCAATTTGGTGATTTCATACACCGCCTTATTGTTTCCATTAGGTTTTATGTCTATATAAAACATAGGCAGAGGTTTTTTTGTCGTGTGATGTCGTATATTGTGAATATTTACGACCTCGTGGCCTTTTTCAGCTAGTGCTACCTTGATGGTGTTAAAGTCCGTCCCGTGATGTAATCCTTTTAATACGAATTTAAATGTTCTCTCGGATTTTGGCCTGAATGTATGGTATTGGGTGTTTCTTTCATCTAATTCTTTTATAAGAACTTTAAAGTGATCCGCTTCGAACAATTGGATTTTAATTGTTTCATAGCTCACTGTTTTAATTGTGTAGTTCGTAGTAATGGTTTTTAATAAATCATGGATGTTTTTTATTATTCCTACCTTATAGACTGTTATTGGTGGTGGTTTGGGAACAACTTTTTCAGGGCTTGGTTGTATGTTCTCTTCAATTTCTTCCGACAGGTTGCTAAAACTGTTTTTTGTCTCTATCGGTTTCTGCAACCAATAGTCACTGATTCTTGTTTGTTTCCTCGCGATTTCTTCTTCTGGACTTCTCAATCGTTTTTTGTTAACGACTGTAGTCCATTCTGATGGTGGAGTTTGCGTTATTGCTGTTTGTTCTAATCTTATATCAAAGTGTGCAGGTGATTTGGTTGAATCGCTATTGTTTGCCATTTTTTAATTTTTAATGTTTTATTTAATTTACTTCCAGAGGATAAAAAAAATAAAATAAATACATTGTTTATTTCACGCACTTCATTTTTCACTTACGTTATTTTAGCACTAGTTTTTTACTATAAATACAATAAATGAATTTCAAAAGGACTGTTGTAAAATAAGATGAAATTATTTTAAACACTAATAAAAATGAGATGCAGTCCTTTTGTCTGGTCAGGTAAACACGTATTCACTACACTTTAGGTCCACTGAGAGAAAACTCAGAGTTGATGCGACAACATTGTGACGATTTGACGTCACAAATTTAGATGACGTATATACAAAATAACTTTGGATAGACTATAGTACTTTGGACATGTCTGTCGAATAAAAAGTGAAGTAATTCCTCACAGACCTCATTTTATTGAACTTTATTTTAACCTAATTACAACATCTTGGTCTAATGGACATCCTTCAGACATCTCTCTGTAGAACATTAGCTACCTGCTAGAATGATAATGTCTGATGATTCATGGGACATATAAGATCATCAGCAGTGATACACTATATCACTTTATATCACTGGGAGATATTGCTGTTTCCCAAAGTACAGCATTCCTAAGATATGTTGTACATATTGGACCCAAAGACCTACCCTGCAAATTAAAGGGAAAATCAGGTTATATATATATATATATATATATATATATATATATATATATATATATATATATATAGATACGATATACTCGTATATTTAGACAGCGGAAGAACTAGCAACCAGTGAAATGAATAACGCATATTGAATATATTAATTAATAACACGAATGATATAAATCATCAACATCATGTCTAGTTATGTGAACTAGGTAAAGAATTTGGCCCAATATATCTGCTTTAATTTCTTTAGTGTTGAGTAGGTTCGATAACATCTCCAGAAACTTGTGGATGCCAAGTCTCTTCGTATGTCATGTCTATGTATGTCAGTATAGGTGTGGGTTCTATTTTCTCTTCATAGGGTTATTAATTGATTGTTCATAAGGCTCTTGGACAATGTTTCAGTGTTAATTTATAAAATTAACTGATGTTTAAGTATTATTTTTTTTCTACAAGTTTTTGATATTCTTTGGGAGCTTGAAAACGATGTATTGATTAATCTATTTAAAGTACATTAAATGTTAATTACAGTTATGTTATTTTATAAAACTTCAGGTCTAGTATATAGTTCAGTTGTCAGTGTTGTTGTATTAAACAGTATCAACAATAATACAGTAATACATCCCTAATTATTAATATTTCTCAGCCTAAACAAAGAATATAATCTTCTCGAAGAAAAAATTTAAAAAAAAATGTTGCAACTCGACTCTATACGCCAGAATAAAACGATTTTTACCTGAAGAGCAAACATATTATTGAAACATACACTAAATAAGATACCAGGCGTACAACTATTCGTGGTGCGTGTTTACTTAGCATTGACTTCTCGTGTTTGTTCGAGCAATTCACGGGACAGTGTCAAAAGGAATAGCCTGTCGACTCCATATCGTGTATATTGAAATTCTGCTTGACACCTACTTGTTTATCTTTCATTGTTTTTTTTTGATATTGTTGTTAGTATTGTGTTTCTAAACGGACAGGATGATTCGTTTAAAATATATTATATATTACTGGATGTTGGAATTGATTCCTAGCCATTTATAAAAGATTTTGTTTTCATATAGCATTCTGTTGTTCTATACTGCTATCAATCCACCTGTTGTCATATTTCAACGTATTTTGGTCGATTGAAAAGTGTGAACTTTAATTTGTAGATCCGGGATACCCGCATCCCGAGTATAATTGAGGGAATTTCGTTGATGAAAATTCGTATTCGTATAATTTTTCAAGAATTATCTAAATTATTGGTAGTTACTGAAGGGTATCTGTATATCCAAATGATAAACAAGTTCATGATTATTCCATTTTACTAAGGGACATGTTCTTCTACAAAGGGTGAATATTACATGGATAGATTTTGTCTCGTTTGCTTTAATATGCTACGTTTTCAATCACAATTCGATTTTGTTTAGATGAAATTGGAGGTTTCTTGTGGCTCATTTCTTGTGGATCGTTGTGTGATGATAAAACCGTTGTATCATCAGCATATGTTTCAACAGTAGTGTTCCTTGAGGTCGGTAGATCAGCTGTTTACAATAGATATAATAAAGGGCCTATAGCACTGCCCTAAGGAACACCTGAATATATTGGTTGTAGGTCAGTTTATTCATCACCTTCTTTGACAATAAAATGTCTGTTTCTAAGGTATGATTTTGGAAGTTGAAAGTGAGTATGAGACGAAAGCATTTACAATTGTGTATGTATTCAAATGTATCTGTTCTGTTGTTCCGTGTTTATTACGGAAGCCCAATTGATTGTCTGGAATAATATTTCTCTATTCTGCGATTATTTTGAGTCCCTTAGTGTATAGTTATTCAAAAAGTCTAGAGATCACAGATAGCAGGCATATAACACGACAAGTGGAGATGTCTTCTGATTTTTTCCCAGGTTTAAGAATCATAATGATTTGAGCCACTTTCCAAGTGCTAAGAAAGTAATTAAGTCTTAGCATGGCATTAAATATGAATGTTATTAATTTGATCTACCTTTCTGAGAGCCCTTTTAAGATCCTTCCAGTAATTACGTCAAAACCAGGAGCTATTTTAGCTTTGATTTCTTTAACTCCAACATAATGATTGAAGATTTTATGGATCAGTTAGAACAATGAAAACAATTAAGATTAAAAAATTAACACTCAACGGCGTTCCATCAAAGCTCCTCTTCCTTTTCCAACATCGGACAACCAAATTTAACACCAAATCAACCAGCACGTACGATGAATATGTAGAGCGCGTCATCGCCAACACCTGAACCATTGTGGCGAATAAAATCCGAGTGTAAAAAAGCCAATGTCATCCCGTTAATTGAAAATCGAAAGCGGGATAATTAAACGGCAGATAGTGGCGGTTCGGAGACCGAGAAACAATGATAGGGCCCCATGCGGTTTCGGTGATTGCTACCGTGGGTATGGGCGCGACTTCACGCTGCGTTCTTTTGACGGCCGGCCTGATACAGCGGATACCGCCCCATAGATCCCACTTTCATCTCGCTCAGGCCCGATTGGGGATGGATTCTTGTTGTTGTTGTCGTTATTGTTATTGTAGAATAAAGCACTATCATTCCTGATTATTGGGCAACCTGATTGAAGATTGAAACGGATACGAAAGTGTATAAGAATGTATTGAAATCGACAAAGATGAGGTATTTGAATAGCTCCGGTGTTTATTAGTTTTTGATGCTTATAAATTAGTTTTAAAAATTTAGGCCACTACCATTACATCTACATAAATTTCAAAGGTTAGCCAGGCTGGTGTATTGGTATCATGCGGCTCCCGGCTATAAAAAAACCACGACGACGACGTCACTCTCTCTCTATCCTCTACCCCCTTGTAACAGTACCATTTCCATAGCGCTTCCGTACTTCCTTTTCCTAACCTAATATCTTGTCCATTCTCCTGTCGAACACATGTATAACTTAAGATCGAAATAAAGAAGTTTTTAGTCATGCGGTGTTTTCTGTTCTCATGCAGATTCCTTCGCAAAAATAATAATAAGTGTTTGGACAAACAATCGCATCGACAGCCACACATTCCGACCGACCAGACAAACATTCCTATAAATGGTGACCTCGACGTGATCGAAGTGCCTCGACACAATCATGGAGGGATAGCGCGAGGAACCCATCACCATTACATGGTCGAGGTTATCCCACGAGATTAGCGCGATGGACGAAGACCACAGAAGCCCATCATTTATAATATCAACGCATGAATAGCCCTGCCACACGAAACCGGACACGTAAGGCACCACAATTATCGGTACCCTAAAACAAATCGGAACGCCCCAAGACGAACTACTCCTTCGATGGCAGCTGATCCTGAAAAACTCCTGACTAAGGTTGGATCCCCATCTTAAGCAGATACTGGGCGATTGATTGCGTTATTGCGGGTGCACTCACACGGCAGCTCCACTAGGAGGGGAATGATGTAGCGACCGCTGCAACCCTTTAGGCCACCACTATTACATCTACACTAAGTGCAAAGGTTAGCAACGCTGGTGGATTGGTACTATGCGGTTCTGGCTATAAAAGACCACCACGATCACGTCTTGGTCTCTTTTCAGACTACTTCTTTTACCTTTTCTAATATCCCATCTATTATCCCGTCTAACACATGTATCATTTGAGAGTGAGTGTTCAGACAAAGAATCGGATCGATAGCCACACATTCCGACCGGCCGGACGAACAATTCCTACAAGGTCATGACTCATAGACGTATCTGTATATCCAAATGATAAACAAGTTCATGATTATTCAATTTTACTTAGGAACATGTTCTTCTACAAAGGGTGAATATTACATGGATAGATTTTGTCTCGTTTGCTTTAATATGCTACGTTTTCAACCACAATTCGATTTTGTTTAGATGAAATTGGAGGTTTCTTGTGGCTCATTTCTTGTGGATCGTTGTGTGATGATAAAACCGTTGTATCATCAGCATATGTTTCAACAGTAGTGTTCCTTGAGGTCGGTAGATCAGCTGTATAAAATAGATATAATAAAGGGCCTATAGCACTGTCCTAAGGAACACCCGAATACATTGGGTGTAGGTCAGTTTATTCATCACCTTCTTTGACAATAAAAGACCACCACGATCACGTCTTGGTCTCTTTTCAGACTACTTCTTTTACCTATTCTAATATCCCATCTATTATCCCGTCTAACACATGTATCATTTGAGAGTGAGTGTTCAGATAAAGAATCGGATCGATAGCCACACATTCCGACCGGCCGGACGAACAATCCCTACAAGGTCATGACTCATAGACGTATCTGTATATCCAAATGATAAACAAGTTCATGATTATTCAATTTTACTTAGGAACATGTTCTTCTACAAAGGGTGAATATTACATGGATAGATTTTGTCTCGTTTGCTTTAATATGCTACGTTTTCAACCACAATTCGATTTTGTTTAGATGAAATTGGAGGTTTCTTGTGGCTCATTTCTTGTGGATCGTTGTGTGATGATAAAACCGTTGTATCATCAGTATATGTTTCAACAGTAGTGTTCCTTGAGGTCGGTAGATCAGCTGTATACAATAGATATAATAAAGGGCCTATAGCACTGTCCTAAGGAACACCCGAATATATTGGGTGTAGGTCAGTTTATTCATCACCTTCTTTGACAATAAAAGACCACCACGATCACGTCTTGGTCTCTTTTCAGACTACTTCTTTTACCTATTCTAATATCCCATCTATTTTCCCGTCTAACACATGTATCATTTGAGAGTGAGTGTTCAGACAAAGAATCGGATCGATAACCACACATTCCGACCGGCCGGACGAACAATTCCTACAAGGTCATGACTCATAGACGTATCTGTATATCCAAATGATAAACAAGTTCATGATTATTCAATTTTACTTAGGAACATGTTCTTCTACAAAGGGTGAATATTACATGGATAGATTTTGTCTCGTTTGCTTTAATATGCTACGTTTTCAACCACAATTCGATTTTGTTTAGATGAAATTGGAGGTTTCTTGTGGCTCATTTCTTGTGGATCGTTGTGTGATGATAAAACCGTTGTATCATCAGTATATGTTTCAACAGTAGTGTTCCTTGAGGTCGGTAGATCAGCTGTATACAATAGATATAATAAAGGGCCTATAGCACTGTCCTAAGGAACACCCGAATACATTGGGTGTAGGTCAGTTTATTCATCACCTTCTTTGACAATAAAAGACCACCACGATCACGTCTTGGTCTCTTTTCAGACTACTTCTTTTACCTATTCTAATATCCCATCTATTATCCCGTCTAACACATGTATCATTTGAGAGTGAGTGTTCAGATAAAGAATCGGATCGATAGCCACACATTCCGACCGGCCGGACGAACAATCCCTACAAGGTCATGACTCATAGACGTATCTGTATATCCAAATGATAAACAAGTTCATGATTATTCAATTTTACTTAGGAACATGTTCTTCTACAAAGGGTGAATATTACATGGATAGATTTTGTCTCGTTTGCTTTAATATGCTACGTTTTCAACCACAATTCGATTTTGTTTAGATGAAATTGGAGGTTTCTTGTGGCTCATTTCTTGTGGATCGTTGTGTGATGATAAAACCGTTGTATCATCAGTATATGTTTCAACAGTAGTGTTCCTTGAGGTCGGTAGATCAGCTGTATACAATAGATATAATAAAGGGCCTATAGCACTGTCCTAAGGAACACCCGAATATATTGGGTGTAGGTCAGTTTATTCATCACCTTCTTTGACAATAAAAGACCACCACGATCACGTCTTGGTCTCTTTTCAGACTACTTCTTTTACCTATTCTAATATCCCATCTATTTTCCCGTCTAACACATGTATCATTTGAGAGTGAGTGTTCAGACAAAGAATCGGATCGATAACCACACATTCCGACCGGCCGGACGAACAATTCCTACAAGGTCATGACTCATAGATGGAAACAAGTAGTAATCAGAAGGAGGGAGGTCTGGAGATTACAATAGGATTTAACCGGTTTTACAACATACGGTCGAACGTTGTCATACTCTCTCTACTTATCTCTATATTTTCACTGCCAAACTGATTTGGCAAAAGTAGAAAAACTTTCGTCTTTTTAACGCCATCCCACACGAAAAAACGAATTATTATACGTAGCGCTACGGCGGTCGGCACTTGACGGCCACTCAGGGTCGTAGCACACGCGTGAAACATGCGCTTTCGGCGAAAATTATGCCACAGTGTTCGCAATTTTTTTTTTTGCCTGGAACCGGGTAGGAGAATCCTGTTACGGATACCTGGTCGGGAAGACCCGCAAGAATAAGCGAGTTTTACTGGTTATGTGGAGGCTGCCTCTGGGCTACCCACTAAACCCCACCCTATCAGCTGATCCAATGACCCTAACTGATACTTCTTACTGTTAGTAAGGAGGGTGCCCGTAACCGGTAACACCGTTAAGAGGCACGAGGGCCAGGCAAGGACGTGGCGTCGTTATCACACCACGCAGCTTGCGGTACATGAGTTAATCGCTCGCCGGAGAAGGTCGAGACAATTTGGAGTTAGAGCACGACGGGGTAGTGTCGGCTGTGATAGAATAAGGCTACGAAGAGCCGAATGAGTTATTGGCCTGAAATATCGGCCAGCTCGGTAATACATCTATTGTCCGAGAGACGAAGAGTGGAGAAATATCTCGAATAAACCTCGGATATAAAATCGTGAACTTGGGGGACGTCTGTTTCTCTATGAATTTGATTGTTCCTGACGAACCATGGGGCATTGATAATTCTCCTGAGAATTTTGTTTTGAAACACTTGGAGACGTTCCACCTGGCTAGGGGAGACGTATTTTAGATAGACACTGGAGCCGTATAGAACGACTGATCGAACCAGCATCTTGTACAGGAGAGATTTTATAGATAGAGGAAGCCTGCTGGCTCTGTTGATAAGCGGGAACAGCAAATTTACAATACCTTGACCTTTATGGAGGGACTTTTGAATGTGGGAATTCCACCTAAATTTGCGATCGAAGACAAGACCGAGATAGGTGGCTTCTTCTGACCATGGGATTTCTGCGTTCTCGATTTTAAGACGCGAAATGCTCGGTGCAAAACGCTTCTTGTGGAAGAAGATGGCCTGGGTTTTCTATGGGTTGACCTGCAACCTCCAGAAATGTAACCACTGGACCGTCTCATCGAGTTGTTTTTGGAGTCTGCTTCGGATGTGCGGTGCTACTCTTGAAGAAGCAAAGTAAGCAGTATCGTCTGCGTAAAAAGCAGCCTCAACTTGTGGTCTCCTAGGGATATCTGAAAGAAAGATATTAAATAGAGCGGGTGCCAGTGGGGAGCCTTGTGGAACTCCTGCGTCGATGGTTTTCCGGCTAGAGAGAATATCTTTAATCTGCACCTGGAACGATCGTCCTGACAGAAATGATTTGATAAGAGCTGTTAGGTCATCAGGTAGACCTAATCGGATGCATTTCGCCACTAAGCCTTCGTGCCAAACCTTGTCAAAGGCTTTGGTTAGGTCCAAGAAGACCGCTCCAAGTCTTTCACATCGGTTAAAAGCACAGTTGATTTTTGCGGCCAGCCGATGGGCCTGATGAACGGCTGAATGTTTAGCGCGGAACCCGAATTGCTCATCTGGAATGATATTGTATCACAGTGTTCGCAAGGGACCCAACTATTATGTACTCAAATCACAATATTCAAGATATACATGCGCACCATCTACAGCGTTTGTCTCCATCATATTTGAACCATCCTCGTAGAAGCGACATTTTATAAAATTGTTAGTTATTTAGAGGAAAAAATCAACTCAAAAGACTTGCTATTTAGCACTGACGTAATAATTAATTTCAACGACTTGTCTCATTTAATTATATCCTAAACGTGAATTAAGACGACTCTCCCTACAGGCGACTCCACAAAATACCCACCGCCGTATACGAAACCGTAAAAACCTGAAACCTTAAAAAGGCTCTCTCCCAGTGGAGAAAGAACCACTCGTCCGCCACCTTTGGACGTCGCGCGTATCAAATCCGAAAGTCAAGCGTTAATTTTCGAAGCCGCAATGGCATAATTAGAAGTTTATCAACATCAAAGCCGTCGTTAATTAAAGAGAATTAAACGTCGCGACGGCAGGCGTCGCTTTGATTAGCGAGCGTCGCGTCGCTTTTTTTCCCTTTCGCCTTTCGCGGCTTCTCGCGAATTTCGACGTCGATTTCGCAGCGTTTGTTTTTATTATTTCGGCTAATTAGTCATTAGCGGGACTGTTCTCCATTGCGGTTGTGTTTGGTCATGCAATTCATTCAATGTTCATTCAAAATATGTTTAGATATTGACCGAATATTATGTAAAACGTGGTAGAGATTACTTTGCTTCAGTAAGGACGAGAGTACAATTTTAAAGAAAATATGTTAAGCTCATTTTTCAAGCTATTACCCTCAAATCATCATACATGATATTTGAATAGGAAGTGTACTTGGGCCAATGCGTTATCCACTCTACACCTGTGATATACCAAAAATGGAGAATATTACGATGGTTACATTTGCTGATGATACTGCGATTATAGATGTCGGAGACAAGAGGCTTGGAAAATAAAAATTAACGAAAGGAAATCTGTGCATGTGCAGTTCACCTACAATCAGATCGTACAAACAACAATAATACCATCATTCCATATAGCAACAACACTAAATATCTCGGAATGAATCCTGATGCCAAACTTCGCTATGAGGAACATGTAAAGACGAAAATAAAATAACTGAAACTGAAATATAGAAAAATGTATTGGCTAATTTGAAGAAAATCACAATTACCAGTACATAATAAATTGCTATTATATAAGCAAATACTGAAACCTATATGGACATACGGAGTTCAATTATGGGGATGTTCTCCAAGGAGTAATATAAAAAAGGACAAATTTTTCAGGACAAAATCCTGGGAAGTATTGTGGGCTCACCAAAATACTATAGGACTGATTACTTACATCGAGACCTTCAGATACACACAGTCAGACAAGAAATCAAGAGAATTGCAAGGGGGCATGAGGAAAGACTCCGTTCTCATGAGAATATTGAAGTATTGTAGCTTTCCGATACCACCAGAACAAGACACAGGCTCAAAAGAATCAAAGCATCTGATCTTGTGTAGTGTTGTGTAGTGAGTGTATATAATAAAAAATACAGCAGTGACATGTATAAACATTATTTCACCAGAGACTGAGATAGTGCCGATGGGTTTTCTTAGTTAAATACCTTAAGTTAGACGGAGGCGACTAGTACCAATGTAATAATTAAATAATAACAAAAATTATATTTGAATAACAGAATTTCATTAAAAGTACATCTAGTTATAACTTGTCAGATCCGTATGAACCTATCCTTCTTTTTCCGTATTATTTTGCATAGCAATGAAAGATCAATTCCTCCTTCTTTATATTTTTCGTTCTTTTATATATTCATTTTTCCTAAAATTGTCCTATATTCTGCTGTTTTATAAACTAATATTGTTTTATAACTCCTGTGTATATCTTCCATAGTTTTCCTCAATATATTGCCATTTTTCTTGCAATAGAGCTTTAATGTGTCAAAAGAAGGATGTTAGTTTCTTCAGTCTTCTGAAACCGTGTACCAGTCAAGTGATAATCAAAAATTACTATGTCTGATGAGTATGCTGAATGTACAACTATTGCAACACGTCCTGTAATAGGATGATGTTATGTTTATTACATACTTTTCTTGGTCTTTTTTACAACAACACGTCATTCAATTTGTCCTATATCCGAATATTTCGCTTTGGTGTCGACGTGGATAGCTCTCTATGACTAACCCAAGCTTTTTTTGTGCCTGGAATTAGTGGTTCAATGTCACAGAAAATCCTTCTCATCTGCTGCTGCCTGAAAGTTCTTGAGACTTTGAGTTGGTTTTTTGTCTAATAAGTCTTGAAACCCATTCTCTTATACGCTTAGTCCTCTAAGGGGTGACATTAATATCGCTGTGATTTAATTGTTGAAAGCAAAATCTTGACTAAAGTCATATGGTACAACAACATCACTATAAACGTCTGAAAGTGTATCGTGAACTTGGTAGTTGATTCCTTCAAGTCCAGGAGCGAAAAAACTGCTACTTAATGTAGAAAAATATCAAAATTTTCGAATCTAATTGTTGGGTAACATTTTAACATCACTACATAGTATAAAACAAAGTCGCCTTTTCTGTCCCTATATCCCTATGTGCGCTTAAATCTTTAAAACTACGCAACGGATTTTGATGCGGTTTTTTTCAATAGATAGAGTGATTCAAGAGGAAGGTTTACATGTATAATACATGCATAATATACTAAGGTAACATTGCTAATTTTAGAGGTTTCAAACGTGATGTCGTAAATTTTTTAGGCTTATTTAGCAATTAGCAAAAACGCTGCCTAACCCTACGAGTTAGATCAAATTAATGTACTACAGTATTGTACACCATAAAAAGGTCTACAAAAAAGTCCGCGATGGTATATGTTTATATTTTAGGGATAACCCACATTAACCATTTTTATTGTTTACTTTTTACGTGAGAAAATGGCTTATTTACGAAGCTATTTTAAGCAATACGGCATTAATCCTTATCGAATTAAGTACCTTAAATATAGTGTGCTATTAATATAGATCAATATGGTTCCTTAGAGCATGTAAATTAAATACATATTTTCGGAGATGTTACAAATTTAAAATTTGCGTTTTAAAATGTGTAATGTAATAAAAATTGTATGAATTTAGATATTCCAAAGATAGCAGGAAATCTTCATAGTAAGTATAGGGGAAGAGGAATTGTTTTACTCCAAATTTAATGCGTGCAGGCCAAGGGCAGTAATGAATGAACCAAAAATACTGGATCGATTTTAATCATGTTTTCATTGAGTGACATAGGCATATATATTTTATGCCCGTGCAAAGTCGGAGCGGGCCGCTATGTTTTTATATACAACGTTCATATTTTTTCTGTAGTGTATTTAATTTAGTATCAGCATTGCACCCGTGCGAAGCCGGGGCGGGTCGCTAGTATACCTATAAATGTTATCCAAGAATGTCTGTAGAAAAAGTTACAGGAAACTTAATGTGGCGAGTATGGTGAACGTTAATTAGAAAAATGTGTTGGCTGTGAAATTGATAACATCATTGAAAAATTAGTGTCAAAATGAGAAATGTTGCAAAACCTATAGCACACACATCCTCATGAGCTTTTTACATGGTTACAAACTCTATAATGTTATTAGTACATACTCTATTATTTATATTTCAAATCAATGTTGGTATTAGACCAAAAACTGGTGATGATACTACTCCATATATCCTGTAAACAGGAGTTCCGTTATTATTTAACCATCCATTGTGCTTCGTATCCCGTATCTATTAAAAGGACAAAAAAAATTAGTGAGTTAAAGAATATGTGGTCTTCTAAGGCATCATATTCTCTTAAACAAGATTACCACAACCATCCATAAATTCTTCGGTGTAAAATATTATCGATTATTTGTAACCTTTATTTATAGATACCTAGAATATAGAATATATTCTTAAGACATATTAACAATTTTCGCAATGTTGCAGTAACATGAACCTTTAACACATATACCCATAAATGTTATCCAACAGAATTTCAGAAATAAGTTATAGGGTACTAAATCTGGTAAATATGGTGGATGTTAATTGGAAAAATGTTTTGATTTTGAAATTGATAAAATCGATCAAACTTATTATTGGAATGATGAATGTTGCAATATCCTTAGCGCACACAGATTCATCAGCTTTTTACATGATTATAAACTGTAAAAAGGCGTTTCTACATACCCTATCATTTGTATTTTAAGTCATTGCTAATACTATACACGAAAAACTGATGATGACTACTACTAAAAATGTCTTAAAATCAAAAGTTACTTATTATTTAGCCATCCATTGTGCTTCGAGATATATTAAACGGACAAAAACACTTAAACAGTTCGAGAAAAAACCACCTTGTGTTCGCCATTGTTCGCCTCACATTATTTTCCATCCAGTTTTTATCCGGGGCAGGGCGAAAGAAACGTTCGCCGTGCCAACCGATCCCGTTTTAATCTTATAATGGTGCCAGACGAAAATTGAAGTCACAATTTAACGCCATTATTCGCGATCCGAACAAAAACCGGCAAAGAAACTTCAGACTGCCGCTTTTGCTACGCGAATAAAAGTGAATATTCAATGGCGAAACACTGCCATTGTGGCCCGGTTTTAAAAACAATGTTTTCAAAGAAGTTAAAAGTTTCCGAACAGAAAACTACAACCCTTTTATTCCAGTTTCTTTGGGGCCTTTGTCTATACGGATTTGTTCTGCGCTCGCTTCGCTCCAGGGCCGGATTAGGATCTTCAATATCAATATTACATTTCTCAAATTATCATAAAAATCACATTAATATTACAATTTTTACATTACATTTCAAGTCTTGCTATTTTTTGATCAGAGTAGTATGTTGTTCATAGTTCCGAGAATAGACTGGTTAACAGGTTAAAAAAAATTTTAATTATTTATTTATTCCATTGTTACTAGTACAATAACTTTAATCTAGGTACATATCTAGGAGGACCCATCTATCTTAATATCTGGTGTAATAATGTTTATTTATTATCACTCCTGTTTTTCTATTAAATGCACCTGACTACACACAAGATCAAGTTTTTTAATTCTTATGATTCTGTTTCGTGTTCAGGTGTTATCCAAGAATTGTATTACTTCGATAGTAATTAGCAATTAATAATAGTATTAGTAATTCCTGAGTGAGGGCAGTCCGGTAACTGAAGGTATCGTTATAAGTAATCCATCCTGTATGTATCTCGATACACCTAAAATACTTTTTAGAACTTTGTTCTGAAAAACTTGTATTGTATTTATATTAATTTTTGCGGAACAGTCTCTTGATTGCATTATAATAGCAATTTATTATGTATTGATAATTGTAATGTCGTTCTAATAAACCAATACATTTTCCTATATTCAAAATACAGTTCTTTCCTTTTCCCTCTTACAAGTTCTTTCCAGTGAAGTTTTGCATCAAGATTCATTCGTAGTTACTTATTGTAGTTTCTATATGGCATGTTATAATTAACAGGTGAATTGAACAATCCCCGGTCTGACACATAGATGGCACTACTAGAATTAAATCCATATGATTTTTAGTTAGCACTGACTCTCAAAAGATGCCTGTATAAATTTTCCAGCTATCGGATCATTAGTTTGTGAATTATAGCAATTTGAATGAAGCAACTTCTGTTATTGTGAAAAAAATGGATAAAAAGGAATTTCGCGTGTTGATAATATATTACTTTTTCAAGGGAAAAAATACAGTTTTATCAAAAATTTGGCTTGATGCCGAGTTTCCGGACACTGCCTCATGAAAATCAACCATAAAGGATTGGTATGCTAAGTTTAGACGTGGTGAAATGAGCGCCGAAGACGGTGAACGCAGTGGACGCCTAAAAGAGGTTGTTACCGACGAAAACATTTGCAAAATTCATAAACTGATTTTGAATGATCGTAAATTGAAATTGATTGAAATAGCAGACACTCTAAAGATATCAACTAAACGTATACATAATATTATTCACGAATTTTTGGGTATGCAAAAGCTCTGTGTAAAGCGGGTGCCGCGCGAGCTCACTTTTGACCGAAAGCAACGACGAGTTGATGATTCGGAGCAGAGGACCGTCAACAGCGACTATTATGTAGCATTATTGGACCATTTGAAGGACGAAATCGCCGAAAAAAGGCCGCATTCGATGAAAAAGAAAGTGCTGCTTGACCAAGACAATGCACCGTGTTTCAAGTCAGTGAAAACGGCGACAAAAATCCATGAATTGGGTTTCGAATTGCTTCCTAGTCCACCGTATTCTCCCGCGACTATTTCTTCTTCTCAGGTCTCAAAAGAATGCTCGCTGGGTAAAAATGTTCGTCGAATGAAGAGGTGATCGACGAAACTGATGCTTATTTTAAAACAAAGGGCAAATCGTACTACAAAAATGGTATCGAAAATTTAAAGGATCGCTATAAACAGAGTATCACCCTTGAAGGGAATTATGTTGAATAAAAAAACCAATTTTGATAAGAAAAATGTATTTTACTATGGTACACCAGGAACTGTTCATTTGACCTGTTATTTATTGTTATTGGTGCTACTGCGGTCTGATTATACGTGAACTGTATATGCATAGATTTATTTTCGTTAATATTTATTGTTCTGGTTTGGGTCTAATTGTTTATATTGTCACTTTCTTGTTATACTTTTCGTGTGGCTTCTTCGGTATTGTCTCCGACAACCAGAATCGCAAGAATCATTAGCAAATGTAGCCATCGTAATATTTTACATTTGTGGGTATATTATTTCATATTTTTATAGAAAACAACTAAATAAATCTCTCGGTATTGGTAATGAGACATTTTATTTTTGGGTTAGATAAAGAGCACACAGAGTTACATCTAGTAAATACACGACTTATTGATGATACGTATTGTTTTAGGAGCGAATTACTATGATATAATGTAATACTTCAAAAATTAGCCTTTCCATGATTATTTCAGGCCCTGAATGAAGGAGAAAACTAATACCCTCGTAAGTACAAACCAAGTAGACGTTGTTTATATAAACACACAAATGGCTAGATTGTTCTAGTTTTTTATTGTTTTGCAGAGCTGTTTTAGTATTTCGAAATAACCATCAAAATCAAAATTTTATATTACTACTTAAATCGGACTTTTTTTCTCTTACTTTTATAAATTCCCGGCAAATATAGCAAAACGAATCAGCGTGTCGTTTACAAACTTTCGAAGCTGTTTTAAACTGGTAAAAAATATGTTAAACACGTTATGCCTCCGTAATACGCAACTATAAACTATTGTACCCATATTAGCGATGCTAGAAACACTTGGGGGAGGGGGGGGTTAGTCTTACGTCTCTTTCGACAACGACAGGGCTCAAAGACCGACAATAATTCACGCGATTATGAATAAAATAAAAAAATTTAACCGACCGACCGACAAAAAATAAATAAGGACTCACTAAAAATTAAAAAAATAATCAAACTTAGGTTTTTAATATAACAGAAACCTTTTAAAATAAAATATGTACATAATAATCATTGTAATAACTAAATGAAAATAAACAAAAAACTTATTTTAACCTATCTACTACAATTTTTTTTATTTTCTACTATATACACACAATTTAGCTTAATACCTACCTAAACCTATTTATCTATTTACTATATTATTTTAACTACCACCAAACACTATGAAACTATACAAATTATTATTTTTTGAAGCTCAATTTTTTGTTACATATATTTTATTTTTTCCGTTTTAGTGCTAGATATTTACCCAATAAATTACGCACATATTTTATTAAATATTACAATGGCTAGCCCAATTAAAAGTGTAGCCCATATGAGGAAAAGTAGCTATAAGGAAACGTGATTAAAATTAAGGAACCCTTCAGGACCCGGGGTGATCTGACAAAATTTCCAACCAAACTAGAACAAAATAAGGTTCCTGCCCCCGGTTACCCTGTGGCCTGTGGCCTCCGCGTGCGACTATAATGTTCTAGTCATTAAACTATACAGAGAACTGCTAGGTTTGTTTCTGCAATGCCTCATATCATTGGTTTTGGGCTTAAAAAGCAAACTGAATGGTTCTTACACTAAATTACTTCCGATTTTTCGTCACATCAGCTCAGAAATAACATTAAAAACAAATATCTGATTATTTTAGATAAGGAATATATATATAATATAGATAGATATGTATATATATATATATAGATATATATATATATATATATCTATATATATATATATATATATATATATATATATATATATATATATATATATATATATATATATATATATCTATATATATATATATATATATATATATATATATATATATATATATAGATAGATATATATATATATATATATATATATATATATATATATATATATATATATATATATTCAGAATACATTAAGTAAAACCGAAACGAAAGACATTTTTACTTCGTAGTCCGATGTAATTCGCCTGAGTCGGTCCTGGCCCTGCGGCAATTGAAATATTAATTGAATGAAAACTGTGAGTCTCGACTTCGGCCATTGTTTAAACTGTATTAAGGCCCTTTGACTAAAAGGGAAATTGTTATTCAACATCTAAGTGCTTGCAATACGTTGGTCTTGCCTTCGCTAACAATGCACCCGGTCGGATTAATGATTCTAAAATGCTCGACAATTGAAATGAACCCTCCGCCCGCCGCCACCGACCCCGCGGAGCCATTAAGGGGGTACACTCTTAGCGGCAAAAGTCATTTCGATTATTTGTTTGTTAGTTTTTTTCTTGACCCCCTTCGCCCCCCGAAAGTTGATTACTGTTTCTTTATGAGTTTTATAGAGAATTTTTATATAACTTATGATCAATAAGTTAAAAGACAAGCAATATTCTGTACTTTCATGCCGATGATATTATTTATTGTCCGTTCGATAATATACGTCATATAAAATGGTAACGACAGAACGTCGCAATGTTAGTGCGTCAAGCAGAAATGTTATCAAATAAAATTTATTTTAACATTGTACGAGGGTCACTATTTATATTTCTGGAATAGAAAAAAAATAGTTAAGCTGGGAATATATTTTCATTGTTTTTCAATGTACCCGCCACGATGATCGATGCACTTTTGCATACGCTTAAACCAATTTTCAAAGCATTTATGCCATTCCGAATGAGGTATCTTCAAAACATGATTTTTTAACGCTTCCATAGGTTCTTCGGGCGATGAAAATCGTTGACCACGCAGTTTATTCTTCACGGATGAGAATAAAAAGAAGTCGTTGGGTGCCAGATCAGGGCTGTATGGCAGATGATCCATCAATTCCATGTTTTGTATGCTCAAATAGTCTCTTGTTTGAGCCCATGTGTGAGAGCTCGCATTGTCATGGTGAAGAACAATTCCGGGTCTCTTGTTTGTTTTCCTTATTTCACCGAATACTCCTGGCAAACAAATGGTTGTGTACCAATCGGAATTTACAGGCATTGTTGAAATATGACCAGTTTTCCCGACGAAATAGGCCACCAGTTTTTTTGAAGTGCTTCGTGCGCGAACCACTTTTTTTGGATTTGGTTCATCTTGGAACATCCATAGAGTTGACTGCTGCTTTCGTTCGGGCTCATACTAATATATCCATGATTCGTCTTTCGAAGCATCCTGATTGAATTTATTAAGCATTTCTTTGCACAAATTGATATGAGCCTTTTTTGAGCGATTGTCAGTTCGTGTGGGATCCAACGCGAACATAACTTTCGCACAGCTAAGTGTTCGTGTAAAATCGCATATATTCTGGTGGAAATAACGCTTAGGGATGTCTCAATCTCACAATAGATAAGATGACGATCTTGCTTAATCATTTCGTATACAGCATCGATGTTTTCTGGCCGATTTTGGATGACCCTCACGAAACTCGTCGGACAGCGAACTACGACCACGATTGAATTCACTAAACCAGCGATACACGGTGGTTTTTGAAGGAGCTTCATCGCCAAACGCCAAATTAAGTTGATTGACGCACTCTTGTTGTGATAATCCACGTCGAAAATCGTAAAAAATCTTCGACCAAAAATGTTCACGATTCAGTTCCATTTTTGCCGAGACGAAACTCTCAACTAAATATAAAATACAATAGCAATACGTTTCCAGTACAAATTCTGAGAGAAGAAAGGACGGAGATAATTTCTTGGAGCAGTTAATTTTATATGTGCTTATATTTTCCAACGGTAGTATAAGCGAGATGTACCTATTCCTTCACGTACTAACTTTGAAAAAGAAAAGGGAAAAATCTATTATCATGCAATTAATAATTTTATTTTGAAGGAAGTAGAATTACTTTTATATTTGAATGTTCTGTGGATCTGTAAAAAGGAATGGAATTTTTCTATGGAAGGGAATAATACCCCACAAGTTTAACAAAAATTGAGAGAGTAATCGAAATATTACCTACTATTGCCATAGTAACAATCAAAAGTATTTTACTATTTATCATTCATAATTTTAATCTTTTTACCCTATTATGTTAACAGTCTTCAAAAAATATCGTTCCAAAATACTGCTATATTTATATACAATATATTGTTATTAGCAAGAAATCTACCAAAAAAATCATAAAACTATATATAATACATATAGATCTATGTAAGCATAAATTAGGTACATTTTTGTCAAGGTCGCAGTAGTTATTACCAAATGCAATGATTTCACTTACATTTTTAACGAACACCTACATTTTTACACGAAATCAGGAGAAATTAATTTTTTCAAATGTTTATGGTTGTTCTTTTCTCAAATTTTGACTTATAAAACTGCACAAAATAAAAGTTAACAGGGCCTAATAAAACCCTTAACCAGGTAAAGATGTTAATGTATTGTTAATTTATAACTTATCTTTTATTACATTACATTTTATTACTTTTATATTTTTTATATTCTTAGGTACTACTATCTGAAAATAATTTGTTTAGTTTTTCATATTTATTTCTGACAAAAAGGATTTTTATTAAACAAAAAAAACTATAAAGGTAGGTTGGGATTTCCCTATTAAATTTTTGGAGAAATAATTTTTGGTATGTTTCCTAAAGAGGTTCATATTCATCTATTATCAAGTCAATCAAATCTCTATTATATATATATATATATATATATATATATATATATATATATATATATATATATATATATACTACTATATTAACTATAGGCAATTTATATATAAACTGCAGCGGTAATGTTTACATGAATAATGTGACTAGACGTAACCTGATAAAATTTGATTGAATTTGATGATGAATCTCTTTTTATGAAGATATAAGGAGAATTTTGTAGTGTACTAAAGTTTTGTCGCGGAGTTATTCATTTTTTATATATAGTCTGTTCAAAGATATTTTATACACGCGTCGCTTAAATTTGTGACATTAAAACATCGCAATGTTACCGCATCAACTCTGAGTTTTAGTTCAGTTTGGCTTTGATATACAACAAAATTATAATCTAAATCAAATGGTTGAACAAATTGCGGCATGTAATACATTAAACATCTTGATGACGTATATACAAAAAAACTTTGAATAGACTATGTATATATATTTTAAGGTCCCCTTTTTACCATCGAGGGTTACAGTTTAACGTGGGCTCCGAACCAAGGTCCTCGGCATTAAGCCTACCGACTGGCGAGTGATATGATCAACTAAGAAATCGTCCCGGAAGACATCCGGTCATACCCAGCCAGGTTACTGGCGTGACTGGGATCATTTTCCTTGTGATCAATCACTCAAACACAAACATATATTTACGACCATGCCCCAGCAGGATTCGGACCCACGACTATCGGCGAGCCGGCTAGCTATAAATTAATGTAACTTTATGAAAGATTACGAATGAATTTTAAGGACGATATGTGTCGGGACAATGATGACGATGGGGCACCCCCGAAGGGGTCATTTTTAATAACCGACGCGTCCTTATAAAACCGCCAAAGCATGTGCCGTTGTCAGAGCAGCAGCAATAGCAGCGCCACCGAAAATCACTCATTCCCGGCACAATTAAATACAATGATCGTTAGGGCCCTACCTTATTTTAATTATAAAATTCCGAATCAACGATCTGGGTCGTTTATATTTGCCGATTGGTTGAGCAGGGGATGAGATTACGTGGGGGACGAACGCCACCCTCCCTTTTCAGACGACGACGTCGTCGTCCTCGCAGGAACTACCGCGGCAGCGGCGGCAGGAGCTCAAACTGATCGTATTTAAATATTAGCGAGTAATTGCGGCCTGAGCGGCGGGTCGAGGGGACGGGATTTTGATTTATGGGAGAGTTGGAGTGGAGAATTAAACGCTTTATGAGTTTTATTTCGACGCTGATTAGCGACGGATCTAACAAAGTGATGAAGATAATGAGTTTTTCGGTCGTGCGTCGATTTTATTTGATGCACTTGCTTTTATCGAAAACATACAAGGTATAAAATGGAACTTTGTAAACTTAATCAGACGAATCGGTGTAGTGGTTTGCTTTTTTCCACACACTGTTGGAAAACTGATAAATAGAAGATGGGTAGGCAGAATTGTTCTTGTTAGAGTATATTATTTTCGTCATTTTTTGAGTCTTAATTCAGTTTGGCTTTGACATACAAGAAAATTCTAATCTAAATAAAATAATTGACCAAAATTGTTATGAAATATAATTTATTTTAACATTGTAACATATCAGAAAACTACAGTTAATTATACAGCCACAATAATTTATAGGTAAGAGTTAAAACCTCTTAACACTATTGTATTAAAAAACCTTGCATACGTACGCAAAATTATTCAAAATATTAGTTATTATTACTACGAATTAAAAACCGACAAACATTATTTTAGCCCTTTGATTATTATGATAAATTTTAAATCGTTCCGTAATATATGATATCATCAGGGTCAGGGTCACAAATTGATTGCGCCTTCAATAAAATATTTCGGAAAGGAACAGAGATAATGGAGGCCCCCTTTTGCCTACAATTTCCATTAGAGAGGTAATTATTGATGGTATTAAATAATATAAGTCGCTACAATTTTATTGAAAATGTCTTTTCGCGGGTTGCTACAGCGCTAAATAGTGGTGTGGGTGAATAACATCGCTTACAAAATGTAGAATAATACGTTGGATTAACCTAAGAAAACCCATTTACATACAAAGTGTGGACGAATCTTGAAAAATCTTGATATTGACTCTATTCGAGACCAAATATATGAAATATATCAGAACAGTAAGTACACAAACAATTTTATTGATATAAACATAATATAATAAAATTATTTTAAAGAAAATTGTTTATCTGGAAATTATACATAAAAGAATTAGGGACATGCAACTTTTTGAGGTAATGTACTTTCATACATTCTTTCAGGGCATTGGAGAAGTTTAATGGAACTTCCAGACATTACCTTAAACATAATTCAAATTTTAAAGGCATAAAATAAGACCGAGAAAGATAAACTATTTGAGTTTGTGTATCTTGATGAACTTTTAATATTCAAAAATGGTTCATTTTGGCACTCTTGGCAAGACAGTAACAAAAAAGTGTAAAGACAACAAAAATTGATGGAAAAAAGTAAAAGTTACAATAGCATTCGATTGAGTTTTGTTGGTAATTATATATATTAATAATTAATTGCAGATATATTGCTGGTCCAGTAGGATATTCCATCAAAAACTGTTTGGATATGTGGAACGAAGCATGGTCAACTATAACACCTTAGGTTTGGATGGACTCAATTAGACATACAGAGGAAGTAATTGATAAATGGTGGAAGCGTGAACATGTTTTAGACATATTAGAAATTAATAGTTTAGTGATTGAATTGGGCGGTGGGTCGAAAAATGGAAGTGACTAAAGCAATAGGTCTTGCTAGCTGAACTGCCATATTTACACTTTATATATATTCAGTGGATACATCTTTACTAGTTTTATATTTTATTACTTTTTACTTTCTTTACTACCATTATTATTAGTCTGAAATTTCGTTGATATAGATATATAGTTATAAATACCAGTTTTAATCGTAAATCGAATGGAATTAATTTTATATAACAGCTGTTTTTTTACAGTATATTAAAGGGATGGCCTAGCCAACTCCTGATCTTCTAGAGCTTCTGTTATCCGCATATCAAACCCTTAACCTAAATCAATACAAGTTAAAGACCATTTGGTTCTAGATGATTAACCATAATAATGAAAGCAGGACACAACACTTCACCAGGTTTATTAGTTCTTTACGCATATTTTGGTTATTATTTCTTAATGCCTAAAAGTACCTTTCTTCTTAAAACAATTAGCATTCAAATGTTAATCTCTGAATCATCTAGATTTTGCTTAACGTGTACTAGCGATTTAATTAACGGTTCATTTATGCTAAACACTTCTCTGCATCTTCTCTGAATTTATTTCTAATGTAGATTAAACTTGCATTAACAATAACAATGTTAAAACTAAATTGAACTTGACCACCCACCATATCCTCTCTATTTTTCCTCTCTAATTTTTAAAATACTTTCGAAGAACGTGTATACACTAATTGGGCCTTCCTTTGTTCATATGGCAGTGTATCAGAACTAAATCAAACCACTTCAAACTATAAAATATTGATGGCTTATGAACAGGAAAATAATACAAAAAGATACTGTATTTATTCGAAGAATGTCTGATTATTTATGGCTTTTTAACCACTCTATGATTATTATGTTATGATATGTGTGTGAAGAGTAAATACCAACCGTGCAAACATCAACCGGAACTGGTTTCAGTTCAGAAAATAGGCGCCCACGAATTATTGTCGACCAAACATACCAGCTAAACATATGAATTTTTAGTTATTTTGTTTAGTATGTTGCCTGCCATATTCTCTATATGTTAATCGGCTTATCGAAAGTGTTTCTTCTCTTTCTGAGAAAAACGAGGACACCTGGTTGCATAAAATATGCGAGGAAATTATTATTTAAGATATTTTGATAGTTTGGGTTAATATCATATAGTTGGAAGTATCAAAGAGTTATAGCGAGTTTGAATAAAAATGATTAAGAATGGTATGATCACGTATAGTGGTACTTCACATATTTGGAAAAGATAGTCATTAATATGGTTCAGGAGACATAATATATCATTATGCCCTTGAGGTAAACCTACATATTATTAATTTTTATCTGTACATTTTAGTGGTCTTAACTGTGATTCATTTGAGGTTTCTTTACTAAGTGCATTTCTTAACAAAGCACTTATTGAATATCGTTGGCAATAAATACGTTAATTAGTGCATTAAGAGCTGAAATAATTGTTGCAAAGAATATTAACAATTATAAAAGACAAAGTAGAAAGCGGTAGATAAACGAAACCCAGAGAAGGCAACAGTAATGAAAATATGAAGCATTTAAAATGAATCCAACTACATAACTTACATTGATGGAGCACAGGACAAATAGAAGAAATTATGAATTATTAACAATAAATTTGAATCATTTGAAAGTATTGATAAATAATAACTATAGTGTATAATACGTTTTGAAACGTCCATAGTTCATTTAATTATTCTAAACAATTTTTTGTTATAATTTGTAAAAAATAAATTGCATTAGTTACATACCAAATACATTTTTGATCTTATATTAAAAATACTCTGAAAATAAGTTTTAGTAACAGTAACAGAATAGTAATAATTATAAAAACTATAACGGAAAATGGCAAGTAAAGGTTTACGATATACAGTACGCTGAAAGGTAATATTGTATATACATTTTCGTAATCTCAGTATTGATTTTAAAACCTCCTAGAGGGATATTTGCTATTCATACTAAAAAAAGAAGGTTTTTTTATTAGATAAAAGACAAAAAGACTTTGAAAAGTCCATAGTTCATTTAATTATTCTAAACAACTTTTTATTATAATTTGTAAAAAATAAATTACATTAGTTACATACCAAATACATTTTTGATCTTATATTAAAAATACTCTGAAAATAAGTTTTAGTAACAGTAACAGAATAATAATAATAATTATAATAATTATACCATAAAAATGTCAATAAGTAAAGGTTTACGATATACAATAAGCTGAAAAGTATATAACTTTTCGTAATCTCAGGATTGTAAGACCTTTTAAAGACAAATATCATTCATACTAAAAAAAAAGAAGGTTTTTTTTATTATAAAAAAGACAGAGGCTTTTTTTATGTTGAATAAACAACTATATTTAAAAAATGTATTCAAAACCCAATATTAATTAATAAACTAAGGGTTTTTATTACACCAAAAACAAATCAATTAGACTTAATTAAGTCTTAAACAAGTAAAAAATAAATGGCAGTCTGTAATAGTACCTAAACATAAACAAGGTAAAAAAGTGGTATATGGCTTTATGGTTATAGATGTTTAGACGTTTCGAATTGATTGAGTGTGGATGAAGGCATCATGTTGCACAGACTATTGAAACCGTGACAAAGATTCATAATTTCTGTTTACTAAGGAAGAGGATGCTATAAACTGAGATTGGTATTCGGGATAAAATACCGTAAAATCGAGAAAACTAATTGTATCCCTGTGTTTGGGTTCATTCCGAGAATGGGATAGAAAGTTTCGAATTTGTACGGATATAACGGTAAAGCTAAACATGCTTTTTTTTGTTTTAGTACACTAAGGGCGGGTTAGGCTCTAGCTCCAGCTTCAGCCTTTTTACTTTACCACTGCAGATTCAACAAGAAAGAACATTTAATACTTTACTATGCTAAGCTAAGAGTAATTGTACCGTGAAGTATTACAAGATGTTTGATGTGATATATGATCATTTAGATTTAAAAGATAATAAACATATGATAAAGATGAATTTCTAAAGATTTTTGTGGTAAAAATAGGCCACAGTCTTATTTATAAACGAGCCTCTGTAGGATTTGATCAAGAGAAAACCTCCAATATCAGACGCTAGCAAGAACAGATCAACTTATCTGTCAAACGTATAAGCCTCCTCGCTAATATCTAAAATATATTTCGCTATAAAACTGATTATATCTAATCTATTATCTCTTTACTTTATCTTTAGGATATTTTTATTTGAATCTAAACTATCAGGGATTAAATTTTATTATTGGTCTTTATCTTTCGATTAATTCTTATTCAAAGAGTTGACATTTTTGTAGTAGAGAAATGAGTCTATATGGTTTGACATGATCAGTTGTTTACCGGGTTTTGGTATCATAATTATTTCCGCTACTTTCCAGTATACGCATACATATTTGAGTCTAACGGCTACATTAAATGGTTCAAAGCTTTATCATTGTTTTCTAGGTAGTACATGTGTCAAATTTGTACACGCAACTTTTGTGAGTTAGGGCTAACTAAAAAGTATATAGATTTACTTCTAGTAGTGCCATCTATGTGGCAGGCCGGGGACTTTGCAATTAATCTGTTACAGCTACTGGTGTACACGCAATAAATTAGAATACTGAAGCGAACCAAACCACACGAACTTGTTTAGTGTATAAGTGTATTTTTAGCTTAAGCTTAAGTAGTTTAGTTTTTTTTTATTTGAGAAACACATACTGATGTAATAATCCCGTAATCGTTTTGCTTGTGTATTAATGCAACTACAACAGAACGGCAATAAAAAATTAATTTGTAAATTAAGATTGTAATAAGCATATCTAATTTAAGATGTAATTGATAAAAAAAAAACACTTACTTCAAGAAGGCCTATATGGTTTAATTAGTTAATAGCGATTAATAAGAACCTGAGATGTTAAAATTACAAGAAAATCCATATTCGTTTACATATCGTTGTATGGTACTGGACGATTTGATGAAATATCCAATACGGTCCTGTCAGAATTAGATTTTTTCACGAGTCATTCGGTATTCACCTGTTGGGATCAAAGCTAGACGAAAAGCGGAATGGCGTTGCTGCATTAGGAGTCTGTTATTGTTGAGAAATGAAATAATTTACTTTTCGAATTGATAGCGATATGGGGTCTCAGAATCTATTGTTGACGGTGAAAGGCTACCTTCCGAGGAGAAATAGGCTTCTGTTGTCGGCATGGGCCAGCCAGCAAGCCAGCCTGCGTCCAACATCGGCCGAGGAATTTCGATATTCTCTCTTTTTTTTGTTATGGTAAAACGCGGATATTTTATTTAAATGAGATTGCCTCACTAATTAGCCGTGAGCTGAAATGAACGGGTTCCTTTCCGACTGAAGAGAGACGTCCTCGTTTATTTTCTCTCCATTGAACAGTTAATAGATACGGTGACCAGTTTATAGCCAGGTCAGAGTACTATGGTATAAAATTAATTATTTATATTCAATGAAATCTCTTCATAGGTATGTTTGATGTTGCTCTAATTATTCTGATATTATGTTAAACCTACCTGTTCAACATTTAATATGATTAAGAACAGATACTATAATAAATATGATGTCAGTTTTAATGTTAACATCGACAATAAAATTGTGCAAGCATCTCAATCTTAAAAACCTGGAGAAATTTTGGAAAGTTTGAACATGTTCAAGATGAAAATGTACCTCAAGAGCATGTTCTTTATTTTCTTTTTTATCCTCCAGTGATACAATTAGATGACGAATGGCAGCCCATGCTATGCTGGATTTTGATTAACGTGGGCTTGAATTTCTTGAAAATAACATTGATGTTGAATGTTACTAGGATTTTCCAACGTGTCGGTCTAGCGAACATTTAGTTTCCTTTAACCCAGCACGTTTGACGGTGAAAGGCTACCTTCCGAGGAGAAATAGGCTTCTGTCAGGTCTGATATTATATTATAAGTATTGAGTCCTCGTCCCTAATCTCCTGCTGCTTAAACCTACCTGTTCAACATTTAATATGATTAAGAACAGATACTATAATAAATATGATGTCAGTTTAAATTATAACCTTGACAATAAAATCGTGTAAGCATCTCAACATTTCCGTGTTAACATTTGAAATGCTGACTTCAGCAATTGATTACATTTTCTAGGTTTAGATGAAAAATATATTGGATTAAAAACCTGGAGAAAATTTCGAAAGTTTGAAAAAAGATGAAAATGTACCTCATGGTGCTATTGCAGTTTTCTATAGAGCATGTTCTTTATTTTCTTTTATATCCTCTAGTGCTACAGTTAGATGACGAATGGCAGCCCATGCTATGCTAGATTTTGATTAACGTGGGCTTCAATTTCTTGAAAACAACATTGACGTTGAGTGCTACTAGGATTTTCCAAAGTATCGGTCTAGCGAACATTTAGTTTCCTTTTATTATTATATTTAGTTTCCTACTATTGTTCTACTGATAGAAGCCGCCACATGTTAAAATATAAAAAACATAATAAATATAAAAATATAAGTAAAATGTGAGATGTGGAGAATGGGGATATGGGGGTCTCTTTGTTTATTTAGTTTAGCTTTGATACCATTTTTCTTTTTTTTCTGCTGAGCTATAGAAGGCATTATTTTGACGAATTTGACGAATTTATATCCGGCTTAGTGGCACGGTGGTAAAGGCGACAGCACGGTCCCACCTACTGTTGCGATAGTCGCGGGTTCGAATCCTGCTGGGGCATGGTCGTAAGTTTATGTTTGTGATCGTTTGATATTTGTGATTATCCTAGGCAAGAGTGCAAAATCCAACAAGGAAATAATCCCAATCATATCAGTAACCAGGCTGGGTAAGACCGGATTTATTCCGGGATGATTTCTAAGTTGGTCACTCGTCAGTCGGTAGGCCTAATGCCGAGGACTGTGTTTCAAAGCCGACGTTAAACTGTAGGTCTAGTCCAGACAAACCCATAGTTGGTAAAAAGAGACTTTAAAATATATTTTAAAAAATAATTAAAAATTTATCTAATTTTTGTTTGATGAACTCTCTCATCACGAACTCATAGGTAGGTAGTAAGAAAAAGAGTTCAATGTAAATATAACCCTAATGTATAAACTATTATAACTATATACTTAACTGTAGTTTTGAGTCCTTCGATAATATATCCATTAAGTTTACTATAATCTTAAAATTCATTTTATTTGATAACAGTATTGTTTAATCGATTTATTTATATTAAAGTTTTGTTGTATGTCAAAGCAAAGCTGATCTAAAACTCAGACAAAAATTTAGTCACAAATTTAGATGACGTATGTGCAAAATTTCTTTAGATATACTATATATATATATATATATATATATATATATATATATATATATTTATATAGAAGCTAATTCTTGAGAAAGACTACAGATGAGATTTTGCTGAAATGTCGTCAAAATGTTCTTTCTTTGGCTCTTTTCATATATGCATAGCCTACCACAATTTCTGTCTAATATAACCTGAACTACTCCTATGGAACTTTCTGTTAATTACTAGGAAATATTTTAAGACAATTTTTTTGAAATATTGTATATATTATATAGAATATAGAACCGAAATTATATTATAATTCAAACCAAACATCGGCGTGTATATTTCATCAGACTCGAGCGAAAAACAAACACCACTGAATGAAACAATCGCGAAACGAATGTGGCGCAACAAATCTGACCTAATGCATTTTGAATAATTCAAAAATAAGGGCGGTCAAAACAATCGCCGAGGCACTGGGCCCTTCAGACCCTACACCTAAATGCAATTACCACAATGGATGCAAATCGTGTTTTGCATCACAATGAGCGAGGGAAAGAGTTGGTCGCGAGAGAGGGTGCCTCAGATAATTTCGACGCTACAATAACGGCGACGCGGCGGCAACGAGGGGGAGGGGACGCCAGAGGGAGAACGGTGCGGTCCCCCGAGGGCCGAAGAACGCGAAGAAAAACATATGGAAAAGCCGGCCGAGTACATAAATTGAATCGGGAACCTGTTTGAATGGGGCCATGGAGTCGCGTCTAATATGTTTATATTGTTCCATCGCTATTGGGGTGATAAACCAGAACTAACTTTAAATATTCAGCAGTTTCTCTTAAGTGGATAACATAATCATATTGGTTTTTTGCTCAACAAGCATAATCGTTTTATGATATTGATCGATTAAGATCGAGGAAACAAATCAGAATATTGTAACAATTATCTTCCAATAAACCACTTACCCTCCTACCTCCAAAAGCCTACTTTTTATTATTATTTATTATAGTAATCTATGAATACTAATAGGCCATTTGTTTCTATCCAAATATGTTACAATTTTAAAACTACAATTCAATTTGTTTCTCGTTTATTTTTTGTGTTAAAAATCTAAGTTTGATTATTTTTAAATTTTTAGTGAGTTTCTTATTTATTTTTTGACGTCGGTTCATTTTTTTGCTAAAAATATTTTGTTTTTCTCTTTTTAGTGTTAGACATTTTCTCATTAAACTATGCAGTTATTTTATTAAGTATTACTATAGATAGACCAATTAAAGCCGGAACCTCCTCGTATGATTATAAAGTTCTAATCCTTACATCACAAAATAAATTAACGAATTTCTTTCTACGACGTCTCATAGCAGAAGGTATATAATTAAAAAGCAATCTCAATAGTTTTTACACTAAATTACTTCCGATTTTTCGTCACATATAACGTTATAAACAAATATCTGACTATTTTAGATAAAAAATATGTGAAAACTTTCTGCGTGCCTCTGAAATTTTAGCGTTTCCCCTCTTCCCCCCATCATATTCAGAAACCACCTAGGAAGGGCACTCTTTCGAATAAAAAAAGAATTTTGAAAATCGGTCCATAACTGACGGAGAAATCGGTGAACAGACATTAAGAGATTATACCACAAGGGCCCAAAGTTGAATCTTCGGCCCTGCTTTTTTTTATAGCGGGTCGAAAGTACGTTATTAACAACAATCAAAACAACATTGATGATTAGTTTTAAGGTTAGAGGTAGCAACGTTAATGACAGCGGTTTAGAATAAATAGTCATTAGTTACGAGTATAAATACGCATAAAAAATTCTTCCCTCCCGCCGTTATGGGGGTGTATTTCTCACAAGAGTAAATGTAACTTTCTTCCCTGTTATTAGGGACGAAAGTATGTACTTTCGACATGCAGTCGAACATGGAACAATCCTTTTTCGAAGTCGGTTAAAGAGAAACCGATGGCATACTTTTAATTAGTTCTGTCGTCCTGGTAAAAGTAGTATAATGAGTCACAAGATTAACCAAAATTACACACCCCAACCACTTAATTTGCTGTACTCGAACGATACAAAGGCTCGCATTACACGACAACTGTTGGAAAATCAGATCGCAATCAATCAGCTCGAGTCCGCAACGTTACCGGTCCGAGAAAACCCAACAAAAACAAACGGCTCTCGTCTTATCGGGCGATGCGATCGACATAGGGCCGTACAAATTACCCCGGCGCGTCAAAACCTAATCGAGAGCGTACATTTAACTTTCATTGTGACCGGTAGCCCAGAGGTACAATTCCCGCCGTACATCTGGCCCTTGCCGAAACCGAAAATACGGGAGATTTTTCTATTAATGCGCTCCCGTAGGATTAGGCCGCGCTATTGTTCGCTATTCTGTTCCGATTGTGCGCGTTGATTGGTGTTTTCGTTAATCCTTGTTTTCAGCCGTAGCGGTACGTATCTGCGACAATGGGTTCTTTGAATAATGTACGTAATCTCGTTGCCTCGCTGGTCTTGGACGTATCCTGTTCGGATGGTTCGCACAATTGTCGACGGAGATTTACAAGATCGTATCTTGTTCAGTCACAACACAAGGATCCGGCTTCAATATTAATCATAATATTGTTTTATTGCATTTTATTACCCTTAGTACTTCAGTAATCCGCTCAGTAGATAATAAGTATTTCCTGAGTATAATAAGATTCCCTCTGTAAAATATATTAGTCTAAATCTTGCTCTCCAGTCTATATACGTCCAATAATCAAATGAGATAGTAATAAACGTTTTAATATACGCACTTCACTGTTATTACTAGCGTTGGAATCTATCGACTGAAAACAGTCGAAACAATCGTTAGTTTTTTGACCATCGAATAAATAGTAATTAGTAGTGTTGGGAACTATCGACTGAAATCGACTATCGATTGTTTAGTAATCGCCCACTTTTTGCTATCGACTGTTTTAGTCTCTATTTTTGGTTCGACTGATTTTACTAGTTGTTACCAGTGACTGTTTCAGTCGACTGTTTTCATTCGCTATTTTCGGCCCGACTGATTTTGTTATTCACTATCGACTGTTTCAGTCGTGTACTTTTAGTTACTATTTTTGGTTCTACTAGTTTCATTCGACAGATTTTTAACGTTCTGGCGCACCGTCGTCTTAGCCGCAATCTTGACAAAAATGTACCCAATTTATGCTTACATAGATTTATATGTGATATAGTTTTATGATTTTTTTGGTAGTTTGCTTGTAAATAACAATATACTGTATATTAATATAGCAGCGTTTTAGAACCATATTTTTCAAGATTGTTAACGTAATAGGGTAAAAAGATTAATATTTTGAATGATAAATAGTAAAATACTTTTGACTGCAATAATAGGTAATATTTCGATTACTCTCTCGATTTTTGTTAAAAAATATTTCCGTTCAATAATAAATAAAGCATTTACTTTATTTAAAAAAGCTCTAGTAGTTATTGTGCGATCATTTTTAATTATGTCATGAATTACGTGGATATACAATTGTTAATTAGGTGGATTATGCCTTCAGGAAATACATCTACAAACGCGCCTAGAACTCTAACCCATGGTGGTACGGAAAAGAGTTAAATGTAAATATAATCAAACACAACCTGAACCGACAAACTATTATCACTATGTACTTGATTCAGATTTAAGTCCTTTGATAATATATGCATTAGATTTACTATAATGTTGAAATAAATTATATTTGATATAAATATTTTTGTTTAGTTATTTTGTTTAGATTAGAATTTTGTTGTATGTCCAAGCCAAGTTGAACTAAAACTCACAGTTGTTACGGTAACATTGCGATGATTTGACGTCACAAATTTAGACAACGTATGTATAAAATAACTTTGGATAGACTATAAGTTCAATTGAATTTCGGAGACATTAAATCCGAAATAACGACAGAAACATATCTGTAACTAATAGTTTATTGTCAAACATCTCTAACCCGCATTAGGGGCACTTACAACCAATTCTCTCCGGCTAATCCCGATGGATTCCGGCCAGTTTCCCCTTTCCCGAAGCGGAAAAATACAAACAGCGCGCCTGATTAAATCTGAGAGTGTGTGAAAGGTTATCTGCGCAGTTGTATCAATTGATTTACAGTCGATCGGGCACTCGTTTACCATGATCGGTGCTCTCGCATCAACGTAATTGTTTAAGACCGATGGTGAATGGGTTGTTTTTTATGGTAGACAACAAGCCGCCCTAACTAGATGGTTTATTGTGTTGCTTTTAGGGCTTTTTTTTAACGGACGCGCTGGTGTGACGAAAATGAGGAAGATGACATTTATGTGATTTCAAGATTTATGTTTATTTTTGAAAATGTTTGTAATTGTTTCCATTTTATATTAATATCGCGTCATATACTTAATATTGACTTGTATATAAACTAAGTTTTGTTTGCAATATTGGTTATAACGTTTATGATTTACAATGTGGTCATCTAATTTTCTCCAAACAATTCTTGTTTATAAGTTTTTTCAATTGTTATAATCTCAAAATATATAATATTATGTTACAAATGGTTAGTTTGATTTCAGTGTATTTTTATTTCTTGTTCTAGAATGATCATCTATAACCAAATGGTCTTCTGCTGATTTCGCTTTGGGTTCGGGATTAGCATTGGGAGGTTACTTTTTCTGAAGAGGAGTGAGAAGAGTAGACTATACATGCCATTGCCTTTTCAGATAGCGTGCTGGATTTGGACTGATCGTTGGATACTGCGGTCGAACTGGAGACCGAGGTATTATACCTTCTGGAGTCAAGGGATAGGTACTTTATCGATTTGGAGGCGACAGGCACGGAATTCTTTCTTGTGGTGGCACAGAATAGCCTGAGATTTGCTCGGGTTTATCTGCAGCCGTGTACATTTCAGTGAACTATACGCCACGATTGTACTGCTTTCTCTGCTTTGATCCTTCTGATTTATTCTACAACGATTAAATATATAATTTCTCAGTTGTTGCTTAACGTTTCATCAGCGACAATATCCACGGTAATGACAGCATACATAGAGATGGTAAAACATCATTGACGATGAGGAATATTAGGCAAAATGCACAGTTAATTGACAGAGACTAACACATATTTAGAGGACTTATGGCCAGATTATATAAAACTACCTCGACAAAAGTGACAGTACAACCATTTGAGTTATAATGTTTAGATAGAAACAGTACGGTGGCAGTTTCACATTCGTAAAAGAGCTACGATTGCAAAACCCTTTGCAATGCCAAATAAGTGGTACATATCACAAAAACCTAGATGATAGGGAGACTGTTGCGTGGTCGATGAATCGTTTACATAGTTTTCTACAAACAGTGTCGTACGTATTTTGCATTATAGATTAATATTTGATATTTATAGTCT
The DNA here is from genome assembly GCF_030347505.1 of Rhynchophorus ferrugineus. Taxonomy (NCBI): domain Eukaryota; kingdom Metazoa; phylum Arthropoda; class Insecta; order Coleoptera; family Curculionidae; genus Rhynchophorus; species Rhynchophorus ferrugineus. The sequence continues at coordinate 4,051,958 of NW_027472588.1, forward strand.
ATTAAAAATAACAGTGACCTCAGGCCCTTAATATGTTTAAAGTATTAAAGTATTAATATGTAATAAGTAATAATATGTTAGCTCTATCAGTGATAACATATATGAAATGTATACAAACAGGGAGTAGATTTTCTATATAAACATAATTTAATACAACTATTTCAAGGGAAACTGTTAGTCCGAAGAGTATCGAAAAGGTCTAATGGAACTTCCGGATATTGCCTTTAAAAGAAAACAATTTTCAAAAGCATAAAATAAAATGAAGGAAGACTTATTATTTCTATTTATGTATTAGGATGAGAGATGGATTTGTATTATTAGGAGTTTGGGTCACTCATGGCAAAATGATTAAAAAAATAGTGTGAAGACAACAAAAAATGATGGAACATGGTAAACGTTGGAATGACAATTGATTAGGTTATGTCAGTCCTAAAATTTATTAATAATTCATTACAGATACATTGTTATTCATACTAGAAACGGGAATGGCTTTATTTATTCCTGACACTGAGTTTGAAAGTGTTTTCCTCTAAGTCCAAGTGCGATTACCATGGAGAAATTAGCCGCAATATGTTTTTGCTATGGTTTGTAAAATCAACTCTTAAATTACTTCAGGAATCATCAGTAATAGTTATGGGTGATAAAATAATAGTGGACAATATACCAACAAATTGATTAACAAAGGCTATATAAGGAATGACTTACTTGAATACCATGTTGACCAGTTAACTATTTCAAATTGTCACTTAGTAAATATAAATGAAATACTTTATGAAATTAATTTTTTTATCAATAAACGTGAAAATAGATACAATGTAGACCAGATGGTTGAAAAATATGTTCACAGTGTATTATGTCTTCCTATTACTAAATATTCAGTCCAATAAAACTGATATGTAGTTTGGCAAAGAAGTACAACAATGCATATGCATTTTGAGAAGCATATAAAAGCAAGAACCATTTATATATGTGGAAAATAGCATTATCTATAAAAATACCTTGAAAGAACTACATCAGACAATCAGAAAGTGACAGTGACTGAACAAAGCTTTCGGCATGTGAGATTATAATCCAATGTTGACAATTACCAAGACAGGGTGGTAAGATTTGAAAGAGATAAAGATGAGCAGATATGTGTGTAATAGTTAAACGAAAATATACATGAACATTTGGTTAGAACTCATGTTTGACAAGAAAAATGTATACAGGTAGTAACAGAACGAATTAAGCGGAAATACAGTGGTATTAAATTGTAAAATGTAATAACTGTAAATATATTAGTCGGATATAGTTATTTAGGTAGAGTAGGCAACCAGGGGATACCAGCACGTAAAAAATACGCCTAGAACCGGTGGTGTGGAAAAGAGTTAAATATAAATATAATAAAAGACAACCCTAACCTACAAACTATTATGCCTAAATAATTATTTGCAGTTTATATATTTACATATATTTGTTTCATTATTTAGATAAGTATTTTGTTATATATCAAAGCCAAAATGAATTAAAATTTGAGTTATTGCGGCAACATTTCGACGTTTTGACTATATATAAATAAATTGAAAAACATGAAAAAAAAATGGAAACTACAAACCACTTCGTCTATCGCTCTATTTTCTTCCACCACCCCGTATATACACGATAGGGTTATTGATACACAACAAAAAGTAGCCTTTTCTTCAAACGGCCGCTTTCTACACTCGCTAATATCAAATCTAAAAGAGATATATAGCATTTTAGAGACCTAATAACCTGTAAATAAAACGTATAGAGCGAACATCCTGCCAAAGAGCGACCCAACAATACAAATGTGCACGTTCATATTAGCGGCCCTGGTTCGATTCAAACGAAAAGATATTATTTAATGCATTAACATAACGCACAATGAACTGCCCAAAATATAAGTGGATACGTTATACGGTCGGACAAAAACATTTCTAATATTTTCTATAGAAATGCTCGTTTTTCACACACTTTCGAACAAAGCCACTTCCGATTGTGGAGCACAATAAGATTTATGTATCGGGGACTGGTATTATTTCTGTTAGTTTTTGCCGAATGTCAAATTTATGGGTATGTGTGTTGGGGTAAACATCCTCTGAATGTCGATTTGTATACGTATCTGCGATGGTGAAATTCACTTTATTGTTGGTGTGACGTTAACAGATGAATGATGTATAAACATCCTTCATATGTCTGTTTCTTTCTTTATGATTAGTTCGAAAAATTACTTACGCTTAAGCAAATTAGTCTTAGCATATTAATTATTTCATATATATATATATATATATATATATATATATATATATATATATATATATATATATATATATATGAATTAGCTATAGCAGAATTTTGAAATAATTAATGATTAATAATTATGTTTTCATTTAATTTTTATCCTATAGCTAATCTTTAAAATATATATTGCAAAAACAATAAATAAACCAGGCTTAATGAATTATTGGTAGTTATGAATACTAACAACGACTTTTATTTAAAGTTTCTCACAAAATTTGGCGTTTTGTTTTGTTTCACATTTCTTTAACACTCATTAACTCCAAATTGAAGACTGTTTAGAGGCCAATAGTAAAAGAAATACAGTTACAATATATACAGTATAAACAATTAAAGGCAGGTATATGACTAAACATAATAAAAAGTTATAAGTCTATTATAATATTTTATAATGGGTGCAATTATTCGTATTATAAATAAATTAAGTTTTCCTATCTATATACTTTTTATCATTATTTGGAAAATGGTTAAGTTCTATTGCATGTTGTTTTATTTTATTGCTTCTATTATATATTTATCTTCAATGTTTCATAATATTTTTGATACTGATATATAAATATTATTTTAACAGTGTTTACATATTTTCTTGTTGAAAATAATTGGAAAATTGAAATAAAATAACAGAAGAGTTAATAATTTTTTATTAATGAGTATGAAATAATAATTGTTATCAGCAATAAGTTTTTATTTATATTTTTTGATTTATATTACATTTTCAAGTCACAGGATAAAATTTCCAACATGATCACAATTATTCATTTTCCACCATTGATTTTATTGGTAACTTAATTAATTTTAACTAAATTAAACAATAAAACATTTCACTTGTTTATAGGTTAATATATATTTTTGACTTTTGATTAGAATTAGATCAAAAGAGAGTTTATCTGGATTGGCGAGTGACCAATTTACAAATCATCTCAGAAGACATCCGGTCTTACTCGGCCTGGTTACTGGTGTGACTGTGATCATTATCCCTTTCGGACTTTGCACTCTTGCCTAAGATCAATCACAAATGTTAAACAGTCACAAACATAAATTTGCGACCAAGCCCCAGCAGGATTCGAGCCCGCGACAATTGCAAAAGTAGGAAGATCGTCCTGTCGCCTTTACCAATGCGCCAACCAAGCCGGCGATATATAAATTATAATAAAAAATTCACTTATTCTTTAAACAAATTTTCAGAAAGACAGAATATCATTGACAGAAAGAAGAAATGTGGAAAACAGTATTAAAGTTATTAGAATAATCACAAATTTTAAACAATCACAAACCACTGCGCCATCAACCCGGTTAAATTTTTAAATTGCATTGTTCTTTATACATTCCACTATCACTATTCTTTTGTTTTAGATCCATTCATAAAATTATCATTAAAGAACTAGTAGTAGTATTAATAAATAACTATTTTGCGGTAAAAAATATTATATTAATAATTAGGAAGGTTAATATGTCCATTGCTAAGAATAACATAAATAATATTTTTAAAACTTTGATGTTTTTCGTGACCGAACATTGGGCATATATCCAATAAGCGAAGATTCTCGCAAACATTATCATCATATTTTGTTTTAAAATCTCATCATCGCATGTTAGGAGTTGAAAATAATAGAAGGGAAGTAATATGAATACAGTTACAGCATAATTATATGCAATTTAGTACAGGTAGGACAGCTTTTGTAATCTTCTTTACTTTATTATACCTAATAAAATTTTATATGCTTATTATATTACTTTTATAATAGGTGAAATTATCTTTAACATATTTATTTTGTGGTTCTCAGAATAAGTATTAAATTGGGTTTTTTTTGTCTATATCTCTATTTGCAATTATTTGGTAATTGTTTAATTATTTAAGTTCTATTGTGTTTTATTTCCTCAATGTTCTTTCAAAATGTTTTTAAATGATATTTAATAATAAATATGTATAAAAGTATTATGCTATTTAGATGTACAATATTTATGTTTTATAGTATGTATTTTTCAATATACATATATACAATATAACATATAAATTAATATTTTAATTAAAATATATGAACAGCTAAGTAGAAATCATAGTATTTATATAACAAAAATATTTTAAGTAAATTAAAATTATTTTTTATTAAAGAATCATTGAATCTGACACAATAACTGATCATGAATAAGCGATAATCAATAAGTGTTAATCAATAATGGATACTCAGTAAATATTTATTTATAACTTTTATTATTGTATTATTAAAATAGAAGAAAAAATCAAGCACAATTATTTCATTTCCACTAATATTTTTTGGTACTTTAATTAATTTTAATTGAATTAAATATATATATATATATATATATATATATATATATATATATATATATATATATATATATATATATATATAGAAAGAAGAACACGTCGACTACAAAATTAACATTATTTATATTTTGTCTTTTACATGTCACTATCCAGTAACTTTTTTTCGGTAATGTTAATTTTTAATTGAGAATTTTGCTCATGATTCCCTAATATGATGTATAATGTTTATTTCTAAATCCAAATTCGTCAGCCGATGTAAGTTGATTTTCTTTAGTGGTAGTTTTGAGTCGTTTTCAGAACATCAGTTAATATTATTATTATTATGTAATTAAATCTATTAGATCTAACTATTAAATCTGAGGTATACTCTAGATTATAAGAAAGAACTAACAACAACAATTACACAAAAAATGTCCTGTCCCACTCGCCAAATAAAATATAAAAATTATTTAATCCAAAAATTTCACACAAAGTGCAAAGTAGTTGTTTCAACATTCTTTGCCATATCCATTGTTGAAAAGATGAAAAACAAAGGATAAAGGATGAAATAGTAAAAAGTAATTATCTAATTAGTGTTATTAAGCTATTATTACTCAATGTAGATAAAAATATACTAAAGAAAATAAATCTATATATTGTAATTTATTATTTTAATAATTAATTATAATATCCATTTAATATTACTGAGCCGGCTTGGTTGGCGCAGTGGTAAAGTCGACGGGACGGTCCATCTACTGTTGCAATAGTCACGGGTTCGAATCCTGCTGGGGCATGGTCGTAAATTTATTTTAGTGATTGTTGAACATTTGTAAATGTCTTATATAAGAGTGTAAAATCCGCCAACGAAGATGATCCTAATCACGCCGGTATCCAGACTGGGTAAAACCGGATGTCTTCTGGAATGATTTCTGAATGGGTCACTGGCCAGTTGGTAGGCTTAATTCGAAGGATATGATGACATTTTTCCGTCATATCCCAATTGTCTATCATATCTACCACACGATAATTAAATACTAAATCAGAAATACAATCAGCTAATTTTTTTCTTTTTCTTCAAATACTAATTGCACTATTGCCAAAAAGATCATAAAATTATTATCCACATCATAAGGATTTAATTTATCATCAATTCAGACAAATCCATAAATTAAAATATAATTGTTATATAATTGGAATTTGGTTAGTTATCTACGTAATATCCGTAAATTTTCTGAACGTCAATAAAATAATTAAACCCATATACTATTTACTTTAAGAAAAGGTCTAGTTGTCGGCGAAAGTTTAATTGGGACCACAAATCATCTACGGCATTAACAAAAATAGGAATCAACCTTAGCAGGGACAATATTATCCATTTACATTACCGGTTTGTTGTTTATTCTTTAATAAGGAAACAGGTAGGAATACAGAGATTTTATTACGGTAAGCATACAATTCTTTTGGTCCGTCCGAATGGACGTATTTATTACGGGGCTATAAGACAGAAAGTTTTACGATACAATGACAGTTAGACCATTCAATGGTCACAATTAAAAGTTAAATTGTACCTTTTCACTGCCGTACCTCAAACGTTTTTCATGATGGACAACTTACGGTTTTTAACTATTCCGACAGAGAAAAAATTGACCAGTTATACCTTGGCGTCATTGTTAACTTTACAGGAAAATGATTGATGAGAGAATTCGAACTATGGTTGAAACGTATGATATATATATATATATATATATATATATATATATATATATATATATATATATATATATATATATATATATATATATATATATATATAAATGAAACCAAAATAACGTCATAAAATATAATTTTAACATTATAGTATGTCTAATGCATTATTCTTTAATATGAATACATATGTGAAAGACAGTTAGCTTTTGAGATTGTTACTGATACATAGCAGTTAATTGACTACCACATGACGGTTTAAGAGCCTCTTTGAATTTCTGGATAACTCGGAAGTGGTTTAAAGAGCTTCCTTGAATTACAAAGGGGTACAGAATGGGCTTCATTAATGTAATATTGGTGCTGTACGTTCCTTTCATGATTTTTTCAGTGATTGAGCTTGTAAATTCGGAGACTAGTGGTATCATCATTTTTCGATTTGCATTTGTTTTTTTTTTGATAAACCAATATCATCTTATATTGAAAAAAAATATATTTTTCTTTATCTTATCTTATTTCTTTATTATTCTTTTATGAGCTTTAGAGAATCGATACTAGTGAACCATGTAGGAAAAGTATTTTAATTGAGGCTGATTTATCTGACCAGTTGAGGTGTTCGTCTAAATGAGGTTCGAAGTTAACGAAGTAACATTTTTGTAAGTCTGTTGTAATAAGATTGTAATAAGAGAACTTTTTCGGTGGAAAATTTTCGTTTCAGTTTTTTTTGTGGACTAATTTGTATAGTCCAAAATTTAAACCACTTATTGTTATGTTTAGCTGCTCTTGGATTTTACTATTTCAATTTTAGGGATATGAACTATGTAGATATTCGAACATCAGATAGGATGAAATGAAAAAGAATCATCGACTTTGAATTGGAATAACCAGTTTTCCATAAATAGGTATATTAGGATTGCAACGTTACTAGGACGAAGAAGCTCTATTGCCTTGAATATTAAACCATGATCCCTCACAAGCTCTAGCCAAATGCAACAAAACTTAATAAATTGGCTTGGTGTTCGGTTAAAAATCCAAACTATTCTGATGATGTTTTTCATTTTCACCGTTTCAGTGGGAGTGTAGAGTACCAGTCCAGGTAATTAATTGTTATTGTTAAAACACTAATTTAATATATATAAATATATAGTAGATTAGATATATAATTACTACTTACTATTATAATAAATACATATATTTTATTTCAAATATAAGAATTAAATGAGAACGGTTCTGATTTGACAGGTGCTTCGGCAGTGGGCAGTACATTAGCAGCAACTGACAGCCGATGAAGCCATTAAGAGGCGGCCGGTCTATCTGAAAGTGGAGTTTTCTTATGAGTCATTGTCCGTTGATCGTTCGAAATACACCGAACAAGGAAAAATACGATTTCGTACGTCGATACAGAACTAATGCAGTCGAAATGGGATTATCCCGGATGCTACATTGAAAGGGGGATGTATTTGTGAGATGTTTTGATGGGTTTTCCTTTTTATAAGTGATAGGTAATTCATGTGGAAGTGGAATGAAAAATTTTACTTCTTGGTTAAAGGCAAGGGGAAACTATACATTTTATTAAAAACTATCTCACCGGCTTAGAATCATTAATAACTTATTACCTGTATTATTCTTTTATTATTAAGCATTCATTATAGCCAAATTCACCTACGTACTTTATTCTGATCAATTTTTAATTTGATATCTGGTGAAGTATTGTGCTTACTTAAGAAATGGTGGTAATTGAAAAGGTTCTAGAGACATAGCATATCATTGTATTAGAGGTGATTTTTCTATATATTTACAGTACATTAGTAGATGTATTTGGTAACAAAGCGTGTCCAAATATTGGAGGTAATTAATAAATTAATTTGTGCATCAAGAATTAGAAAGAATGTTCTAATTTCTCATTTGTTGGTCAGTTTTCAGTCCTCATGTGGGTGCTGTAGACTAATGAAAGACATCCTCTTTTGGACGTCCACTGCGATCACCGCCTTCGGTGCTCATTTCACCACGTCTAAACTTAGCATACCAATCCTTGAGGGTTGATTTTCCTGGGACAGTGTCCGGAGAGTCGTCTTTTCAAAAATCTTTTTCCCTTCAAAAAGCAATATTTTATCAACACTTCGAAATTCCTTTTTATCCATTTTTAATAACAAAAGTTGCCACACAAAATGCTATAATTTACAAACTAATGATACGGTAGCTGTTAAATTTATACACGCTTCTTTTGAGAGTTAGGGCTAACTAAAAAACATATGGATTTAAGTCTAGTAGCGCCATCTATGTGTCAGGACGGGGACTTTTCAATTGACCTGTTAGTAATAGAAAGTGGTCATACTTATTCGTATATATGTTTAATATACCTCTTTAATTTTATAGATATTTGAATATGTTAACAAATGGTAGAAGACATCTGGTGATTTTAAATTTTAATGTGTATATAACACAGCTCTGCAAAATAAAATCTGTTCCAACATTTTCCTCTGATTTCTATACTGAACACGAAAATAATATGGAATTATTTTAAGGAATATTGTGTAATATGGAATTATTGTGTAAAGTTGTGCTTGGTGAAACTATTGAAATATGAAATTATGAAAACATAATTATTTCAAAGTTTTCAGGCCTTTCCGAAACAAAGGTGAAGGAACATGTTTATATAGAATTTTTTAGATAATTATAAAGGTATTCATTAACTATAAATAAATTACCAAGAGAATAGCAGGTTGCCTAATGTTTCTAAAAGTACATTTTTCTCATTCCAACGTCTAATATTTTCCAGAAAAATCGGAAGATGTGAGTGCACGGCATGGCAAACGATATCACCAGGGAGTTAAAGAGAACAAATACCAAGGAAAATGGAGCATTTTAGTGATATCAGATCACTGTTGGATGCTTCAGATATTCTTCCAATAAGCGAAAATGTACACTGGAAAAAAGAGAAGGTTTTAGTATGTATTAGTGAACGTATATTAAAAAAATAAATATGTATATTTAATGGTTTGCAAATAAAATAATATTTTTCAAATACTTTAACTTCTATTTTTGTGTAATAACTTGTTAAAAATAGTTACCCAAATTGTCAAGAAACCTGTTGCCTTATCATAAAAATGAAGTGATTTTCGGATTCAACAGTTCTTATACTCAGAACAGCAGTGGACCACGTTATCAACAACGAGCCTGTCGAAAGTTGTAAATTCGTTTTATAGTCAGACAATATTTTCCTTCTCATTTTATTCTAATTAGAAAGAGGTAGAATGCTGCTTGACAAATTCGAATATGTAACCGACTGAGCCTGCAAAAGTCGTGCATTTAGCGTGTTCCAGCTTCACTGAATATTAGTAAGGCCATGGTGGCTAAAATAACTCCAAAAATAAAAAATAATACAACCTTAAATTCCTCAAAAAGTAACCGTCTTTATGCGAAACGGGCGACGAATCAAGAAAAGCTTGATGTTAGCTGTATCAAGGATCAAATACACGAAATGTATAAAAACAATAAGTAGTTTTTTCAATCGAAACATAATTTAATACAATTATTTAGAGAAAATTGTTAGTCTAGAAAGTATCCATAAAAAGCTGAATGATTTGAAGCTATTTGAGGGATGTTAAGGAAAACAATTTTTAAAAACATATAACAAAATCAAGGAAGAATTATTATATCAATTTGTATATTTAAATGAGACATGGATATTTCAGAATAGTACATTGGATCACTTATGGCAAGATGATAACAAATATAATGTAAATACAAGAAAAGTTGAAAAAAGGTAAACGTTGGATTAACTGTCGATCATTTTTTGTTAGTCATAACATTTATTAACATTCATATAATTCATAGCAGACATATAGATTTTTATGCTGGAAACAGGAATGCTTTTATTGCTGTTGCAGAATTAGTGTTGACTAGCATGGAGAAATTAACCATAACTTGTTTTTGCAGTGGTTTGAAAATCTTAAAAAGGTCTTTAAAGAACTTGGAGGAACCATAACTTATTGCTGCGGATAATTCACCATAATATAATACACTGTTGGAGAAGATCCCAACAAGTGCATCAACAAAGGCTGCATTAAGGATTGGCTCATTAAAGAATGACCTATTTCAAATTGTTACGTAGGTTTAGTGCTGTATTGAATAGATTGTAGATCATTTTTTAATAGGACAATGAATGTAAGTAATATTTATTGCAAAAAAAGAATAAATTGATGATGTTGAACTTAAACATTATGATGTAGAAACATGATATAATATTATGCGTTGGTGAAAGCATCTGGTAACATATAAAGGAAAATGAAAGCATCCTTCAAGTTCGTCAACCTGTCATTATCTAATCGATTGTTGGGAATGAGGAACATAACATAACAGGAAGCAAGCCTGTATTGATTTCCTCGTCTAGAACCTTTTCGTTGTTCCCCTATAGTACCACACACACCAGATCCATTGTCCCACCTGAAAAATAAGAACCTTCGCGACAATAAGCTCGAGTATCAAATATACGTCACAGTCTCCCGGGCCCATTCACTCGAAAAGGGCACAATGGACACAAACTAAAGTATACACGCGTTGTTAATGCCGAAAGACCCGGAGCTATTGTGCGACGGTGTCGGCCATTGTTCCAATGGAGACCGACGATTTTTTTCCCGAAATTTTGCGTTCAGTGCGTGGGCAGGTATACAGTCGCCCTGTTATCCTCGTAATTATATGGGCAAATACGCTCACAATGGCGACATTTCGTGCCGGTGACAATGGCGAACAATCGCGCTTTTCTCTCCCGTTTTCTTCTGAATCGGTTACTTTTGCATTTTGGTCGTTCATTCATCATTTCTTGAGAGGTAAACGATAGCGTCCCGACCCCTCTCTGTTCCATTCATGGTTCCATTTTACTACGATTCTTCGTACTACAGCGTCTCGTTTTATCTAGGAAACGACCTCCACACCTCCATCTCCCCGGGGTAATGAACGAGGTGTGACGAAACGTCCAGATAAATACGTCATTGTCATACTTAATGGTACCTGTGACATAATTTTTTCGCAATTTTATTGGATTTTAAATATTCAATCAAATATATACGAAATGTATAAAAACAGAAAGTAGTTACTTCAATCGAAACATAATTTAATACAATTATTTCAGAGAGAATTATTAGTCTGGAATGTATTCACAAAAATCCGAAAGATATGTAGTTATTTGGTGGATGTAAAATATCGATTCATACACTGTTGGGTAATATAGAACTTAAGTGGTAAAAAGATAACAAACGAAGGGGTTCAATGGAGCGTCCAGACATTGCTTTTAAAAGAATACAATTTTTAAAAACATATAACAAAATCAAGGAATAATTATTATTTCAATTTATTTATTTATATGAGACATGGAAATTTCAGAATGGTACATTGGGTCACTCATGGCAAGATGATATAATGTAAAGACAACAAAAGTTGATGGAAAAAGGTAAACGTTGGAATAATTGCCGATCAGGTTTTGTTCATTGCACAAATATAGTTCTTCATGCTGGAAAAAGGGATGGGGTTATTCCTGGTACAGAATTAGTGTTTTCCTCTAAGTCGAAGGGTGCATGAAGAAATGAACCATAACTTGATTTTGCAGCGGTTTGAAAATCAGCTTTGAAAGAATATGGAGGAACCATGAGTTATTGCTATGGACAATTCACCATACTATAGTACACTGGTGGAGAAGATCCCAACAAGTGCGTCAATAAAGTCTGCAATTAAGGATTGGCTTAAAGTACATAAAATAATTTTAAAAAGCAAATACGCTCACAATGGTGACATTTCGTGCAGCTGACAATGGCGGACAATTGCGCTTTTCTCTCCCGTTTGTTTCTGAATCGGTTACTTTCGCATTTTGACCGTTCATTCATCATTTCTTGAGAGGTAAACGATAGCGTCTCGACCCTTCTCCGTCCCATTCATGGTTCCATTTTACTACGATTCTTCGTACTATATCATCCCGTTTTATCTAGAAAATGACCTCCACACCTCCATCTCCACGGGGTAATGAACGAGGTGTGACGAAACATCCAGATAAAAGTTCATTGTCATACTTAATGGTACCCGTGACAATTTTTTTACAATTTTGTTGGATTCACAAAACCTTGAAATATCGAATGGTAACTTAAATGCGCACACCCGTAGCCATGATCTCAGTGTACTGCTATACCGCCAGAGGGCCGCCGATAAAAAGATTACAGATTTCTTCATTCGATTTGAATTATAAATGTCATAAAATATAACGAGCGTTTCTCAAGCGAAGGTTCTAACCACAAAATATACAGATTCAATTTCAATGTTTTAATTTTTATGTCGATGTTTTGATATTGCAATGTGTTATGGTTCTAACAGAATGCATTGTTTTCCCAAGAGTTTTGCTTCAAGCCAGAAATGGCTTGATAAGGCAAACAATGATAAACTTAAGGGGCTCTCTCAGCAGTATGTAGCCAGACCATACAACATCAACAACTTTTCTCTCATAGATCACCAGGAGCCAACTGTGAAGAGGATGTTCAGAACGTGGTTTGGATAACTTACGAAATTTTTTTACAAGTGACGTGGTAACTGACAACTAATCTACAACAGCCTTAACATTATCATCCATGCCTTCCATAACAGTTCCTACAGGTATTATTAAATATTATTAAAAAATAGAAAGGAATATCAGAACATATATATTTGGTTTCGTTGTCAGAAAATTATTTAAAATAATTAAATACCGAATTTATTAAAACTCGCCAGTATGACAAATGTTGTCTTACGGTACAAGGAACTTATTTCAATTCATATGTTTTTGAAGCCAACTCTAGAATTTTTTATTTAGTGCCCAAACTATGTGCCAAGGCAAATTTAAAGGAAATTCTTGATAAAATGTTATGCCAGCAAATGTCACTCTTTTTTAAATCCATTACTTGTTTTCAACATTCAGAGGAGGCAGGTATAATAAGAAAAGTAATAACTATGTATTGCTTGTTCTGGTGTATGAAAAAAGTAAACAGGATTGCAAAGGGAAAAAATTAAAAATTTTGCATGGTTTGCATATCTTATGGATAGGGTCCAATTAAGCACCTATAAAAATACAAAAAAAAAAGAAAAGAAGATTCAGTTGTCATATTACATGTTGTTTTGTATGTATTTAGAAAATATTTTAAACAAATGTTAACTAGTATTTAAATAAAATATCTTATTAAAATTATAGTGTTTAATTTCCCCCTATAACATAAATACATTGTATTATTATTTTTTAATCCACCCTGTATTAAATAAACCAGCTTTGCGCGACCTCTGGTGGCGTGGCAGAGCATAATTTAGTCACAGTCTTATACAGGGGAGATCGTTTTCTAAGTCTGTATATTTTGTGGTTGGATTTTAAATATTTTTTAACTACATCTTATATCAGATATTCCTAGCATGATTCTAATTTATAAAATTAATTTATTACTATTGTTCGGTAGTACTTCACCAGTTTACATACAGATTCAGTATGAGAGAAATACATCAGTATATATTAACCAAATTAAAATTAAATTAGATTACTATAAACTATACAAGTTCATTTGGTTTGTCTCGCTTCACACTTCTGATTTCCTGCCTGTCCTACTGTAGCTGTATTGTCTCTAATTTTGGTGGCTTAGTAACCGCATTTCATGATATTTTAGAGTGAAATATTGTATCTGATTTCGAGGTTATCGTGTAGTTCTTCGTTGATTACGTTGAGATAAGCATTGGTAATTATTCGTAGAACTTTGTTTAGGCATAGTTGGATTAATAGTTGGTTTGATGGTTTTGTGCAACCCTATATTTGATGCCCATGAGTCCAAGTAGGCCAATCTCTTAGGAGTATCTTCCGACTAATCAGTACATATCAGTTTTTGAGCCTGATCTGCTCTGCCTATATATATATATGTATATATATATATATATATATATATATATATATATATATATATATATATATATATATATATATATATATATATATATATATATATATATAGGCAACCCAAAATTCACAAAAGACGATTTGGAAGTATTAAACCGTATTTTCAAGGCTCTAGTCCATTTGTAAGTCTTACTACCGCTTTTTGTACATTTTCTATTGCTCTAGACATTTTCCATAATAACTGAGCCTTTAGCAAATGTTCCAAGTGCTATCTCTTTTATCATTGAGATATCAACGGAAAAGAACAGATGCAAGAATGATCCTAATGGACATTACCCTATGGAACTCCAGCCAAAATGGATTTAGTTTAGATATTAGTTTTGAACCGTTCTTACCAAATATAATATGAAAAAGTGGCAATTCGCAAATAATAACAGTAAACAGTAATAATAACTATAATTCTATATTCTAATATATATTGTCATGTGTTATTAGAACCTCATGCCATCATGTATTTTTTATATCAATGTCACCCTAATAATGTTTTCATATTTTTTATGAGTTTGGTCATTCGGACTTAAGGTAAGTAACCCAAAGTATAGGCCAAGAGACTGAGTTAAATTATGGACAATATACAATGGATATCTTGGAAAGGCCCAACAAGACATTTTGGTAGCAGAGCCATAATTGATGGAATTAAGCTATTATTGATGGAGATAGTTCCCTTTATGAACTTTTCGGTGGTTGTGTATCAACTGGGAAACTATTGGCACCCTTGACAGACTACTGACCTTTGGGACAGAGAGAATCGTTATAACTATGCGTTGAACATGTTGATTTTAATAAAGATATATAGCTAAATGTGGATGTATTAAAGCAACATATGATTGATGATTGGTTAGTTTGAAAAGCACAACTTATAAGATTGTTATTGAAGATCATTTCAATTGTATTTTTTCTCTGCTTCAACAATATTGAACAAAAGTCGAGTTAAGATTTTTGGAGTAAAATTTTAGATATAATCTTCTAACATTTCTCGCAGATAGCACATACAATGGTATCTACTTTATTTTGTCTTCGTCAGCCAGTAAGAAAATAGACTTTTAGAGAAAATACTGTAACTAAAATACCATAAGTGTAATTTCTTCAGAAGATATTTTATTGAACTAAATAATTATAATAAAAGAATCAGAAAAATTCACATGGAGAAACGAAGATATATTTGGAACTATCTATAGAATTTAATAAGTAAAAGTAATCTATATATGACCCAATATGTGAATAGGTTTCATTCAGATATTTATTAAAGCTTTTATACCACATTGTCATTTATCTTCACTAAATAATCTGTAAATGTTCCGTATAGCGAGCATTTTCTTTTAAACTATTAAACTGACTTAATATTATATTATATTAGCCTTTGGAAGGTTATTTTTTGATTGAAATTAGTTTCATTTTCTTCAATTAGGTGCAAAATTTTAAAAAAGCACCGTTCCGACTATACATATTCTCAATTTAACCTAAGATCAAAGACGTTGTTTTAATAGATAATCAAACCTATGTAGTCCAAATAAATATAGGGTTGTAAAAAATAAAACCGACTAGCAATCCAACGCTGGTAAAACAAAGTTCTTCGATTAATTATCAGAGCTTATCGGTACATAACCAACGAAGAACTACACGATAACCTCAAAATCAAATTATTATTAAGTTATTGTAAAATTACAGTAATGTAGAGACAATACAGTTACTAATCAAAAAGCAGGAAATTAGAAGATTGAAGCAAACCGAACCTTGTATAATGTATAAGTGTTACTCTTGATTGTAGTTCTTATTTATTTAAGATTGTACTAAGCATATCTGATATAGCATGTAATAAAACGTTTTCTTTTCAATTTGAACATGTAAATACAAATGAAAACTAAATATTATTAAATAAATACTACCATCGTACAAAATACTATGAGATACGCAAAAAACTAAATAGTAGTTACATGGAGAAATGTATGGAGTATATGATCGATGCGATAAAACCATCTTCACTTCATAAAGTAGAACAGAAGAAGACAAGAAAAAAATCGACAAGGCCACAAAAGAGCTGAAGGAGTTAATAAATAAGGAACAAAATCAAGGAGATCAAAACAGTTTAGAAAACTTAACGCCAATTGACGCAACGGAATATTCCCTCTGGAAAGTAACAAAAAAGATTAAAAAACCTCAACAACATAATCCACCCATTAAAATTGACTAGAATACCTGGGCTAGGAATGATAAAGATAAAGCAGAAGTTTTCTCTAAACACTTAAAAACCGTATTCAATCCGTACCCGTCTGAAATATCCACAACACAAGAAAACTGCATAGTTGATTTTCTTAATACTCCGTTTCAAATGGATCTGCCACATGAGCAATTTACTGTTTAGGAAGTAAAAGTAAGTGGCTAAAATCATTATGACGCTTAAACTTATAATAAAATTATAGTTATATAAATTAATAAAAACAAATAATGCAACATTCAATATCTATTATAGAGATATTTAAATTCAGCAAATAAACTTGGCTTCTCTTTGAAAACACCTTTGACTCATTGCTTCTTCATTAAATCTACAAACACATATTCTTAAAACATCCTTTTGTTTTACTTATTTAATATAACGATAACAAATCATATCAATAAAAAAACGACTCAGATAAGTAGGAACCCATAAAATTAAGATAAAAATGCCAGTGATTTATTTCCACGAAAGAGTTTCGAACCTAATCCTGACGCGTTCTTGAACAACGTTATTAGAGACTCTATTCATGAACTTATATTAAAACACCTACGAGCTGACGCTAATCCCTTTATATTCGTCCATTTTCAAATCCTGCTTATTGCGGCCCAAAGAGATCCGAGATATTACGAACAAATTGCTGTCGTTTGTGTCCACATTCTGTTCATTTTCACGTGGGTTCCGGCAGAGTTTTCTTCCTCGTTGTGATGGTAATTCGAAGTTCGAACGAGGAACGATTCGGAGGTGTTGGTAATTTTGAAAAATTGATTCTTATTTCATTCAGATTACTGTGGAATATGTTAAAACCAATAGCAAGGATTATGGTGGCTAAATAGCATAGTTTTGTTATTAATTATTCAATTATAGCAAATCACAATTATAAAAGCACACAGATTTTGTTTCTGTATTCCTTAAAAGGTAACAGATGTACCAGAAAGTCATTAGATATCGCTATGCTTAGATATGCAATGTTATGGTTTGACACATATGTCAATTTATTCTACATATATTAAGCTTCAAAGCCATAGAGTAACATATAGGGTGTTAACTTAATACATATAATTTCAGAGTTGTTATGTATGGTCTCAGCTGGAAGGAGCTATAAAATATTAAAATGCTAAATTATAAGTATATAATGAAAAATTAAATATAAATATATAAATAAAAAATAATTAGAGATGAATATAAAGCAGGATACAAACTAGGTGAGAACACAACATATTTGCTGACAAATTTAGTCAAAATTGTCTATAGCGCTTTTTCCCTTTTTCATATTTCTTTAGTGCTGTCAATTTAAATAAGATGTATTACATTTTCGATATGTTTGTGTACATATATGTATGTGAATTAAAGAGACAACTTAAGAATCTATTTACAATATAATAAAACAATCATGAGATACTATCTTGCCTATAAAATCAGGCTCATCTTGTGAAAAAATGTCAAAATTTTATTTCTCCGATTTAGCTAAATCCACCATTCGATTCGGCATAAATGAACGAATGTGACAACGGAAATATTGAAAATGGCAAAAAATCGCAAATTTTCACGACTATATATATGGAAAAAGTGTCAAAAGTTTTTACCTCTCCGATTTAGCTAAATCCATCAAAATACATGTATTTTGGGGCGATAAGAACGTAAATCGAGTCAAGATAGCGTTAGAATTTATTGTTTTTAAGATATGTGACATAAAAGGAAATCCTACATTTTTTTTTAAAATATACCTTTAGTTGTATAACTTTAAAACTTATGAATTCATAAAAGTTATTATACCACCATTCGATTCGGCGTAAAATTCTCTATAAACCCTGTAGTTTTCGTTAATCTGCGATTAGTTGAACGAATGTGACAACGGAAATATTGAAAATGGCAAAAAATCGCAAATTTTCACGACTATATATATGGAAAAAGTGTCAAAAGTTTTTACCTCTCCGATTTAGCTAAATCCATCAAAATACATGTATTTTGGGGCGATAAGAACATAAATCGAGTCAAGACATTTATGTATCATTTTACATACATTTTTGATATTAGCGTTAGAATTTATTGTTTTTAAGATATGTGACATAAAAGGAAATCCTACATTTTTTTGAAAATATACCTTTAGTTGTATAACATTAAAACTTATGAATTCATAAAAGTTATTATACCACCATTCGATTCGGCGTAAAATTCTCTATAAACCCTGTAGTTTTCGTTAATCTGCGATTAGTTGAACGAATGTGACAACGGAAATATTGAAAATGGCAAAAAATCGCAAATTTTCACGACTATATATATGGAAAAAGTGTCAAAAGTTTTTGCCTCTCCGATTTAGCTAAATCCATCAAAATACATGTATTTTGGGGCGATAAGAACGTAAATCGAGTCAAGATAGCGTTAGAATTTATTGTTTTTAAGATATATGACATAAAAGGAAATCCTACATTTTTTTGAAAATATACTTTTCGTTGTATAACTTTAAAACTTATGAATTCAAAAAAGTTATTATACCACCATTCGATTCGGCATAAAATTCTCTATAAACCCTGTAGTTTTCGTTAATCTGCGATTAGTTGAACGAATGTGACAACGGAAATATTGAAAATGGCAAAAAATCGCAAATTTTCACGACTATATATATGGAAAAAGTGTCAAAAGTTTTTACCTCTCCGATTTAGCTAAATCCATCAAAATACATGTATTTTGGGGCGATAAGAACGTAAATCGAGTCAAGGTAGCGTTAGAATTTATTGTTTTTAAGATATGTGACATAAAAGGAAATCCTACATTTTTTTGAAAATATACCTTTAGTTGTATAACATTAAAACTTATGAATTCATAAAAGTTATTATACCACCATTCGATTCGGCGTAAAATTCTCTATAAACCCTGTAGTTTTCGTTAATCTGCGATTAGTTGAACGAATGTGACAACGGAAATATTGAAAATGGCAAAAAATCGCAAATTTTCACGACTATATATATGGAAAAAGTGTTAAAAGTTTTTACCTCTCCGATTTAGCTAAATCCATCAAAATACATGTATTTTGTTGCGATAAGAACGTAAATCGAGTCAAGATAGCGTTAGAATTTATTGTTTTTAAGATATGTGACATAAAAGGAAATCCTACATTTTTTTGAAAATATACCTTTAGTTGTATAACATTAAAACTTATGAATTCATAAAAGTTATTATACCACCATTCGATTCGGCATAAAATTCTCTATAAACCCTGTAGTTTTCGTTAATCTGCGATTAGTTGAATGAATGTGACAACGGAAATATTGAAAATGGCAAAAAATCGCAAATTTTCACGACATATGGAAAAAGTGTCAAAAGTTTTTACCTCTCCGATTTAGCTAAATCCATCTAAATACATGTATTTTGGGGCGATAAGAACGTAAATCGAGTCAAGGTAGCGTTAGAATTTATTGTTTTTAAGATATGTGACATAAAAGGAAATCCTACATTTTTTTGAAAATATACCTTTAGTTGTATAACATTAAAACTTATGAATTCATAAAAGTTATTATACCACCATTCGATTCGGCGTAAAATTCTCTATAAACCCTGTAGTTTTCGTTAATCTGCGATTAGTTGAACGAATGTGACAACGGAAATATTGAAAATGGCAAAAAATCGCAAATTTTCACGACTATATATATGGAAAAAGTGTTAAAAGTTTTTACCTCTCCGATTTAGCTAAATCCATCAAAATACATGTATTTTGTTGCGATAAGAACGTAAATCGAGTCAAGATAGCGTTAGAATTTTTTGTTTTTAAGATATGTGACATAAAAGGAAATCCTACATTTTTTCGAAAATATACTTTTCGTTGTATAACTTTAAAACTTATGAATTCATAAAAGTTATTATACCACCATTCGATTCGGCGTAAAATTCTCTATAAACCCTGTAGTTTTCGTTAATCTGCGATTAGTTGAACGAATGTGACAACGGAAATATTGAAAATGGCAAAAAATCGCAAATTTTCACGACTATATATATGGAAAAAGTGTCAAAAGTTTTTACCTCTCCGATTTAGCTAAATCCATCAAAATACATGTATTTTGGGGCGATAAGAACGTAAATCGAGTCAAGATAGCGTTAGAATTTATTGTTTTTAAGATATGTGACATAAAAGGAAATCCTACATTTTTTTAAAAAATATACCTTTAGTTGTATAACATTAAAACTTATGAATTCATAAAAGTTATTATACCACCATTCGATTCGGCGTAAAATTCTCTATAAACCCTGTAGTTTTCGTTAATCTTCGATTAGTTGAACGAATGTGACAACGGAAATATTGAAAATGGCAAAAAATCGCAAATTTTCACGACTATATATATGGAAAAAGTGTTAAAAGTTTTTACCTCTCCGATTTAGCTAAATCCATCAAAATACATGTATTTTGGGGCGATAAGAACGTAAATCGAGTCAAGATAGCGTTAGAATTTATTGTTTTTAAGATATGTGACATAAAAGGAAATCCTACATTTTTTGAAAATATACCTTTAGTTGTATAACTTTAAAACTTATGAATTCATAAAAGTTATTATACCACCATTCTATTCGGCGTAAAATTCTCTATAAACCCTGTGGTTTTGCTTAATTTGCGATTAGTTGAACGAAAATGACAACAGAAATATTGAAAATGGCAAAAAATCGCAAATTTTCACGACTATATATATTAAAAAAGTGTCAAAAATTTTTACCTCACCGATTTAGCTAAATCCATCAAAATACATGTATTTTGGGTCGATGAAAACGTAAATCGAGTCAAGATAGCGTTAGAATTTTTTGTTTTTAAGATATGTGACATAAAAGGAAATCCTACATTTTTTCGAAAATATACTTTTCGTTGTATAACTTTAAAACTTATGAATTCATAAAAGTTATTATACCACCATTCTATTCGGCGTAAAATTCTCTATAAACCCTGTAGTTTTGATTAATCTGCGATTAGTTGAACGAAAGTGACAACAGAAATATTGAAAATGGCAAAAAATCGCAAATTTTCACGACTATATATATGGAAAAAGTGTTAAAAGTTTTTACCTCTCCGATTTAGCTAAATCCATCAAAATACATGTATTTTGGGGCGATAAGAACGTAAATCGAGTCAAGATAGCGTTAGAATTTATTGTTTTTAAGATATGTGACATAAAAGGAAATCCTACATTTTTTGAAAATATACCTTTAGTTGTATAACTTTAAAACTTATGAATTCATAAAAGTTATTATACCACCATTCTATTCGGCGTAAAATTCTCTATAAACCCTGTGGTTTTGCTTAATTTGCGATTAGTTGAACGAAAATGACAACAGAAATATTGAAAATGGCAAAAAATCGCAAATTTTCACGACTATATATATTAAAAAAGTGTCAAAAATTTTTACCTCACCGATTTAGCTAAATCCATCAAAATAGATGTATTTTGGGGCGATGAAAACGTAAATCGAGTCAAGATAGCGTTAGAATTTTTTGTTTTTAAGATATGTGACATAAAAGGAAATCCTACATTTTTTCGAAAATATACTTTTCGTTGTATAACTTTAAAACTTATGAATTCATAAAAGTTATTATACCACCATTCGATTCGGCGTAAAATTCTCTATAAACCCTGTAGTTTTCGTTAATCTGCGATTAGTTGAACGAATGTGACAACGGAAATATTGAAAATGGCAAAAAATCGCAAATTTTCACGACTATATATATGGAAAAAGTGTCAAAAGTTTTTACCTCTCCGATTTAGCTAAATCCATCAAAATACATGTATTTTGGGGCGATAAGAACGTAAATCGAGTAAAGATAGCGTTAGAATTTATTGTTTTTAAGATATGTGACATAAAAGGAAATCCTACATTTTTTTAAAAAATATACCTTTAGTTGTATAACATTAAAACTTATGAATTCATAAAAGTTATTATACCACCATTCGATTCGGCGTAAAATTCTCTATAAACCCTGTAGTTTTCGTTAATCTGCGATTAGTTGAACGAATGTGACAACGGAAATATTGAAAATGGCAAAAAATCGCAAATTTTCACGACTATATATATGGAAAAAGTGTTAAAAGTTTTTACCTCTCCGATTTAGCTAAATCCATCAAAATACATGTATTTTGGGGCGATAAGAACGTAAATCGAGTCAAGATAGCGTTAGAATTTATTGTTTTTAAGATATGTGACATAAAAGGAAATCCTACATTTTTTGAAAATATACCTTTAGTTGTATAACTTTAAAACTTATGAATTCATAAAAGTTATTATACCACCATTCTATTCGGCGTAAAATTCTCTATAAACCCTGTGGTTTTGCTTAATTTGCGATTAGTTGAACGAAAATGACAACAGAAATATTGAAAATGGCAAAAAATCGCAAATTTTCACGACTATATATATTAAAAAAGTGTCAAAAATTTTTACCTCACCGATTTAGCTAAATCCATCAAAATACATGTATTTTGGGTCGATGAAAACGTAAATCGAGTCAAGATAGCGTTAGAATTTTTTGTTTTTAAGATATGTGACATAAAAGGAAATCCTACATTTTTTCGAAAATATACTTTTCGTTGTATAACTTTAAAACTTATGAATTCATAAAAGTTATTATACCACCATTCTATTCGGCGTAAAATTCTCTATAAACCCTGTAGTTTTGATTAATCTGCGATTAGTTGAACGAAAGTGACAACAGAAATATTGAAAATGGCAAAAAGTCGCAAATTTTCACGACTATATATATGGAAAAAGTGTTAAAAGTTTTTACCTCTCCGATTTAGCTAAATCCATCAAAATACATGTATTTTGGGGCGATAAGAACGTAAATCGAGTCAAGATAGCGTTAGAATTTATTGTTTTTAAGATATGTGACATAAAAGGAAATCCTACATTTTTTGAAAATATACCTTTAGTTGTATAACTTTAAAACTTATGAATTCATAAAAGTTATTATACCACCATTCTATTCGGCGTAAAATTCTCTATAAACCCTGTGGTTTTGCTTAATTTGCGATTAGTTGAACGAAAATGACAACAGAAATATTGAAAATGGCAAAAAATCGCAAATTTTCACGACTATATATATTAAAAAAGTGTCAAAAATTTTTACCTCACCGATTTAGCTAAATCCATCAAAATAGATGTATTTTGGGGCGATGAAAACGTAAATCGAGTCAAGATAGCGTTAGAATTTTTTGTTTTTAAGATATGTGACATAAAAGGAAATCCTACATTTTTTCGAAAATATACTTTTCGTTGTATAACTTTAAAACTTATGAATTCATAAAAGTTATTATACCACCATTCTATTCGGCGTAAAATTCTCTATAAACCCTGTAGTTTTCATTAATCTGCGATTAGTTGAACGAAAGTGACAACAGAAATATTGAAAATGGCAAAAAATCGCAAATTTTCACGACTATATATATGGAAAAAGTGTCAAAAGTTTTTGCCTCTCCTATTTAGCTAAATCCATCAAAATACATGACTTTTGGGGCGATGAAAACGTAAATCGAGTCAAGATAGCGTTAGAATTTATTGTTTTTGAGATATGTGACATAAAAGGAAATCCTACATTTTTTTGAAAATATACTTTTCGTTGTATAACTTTAAAACTTATGAATTCATAAAAGTTATTATACCACCATTCGATTCGACGTAAAATTCTCTATAATCCCTGTAGTTTTGCTTAATTTGCGATTAGTTGAACGAAAATGACAACAGAAATATTGAAAATGGCAAAAAATCGCAAATTTTCACGACTATATATATTTAAAAAGTGTCAAAAATTTTTACCTCTCCGATTTAGCTAAATCCATCAAAATACATGTATTTTGGGGCAATGAAAACGTAAATCGAGTCAAGATAGCGTTAGAATTTATTTTTTTTAAGATATGTGCGTTAAAAGGAAATCCTACTTTTTTGTGAAAATATACTTTTCGTTGTATAACTTTAAAACTTATGAATTCATAAAAGTTATTATACCACCATTCGATTCGGCATAAAATTCTCTATAGACCCTATAGTTTTCATGAATCTGTGGTTAGTTAAACGAAAATCACAACAGAATTATTGAAAATGGCAAAAAATCGCAAATTTTCACGACTATATACATGGAAAAAGTGCCAAAAATTTTTACCTCTCCGATTTAGCTAAATCCATCAATATACATGTATTTTGGGGCGATGGAAACGTAAATCGAGTCAAGATAGCGTTATAATTTATTGTTTTTAAGATATGTGACATAAAAGGAAATCCTACATTTTTTTGAAAATATACTTTTCGTTGTATAACTTTAAAACTTATGAATTCATAAAAGTTATTATACCACCATTCGATTCGACGTAAAATTCTCTATAATCCCTGTAGTTTTGCTTAATTTGCGATTAGTTGAACGAAAATGACAACAGAAATATTGAAAATGGCAAAAAATCGCAAATTTTCACGACTATATATATTAAAAAAGTGTCAAAAATTTTTACCTCTCCGATTTAGCTAAATCCATCAAAATACATGTATTTTGGGGCGATGAAAACGTAAATCGAGTCAAGATAGTAAAATTCTCTATAAACCCTGTAGTTTTCCTTAATTTGCGATTAGTTGAACGAAAATGACAACAGAAATATTGAAAATGGGCAAAAAAAAATGGTAAAGTGGTTTTGCATATATTTTAATATGTTTTAATATAAAGACATTTATATATCATTTTACATAAATTTTTGATATTATTTTGAAAACACAAGTTATAACAAATCGTGTTACTGACATATTATTTTTAAATTAATCCTCTTACTCTATTTTTAGAGAACCATGATTAATTTAATATAGTGTGGTCGAATTTCGGGCACAGAGCGATAACTAATAGCTAGTAATACATATATTATTTCTTTATCTTAAATTTACAATTACATTTACAAGCAATAAACCTTCAAGTCTGACCAGAACATCGCATAAAGTATCTTTTATGAAACAATGATAGAATTCCCTTCCATCCCACCAAATCAGTCCCCTAGATCGCTAGACTAACCAAAGAGACTAGACTGAATAGAGAACTTCGTCTATTATCTTAAGCGACAATAGAACAAACTACAATGCCATAAAAATCCATGCTTAACATCACGTCACATTATCCGTGATGGATCGCCGACCTGGACACCGAACTCCTGACCCCTCTCTCTGTGAGAACTCCCCGACGCGCACTTCTTTGCACTCACCTAACATTCTATCCATTGCCCCACTCGACCGTCTTTTGTTTCCTCCGTGCCAAACTGGTCCCGTAATTTATTTATCGCCTTCTTTTTTTATTTTGGGTCGGTTTACCATCGAGCTGGCGGTAATCATTTGGGCGGGATTGTCGTATAACGATTTGTCAGGGCGTAAGAATTGTTTAATGCTCACCAATGACAATGGGCGCTATTAGCACGACAATAAGCCACGGCTTTCCTGACGGCGTTTTGTCGGTTGTTGTTGTTTACGACTATGTTTTTACTCGATGTATCTCGTAAACTTTCGGTTTCGGATACGGGGTCGAGGTTTATATTGTTTATTGGGCCATCGTGACGTTGTTAACGCGGAATGGCTTCCATAGAACTACAGGTCGAAGGATTTTTTGTTATTTTGTTGCGGTTTTCGATCGAATGAGATAACTCGGCTGTTAACTTTTACAATTGTAATGTTGGCCTTCGAGTAGCCGCTAAATAACAGAGGCATGAATCAACAACGAACTGATTTCCGACAGATGGTGTTACTGTGTATTAAATCGCATCGTGTTGGTACATTTGTAACCAAGTGTGAACAAAAAATATGTTCTCTTTTCATGGTATAACTTCAAAACCAAAGGCGACAAAGAAATTATTATTGTACCATTCGATTCAACATAAAATTCCGTATCATTTCTGTAATTTTTATTATCATGTCATTATTAACCATAGCTGTTTCATTAGCTTGAAAATTTGAAGTTATCAAAGCCTATATTTATACAATAATTAATCGTAACAGAGTAAAAGTAATATAGAAATCGAGAAAAATTGAGCTATCCAACCTAAAAAATCATTTAAAATTCAACGCCATACCTAACACGTACACAAAGAAACAAATAAACTGATTCCATCTGTTCATAATTGATAAAAAGCTGTATTAGCCGGTATTATTAATCTAGCGATTTTACCAGATTATCACGGCCTACCGCAAACAGATTAATTCGCGTGAACATATTAATTTTTTGACGCACCCTATATCGGACGTCGCATTCCTTCCGCCTCATTCATCAAATGCCGCTCGCTAGCTGCCCCGATAGGTTCAGAAATGAATATTAATAGCCATTCTCAGATTTTCGAGTACCGAGACTCGTACCTAGTCAAGTGCCATCATCCACACCAGACAAGATGGCTCCAAAATGATGCAGCAAGTGCGCCGTTGCCGCGTCTCCTCGATTTTCTGAAAAACGACGACATATTCCCAAACGCCCGTATAATTCTTTAACCATCAATCAAAAATGCTCCACCAATATAACTTGAGAGTAACACCAATATCACTATTAACACAAAACAAATGAATTTTAAAATAAAACGATATTAATGGATATGTTCGGTGAGGTCGAGCGAGGCATGGCAACATCGGACGCCGGTCGAAGATCCTTCGGAGGTGATTCGAAGGCACACCTGAGAATGTCCTGGACTGCCCGCTGAGGATGGTCTTTGGTTTCTGACAAGCGAAGGTAAAATAATTTTAAAAGGTCGTGAATCATACCAGGTGAGATATTTTCATTTTAAAAATAAAAGATGCATCTAAAGCGTTACAGTTTTTGTATGAATGTCAGTTTAAAAATAATCATGAATAATGATTTTTCCGCTTCATTCTGATATCACTGAAAATTAAAAGAATAATGGTATCTTTTTCGCAAGTTAGATAACTATTATTAACTAATAAATAATATTAATATCACTATTATATGCTACAAGATACTAATCAAATCACATTTATTAAAATTATATTTACTCTAGTTAAACTTCATGATATGTTAGAAATATATAGAAGTCTTTAATTTTATTTTTGGTTATATAAACTCACCGCTAGACATTTGATCCAAATATTCATTCAGTCTCAATCTTTTATATAAGTAATCAAGTTACCTTTATCAACATAAAAACATTAATATAAAGTTCTAAACTAATTTACTATCATATTAAATGATTCTGTTCGTATTAGTTCAATTCAATTAATATAATTTCAATTTATTACTATATTCAATTATTTACATTAATACAGTACACTTTAAGACGAAAAATTATTAGTAGTAGTATATATCTAAAATCCAATTATGTTTTTAACATGGTCCAATGTATACAAAGCGTTAAAAGGTACTAATAGAAAGGATCAAGTTTCAGCTTTATCTGACCATAGAAAATGGCTTGACTATAGAAAATAATATCAGTTAATAGATATTTGAAAAGAGTAGGAGGACATTTATTATTCCCCTTAAACTTTTCTACAGTTATTTATATAAATATAAATGAAATTAAATGAACTAGTGAAGTAAACTTCACATGATTAAATTCATGAAATGATGGATATAAAAATTTTAATAACGTTATGTTCAAAAACATAAAATTAGTGTATGTTATCAACAAACCCTGAATAGATTTTGAATATTTTGTTTCATTAATTCACAAGATTGTTCAGTTTCAGCTTTCATTTGTTGCTTTTAAATTTTATTATGATCTATATTATGATATTTATATAAAATACCAATACCTGTAACAGATTTTTAACGATACCGTACACGTATATTCAGCAAAATGATATTAACTGGGAACTAAACCTGTAAAATCTCTCAATATTTTGCCTTAAAACCACATTGTATTATCTGGTTATCACAATCCAGTAAACCTTTTTGTGTTTTTGTCTTTCTAATCTTGCTGTAAGTGTCACAACTGAATGAAGCCAAACTAGGTGAAAAAAAAATCAGGTCAGCAGTGTTACTGTGTATTAAATCGCATCGGGTACATTTGTAGTCAACTTTACGTTGAAGTCTCATTTCTCGATATACGTCATTTCATCGAATTGTGAACAAAATATTTTTTCAGTGCATTTAAAATATGTGAATCTATGCCGAGTAAATCGCATTTGCGGAAAGTTTTACTTATCCACATTTGAACAAAAAGTAACTTTCTTCTTTTGTTTTTCTAAGGGAGTAACTTTCTTGTCCGTGAAGACGCTTTATTTAGAAGAACACCTTAGGCAGCTTGAAGAACCGCTTTTGGGGGGATAGTCTCCGGTGTTACCGGATTGGGAACGCCTCTGACAGGGATATGATTTTTGGAGAGAGCTGCGGAGTCTGATGTGTCAGTTTCCCGATGAATTTGGGTATTTCTAATAAACCATGGCGCGTTTAGAATTTGCCTAAGAAGTTTATTTTGCATTATCTGAAGCTTTTCTACTAGGTCCGGCCTGACAAACCGATATTAAGGGTTAGATCCATATAACATCTGATAAGCGGCTTGTAAATCAAAACTCGGAGACAATTTACTTTCTCTGCAGATGAGAGTGTTAAGCACTGTGGAGACATATTAGCTTTTGGAGATTGGTTTACTTATCTGTGTTGACCATAGGAATCTACGGTCAAAGATGAGGCCGAGATATGTGGCTTTTCGTCGCCACGGGATTGAGACTGTTTCCACTCTGGGTTTTTGGGGGGTTGATTTGTTACCTCCAGAAATTGAACCATTGGACCGTGGCATTTAATTGAACTTGAAATTTTCTCTGAGTGGTATCTACGGAACGAGAATTGATGAAGAATGTTGTGTCAACTGCGTATTGGGCGGTATCAACATGTTTCTTCGTTAGAATATCTGATATAATGAGGTTGAATAATACTGGGGCTAATGAGGAACCTTGGGGGACTCCTCCTTTGACTGATTTAGGACTGGAGAGTATATTACCGATCTTTACTTGAAAAGACCTCTCCGGTAACAAGGAACGCAGTAAAATTATCAGATCTTAGGGTAAACTTAGTTTACGTAGTCGTGCCAAACTTTGTCGAACGCTTCTGTTAAGTCTAAAAAGACCGCGCACACCCTATGTTTTTTCTTCATGGCGAAGTGAATTTCTGCGGCCAATCTAGTGGACTGACGTGTACATGAATGTTTGGCTCTGAACTGGTATGATAGGGTTCTGCTCAGTAAATCGGTTGAGTGCAAACAGGATCGCTCTTTCAGCAATCTTGGACATTGAACTAAGCAGGGTGATGGGCCTGTAGTCTGAAGGCGAAGAATCTGCTCCTTTTCTTGGAAGCTAATTCCGAGAGCTGCTTGTGTGGGAGCTTTTTGAGTTAGAATACTGAAATTTCATCGTATCCAGGTGCCTTTTTGGATTTAAGATTGTTGATGATCTTTTGTACCACTTTTGGTGGAACTAGATGGTTTTGGAGATAGTTTGGAGGTTCTATTTTCCGTAGATTGTTGGCCTCTCTGATGACTTTTTGTTTAGAATGGCGCCACTTCCTTTTTGGAAAGTTAGACATTCCATTTATTTTTCAAACGATTCAGCCAGGAGCTTGGCTTTTTCGCTGTCCGAGACTGCGAATTACATGACCCTTCGGATTTCAGGGGTGTCTTTTTTGGCTTACAATTTGAATAAAAAGTAGCTGAAGGTCATCGAAAGCTCTGTGCAAATTTCTGGACAGCCAAAGAAATGTGAAGACGAGGATTGGAAGACATTTCTCGATGAAACGGTTAACAAGAATTAATATTGACTACAATTGATGCATTTAGGCAGAGCACTGTGCGAAAATCGTATAATATATATATATATAGCAGAATCTTATATATATATATATATATATATATATATATATATATATATATATATATATATATATATATATATATATATATGGTCAGTAAATCGTATAAATATAAATATAATGTATAAATATATATACGCTCAGTAATCATATAAATAATATATATATATATATATATATATATATATAAGTATATATATATATATATATATGTATATATTGTAAATTAAAAGAATGAAAACTGTATTGAATAATAATGGAGTGAGAGTAAAAAAATGGTACAGAAACAGTTCTTATCAATGGTCGATTTCATTCACAATGCGCTGTGAAAAGAATAAATTAATACCCGACAATGGATAGAAATGGGTCGACAAAAGGAGTTCCAGCCCTCGGCCATAGAATAAAAGTCACAGCGGTAAGTGTTACGCAAAAGGAATAGAAAAAAAACTATCCCGTCTCGTCATACCGATGTCACGCTGGGTCAGCCATTCGGATCCAACACTTCGTTAACCTTATTTATCGTGATTTTCGCCACCAGAGAGTATCCGCGGGACATTCTTAGACGTGAGACAGATGCTGGGAATCGGTGGCACCGCCACTGTTTGATTCTTTCCGATTGTCCGTGAAAAAAGGGGGATGATCTAATAAGTCGCCATTGTACGCCGGATCAGGTAAAATAGAGCAAGGGTTCTCTTTCTGCTGTTAGATTGTAATTAAAAGCTTTTTCAGGCGAGAGGGCGCGTATGGTACGTATTGGGGTGGCTCTGTTCTCCGGGCCCAGGTATAAAGAAAGAAATTTTTTACTCCAATTCGATGAAATTGTTTCGGATGTCTAGGGATAAGACTTTTGATCCCATCCCGTTTCGGAAGCGTATTGTCGAATTAAATATTTACTGACATGCATGTGACAAGTCCTAGTCCCTTTCCCGGTGATGTCAGGGGGATTCCGCGCTATTCGAAATCACAAACAGAAAAACAACTGACTTGACCAAAAGTCCTAACGTCTTTTTCCCACCGTGTTAACGTCAAGAATCTTCCGCATCCAGTACCAGAAGAAGGTTTGTGACATAAAAGGTCAATTGAAAAGTCCTCGGCCTGCCGTAGAAAAACACATTTTTTTGTCAAAATTAGTTTTTTTTATTCGACATAATTCCCTTCAAGGTACGACTCGTATTAGTACGATTTGTCCTTTGCTTCAAAATAGGCCTCTGTTTCGGCGATCACATCTTCATTCAACGAGAATTTCTTCCCAACGAGCATTCTTTTGAGATCTGAGAATAGGAAATAGTCGCTAAGGGCCAGATCTGAAAAACACGTTGTATGAGGAAGAAATTCGAAGCCCAATTCATGGATTTTTGACACGGTGCATTTTCTTGGTGAAGCAGCATTTTCTTTTTCCTCAAATGTGGCCGTTTTTCGACGGTTTCGTCCTTCAAACTGTCCAATAACGCCATGTAATAGTCGTTGTTGATGGTTTTCCCTTTTTCAAGGTAGTTAATGAAAATTATTCCATGCGCATACCAAAATACAAAGGCCATAAACTTGTCAACAGAGTGCTGCGTTTTACCACGCTTTGGAGCGGGTTCATCGTGTGCAGTCCACTGAGAAGATTGTGGATTGGACTTCGGAATGAAATGACGGAGCCATGTTTCATCTATTGTCACATATCGATGCAAAAACTCGGGTTTAATATGCTTGATCATCTTCAAACACTGCTCCGATCAAGCGTAATAAACCCGAGTTTTTGCATCGATATGTGACAATGGATGAAACATGGCTCCATCTGCTCACTCCGAAGTCCAATTGACAGTCATCCGAGTGAACTGCATACGATAAACTCGCTCCAAAGCGTGATAAAACGCAACAGTCGGCTGGCAATATTATGGCGTCTGTATTTTTGGATGCGCATATAATAATTTTCAATGACTACTTTGAAAAGGTAAGGACCATCAACAGCGACTATCACATAGCGTTATTGGACCGTTTGAAGAACGAAATACCCACAGAAACGGCCGCATTTGAAGAAAAAGATAGTGCTGTGAAAGTTCCTTCTCCACCGTATTTTCCAGATCTGGCCGCCAGCGACTATTTCCTGTTCTCAGACCTGAAAAGAGAGCTCGCTGGGAAGAAATTTTTGTCGAATGAAGAGGTGATCACCAAAACTGAGGCCTATTTTGAAGCAAAGAACAAATCGTACCACAAAATAGTATCGAAAAGTTGGGGGGTCGCAATAATTAATGTATCACCATTCAGGGAAAATATGTTGAATAAAGAAAACTAATTTTGCCAAAAAAATGTGGTTTACTATGGTAGGTCGGGGACTTTTCAATTGATCTGTTACACTACAGTACACAATATAAAATGGTTTGATTCTTTTGTGTCTGTATGCTGTTCTAGTGTTATCCAAGAGTTTTATTACTTAAATCATCAAATGTACAAAAACGGCGGTAAATAACATCCGATCTTAAATAAAGCAGGTCCTTGTTGACCAACTCCGATTTCGTTCCCCAATAACTCCGCACTGGCGGCGAAGCGACCGTCCCAAAGAGGCGAACAAAACCGGGGCCTATATATTGAATTTATTATAAAGAAGTCAGCTAGAACCTGATTCCTATACGACAATATTTTAAATGTTATTCGGAATTATTTATGCACATATATTATTGCTTTTGTGGGCTGCCGCTGTCTCGAATTAGATACGCTCTTACAAACCATACGAATATGGATAAACCGGTGGTTGAAGACCCTATAAAGAAAGGGATATACACACACACTCTCTCTCGCACACAAACAATTGTGATTCGTATTGTGTGCCCGCGTATCCTTTTTAATTTAAAAGCCCTGGAAATTTATAGAGTTTCGTTCTTTTTTTCTCGGACCGCGTTCCGTCTTTGTCCGACGCGCGTACGAACTTCACGCCGGCTCGCTCTACGGCGAATCTTTTCACCTTTTCGAATCCGGTGAATTGTGTGCGTGTGTGGGAGTTTTTTCCCTTCTTCTCCGTCCAATTAGCTACGAGTAGTTCTTTTTTGATTCATTGAAGAAAACGACTCGACCTAAAAGACTTATTTAATGGATATTCAACCTGATAATGGAGATTACGTCGATAGAGGAAGATATAGTATCGTTGAATTATGTTCGTCGTAGATCAATGGATTAAATAAAGTGATTTTAACGTTATTTGATGGCGGTTTACTTGTTACCTATTCCTACATCCTAAATATCATGATAAACTGACAGGTTCTCTATGTTTGAGACACAATAGCGTTCTTCAAGTCAATTTAAACCGTCTTCCTGCAATAGATTATTAACATAACCCGAAGATGAAACATTATCAATGTTGCCAATGACAATTTATCAGATTCCTCAATAGCCGAAGACAAATTCTTCAAATTGGGGAGACAAATTCTTTGATTCCCGAGATATTACCCTCAAAATTACTTTAAGAAATGAATCAGTGTCAACCGTTTAAATAATATTTATTCCCTATCTTTTCAAAATATGTAATAGAGTGTATTTTTTTAAAATTAATTACGTCTTACATTAGATGCCTAGTACAATCTTAATTTACTAATTAATATGTTACTATTGTTCTGCAGTACTGTATACTGATTATAGCGACCCTCTGACTTCTCGATACCATTTTTATAGTCGTATTGGTCCTTTGCTTCAAAAGTCCTCAGTTTTGTCCATTATCTCTTCATTCGACAAAAATTCCTTCCCAATGAGCATTCTTTTGAGATCTGAGAACAAGAAATAGTCGCTAGGCGCCAGATCTGAATAATACGGTGGATGAGGAAACAATTCGAAGCCCAACTCATCAATTTTTGCTATGGTTTTCACTGACTTGTGAGACGGTGTATAGTCTTGGTGAAGCTGCACTTTCATTTACTTCCAATGCGGCCGTTTTTCGGCGATTTCTTCCTTCAAAAAGTCCAATAACGCCATGTAATGATGTTGGTGGTCCTTCATTTTTTAAGGTAGTCTTTGAAGCAGGTTTATTGTGTGCAGTCCACTCGGATGACCGTCGATTGGACATGGGAGTGAAATGATGGAGCCATGTTTCATCCATTGTCACATATCGACGCAAATCTCGGGGTTATTACGCTTAATCATCTTGAAACACTGCTCCGACTCATCAACTCGTCATTGTTTTTAGTCAAAAGTGAGCTCGCGCGGCACCCACTTTGCCCATAGCCTTCTCATACCCAAATATTTGTGAATAATATAATGTACATGTTCAGTTGTTATCTTTAGAGTGTCTGCTATTTCATTCAATTGCAATTTAAGGTCATTCAAAATTATTTTGTGGATTTTTTAAATGTTTTCGTCGTTAACAACTTCTTGTGGGCGTCCACTGCGTTTACCGTCTTCGGTTCTCATTTCACCACGTCTAAACTGCACAAACTAATGATCCGATAGCTGTCAAATTAATGCACTCATCTTTTGAGCGTTATGGCTAACTAAAAAATATATGGATTTAATTCCAGTAGTGCCATCTATGTGTCAGGCCGGGAACCTTCCAATTGACATCTTATATTATCAGTATCATCAGTACGTATTTCCCAAATAAAAATAAACCAAACTACTTAATCTAAAGTTAAGAATAAACATATACACTGTACAAGTTGGTATGGGTTGGTTGGCTTCAATCTTCTGATTTCCTGCGTGTTGTCCAGTAGCTGTATCAACCTTATTTCAATAAAGTGTAATGTTATGAACAATAACAAGACACAGTGTTATCATAATAAACTTATCATCCACATTGCAGATTAGTAAACCACAAGGATAATAATAATATTAAAAAAAAACATTTATAATTCAAAATATAGTTGAATATTCAAATAAATGAAAATACAAAAAATTTCATCAAAATAATGTGTGGTTTTTTATTAATTTTTAATAAAATAATTGTCACAAATCCATCAACATTTAATACTTCTATCGTTCCATGTCGTTATACAATATAATAAAAAAATTATTCTACAAATGGCTTGATTATTCACCATATCTGACATGTGATACTTAAATATAAACATCTCATATTTTATTACCACTAATCTATTAAATAATCATGTAAAGAAAAACATATGAATACATTATATCACAATATAATACTCCTTCTGCTCTATAAACCAGAGGGACTTAAGTAACCCCTCGTACAACACAATTAAGCCGCATTTCTGTTGTTATAACTCAGTACTGAGGTAGCCAAATACCCTATACTAATCAATAAAATCCAAACACAATACAGTCAACGATTTATTCAGTGCTGAAATATACAGAGTCCATTTTAATACTTTAAAATTTAGTTTTATATCTGAAAAAATAATTCTAAGAAACATAAATATTCATATTTTAGAATCGATACGGCGAGTAAATTATTGTATTTTTTATGAATTTATAATTTATTGATTCAAAAACAACATAATCGTACAGCTAATGATGTAGGTTAATACAAAATTCTACAATAAGCAAGTGTTTTATTGCTATATACGCTAAATGAAAATCAATCAACAATAATAACCATAAAATATTATTATTTTATCTCCTTCTGTCGAAAATACGTTGGTATGCTATATAAAATTAATGTGATTGTTGCTTTATTAATATGGATATATGTAAAATTATTTTTTAATATAACAGCTACGAATTCATGAAGGTTGTTATGTTATGTAAAAAGTTGTTTGAAACTGTCAAATTTAAATTAAAAATTACAATCAGCTGACATATTATATAACTATCTTTATTAATAACAATCGTCAGAATTTAATAACATTATCTCATTCATTTGTTCTGCGGCGTGCTGTATTCATTAAATAGAATATTTTTCAAAGGTACTACATTTGATAAAATTGACCAGTTTCCTAGCAAATTTTTGGAGTCCATCGCTACAAACAATTTAAAGAATCAACAAAATATAAGAGCTGATATCCTTATATATTTTAGAATGGAAAGTAGAAACCTCTAAATATTAGAAGACATTGAATAAGTTAACATGCAAGTTGACAACATAATTTATAATAAAATAATAAATAATAAAATAAGTCAGTTCTACTCTATTTGTAGTCATCATAGTTCGCAATAAATATTTCAACGTATACCCAGGATACTTGGGGATATCTTAAAATTATTTAAATAAAACATTTAATTCGATTTTCTATAAAATTACTTGATTATTAAATATTAAAGAACCTTTTAGTTGAAAACAATCCAAGATATAATTAAAAATAATCGCAGGATAACTACTAGAGCTTTTATAAATAAAGTAAATGCTTTATTTATTATTGAATGGAAATATTTTTTGACAAAACTCGAGAGAGTAATCGAAATATTACCTATTATTGCCATAAAAACAGTTAGAAGTATTTTACTATTTATAATTCACAATTTTAATCTTTTTACCCTATTACATTAACAATATTTAAACATATCGTTCCAAAAGGCTACTATACTAATATACAATATATTGCTATATACAAGCAAACTACCAAAAAAATCATCAAACTAGATATATTACATTCAAATCTATGTAAGCATAAATTGGGTACATTTTAGTAGCTAGGTCGCGGCTAGGATGACAGAGCCAGAACGTTAAATATCAGTCGAATGAAATAAGTTAAGTAACTAACCAAAAATAGTAACTAAAAGTACACGACTGAAATAGTCGATAGTAAATAGTAACAAAATCAGTCGGACCTAAAATAGCGACTGAAACAGTCGATAGAAAAAACTAGTCAATTACTAAGCAGTCGATAGTTCCCAACGCTAATAAAAACCAATAGCTTATTGGTGTTAATTTACTAGATTGCTATAATAAACGATTTAAAATATTTAATCTTACTATGTGCTTCATTTTCTTGCTTTCACTTTCTGTTCTTGTTGGCTATTTTTCCGTATGTTAGTCACTGGGATCAAAACGATTCCTGAAAGTATTCCTTCTTCTTTCCAGTATTTTTTCATATTAAGTTATTATGTCTCTTTTTCTGTATTTTATTCATCGATAATTACATGATGTCTCTCTTCTGCAAGATCTTTACTGTTCTTTTCAATCTTTTAATTATATTAATAGATATATTTCGAAAAAGTAAACGATAAATAATTTCTAGTTCAGAGTATCAATATTGAATGGTACTCATAAACTTCTGGTAGATAATTCTAGTTCATTTACTAATTATGATCATCTATTTTTTCTGATGTATATAAAATATCAGTCCAAAACAGGCAAATTGACTTGATAAAACATCGGATAGCGTATCAGGCTATCTCTGACCATAACCTTCTCCTAACCTGATATCGATGTGATCGAATTAAACCGACTTTCAAGCGGAATCGTCTATCGCAGCTGCGCGACTAGCATACAAGAGAGACAACCGTCGCTGGATGAGGAGGAAAAAAAGACCAATCGAAAAAAAAGGTCCGGGACCCGTTCCTCGCGCAGCATGCTTAATTTTTCGGTTTTATACAATCCGCGGGTGGCTAATGTTCGATACGAAACATCAAAAAGGCGTTTATGACATTCCCGGCGGGATAAATATCTCAATAAATTATGGCGGCGGTCGCGCGAAAACCGATTCATTTTTACGAAAACTGTCGGTTTTGATCTACGGCCTTATTTACAAAATAAGCCAGAGCCAGTTTCGGTTCATTAAGGGGTCTGGTTTCGGTTGAGCCGCTCATAATATTTGTGCCACTTACTGATTAGTTGATTTACTGAACATATAGTCTATTTGATAAAACAGTAAACTCATTTCATCTAACTTTATGCCGCTAAAGCGTCGCGATGTTGCGGCATTTAACTTTAAGTCTACATTAATTTGGGCTTAGACACAACGTGGGGCAAAAGTCCCGCTACTGTTTTGATTGCTTATAACTTTGCTCAAAGAAGAGATAAGTAAGTTTGGTTTCCATAAAAAGTTTATTTGGCCTTTATATTTTTTTATTATGTTTATATTCTTTTATTTGGCATTTTGATTAAATTATGTCGGCTGATCCGCGATTCGCTATGCAAATTTCCTCTCTTTTCAAGGCATTTTTCATAACATCCTGCAACATCTGAGGCTGAATTTCTTCAATTTCGTGACGAATATTGTCTTTGAGATGTTGAATCGTTTGGACCTTATTCAGATACACTTTTGATTTTTAAAAAACCCATAAAAAAGTCTGGTGTGTTAAATCTGGCGTTCTGGCCATGCTAAATTGCCACTTCGCGAATTTATCCTCCGTGGAGAGACGTCATTCAATAATTGATTGATATACTGATACCCTGATATACTTTTTATTCCCAGAATTTTATTTTTATATTATTATTTAATTATCAAATTGTTACTAGTCGTTTGCGCCTAACCTACGATTTGTCTTCAAATAAGGTATATATTTGTAACAAATCTAGGTATACAACTAGGAGGACTCATCGATCCTATCTTAGTCTGTGGTGAAATAATATTTATACATGTCACTACTGTATTTTTTATTATATGCACATTTTATTAACTATACAACACTACACAAGATCAGATGGTTTTTTCTTTTGAATCTGTGTCCTGCTCTGGTGGTATCCAAAAGTGGTAATACTTCAATATTCTCATGAGGATGGAGTTCCTCATGCCCCTTTGCAATTCTCTTAATTTATTTACTGACTGTGGGTATCTGAAGGTCTCGATGTAGGTAGTCAGTCCTGTAGTATTTGGATGCGCCCACAGTATTTCTCAGGACTTTGTTCTGAAAAATTTGTATTTTGTTTATGTTGGTCTGTTTTTGTATGTCCATATAGGTTTCAGTATTTGTATATATAATAGCAATTTATTATGTACTGATAATTGTGGTTCTCTTCCAATTAGCCAACACATTTTCCTATATTTCAATTCCAGTTCCTATCTTTTTTTCTTTATATGTTCTTTCCAGTGAAGTTTTTTATTCCGATTCATTATGAGATATTTAGCGTTGTTTCTATATGGAATGATAGTATTATTTAATGTTATTGATGCTTGTACGGTCTGATTGTAGATGAACTGCACATGCACAGATTTACTTTCATTAATTTTTATTTGCCAAGCTTGCGTCCAATTATTTATATTGTTACTTGCCTGTTGTAATTTTCGTGTGGCTTCTTCACTATAGTCTCCGACAGCTATAATCGCAGTATCATCAGCAAATGTAGCCATCATAATATTTTCCACCAGTTGTATATTACAAGTGTAGAGTAGATAAAGCATTGGGCCCAGTACACACCCTTGTGGTACACCTGCTTTAGCTTCTTTTATTGTAGAGTCAGCTTATTCTTGTTTAACTTTAAACATTCGGGTTATAATGTACGATTTTAGTAGTTCGGTGTATTATTTTGGTAACATTTTCTGTATTATATGAACAAGGCCTGCATGCGAAACCTTATCAAAGGCTTGTGCTATATCTAAGAATATGGCTATATGGAGTGGACTTTTTTTATTTTCGTAGGCTTTTTCAAAAACATCTGTTATTCTGTGAACCTGGGCAATTGTTGAATGCTTCTTAGTAAACCCAAACTGGTGAGATGGTATTAGGTTTTTCCTCCCTAAGAATTTTATTGGTAACAATAATAGACACTGTTAGGCAAATATTGGCAAATAAAAAACATATTTTCTCAAAAATATGTTTCACGCACACAAGCATTCGATTGTTTATCTCTAGCTAAAAATTTTTAAATATCGTAAATATTAAATATTCATTTATAAACCTAGACATTTGAATAATTGGTTAAATGTAATCATCGACTGCATAATGAAGATATTTACGTGAAGATTTATCACCCGCAAAGGTGAGATAATTCCCTAACTAACAGTGTCATATATTACTAATGTCTTCGCAGGTTAAGGATCACATAAAAGAATAAACGATTCATGCATATGTATGCGATAGCTCTCCAAGAAGACCGATCGTAATGAACGGACTGTCTCGCAGAGAAGAATCTGTCATTTCACTCGAGCAACAACAATTAATCCTCTCGTCGCTCGATACGCGGCGTTTCTTCTCGTACAAAACGGCGACATGCACGGGGATCATTTATCGTCGATTCCATCTGATCCGTCAAAATCGTGGATGACCAATCCGTCCCCAGTACCTCGATGAATGGACGAGAAAAATGCGTTTGCGAGAAATTTTACGAAGGATTCGTATTGATGCCCACCTGTGCGGCTCGTTTAGGTAGAAATCGGGTCGGGGGTGAGGCCCCCGGGGCATCTGACTAGCCAGACTGCCTGTCGCCGACTCCGATCAGGTCCGCATTCAGGTCGAAACACCCACACTATTCATTTTCTGTTAACTGTTTTGATGATTTGTCGTCTTAATTATTCGAAAATACTTTTTTCTCGAGAAAAAACATGATTTTACTATGATTGTGAATTAATTTTGAGGGATGAAGATATCATGCTTTAATTTAATAATTTTCATGTTTTATCCAAAGGAATTATCGAGATACATAATTATATAACAACTTGTGATGAACAGCTAATTCTATCAATAAAAAAATGTGTTAGTTTTAACTTTTAGTTACGCCTTCGTCCATGGTCCATAAATGAGAATAGTTTTTTCTTTTATCCGCTATACAGCATTTAATAATCCAAGAAAATACCGTTTGTTGGTGGACAAACACGTCCGTTTCTTGTGATTTTCGTGATTTTTGGGAAATTTCGAGTACCAAGAACGTCTCTTTGTGAGTAGTTGTTTGCCTTTGATGGCATTATGGCCTGAGTAGGATGGAATAACAGATATTCCCTATTTATGCATTGTTATTTTATGTCGTTTTAGGTAGACATTCTATTATAGGCGGGCTGGAATTCCAGACGGGCCAGACTGCTTGTCGCCTGTGACGTACAGAGACGTATTTAGTTGATAAATATTTGTCTGGTATTTTTTATATTTACTTTTTTTGTAGTTCATTGTTATTTCGACGTTTCGAACTCAATTATCAAGAACTCAATTACTCAAGTGATCTTATACATACCATGAATCTAATGATTATATAGGTCTGTGAAGAGTTATTTATGTTTTATAACGTAATATTTATGTTTTTGCGCGTGCAAAATATGAAAATGACATATTTTTTGTCATAGAATAACACGTTTCTTGACAATTCGGCTAATTATGTCACTATGTTATAATAAAATAAAAGAGAATAAATTTGAAAAATATGATTTTACTTACAAGTAATTAACAATACATGTTTTTTATCTAATATACTTTCATTAAGCACACACTAAAAGTTTTTCTTTTGCCCAATTAGGCTCCTCTTTGTACAAATTATCGCTTGTTACAAGAATCTAGAAGATCTCTCTAAAGCCCCTAAAAGTAGTCCAATATCATTGAGACGCACCGTTTTCCTTGGTATCATTCTGCATCTCTCTAACATCCTGGTGAAATCGTTCAGCTTGATCTTCACTCACTTTTCTCAAATTACTTCTAGAATAGTCAAATTGGAATCAAAGAAAACGTATTTTTATACTCATTAGGCAACATAAATTTTCTGGCGATTTTTTAAAATGTCTCTATAACATCCTTTAAAAAAATCCACTATTCTGTCAGTCATAAATGCTGTAATGTCTGGTCTAATGAAAACACCTTATTTTACTTTTGTTTCAGATAATAAAATAAAATCTGATAAAAATAAGTAATAAAAAATACTTGTTGGTCATTCAGCAGATTGTTAAACTGATATTCATCATGATTTTTAATCAAGCCTCCGACAACTTGTTGCTGCTTCTATATATATAAGAGTTGGAAAGTCAGAAATTTCAGTCAGCAGCACTTTCATTTACAAGATGAACATACCTAAATTAATTAAAAATAAAAAGTATGATATGCATTAATATGCACGTTTTTTAATTCTTCAATAAACTTTTTTTTGGATTTGTTGGTTCACTCAAAGATTCAACATTTTTAAATTTTACAACAATAACTTTTTATATTTAGAATTATTCAAAATGATGTGATATATATATATATATATACATATATACATATATATATATATGTATATATATGTATATATGTATGTATATATGTATACATATATATATATATATATATATATATATATATATATATATATATACATCTGCGCTACATATCCTCCAAAAAAACAAAAATAAAACCATCGAGAAAAGATACCGCCATGCAGCAGGTATCTTTTTCCTGCAACTGGCAGGACCACTGCCAATAAATAAAAAAACATCGCGAGGTGGAGAACGAGCTGGCATCGGTACCAACATTCTTCTCGCTTGCTGTAATAAAACCATAAATATTTGTACATAATTAATGTAGTTTGCGTCAGGAACCCAATACATTATTTCTAGAGTTATTTGTGGTACCCGGGCTCGTATATTATCCTGTACTACGTGTATATTTGTTTGTTTTTTTATTATTATTTTGCTCGTTTCTTATCTTCACCGGTGTTGCAGAACCCGGTGATGAAAAAATATGTAGTTTGCATGGTAGCGTAACTGTTTCTATTTACATTTAACAAGCACAGAACAAAGATAAAAATATCTTTTTATTAGCACTAGTAGTTCTTAGAATATAGGAATATAGGTATTGGTTAATTGGAAGGAACCAGAAATATCAGTACATAATAAATTGCTGTTATACAAACTAGTATTGAAACCTACATGAACAAACATAATTCAGTTGTGGAGATGTTCCGCGAAAATATAAATACATACACGTTTTTCAGAACAAAGTGCTCAGAAGTATTAGAGGTGATCCGAGATACTACATGACTGATAACTTATACCGAGACCCAAATCGACAGACTCTATTTTCTTCTCTATATCGAAGTAATGCAACTCTTAGACAACACCAGGACGGGACACAGACTAAAAAGAATCAAACGATTTGATCTTGTGTAGTGTAGCCTAGTTAGGTGTATTTAATATAAAAATAACTAAATTATTAGATTAAAGGCTGATGGGACCTCCTATATATATATATATATATATATATATATATATATATATATATATATATATATATATATATATATATATATATATATATATATATATATATATATATATATATATAGATTTAAGTTATGTTAAAGATAAATTGTAGGTTTACAACCCGACTAGTAACAATGTAATAAATAAATTTAAAATGAATTAGAGTTTCAAAAGTATGCCTAGTAGATAAATAAGTAGTTCTATGATAATTAATCTTTTACATGTCATGTAGATCTTCTCAGTAAATGATCCCCTATGAAAAATATTCCACATCTTGCTCTAAAGTGGATGGTGTTCGGATGGCAGTCAACGTTTTCAACGTTCTCAACTCTACACACTTTACTAATATCGTCAACATTTAGCTGATGGACAAGTCCCCTGGTATGCAATAACACTTAACACTGGCACTTATATTAAATTATTATTATTATATGAATTATACTCATTATGGGTTCTAGAAGATGATCACGTTGTGTAATTTTATTTGAAGGCAATACAGAGCATCGACTATAACATACAACACCCTGTTTTGGATGTTTTATCCAAGTTAGTACGGATATGAATCTAATCTCTATATTACCTCTACTGTTCATCATCATGCAAACAAATGTTCATGGTGGATTAATTAATATATTAGATGATCAGGTTGTTTTTCAACAAGATATTCGTGATGAAACATTGAATATATTTGTAGGATTGTTGCTGACAGTTGAAAAATGTATATCTTATACACTTACAAGTGTATAAGATGTGGAATTAGGAATTTAAACTATATAAAATAATAAAAAAAGATCACAACTAATGTAGATTGATGTGTTTCACAAATCACTTGACTTCCTATGAAAAAACCTCGATATATAACAGTCTTATTTAAAATCCTTGTATATCATTCTAAGATAAGTTCCGTTATTCTACATAGTTCGCAAATAAGGCCTAGTTTCCTCAAATCGATCAAAAAAGAGCAAAAATATCAAAATCATGCGCTGAGGATCACTCTGACTTATCCCATGTCTGAAAGAACTAAATATATTAAGAAACAGGAGTCTTATTAGTCTCTGAGTTAACAAGCACAATCATCGAAAAGATTGTAAAAGAAACCGGAATAAATGATAACATAATTATTTCCATTTCCACATTGGTACCTTAAAATCATGTTGAACAATTTACAACACTGAAAAGATTGATAGTTAAAAATTAATAAACGCCCCTGACTAATCCTTTGGGTTCCGTATCATAATCCTGATTCCAACTACTATATTGCACACTATAAGCTTGAAGAAGAATCACAAATAAACTACGGTTTCTTTCAATGCTAGCAAATCTTGCATGTGACAAAAAGAAAAACCAAAAACTCTATAAATATTGATTCTTCCTCCAATTTATATAGCCATAGTTTTTCTTTTAATACTTTCATTATTGGTTATTGTTCCATTTAAACTTAAAAATAGGGATATGATTATTTAGAAAGAAATCAAAAGATATAATAACATTTTTTCCAGTACTAGATGACCTCTCAAACTTTACCTTAGCTACATCTATTTTGCAAATTTTCTCGGACGATTACAGTGGTTACTTCATGAGTTATCGGTCAAATACCATCGTTCGT
The DNA here is from genome assembly GCF_030347505.1 of Rhynchophorus ferrugineus. Taxonomy (NCBI): domain Eukaryota; kingdom Metazoa; phylum Arthropoda; class Insecta; order Coleoptera; family Curculionidae; genus Rhynchophorus; species Rhynchophorus ferrugineus. Next base: position 4,096,761 of record NW_027472588.1, read on the forward strand.
AAAGATTTAAAAGGTCGGTGGTGAATAATTTTCTTCAATATTTAATACTTTACATATTCTAATCGGGCTTCAGTAACAGTGTCCAGTAGTTTTACGAGTATTTAACATTTCTATTCAAGAAAACACGCATAAATATTTGACAGCCAACAAACATGTCGAACTTTTGTGATAGTGAAACTATTTATTGACATATCGTACGGGGAAACATAACTGTTGTTTTTAGAAATTTCCTAGCAAAAGGAGCGAAATTGCTCGAAACATTCTCGAGTTTTATTGAGACTAACGAACAGCAATTTATTTTTATGTATGTAGATATGTTGAGATCTGCTTGTGCTTGTATTATATTATAAATCTTAAGCAATTACGCTTATGCTAACAACATTCCAGTGAAAAAAATGTTTATGAAATAATTGAAACAAAATGTGCAATGTTAAGTTAATATATTTTGTAATTTAATTTTAACTAGCGACCCGCCCCGGCTTCGCACGGGTGCAATGCTGATACTAAATTAAATACACTACAGAAAAAATATGAACGTTGTATATAAAAACATAGCGGCCCGCTCCGACTTTGCACGGGCATAAAATATATATGCCTATGTCACTCAATGAAAACACGATTAAAATCGATCCAGTATTTTTGGTTCATTCATTACTGCCCTTGTCCTGCACGCATTAAATTTGGAGTAAAACAATTCCTCTTCCCCTATACTTACTATGAAGATTTCCTGCTACCTTTGGAATATCTAAATTCATACAATTTTTATTACATTACACATTTTTAAACGCAAATTTTAAATTTGTAATATCTCCGAAAATATTTGTTTAATTTACATGCTGTAAGGAACCATATTGATCTATATTAATTGCACACTGTATTTAAGGTACTTAATTCGATAAGGATTAATGCCGTATTGCTTAAAATAGCTTCGTAAATAAGCCATTTTCTCACGTAAAAAGTAAACAATAAAAATGGTTAATGTGGGTTATCCCTAAAAGATAAACATATACCATCGCGGACTTTTTTGTAGACTTTTTATGGTGTACAATACTGTAGTACATTAATTTGATCTAACTCGTAGGGTTAGGCAGCGTTTTTGCTAATTGCTAAATAAGCCTAAAAAAATAGGTTAATTTACGACATCACGTTAGAAACCTCTAAAATTAGCAATGTTGCCTTAGTATATTATGCATGCATTATACATATAAACCTTCTTCTTGAATCACTCTATTGAAAAAAACCGCATCAAAATCCGTTGCGTAGTTTTAAAGATTTAAGCGCACATAGGGATATAGGGACAGAAAAGGCGACTTTGTTTTATACTATGTAGTGAAGTATCAATATTATCAGATACCAAAATAAGGGCCATCGACTAAAATTGGACGGGATTATGTCACCCAAAAAAAAAAAGATATTGTAACAACAATATCAACAATAATCCCACCATTTGATACCATAAGAGACCAATTACACCATTTTCGACAAATAAAATCACCGCCAACAATACGTCCAAATGGCCTCCGGTCCATTCAGGGCTCGAGCATCTTATTCCGGACGGCCCGCACAATGCGCGTAGTGAATATAACCTCATTCACCCTCAACTAGCTACACCCACCGTCTTCATCGTCGAACAAAAACATCGAGAACCCACCAGAAAAGAGACAAAAACACCGAGAGAAAAGCGAAACAAAAAAAGATACCCAACACCCGAAGTTCGCTTTTTGGAGAAGTGACAAAACCCGCGGGGCTATTTTGTTATATTCGAGAATAAAAAAAGAACATTCTACTCGGTATCAATGGCCAAGAATTCCGTCTCGTATATTCAGGTAGAGAAGAGAGGACCCCCCGATATAAAAAGTGACCACACCTTTTGTGGTGGCGGAGTGATTTCTCTCACACCATTAGATTTCCGGTGTTTTGTTTGGTATCCTTCAGCTGGCAACATTGTTACGGGCGGAACAATAAACAATGTATCGTATATGGAGTGATGGTCGCTTCTTCGCGCTCCTCTCCCGCTCTTGTGAAGCGTGAGTTGGCGATAGTTCGAGAATGGCTTTAATTAACTTTAATTTTGCCGAAAAATTGGTTTCAATTAAGGCCACATCCGATACAGTAGCTTTTATAAGTATACAACAAAAAAAAAGATCTAATAAAAAATTATTTAATGGTGTCCGTCTGATTACCATCAATATTCAAGAATAAATAAGAATATCACTTGCATTTAGTAAATTTAAATATCCATCATTCAACGGTTCCAAAATAAGGTGTTGCGTGCCATTGTTGATGCTCCGTACTATATTTCAAATAAAGTGATACAACGCGATATTCCTCTAGAACCTATAACGAGTGTAATTCAACGTGTTTGTGTGAAGTACTTCGAAAGAGTGTCAGTGCATCCCAATGTACTCGCTAATCAGCTAAATATGCGACGTGATAGTGAAGTGCGTAGACTAAAACGTTTAACACCACCTGATCTGATTACTGGACATATGTAGAGTTTAGAATAAGCATTAGAATAAGACTAATTAATTAAGATAATATTTTATACAGAAGATTGCTTAATGAAGTGATTTTCTACATGCCATGTATATATAATATAGTCAGAAGAAATACTTATTGCCAATAGGGCAGATTGTGGACTCACGAAGAGTAATAAAAAAAAATTGCATTTACACTCAATAATATAAGCATACAGTTATCAAAAGGAAATATTTGAATTACCTATTCGAAATTTAGAGAAGAATTTAAAATATAGACCTTTTTTACATATTTTATAGTCTCCTTTTACCAACTGTGAGTTTATCTGGATTGGACCTACTATTTAACGTGGTCACCGACTGGCGAGTGACCAATTTAGAAATCATCCCAGAAGACATCCGTTCTTACTCAGCCTGGTTACTGGCGTGACTGGCATTATATTCCTTGTCAGATTTTACGCTCTTGCCTAGAACAATCAGAAATATTGAACATGCACAAACATAAATTTACTGCCATCTGGTGCATGGATTCGAACCCGCGGCTATCGCAACAGTAGGACCGTCTTGTTGCTTTTACCACTGCGCCACCAAGCCGACAACATAAACATTTTAAAATTTACTGTCGATCGAGTAAAAACAACAATAAAAAAATATATATATTTATATATATATATATATATATATATATATATATATATATATATATATATAAATTTAAAATAACTCTATATCAGTAGTAATTAAACTGTGTTATTCCTAATGTAGTAACATGTATTGGTTCCAGAATAGGGAAGCACAAAGGTAAATGGGAAATGTAAAGTTAAATATATAAAACTTAAAATGTCCCAACAGCATCAATTTTGTTTATAGTGGGAATATCATTTTCCAAATATGTAACAGAACATTTTCAACGATATAAAATAAAATGCCAAAATTAAACCCCAATATAGCTGCAGATTTCAAATAATAAGAAATTAACATGAAATTAACATTAACAATATAACTTAATGATAAGAAACAAAGAATAAAATAATACTTGTTATTCAATTCAAATAAAGGCATTAAAACAAACAATATTTAAAGAAATCAATGCTAATAAAGCCGCTGGTTTTGACTTAATTTCTGAAAGAATCCTAAAAAACTCTCAGAGAAATGAAACATGAAATTAAAAACGTTTCTATGTAATGCCATGTTAAGACTAGATTACTCTCCTAACACCTGGAAAATGGCTCAGATCACCATGATTCTTAAACCAAGGAAAAAATCCAGAAGATACCTCCACTTATTGTCCTACAAGCCTCTTACCCGTGATCTCGTGAATTTTTGAAAAACTATACTTTAAATGACTCAAAATAATCATAAGAAGGAGTAATATTATTCCAGGCCATCAATTTGGCTTCCGCAATAAACACGGAACAATAGAACAAATGCATAGATTAGTCAGCCAAATTAACAAAAACTTGAACGATAAAAAATATTTTTCCGCTGCATTTCTCGATATTTCTCAGACCTTCGATAAGGTGTGGCACACTGGACTGCACGTTAAATTAAAAAAGCTTTTGCCCCACAAGCACTTCAAGTACTCAAATCATACCTCCGAGGCAGATATTATATTGTGAAATAAGATGACAGATAAACTGACCTCCATCCAATTTATTTAAGTATTCCAGAGAGCAGTGTTCTTGGCTCACGGTTATATCTCTTGTATACAGCTGACCTACCGACCTCAAAAATCACTACTGTTGATACAGCGGTTTTACTATCACACAAGGATCCATATCAGCCACAAGAAACTTCCACCTTCATTTTAACAAAGTAGAATTGTGGTTGAAAACATGGCGTATCAGAGCAAATGAGACGTGAACATGTGAAAATCTACCCATGTAACACTCACCCTTTATAGAAGAAATTGTCCCTCAGTAAAAATAAATAATTATAAAACCCTGCAAGCAAAGAACGTTAAATATCTACGAAAAATAATAGCAATAATTGCAGTAACTGGTAAAAATTAGACCTTTACTTTAATTATAATATATTTTAATAACAATTTAATTTTTCTTTTATCGATGAAGTGTTGCTAAAATTCTTTGAGCGAAAGCTGAAGTAAGCAAAATTAGAATAGGAGAAGAAATTAGATCGGATTCTGCAAGATGCAAGAACAGTGGAGGATGATACTTTGGAAAGATTAAAGTATTTAAGAATTGGCCTGAATCGAATATACAAAACAATTAACATTCACTATCAATGACACCCTAGTGATTTCATGGCTACTGCTCTGGAGGTGTTGAAATAACACAAACAAGGAACAAAGAATATGTTTTGATACAAGAGCATACGAAAATAACTTTTATTGTTGTTATTGTTTTGTAGTAGACTTTCTGTAAAAACGTTCCAATACCATATCTTTATATAAATGTGGTCCATGGACTTGATGTAAATATATTTCAATATGATCTGTGTTTTTTTTTGTGTGTTGTTCTGTTTTCCGCTTTTTTCTGATTTTTGTATTAAATTTTTCTGTTTGAATATGACTTATTGTTTTCAAATGTTTCTCAATTTTTGGGAATCTTGCAATCACTTGCAATCATTAAAATGTGCATATAATACCACAGTTTAAAATATTACATTTATTTTTATATATTTGGTTTTTGAATCGTAGTTTTATATTACTATTTTTGCCAATATTTAACAAACACCCCACATCGTACGTTCCCACAACGTAAAGAAAGATTAACACCTCTTCTACTATCGTAACATGAGTTTTATTATTACACAAAAATCTGAAAATTGCCTTCTTATTACTGAATGCTAATAATATATTAGATCCCTGTATATATTGGGAATATAATTACTTTAAATAGGTTTTAATTGAGAAAAATTAATACAATTGCTTTTCCCGTTCTTCTGGCAATATAACTTTACCCTGCCGAAAGAATGAGATTGTTTTGGTATCGATTATATATGATGCAGATTATGACTTTGAATCTATTGTTATATGGGATATTGTTGATGTTTCATAATAAAATCTGCATAAGGACCTAAAGGTAGAAACTATCAAAAACGTTATCAAGGACTATACACAAAGACATAAACAGAGGGTCACATCATCACACCTATGTTGAGGTTCTCCAGCTTCTAGATAATAATGTTTTAGTCAGAAGATTAAAAAGAGTAAAACCATCTGATTTAGTACATTAATGTTATCAGTAGAACTCCGAGCATATTAAAAATAATGACATAGATGCTAATAATAATAAGCCCAAAGTGTCTATCGTAGAATTCTACTTTGTAATTTTAAAACCATAGCAAATTAGGATAAAAACAAATAGATTATTAGTGTCAGTTTACTAAATAGCTACAATAAGTAGTAAAAAATATATAAAGCACATGAAAAAATCTTAACTAAACGATATAAATAAACCCAAGAACCAAACGACGTATATTTCGTCGAAATGCATTACCTATTTCATTGAAAAAAAGCTATTTCTTCAATCAAAACAAAACTTCGGTGGCTTTTTTGATGGGATATTGTCCCTCGAGCGCGGCTACTTCACGCGAATGAAAATTGACTGCTTGGGTGGCACATTATGTAGGTGTTCAAAGCTCGTTATTTAATCGTATTTTGTGATATAGGGGCCGATAAAGTCGGGAGCTTATTGGCAAATTTGATTTTATTTTTTATTGGTAACTCAGTTCTAAAACATTTAACTGATTTTATTATGAAGTTACACCAAAAAATTTAGTGTTTTAACAGTTATATATGAACAGACGTGTGATTTTATTAAATTTTAGAGTACAATCATCAAATACCAATAGGAATAATCGTGAGGAACCCATAACGAATTTTATGACATATATAAAATATATATTCAATTAACATCATCATGCGAATGGACAATGGAATGATATAAAATGGTAAAACATTTCCAGTTTAATGTCTTTTATTGAGCATTTTAAAAAGTATAGTAAAAATTCGACAAAGAACATCAATATATATTATTGAATTGATGCTAATAGCATGATTCAAGATACAAGGCACATATATTTTATATTAAAGTGTTGAATTATCTTTTATTTTTTCTAAAAGAAGCAATCTTATTTAATTTATTACAACATAGAGACCAATTGTTTAATTAAGCAAGAGAATAGCTATATTTATTTTTTTTAATCTCTTAAAACTTCAATCTGTTCGTAGCCAATAAGTATTATTTTATGATTTCCTTTATATAATATATCTATACTGACATGTAGAAGATAACTTCAGTAAGTGATCTACTGTACAAACTTATAATCTAAATTTTAGTCTAGACACTATTCTAACTTATTTTAAAGTCTATTTTAACATATTCTAATAACTATACTAACTTTATTATATCCGGTTATTATATCCCAATCTGTGTTAATTAATCAGTTGGTATATTAGTATGCGTTTGAACCTACGCACTTCACTGTCATCGCGCATACTTAACTCCTTGGCGAGTGCATTGGGACATCTTTAAGAAGAATCACACTCGTTATATGTTCTAAGGGGGTATCGCGCTAAATTAGTCTTTTGGAGAGGTAATATGTGGCTTCGACCATGACTCGCACCACTTTATTCTGGAATCTCTGAAGGAGAGCTATGTTAGATTTGCTAGTAGTACCCCACAGTTCAATATTATAAGTCCAAATAAGCCTAAGTATTGACTTATAGAGTAACACCTTGTTACCTAAGAATAAATTAAATTTACAAAATTGCATTCCCAGATATTTAATATTGTCTGCTTGCGGCAGTTCATAATTATTCAATCTTTCTGAGGGACAAGTTCTTCTACAGAGGGAAATGTCACCAAGGATACGCCATGATTTCAACCACAATTCGACTTCGTTGGGATAAAGCTGGGGGTTTCTTGTGGGTGATAATACCTACATATCGGTTTGGGTTTATTAAAAAAACATTCAATGATTGAAGATGTATTTGAAAGAACCTGTGAAGACAAAACGATATATTCAGCTATATTTTTAAATGTAGCACAATCATTTGATAACGTATTATATGACAGCATTGTTCATAAGCTACAGAAAAGGTTACCGATAGAACATATTGAACTATTAAAATCTTACATTACAGCCAGAATGTCTGAGTCAAACAAGAGGAAGCGTACTCTACAATAAACGTTGCTAAAATTGATGTGCAAGAAGAAGTACCAATTATTTACTATCTATGCGCATAATATATCACGACGGCTAAATTTGCTGATGATACTGAGATTCTTGCTGTCGCAGAAAATAACGGAGAAACTACACGAAAAGTATAACTGTCAAGTGACAATGAAAATTTCTCAAACATAATTTAACTTCAAGTTACCTGATTGAGTTAGCTTCTGATTTCTTGCTTGTTAATCAGTTGCAATTTTGGGTCTAATATACTAAAATGTTTCCAATTTTAACTGACATCGAGATGGATTCCAATGTATTTCGCTGATTCTGCTTGAGGAATTGGAAGTCCCTCAAGTGATACAATTAAGTTATTGCCTATTCGCAAAAACGCAACAGATTTCGAGTTATTAATCTCTATTTTTCAGTTTCATATTAATTATATAACGATTGCGAGTGTATTTTGAGAAACTATTTTCTGAATTAGATGAATATTTGTAATAATGTTTTATACCAGAACGGAGGTGCAGTTTACGAATTCTCTGCTGAAATGGTGCTAAGCTAGGCCAGAGCTATCGACGATAACAAGTGATAGTCGGAAAGAGAAGAGTCTGGTGCATCTAACAGGTGGTGTAGAAGTTTACATTCTATGTAGAGGTTGATCGCTTTCATGTTGCAAGCTTACCTAATCCATTTTTCACTTCTTAACTTCTTAACATCCTATTAAATAAATATTAATTGATTCTATAAATTAGTAGGTTTTAATATGTCTTTTTGTACGCCTTTGTCAAACTTTGTACGGCTAAACCGTACATAAGAGAGGCTTGTGGGGTTTCTTTCAATTGATAAAAGGAACTTTAAAAGGATTTTCCGGACCATGCGTCATGCGTTTGCTCTCCACGAAACCGCACGCCCATTCAACAATCACCGCGATCGTCGGTTTCTAAGAGTATGTGGTCCGATTCTTTCTCTCCTTTTCATTTCTATGGGAATTATCGAATAAGCTGGCCTCGGTAAACGATACCGCGCGCATGCAAATAGACTAAATCCTCAGACTGAACATGCACAATGTACAGTAACCTAGCAACGATTGTCGATTGTTCTGCCGCAGGTGTCCAATCGATAGCACCTGAAACAGTCGACGTGTCGTCTCGACGACGGGCTGCTGCTCGTTTCGGGACTCCATCACGGGAGGAGATTATCAGAAATTTCAGTCGAGTTAGGCTTAATATATTTTATGTTGAGTAATAAAATTATTCAGTAATTTCAAACGGATAACAAAAGTTTAATATAACAAATAAAAACCATATTTTCACAATATAGAGGATTAAAATTGAAAAAATATAAATCTCATGGCGGTAATAGATAATTCAAGTTGTTCAATAAGTTCGAGGAGTACCGTCTGTCGTATATCTTCATTTCGATCGACTAATAAGTTTTTTATTTATAATCCCAACAAATTAATCAGTCTTCTGAAAAAATTAAAGCTATTGAGATTTATCATTAAATACCACAGATCGTCATTTCATTGTAAAACAAGGCGATGAACATACCAAATTACATGCAATATATTTAGTAGTTCCACAAGGTACTGTAATAGTAGGATCCAGTACTGTTTGTTCTGTACACAGCCGAACTACCTACAACAAAAATAATCACTGTGGCAACATACGCAGACGACACGGTAATCTTAGCCTCTTATGAAGATCCTCCCATAACATCAATCAACCTGAAAACACACCTAAATCAAATACAAATGTCATTTAACTTTTACGCTCCGTAGAAATTCTTATCCATCAGTTTATTTCAATAGCAATCCCTAGCAAATCTAATATATCCATCATATAGGGGTTCCAAACTAAAGTGTTGCGTGCTATCACATAATGAAGTGATTTTCTACATATATTATATAAGCATAGTAAATACTTATTGCTTCTTGCGCATATTGTGGAAATAATAACAGTAATAAAAAAGTCAATCTTCTTCAAACACCATAAATGATCTGTGAGTGCGTGTAAATATGTTCTGCAATGATGGCTTCTAAGTAATTTTAATGACAGCCCATGTAAAGGATGTCTAAAAACAGCATGAACACCAAAAATCGTCACAAAATCAGACAAGATTGGCTTTGGATAATCGTTCATTTAGTAGATGTCAAAGTAGTGGTCCAGATCAAAAGTAGGTATTTGAGTTTATGCGAGTTTGACTTCAAAATCGACGTTTGTCAATCAGGATAAATATTTGGACTTGAGAAACGTTATCTCTGAAAAAGTTATACACATTTGATTATATTCTAGACGCATTGGCTAGCTATAGCTTCTTTAGATATTTTTGCAATAGTAATACTTTTCTGAAACATTTTTACCTAGAAATTCTTCAGTGGATAGGGTTTTATATACTTTAAACATAAGGAAATATATTCTACAATCAGTCAGTTACTTCTTTTTGACATATCTGACAGAAAAGTCTTTTTGAACACAATCTCAGTAGAAAGCAATTAGGATATCTTCTACAACTGTAAAAGCTGCAATATCTTGTAGCAAATATAGTACGAAGATCGAATAGACGCTATAGAAATATCACAATGTCTCCTCCTGAATTCTTTAAATATTCAAAAATGTATGTATACGTTTTGATGTAAAATAAGTACTGAATTGAACAATATAAGAAAGGTCATTTATTCGTTAAGATAATACGCTGGCATATACATGTCAAAAAAGTATTGCAAAAATTATTGAATTCGTATATTCTGAATTATGCCAACTTTTAGCTTATTCGCCATATTTGGTTGCCTTGGTTTTCCATTTCAAAGGGCCTTTATTGAGAAAACTGGTAAATTATATGAAACGTCATGTTCTACAACTTAAAAAAAAATTCAGGCCACATAGCAATACTGTTTCGAGATATTGATGTTTGTTTGGAAATGATTCATTTTTGCACTCGCACTCTTACATTTCCAACACTGAATAACTCATTAACTCTAAATGGAATCTGTTATTTTATATAGAGATATGTCAAAGCCATGAAATTTAGCAGTTGATTAAATTGACACCTCGTATTTTCACCAACAGAAGTTGCTGATCAAAATAAATGCCATCCTGAAGAGATATTTGGACAGACGAACAAACTGGAATATTTATGAGATTCATAATTTGGAGCACATGTATTGAAGTTGATAGAACGTATAATTTCAAATAACAGGTCAATTGGAAAGTCCTGGGCCTGCCATAGTAAAACACATTTTTTTGGTAAAATTAGTTTTTTTTATTCGACATAATTCGCTTCAAGGGTGATATACTGATTATAGCGACCTTCCTACTTTTAAATACCATTTTTGTGGTACGATTCGACCTTTGTTTCAAAATAGGTCTCAGTTTCGGCGATCACCTTTTCATTCGACGAAAATTTTACCCAGAGAGCATTCTTTTGAGACGTGCGAACAGGAAATAGTCGATGGGGGCCAGATCTGGGGAATACGGTGGATTAGGAAGCAATTCGAAGCCCAACTCATGGATTTTTACCATCGTATTCACTGACTTGTGACACGGTGCATTGTATTGGTGAAGTAGCACTTTCTTTTTCTTCAAATTCGGCCGTTTTCGACTATTTCGTCCTGCAAATAGTCCAATACCGCTATGTAATAGTCGGTGTTGATGGTCCTTCCTTTTTCAAGATAGTTAATGAAAATTATTCCATGCGCATCCTAAAATACAGACACCATAACCTTACCAGCCAACTGTTGCGTTTTCCTATGCTTTGGAGCGGGTTCATCGTGTGCAGTCCACTCGGATGACTGTCGATTGGACTTCGGAGTGAGATGATGGAGCCATGTTTCATCCACTGTCACATATCGACGCAAAAACTCGGGTTTAATACGCTTGATCATCTTCAAACACTGGTCCGAATCATCAACTCGTCGTTGTTTTTAATCAAAAGTGAGCTCGCTTTCAATTTAAAGTTATTCAAAATTATTTTGTGGATTTTTTAAATGTTTTCGTCGGTAACAACCTTTTTTGGGCGTCCACTGCGTTCACCGTCTTCGGTGTTCGTTGATTTTCGTGGGACAGCGTCCGGAAACTCGGCATCAAGCCAAGTTTTTGCCTCAACTGTATTTTTGCCCTTCAAAACGCGAAATTCCTTTTTATCCATTTTTTTTTCACAATAACAATACTTGCTTCACTCAAAATGCTATAATTCACAAACTAATGATCTGATAGCTGTCAGATCTATAACGCATCTTTTGAGGGTTAGTGCTAACTGAAAAACATATGGATTTAATTCTAGTAGCGCCATCTATGTGTTAGGTGGGGTCTATTCAATCGATCTGTTATTGCCAACTAAATAACTGTTTTTTAATTTACTTTAAATTTTAATGATTCTAATAGCAATGAGTACCTTACAAAATAAATATAATGAATGTTTAACATATTATATTATTAGGGCGATATACCCTGATTCGTTCTCAATTGAAATCAATGATACGTGAACGCAAACTTATTTTTAGCGCATAAAACCGACTATACCATCCGGAAAATCCTATTAAACTATTTCCTTTGAAAGGTCGGAAATAACGAAACCCACAAAAGACGCGGATACCGACCGATAAAGAGAAAAAAAATTAAAGAAACCAAACCCTCGTAGGAAAACATCGATACTATTGGATAATCCAATCGGTTCGCCGCTCGAGAGATATTGGAGTGAGATTAGGACATCAAAGGTCTCTCAAGGTTTCTCGGATTAAATTGCCATTATTGCCGGCCGATCTGATAACAATTTCGGGGGGTTTTTTCGGGGCAGTCAGCGGCCCAGACCCGTTGCGGCGACGTACGAGTGTCACATGTTGATTCTTTCGTTCCGTCTCGCTCTCCGATGCAGATCTTCGACGGCGGATCGACAATAGATAAGGCCAGTGATCGATCGATAGATCGATTAACGATCCTCCGTTCGATTATTCGGGCTCTATTGTCCGTTACGCCAGCACGGTGAAACGCAATACGTTTTGCGACAATGGACTCTGAGGATTTCTCACTAAATCGCTACCACCGCCAATGGGAATCACGGGGAAATATCTGGGAGATCGACAGACGCAGATTCGTCTCGGTAACCTGAAACCGTACCAATTTGTTCAACTGTTAGGAATGGTGATTGAAATGATTTGTAGGTAATCAGGAAAATGCAACTCTTTCTGGGGTTTGTTCACTTCCTTTGGGAGATAGTATTGTTGGTATGGCTCCTTTCTTGTGTATAATATAAGGCTGAGAAAAAAGAATTTGTTTTTTCCAATAGATCCCCGGTAATACATATTCAATGAAGTCATGCTATACTCTTTATAGTCTGCAGAATATTTTCGTTATTAAAAATACGACATACGACAAAAAATACATTATAATTAGCGTTGGGAACTATCGTTTGAAACTGACTAACGACTGTTTAGTAATTAACTACTTTTTACTAACGACTGTTTCAGTCGCTATTTCTGGTTCGACTGATTTTACTACTTTTTACCAGTGACTAATTTCAGTCGATATTTTCCGTCCGACTGATGTTACTATTTACTATCGACTGTTTCAGTCGTCTACTTGTAGATACTATTTTTGTTTCTACTAGCTTCATTCGACTGATTTTTAACGTTCTGGCTCTGTCGTCCTAGCCGCTACCTTGACAAAAATGTACCTAATTTATGCTTACATAGATTTATATGTAATATGTATAGTTTTATGATATATTTGATAGTTTGCTTTTAAGTAACAATATACTGTATATTAATTTAGCAGCATTTTGGAACGACATTTTTCAAGATTGTTATTGGAATAGAGTAAAAAAAGACAATAATATATAATATTTCGATTACTCTTTCGATGATTTTTTTTCTATGATTAGGTATATGTTGAATTTTATTTAGTAATCATGGTTATTGTACATTATTAGTTTATAGGTTTTGGTTAGGTTTGTTGCTTAAGTTATATCGTAATTTCTATATTTATTATAACAGGTTAATTGAAAAGTACACGGCCTGACACATAGATGGCGCTCCTAGAATTAAATCCATATGTCTTTTAGTTAGCCCTAACCCTGAAAAGATGCGTGTATAAATTTGGCACCTGTCGGACCATTAGTTTGTGAATTATGACATTTTCAGTGAAGAAAATTTTGTTATTGTAAAAACAATGGATAAAAAGAATCTCGCGTGTTGATAATATAGCATTTAATATAGCATTTTGAAGCGCAAAAATACAGTTGAAGCTAAAACTTGGCTTGATGCGGAATTTTCGGACACTGCTCCAGGTAAATCAACGATCAAGGACTGGTATGCTAAGTTTAGACGGCGTCAAATGAACATTTAAGACGATGAATGCAGTAGACGTCCAAAAGTGTTTCTTACCGACGAAAACATTTAAAAAATCCACAAAATGATTTTGAATGACAGTAAATTGAAATTGAGTGAAATACAAGACACTCTAAAGATATTAACTAAACATGTACATCATACCATTCGCGAATATTTGAGTATGAGAAAGCTCTGTTCAAAGAAGGTACCGCTCGAGCTTACTTTTGATCAAGAACAACGACGAGTTGATGATTCGGAGCAGTGTTTGAATATGATCAAGCGTAATAAACACAAGTTTTTGCATCGATATGTGACAACGGATGAAACATGGCTCCATCAGCTCACTCCGAAGTTCAATCAGCAGTCATCCTAGTGGACTGCACACGATGAACCCGCTCCAAAGCCTGGGAAAACGCAACAGTCGGCTGGCAAGTTTACGGCGTCTGTATTTTGGGATTCGCGTGAAATAATTTTCATTGATTATCTTGAGAAAGGATGGACCGTCAACAGCGACTAATACATAGCGTTATTGGACCGTTCAAAGGACGAAATTCTTAAAACATTCGAAGAAAAATAAGTACTGCTTCACCAATACAATGCACCGTGTCAGTGAAAACGATTTCGAAAATCCATGAATTGGGTTTCGAATTGCTTCCTCATCCACTGTATTCTCCAGATCTGGCCCCCAGCGACTATTTCCTGTTCTCAGATCTCAAAAGAATACTCGCTGGGAAGAAATTTTCGTCGAATGAAGAGGTGATCGACGAAACTGAGGCTTATTTTGAAGCAAAGTACAAAAATATTATCGAAAATTTGAAGGGTCGCTATAATCAGTGTATCACCGTTGAAGGGAATTATGTTCAATAAAAAAAAAACTAATTTTGCCAAAGAAATGTGTTTTACTATGGTAGGCCGGGGACTTCTCAATTGATCTGTTATAATGCATACAAATAATTATCTTCTAATAAATGAAGGATATAATATGATTCGAACTATCAATAAATCGTGTTAAGCTTCAACAAATAAATATTATCTAATAATACTTTAATTACAATTAGATTCATGGCCGGTTTCCCAAACAGCTTCGACTGTTTACTAAACTTTTCACCATAAAATTATGATTAATACTTATCGAGTACACCTCGCCAGAGAAGAGTCCGATAAATTTCATATAATCTCGAGATTATCAGGTCGAGTTGGCGTCGCGCACAATGGCGTTCAACGTTCGAACCAAGAAAAATTGTGATTATAAACCAATGGTCCACGAGAAAAACGAAGCGGACGCGTATATAAATCTCGCGCGGGACAACAGTAAAAAAATTTACGCTTGTTCGGGCCATTGTGGTGGCTGTCTTAGAAAGTATAAACAAATGGAAATCCCAAAATTACGATCGGGACATAAATACGGACGCAAACCGTTTCGGACGCGGATGGGGCTAGCAATTGATCATTATTCGGGCGGGTACCGTCTGCACGACCGGGAGGTAATTGTTTAATCCCATCATGCGAGCTTATTTACGGGTGATCACCCTGTGGTCAAAATTGTCACCTGTGTCAACTGACCACATTTTGTAAAGTTAGTTATGTTTATCTCATAATAGACTATAGAGAATGACTTAAAAATGATATGTCAATATTAATAGAAGTTGTTTTGACCATATTTTCAATATATATTTTTTAATTAATCTCTTAGAACTTTTACAATCGGCCCCTGGGCAATGATTATTATAATATAATTTCCGTTATACAATGTAACTCTACTAACATGTAGAAAATCACTTCAGTAAGTGATCTACTGTACAAACTTCACTACATAGTATAAAACAAAGTCGCCTTTTCTGTCCCTATATCCCTATGTGCGCTTAAATCTTTAAAACTACGCAACGGATTTTGATGCGGTTTTTTTCAATAGATAGAGTGATTCAAGAGGAAGGTTTATATGTATAATACATGCATAATATACTAAGGCAACATTGCTAATTTTAGAGGTTTCTAACGTGATGTCGTAAATTAACCTATTTTTTTAGGCTTATTTAGCAATTAGCAAAAACGCTGCCTAACCCTACGAGTTAGATCAAATTAATGTACTACAGTATTGTACACCATAAAAAGGTCTACAAAAAAGTCCGCGATGGTATATGTTTATCTTTTAGGGATAACCCACATTAACCATTTTTATTGTTTACTTTTTACGTGAGAAAATGGCTTATTTACGAAGCTATTTTAAGCAATACAGCATTAATCCTTATCGAATTAAGTACCTTAAATACAGTGTGCAATTAATATAGATCAATATGGTTCCTTACAGCATGTAAATTAAACAAATATTTTCGGAGATATTACAAATTTAAAATTTGCGTTTAAAAATGTGTAATGTAATAAAAATTGTATGAATTTAGATATTCCAAAGATAGCAGGAAATCTTCATAGTAAGTATAGGGGAAGAGGAATTGTTTTACTCCAAATTTAATGCGTGCAGGCCAAGGGCAGTAATGAATGAACCAAAAATACTGGATCGATTTTAATCATGTTTTCATTGAGTGACATAGGCATATATATTTTATGCCCGTGCAAAGTCGGAGCGGGCCGCTATGTTTTTATATACAACGTTCATATTTTTTCTGTAGTGTATTTAATTTAGTATCAGCATTGCACCCGTGCGAAGCCGGGGCGGGTCGCTAGTGTAATATAAATCTTATTTTAGATGCTATACTTACTTATTTTAGAAACTGTTCTAAATTATTCTAGAGATTATTATATCTCACTCTATGTGTCTGTTAATCAGTTCGTATGGTAGTTTACGTTAGAGCTTACGCACTACACTGTCATCGCGCATATTTATCTGCTTGGCGACTGCACTAACACTCTTTCAGAGTACTTTGCACTAACACTTCCAATCCCACTCGTTATATGGGGCATCGACGACGACTCACAACACTTTATTCTGGAACCTCTGGAGGATATCTATGTTAGAATTGCTAGTAGTACCCCACAATTCAATATCATAGGTCCAAATGGGTTTAGGTATTTACTTATCTAGCAAAATCTTGTTATCTAAGGATAATTACGATTTACGATTTACCAGCCAATACATTTGATTTACTTTTAGCCCAAGCTGTCTATCAAAATGCATTCCCAGATATTTAACGTTGTCTGCTTGCGGGAGTTTATAATTATTAAATATATTTACTCAGGGACAAGTTGATAAATGATGAGAAATACAAATGAGATATTAAAATATTCTTTTTAACTCTTGATGCAGAAATAAATACCTTTTTTTTGTAAAACGTGATCAAAATATGTACAATCGCTTAATATTTTAATATTTTGGCGTTTATTACAGATCAAATGTTGCTACTTTTGCATTATACATTGATTATATACTATACATTGATTGCACGTCTTTCGTGCTAGATATGTTAGATCTTATAGGAATTGTTTTTGTTGAATTTTTTTTGGTTTTTCAAAATCTCAAGACCTTGATTTAAAATTAGCTCAAAATAGCTTTGTAGATTGGTTAAGACCTCGACTTCAGTTAACTGAATATTATGGCTAGTACCTATCCAGTATTGGGCTCTATATACATTTTCGCACACCCTATTATATATTACTCTCTTCTTTAGCGGACTACTTTTGGCTCTGAGCTTAGGAAACATCTGAGACGGGTTCCTATATGATTAAATGATTAATTAAGGGCTACGTAGGGAAGACAGAAGCTTGTTTAATTAGATTAACCGCATTAGGAGCGGTTTCGTATCAGAGGGCCTGTTCAAAAGGTGCTATCCGTAACGATTTTGAAACGTTGGCTAATTTTAGATAATAAACACTACTCCAATTCAGAACCCAACGGTTTATTACTTCATTTACACAATTATTTACGTTACACAATTTCTCAGTGTTTTGAGCTTCAGGAAGTAAATTTTCAGAATATTTTCATTAGTAGTAAATACATCAACGCATAAATACATGTAATTTAATCATCTACAAAAGGGAAAATTCGAACACTGTAAACAAATATAACCCCTTAATACTCACTCACTACTAACCCCCACTCACTCACTGTTTACTTACGCTATATTTTAGAACAGTATAAGAACTAGCCTATAGAACTATTTTGTCCATTGTTTTGAAAATTTTAATTGAAGGAAACTCTAAATTAGCATGTCATGTCAAGTGATAACCTGAAGAGAAAATGTTTAACTGTCTGTCTACAGTTTGAATTAGTTCCGGTTTTTGTTAAGTATATGTCGGTCTAATAACCATTATTATCTATTAACCAGATCTACTATGAATTTTTCATTTGATTTGGGATATTCGTAAAGTTTTATCAATTGAGCAAATAATTTTTGGTCTTTTTTAAACATATGATATATACATATTTCCATCAAATATAATCGTATTATGACTTACACTTCATCCGATCTTATTGTATCACATTTTTGTTGTATTTTTGCAATAAAATATTTTGTTATTCTTTAGATTTACTTCATTAATACCGCTTTTCTTCGCAAGTAAATCACTACAAATTAATCTCATCTAATTCCTGGCTTCCAGAGGTTAAAAAAACCATTATATACCTTCGCCATATACCTTATAAATACCATAAGGTCTCTGTATATATGGTCTATCTAGATCGATAACTTAAGACTTTCTTGACAATTTTTTTGAAAGCTTTTCAGATTTTTTTCTTTGTATGCTATAGTTTTGTCGTAAATTTCGACAGTTTAACAAAAAGTCGCTTTAAAATATAATTTTAAGGTGCTACAGATCAAATTAAATATCAAATAAGTTTAACTAAACTAGATAATTGACAAATATTCGTATTTTTAGGGAAAGATGCTTTTCAGGAATGAATGGGTCAATTTTAAAACATTTAAGCGATTATGAAATATCGTGCAATCCGTATATAACCGTAGGAAAAAAGCAAGAAACGTCGGATTGGTAAGTGGGCCCGAGGAACGTATAAACGTCCAGTTGGGGCAGCCGTCGTGGCCCCACCGGAATGTAAATCGAACAGGTCTTATCTCACCTCAGCAGAGCAACACTAATAAGCTATTGTTGGACGTTAACGAAACGTATTGTCCACCTTCGGACACAGCATCAACAATCGGTATTAATTGCGATTTTATTCGCGCCCTTCCGATCGTTATTTGATTGTGTTGATGATTTCGGTTTAATTCGGCACCAGACCATGTTTCTTCCAGCACCACAGTGAAGTTTTAACTCTCAACGTCTCTAAATTGAAAATTGTTAGCATTATTTTAATATGAAGTATCATAAAAATCCAATATTATTACTATTTATGAAGGCATAAACCGAGAAAATTAATATACTTTACGAATATTATTTAAAAAATCAGTATATAATTCCATATATATATTTATCTTAAATAGTTACTTTTTTATATCAATATATTGCAAATCACAATAATTAGAATCTATTAAGACATTTAATTAATAATCTAATTAGATAATAGGTATTTGTTTATTGTTATAGAAGATTTTTATGTAATTATATTTTACTTATTACAAGCAAGAAGTCAACAATATTGAGTAATAATATATCTCAATACAAAACTGATATTTCGCTGGCTAAAGGCGACAGGACGGTCCTCCTACTTTTGTGATAGCCATGGGTTCGAATCCTGCCGGGGCATGGTCGTAAATGTATGCTTGTTATTGTTTAAATTTTGTAATTGTTCTAGACAAGAGCCTAAAATGCGACAAGGAAAATGATCCCTGTCACACCACTAACCAGGATGGGTAAGAGCGGATGTCTTCTGGGATGGTTTCTAAAGTTGGTCAGTTTTTATTTTTGGATCAAAAGTAAAAAGGACATAAGAAAGTTGATATAGAAAAGCCCAACAAATATTGTTGTAGCATGACAATATATTTTGTTTTAGATGAATGTGTTGCGTTTATTGAGTTCTTTCATAATACTCCAACAAGTATATATTTGATTTATCTATAACAGGACAAATGAAAAGTACCCGGTCTACCATAGTAAAACAATTGTTTTGTCAATTTTTTTTATTCATTATAATTTCCTTTAAGGGTGATACACTGATCATAGGAACCCTCTAACTTTTCCATCCCATTTTTCTAGTACAACTTGTTCTTTGTTTCAAAATAGGCCTCAGCTTGATGTGGATGAGGAAACAATTCGAAGCCCAATTCATGGATTTTTGCCATCGTTTTACTGACTTGTTTCACGGTGCATTGTCTTGGTGAAGCAGCACTTTCTTCTTTTTCAAAAGCGGCCGTTTTTCGGCGATTTCGTCCTTCAAACGATCCAATAACGATATGTAATAGTCGCTGTTGATGACCCTTCCTTTTTCAAGGTAGTCAATGAAACTTATTCCATGCGCATCCCAAAATACAGACGCCATAACCTTACCAGCCGACTGTTGCGTTTGCCGACGCTTTGGAGCGGGTTCATCGTGTGCAGTACACTCGGATGACTATCGATTGGACTTGGGAGTGAGATGATAGAGCCATTGTTTCATCTATTGTCACATATCGATGCAAAAACTCGGGTTTATTACGCTTGATCATCTTCAAATACTGCTCCCAATCATCGCGCGGCACCCACTTTGCACAGAACTTTCTCATACCCAAATATTTGTGAATTATATGATGTACACGTTCAGTTGATATATTTAGAGTGTTTGCTATTTCATTTAATTTCAATTTACAGTCATTCAGAATCATTTTGTGGATTTTTTAAATGTTTTTGTCGGTAACAACCTCTTTTAGGCGTCCACTGCGTTCACCGTCTTCGGTGCTTATTTCACTATGTCTAAACTTAGCATACCAATTCTTGTTGGTTGATTATCCTGGGGTCCAGTGTCCGAAAATACGGCATCAAGCCAAGTTTTTGCTTCAACTATATTTTTTCCCTTCAAAAAGCAACATTTTGTCAATACACGAGATTCCTTTTTATCCATTTTTTTTACAATAACAAAAGTGGCTTCACTCAAAATGTTATAATTTACAAATTACGGATCCGACAGCCGTCAAATTTATGCACGCATCTTTTGATGGTTAGGGATAACTTAGGAAACATATGGATTTAATTCTATAGCGCCATCTATGTGTCATGCTGGGGACTTTTCAATTGCCCTGTTATCTATATCAATTCACAGCCCGTATACAATTGCCCACCGATAATCATTAAATGTTAAAAAACATATGTTCATACGCGTATTTTAACCCTTACGGATCAATATCGATTTATAGCAAGAGAATTATCGACTGCTCATAAAAATTGATCGTAAATCCTTCACATATTACCATGCTAAACGGCTCCGTTGATAGATCCGAAAGGATTTATTCATGAAGGTATCTACTTTCAGAAATTGATACATTACTACCGCATCGTATCATGGAAATCCATAAATATTCACCCGATCAAATCTGAACTGATTTGCATTGCAAATACGCCTATTGTCATTCAAAAGTCACCATTCATCGTGGACAACCGTGTCAGTAAGTCGTACGGTTTTGTATTGTATTGTTTGTGACATGTCTTGAGTAGTGTGCAATAATCTAAATAAGAAAGATGTTTTTGTGATAACTTACACTAGTACAATCTTAACGTACAATATAAATATTTATTATTGTTCAAATTGTCTTTTACTAGCATCAATTTACAATCAGGATGAGTGTGGCATAAATACAACGTAATAAAAGTCGCGCTACCATTATAGGCAATCATAACTTTGCTCAAAGAAAAGTAATTAAGTTTGGTTTTCATAGAAAGTTAACATGGTTTCTTTTTCGTTATGAATGAAAAATTGCATCGGCAAATGGTGACCGCGATTTGCTATGCAACTTACGGTTCTTTTCAATCCATTTTTCATAATATCCTGTAACATCTGAGGCTGAATTTCTTCAATTTCGTTACGAATGTTGTCTTTAAGATGTTAAGTCGCTTGGGGTTTATTCACATACATTTCTGGTTTTAAAAAACCCATAAGAAAAAGCCTGGTGCTGTTAAATCCGGAGATCTGGCTGGCCATGCTAAATCTCCACTTCGCAAAATTAGTGTTCGTGAAAAACGTCTTTAAATAATTGAATTGTTGAACGAGCCTTATGTGTTGTGCTCCCTCTCGTCTTGCTGAAATTACATGTCCTTTCATCCTTGCTCTTCCATTTCGGACACAAGAAAATTACGAATCATGTCTTGGTACCGTTCAGCAGTAACAATAACAGCAACACCTTGGTCATTTAAAAAAAAATAGGGTCCGATGATGTTTCCAGTATGAATATCACACCATACAGTTGTTTTTAGTGGATGCAATGATGTTTCATGAATTAATTGAGGATCCTGTGTTCCCTAAAACCGACAGTTTTGTTTAATGACGTGACCACTGAGAAGAAAATGGGCTTCATCGGTCATTATCAATTTGGATGAAAAATCTTCAATTTCACCAGATAACCTTAGTATTACTGTACTAAACTCGATGATCAAGATCTCTCGGTAGCAATTTTTGGACTGAATTTTGTACGGGAACATTTTCAAATCAGTTTTCAAAATTAGTGTTGAACTGCGTACACAAATGTGTAACTGGGAACCACGTCTCTGAATTGATGTTTCTGGAGACTCCGTTGTCTTTCAGAACGGGGTCTGTCTGCTGCCGTCCTGTACTGTCTTAAATTCGCATGTAAACGACAAATTGTGGTTTTGTGAGGCATTGGACGATAAGGATATTTTTGAGGCAATTTCCGCTGATAATGGAGCGAATATTTTTAATAAATATTGTCACTATTTTTACTTGTTCTTATGGCGTATATTTATCAATAATAACTTTTTGACGTTTACACAACATAATGGTTAAAGCGAAACTGAACTAAACGTCACATGGCCTGTTGTCACCTATATAAATCAGTAAGTAAGTACATCAATAATTACACAAATTGTAATTAAATTAGACTACTTAGGCTTAAAATTTATAGTCTAACACTTATACATTACACAACTTGTGTAATTTAACATAACCTACTGAGATATGGATGCCAAAGTATTTCGCTGTTTTCTGTTTGAGGAATTTTCGCATATTTCGAATGGTATAATTAGATTTTTCTCATTTACCCGCAATACAAATTTCAGGGTTAGAGAGCTATTAAGCTGGTTTTTCGAGTCTCTAGTCCATTTCTGAATCTTGTTTACTGCCACTGTGTCATCAGCAAATGTTTCAAGTTCTGATTATTTTTTTGCCTTTTCTGTCCAGCAATTGGCTATGGTACTGCGACAATAATTTGCTCGTAGTGTGGATTATTCTCAAATGACTTATCTCAATAAATGTCTGTGGGGCGTGCAGAAATATTGCAGGTCAGCATTTTTCTTCTTCCAACACATTTTCAATAACTGCTGTTACTCTATGCATTTGGTCTATTTTTGAGTGATTATTTTTAAATCCAAACCAGAAGCCTATACATACGTCTGTAAAAACCGACTTGTCGAAATGAAAGATATGTATATATTAAATAAGCTCTAGCCATTAAGTTTTTTTTATAGCACAAGTACGACTAGAAGGTATCAATGTTAAAAGTTTCGTTTAGATTAAAATAAGTTTGAGTATAGAAGAAAGTTACTATTTTCACATTTTTCACAACTTGTATCCATCTATATATTAGTGTGAGTGGTCTCTATCCCCTTGTGACTGAAAATCGTATATGTTCTTTCACACCAACGAAACAAATCTATAAAAAAAAAATCCGGATACAATAACGATATTGTAATACGAGTTTTATGACTTTTTACCCGTCGCCCCGATATATGTACAGTCTAAATAGGTGCAAATGTAGTGCAAAAGACCAATTCTTCCCATTAACAACTCAATCCCACCGAAAAAACCGACCGTTAAATCCCAATCGAACACCTCAAACAATAAACAAACCAATAAATTCATATCGGGACCATCCCATCCGAGCCCCGATGGCTGATTTATCGCCCGGTATGTGTCCATTAACTCTAACCCCCTCCCGGCGTCAAACCCCACGGCGAATAACTGGAGCCCGACCAGGAACAATCGTCCTCATTGTCGAACGAGAAAGGAAAAATTTTAAAATTGGAACGGTCTTTTGTGCAGAAGACGACGGTTGTCGATATAGAGACGTAACCCTTGAGCGGATTCGAACTATTGCGGCCCAAACATCGATTTGATATTCATTTCGGGGCGGGTAGAACCCCGTCAACCCCATCCGTTTCACTTTTTCTATGATTTATATACGAGTCGATTCGCATAAACGATGTTGTAAGTGTAACAAATCGCCATTAGCATAACAGTGATCGAGTTATTCGCTATTGAATTCGAGAATATCGACTGGCAAGCGATAGGAGTGATCGTATTCGAACGGTATTGGGGATCAATCGGGCATGGATATGCATATATATGCAGTTTTGCGAGGCATATGTCCGTAATGTATCGATTTCGGGCTTGTATGGAAAACGATCGATGGAAGAATAAAATCTCCTTTGTGTTTGGGACGGTTTTTTAACATTACAATCGGTGAAAGATTTACAATATCCTCCTTTTGTTATTAAGTTTTCAATGAATACAAGTTAGGGTATTCGTTATTTGCGCCTTTTACGTATAGTTTTTTTTATTATTTAATAATTGTTGCCAGTCGTTTCCTACTAACCTACAGTTTGTCTTTATGATAACTTAAATCTAGGTCTAAATCTATGTTAGGAGGATCCATCGGCTCTATATCTGGTGAAATAATTTTTATACATATCACTGCTGTATTTTTTATTAAATGGACATCACTACACAATAATACACAAGATCAGATGGTTTGATTCTTTTGAGTCTGTGTCCTTTGAGTCTGGCGGTGTCCAAAAGTTGCATTACTTCAACATTCTCGTGACAATGGAGTCTTCCTCATGCCCCCTTACAATTCTCTTGATTTCTTGACTGGCCGTGGGTATTTGAAGGTCTAGATATAGGTAGTCAGTCCTGTAGTATTTGGATGCGCCGACAATACTTCTCAGGACTTTATTCTGAAATATGTATATTTTGTTTTTGTTACTCTTTGCAGAACATACCCATAATTGAACTCCGTAAGTCCATATCAGTAGTTGCTTATATAATAGCAATTTATTAAGTACTGATAATTATGATGTTCTTCCAATTAGTCAATACTTTTTCCTATATTTCAATTCCAGTTCTTTTCTTTTCTTCTGTATACGTTCCTTCCAGCCAAATTTTGCATCAAGATACATTCCAAGATATTTAGCGTTGTTGCTATATGGAATGATCAGAATCAGATTGTAGGTGAACTGCACATGTAAAGATTTACTTTCGTTAATTATTATTTTCCAAGCATGTGTCCAATTATTTATATTGTCACTTCCTGTTGCATTTTTCGTGTTGCTTCTTTACAGTTGTCTCCGACAGCTATAATCGCAGTATCATCAGCAAATGTATCCATCGTAATATTCTCAATTTATGGTATATCACAAGTATAGAGTAGATAAAGCATTGGCCCCAGTACACTTCCTTGTGGTATACCTGCTTTAGCTTCTTTTATTGTAGAGTAAGCTTCTTCCTGTTTAAACATTCTGGCTGTCATGTTGGTAACATTTTCTCTAGTTTATGAACAAGGCATTCATGTCAAACCTTTTTGAAGGCTTGTGCTAAGTTTAAGAATATAGCTGAGGTTATTCTTTTACTTTCGTATGCTTTTACATATATTACTTCAGAATCTAACGTTTTTTGCTTGGATTTTACAATTTAGCTTTTTTCATATTTGTTTTTTACTACATATTTAATTTGATTTGTTCAGAACAATCTAATGTTATAAATTCATCTGTTACTATAATTTTATTGTAAACTCTATTCAAAAATATTTTGTACATACGTTATCTAAATTTGTCACGTCAAAACGTCGCAATGTTTATGCATCAACTTACACATATACCAAAATGTTTACATTTAGATCAACTACTTGAAATCATTCCTGAAAGAAGGTTTTGAAAATTCAATAAATAAAATTCAGTTATTTCTTACGAATTCTATCCGAACGGGGCTAGAACAAACAGCGATATATAGAGCAATAAATCAAGAATAGGTACAAATATTCGGGACAGTAGTCTCACACCGTGTGCCGCTTAATTTATTGTTTGAGATACCCGATCGGATTTAACGGTCGTTTTTTTCTATTGAATTGAGTTGTTGATGGCAACAATGGTTTTTTTGCACTACATTTGCACCTACTTAGTGCTTTTGGGTGGCGTGGAATATATATCAGTAAGACAGCGACTGTTATTACAGTCATTTTATGTAATTTTATTGCTCCTTCTACAGATTTCGATTGATCTGTATTTCTCATCGTCCTTTTCATTAAAATAAAGTATGAAAAATGTTATATAGATATTATATATATATATATATATATAGAATATTATATCAAATTTCTAATTTATATTATGTTATGTTATTTACCGGCATATATATATATATATATATATATATATATATATATATATATATATATATATATATTGCTGTAATCGTTAAATACCTTAAAATTTATCCACGGTTGAAAATCCGTACCAACTCTTTGTGAATAATCTATAACTTCTTCTTTCTATATATATATTTATGCAAATTATATAACAGATTAATTTTTGCTGTATGTGTTCCTATAATCTTTACCTTTTACTCTCATTTTTAACATAAATATACGATTAATATTAAGTAATCTAAGTAAAATACACACCCAAAATATAAATAAAATACAAATTTTGACATAGTATATTTTAACACAATTGTTATCGTTTTATCGTGATATTTTATTTTAAATTTGTTTGTTGCTGTAAAACTATATAGTTTCTGTACTTATATTTTGCGAATTTTTGTTCTGATAATTATTCTATTTTGAGAGCTAGTATAGCATTTATTCCTTCAATATCCAAAATCTTTCCATATTTTTAAATCATTCAGATCATCTGATGAAACTGATTTCGGAGTTTGTTCAAGAACTCTATTAACATATATATGTTGATTACAGAGTTTTTTCGATAGCAATGAGCTCACATATTTATCCTGTCCTCATCATATAAGCTATAATGGAACCATAAAGTAATTGATCATACACTAGTAGTTGCATATAAGCATTAAGCTTCGTCAGCTTTTGTAATTTTGTAATGTATACATCCACCAGCTGCATAAATTTGATTTCGTCTGATTCACTACTCATTTCTCTAATTTCTTCTTTCATTTGCGCTTTAAATTCAACTTTTTTTCTCTTTTGCCTTGAATGTTCTTTATAACATGCCTTGAACATAGAATAGAGCCTTTATGGAATGGCTCTCTTAACTTTTATCTAGGTTAGACCATAATTTAACCGAAACATAACATTTTACCTTATACACTAATTTTCTCAATGTTTGCCATTAATTTTCTGTATTAAATAATAAAATGTTGACATATATATTTAAATCTTATTCAGAACTGAAGTATATTCCCAAACGCTTTAAGGTGGCACAAATAATTATGCTCAAAAAACCTGACATACCTGCAGAACAAGTCGAATCTTACAGGCCTATTTCGCTACTACCTGCAATGTCAAAACTATTTGAGGAACTAATATTTAAACATGTTAAAAAATTTGTATTAATACCAGATTTCCAGTTTGGTTTTCGAAATCACCATTCAACAATCGATCAAGTGCACAGAGTAGCTGCGGCTATTGAAAAAGCGTTTGAGAAAAAGAAATAATGCCCTGCAATATTCCTGGATGCCTCACCAGATTTTGATCGGGTTTGACATTTGGGATTAATCTGTAAGATGAGCAGATTGTTATCGCGTAACTATTGTCAATTTCTGAAGTCATATCTGTCCGGAAGAAAATTTAGAGTATCGCAGAAATTGGCGGTCTCGACATTTAAAACTATTTCGTCTGGGGTTCCACAAGGTAGCGCCTTAGGATCTCTCTTATATCTGCTCTAAACTGCTGACGTTCCAACAACCATAGAAACACTACTTGGAACCTTTGCTGATGACACAATAATTATGGCAAAAGATATATCTCTGTCTAGGCCAGTAGAAAAAGTACAAGTGGCAGTCAACACAATCTACAAATGGACCACAGATTGGAAAGTTCAACTTAATAGCTCCAAATGTGTTCACGTTAATTTCACATTACGGAGAAATAATAAACACTTAAATATATCACTCAATGGATGCTTGATTCCTCAAGCAGAATCAGCTAAATACCTTAGAATCCATCTTGACGGTAGATTAAATGGGAAACATCACGTTAGACAAAAAGCAAGACACATTAGAACCAAAATAAAACAACTATACTGGTTAGTCGGAAGATAACCTCAACTTGATCTAAAATCAAAGAGGTTCATTTATAAGACAAGAATTAAGCCAATTTGGACCTATGAGATGCAAATATGGGGGACCTATGAGATGCAAATATGGGGTTGCACTAAAAATTCAAATCAACTAGTTATCCAACGCTGTCAAAACAAGGTTTTTCGATTGATTACCAATGCCTATCACGACGTAACCAACGAACAACTGCACGATGACATGGTAATCAAATAGATTTGCGAAGTTTTCCAAGATTTTGCCTTGAAACACGAAAGAAGATTACTAAATCATACTAACGTGGAAGCAACACAACTGCTAGAGAGTGCGCAGTATGTCAAGAGATTGAAGCGAACTAAACCATACCAACTAATATAAAGTGTATACCTTTAGCGTAATTTTGTAATTGAGGAATACATATGGATGTATTTTCTCGATTATTTCGCCTTGCTTGTGAATTAATCCACTTACAAATGAAATGTAGTAATAAATTCATTTATAACTAAAATTGTACTAAGCGTATATAATAAAGATTTTATAAAAAATAATAAATAATGCAGCCTATGTGTGTTTTTAACAGATCCCTAAAGAGAAATCTTTAAATTTCATTATCCTTTGTCCAGAATCAATAGTGATCATCGTTCAGTCTCTTTGTGGCGTGGTCCCAGCAGGACACCGTCCTGCCATTCAACGACGCCGTCGGAATCCCATGACGCGCGTCACATTCACGCACACAGGCACGCCATCGTTTATTTACATTTATCAGTATGTTGAAAAGATGGTTTTTCTCTCGGTATCGGTCGTGCAACATACGCGGAGCACTCCCTTCCTCGCAACAGATTAGACCGAAGGGGGAGGAAGAAGAAGAGGACGGGACTAGCTGCCGCGACTTATTCTCGGTTATGGCGAACGACACTGATGGTTTCGAGAGCCTTGTCTCGAGTGCGTTTAAGCTGTTTGTGGAGAGAGATTAGTTTTACTGGTGGCGATGGGGGCGGAGGAGACCAACGTGTTAATTGAGTAGTGCACTAAATGATTTTTGCGAGGGCGGATGACGCTTGAATGGATGACGGGGGGAGGTTTTGAGTGTTTGATGATGACAATAACATCGACGGCACAATTTCGATTGTGACGATGGACGATTTTCAATTACACGGGGTCGTAGTGACGAATCACGCCGGAGAATAAGATGGTTTAGTTTTTGAATAGGTTCTGAACAAACAGTTTCCTTTTTTATATAAATTACATATTACATTAGATATGCTCGGTACAATATTAAGGTACAAATTAATTTATTGCTACTGTTCCTATGGTATCTTCCTTCCTATGCTATTTTCCGACTAGCCACTACAGTTGCTTGACTTTGTGTCTAATCTGCTGTGCTTTTGTTTCAAGATATTTCCAGTTTAATCTTCTATCGAGATGTATACCGAGATATTTAGCTGATTCTGCTTGAGGAATCGGACATCCATCAAGTGATATAATTAGGTTTTTGTCATTTCACCGCAACTCAAAATTAACATGAACAGATTTGGCGCTATTAAGCTGTATTTTCCAGACTTTAGTCCATTTCTAGATCTTGTTGACCGCTACTTGTACTTTCTCTACAGCCTTCGACAGAGATACATATTTTGCCATGATAATTGTATAGTCGGCAAATGTTCCAAGTACTGTTTCTTTTGTTATTGGAATATCAGCAGTAGAGAGTGTATAGGAGCGGTCTGAAGACGCTATCCTGTGGAACTCTAGCCGGAATAGGTTTACGTGTTGAGAATGCCACTTCACGCGAGACTCAAAATTTTATGTCGAAAAGACATGATTCAGCAGTCGACAGTAATTCCACGATAGCAATTTGCTTATTTTTTATAATATTTCCAAATTCTATACCCGGTCAAACGCTTGTGAAACGTCCAGGAATATTGCAGGGCAGTATTCCTTTTTCTTCGAATTCCTTTCAACAACCGCTGTTACTCTGTGCACTTGATCGACTGTCCAGTGGTGTTTTCGAAATCCAAACTGGAAATCTGGTATTTCTGTAAATGTTTTAAATCGTTTTACCAGCAATTTCTCAAATAATTTTGATATTGCCGGTAGCAGCGACATAGATTTCGACTTGTTTTGCTGGTTTGTCAGGTTATTTGTTCAAATAATGTCGTTGTAAATCCAAATTTCCTCGTCAATTGCTATATGCTACAGAGATTTTGTTATCTTGTTTAGCTTTCAATTCATCAATTGTTAACATGTCTGAAAACAAAATCATTGACATTAAAATCACTTGTTTTAAGCTATTAAAACCAAGTCTATATATGACAGAACAAGTCCACTATAAGTTTCTGTTAGTGTTTCTATTATATTGATATTGATTATATTAATACAATTACATTGATACTTCTTGGATTGATATCAATGGATATCGTTGATAAAATTCACGGAAGACCTTAATATATATGTTTTATTATTTAAAGACACATAACATTGTTTGAATCTGAATAAACTATAGCAAAAACTTACACAATTTATATTTAAACCATAAATGGTCAAAAATCTACTGATATGTTTAATAAGTGGTAAATAATTAAAGGAAATGTAAAACTATCTGATGGAGAAAAATCTTTAGTTCATAACTGTTAAGTGTCAGATATTTTTATAACTCAATAGCGCCACTTGCTATAGTGAATTGGCATCAGCGACATTACATTGATTGAATGCTTAGCTTAATATATTATGAAGGTGTATTGCTGGTTCGGAAGAACATTTTTACATCTATATCGCAGGTCATTCTCTGTTCGGCTTTTAATTTATACATTGATGTTCTTACCTCCACCTATCTGTTCTCCATCCTCTGACATAACCCTTATTTAGTCATTTAAAATTTCATTTAACCGTCTGGATCTTTCTTTTTCTTGATGTCATTTATCTTCCAGCTAGATTTTCTAAACTAGTACTCATTCTTCGTGCGCCACGGCAACATAATGTTTACTATCGACTCTAAGCTACCTAAATCGAAAAACACTACCTAATAACAGCCTGTATTGGCTCAAATACATCAATTACTTGTAAATCCCCCTTACGCTATTTATTTTGAATCATTTAAAATTAATTCACCCTCCCAATATTCACAATAAAATCAACCGTATTGAACCATATTGGTGAATTACATTCAGCTATTCCTAAATCGAATGAATCCGCTACATATGCGATGTAAAGTATAATAATTACATATTCGTTCGATTCAGCAACCCTTGCAATTGATTCGTGATGCAAATATGTTGTAACAGGGATCGCGCCCATTGTTGCTTTGGCTGTATCCTTCACCGCTGACATCCGCATCAATTGAATATCCGGTCGTGCTGGTCATATGCAAAAAGGTGATTTGTGACGGTTTAAACGTATCAATTGATTCTTTTTGTGCGTCGAAAATGGTCTTTTCAGTTGGATTTCTTGTATGCCATTGTCGGCTAACAGTGGATTCGGAAAGTAACGGTGATGAAATTCAATTTCATTCAATGTTAATTTATTACTTATTCGATAATCATAACTATTCTACATATACGATATAATATTTTTAATTTTAAATCTGACCCTCTGGCCAATGCAACAACTTACAAACTAACAGTAAAAATTATATGATTATATTATCTTCTACTAATAGGAATAAAATAGCTTCATATTTTATTATTTCTTTGATAAGTTACGAAACATCGCTACCAATATGTCTATTTGTTTTTTTTTAATTAATTTCTTCAACAATCTGCTTGTGGACAGTGCTTCAGTAAACGATCTGCTGCATAACTTCTAATCTAAATCTTATTCTAGAGAGTATTCTAACTTTTTTTAAAGTCTATCCTAAGTTATTCTAAAGACTAATCTAACTTATTCTAGAGATTATTAAATCTCACTCTATGTGACTATTAATCAGTTCGTATGGTAGTTTGCATTTGAGCTTATGCACTACAGAGTCATCGCGCACGTTTAACATGTTGGCGAGTAAATTGCATCAATAGTCTTTCAGAGTACTTTCAGTTTGTTGGGGACGTAATATGGGGCATCGACGATGACTCGCAACACGCTCGACCACGTGTTGCAAAACCGGTGAAAACGTACTAGGCAATATTAAAATCGAAAAGCGTTACCACCCGCCGTATTGTCCAGACCCTGCTCCTTCTGATTAGAACTTGTTCCACTGCTTGTGTGAGTCGTGACCTGTCTGAGCAAACTCTTCACCTCTTATGAAGATACCAAAAAAAAGGACCGATTCGCTGATACCCTAAAAACATACATCGTTCTTTCAATAATAAACCCGTAATATATCTGAAAGATGGAAAAAAGTAGCGATTATCGATGGACAAATTTATTTTTCAAATTCAGAAAAAAATTGCTTAACACGTTCGCTGCCAATAACGCGCTAGCTTGTAATGCGAAGTTTTCAGTGGACGCCAATTACGCTCCAGCACGTTAGACGTGCGGTGGTCTTTCTAAGCCTTGTATTTAGCTCGGCATTAGAAGTGTGCCAGTACAGTTGAATACTTATTATTTGAAGATTATAGTTGAGTCATTTAAGCGTTTGGTTTCGATTTTTCCTTTTTGATTCATATGTGTCCTAAAAGAGGAAAAATAGAAATGAAACGTGCCCTAAGTCTACAATAAATATTCAGGCAATCGCTTTCCAATTTACGACTTTCGATTGTCTGTCATAAAAATGTTACTAAAGACTCCATCCAAACCTACTTCCGGCGGCAGCAGCAGCTTGCTTCCAGAAAGCAATGTAAAAATGTACAAAGAAAAAAAAAGACACTATCTATGTATGCACTGCAAGTCCTGGATATCCAGGTTACTGTTTATATTACGCAAAAATTAGTCATCAGTGACCTCATGAATTATCTGAATAGGGTTTTTATTTATTTTGTAACATCATGTACTGGTAACTATACCGGTTAGTCGGAAGATACTCTCAACTTGATCTAAATCAAAGAGGTTGATTTATAAGACAATCATTAAGCCAATTTGAACCTATGGGGTGCAAATATAGGGTTGCACTAAAAATTCAAATCAACTAGTCATACAATGCTGTCAAAACAAGGTTCTTCGATTGATTACCAATGCCAATCGCTACGTAACCAACAAAGAACTGTACGATGACCTGGAAATCAAATGGATTTTCGAAGTTATCCAAGATTTCGCCTTGAAACACGAAAGAAGATTACTAAATCATACTAACGTGGAAGCAATACAACTGCTGGTCAGCGCGCAAGATGTTAGGAGATTGAAGCGAACCAAACCATACGAACTTATATAAAGTGTATACCTTTAGTGTAAACTATAGCTATAAGTTATTATAATTTTATAATTGATGTATTTTCTCGCACTCGTCTTGCTTGTGAATTAAACCAAGTACAAATGAAAAGTAGTTATAAATTAATTTATAATTAAGATTGTACTAAGCGTATGTAATAAAGATGTTTAAAAAAGTATTTTGTGAGTTTTAGTGAAAATTTGTATTGGCTTGTAGTCGTTTATTTATTTTTATTGACTTTTCAATTTACTTGAATATATATTTTGTTTCTTTGTAATAACATTTACTTAGATTTTTTTCACGTCTTTCTACTGAATATTATTTCTTCTTATGGTAATTGATTCATATTCCCATAATATATATATATATATATATATATATATATATATATATATATATATAATTTTGTAATGGTATATTGAATTATATCTTTTAATCAACAATCTATTGTCCTATTCTGTCCATTTTAATTTCGACTCACTTGACCTCAGTGCCGATCACGCTCTTGCACGTGACACACATATTGAAATCTAAGTTGGACATACATTAATTAACGTTACTAGGAATGTTTTATTATTATAATCAGAAAAACGTAGTCGGCTTCTAGGGTAAGTATTTGATCCCAGATCGGCAGCGAACGTGTTAATATGTAATAATTAAAAAACACTTTGAAATGGAATATGTAATTCGTCGAATTATGCATAGATGTTTATGAAACATAAAAAAAAGCAATAATGTCGATAAACTGATACTTCCTGTACCTTCGGTTCCTTCGTTCATAACCGATAACGCAATTAAGTAGATAATGGCGGTAAATCTGAGGGCTCTTGAAAAATTATCGTCTGATACGCGGAACCATCTCTTGTGGGTAAATACAATCAATCTTGTCGGGCATATTGCAAGTTTCATCGTTGCCCCGGACCACCCCAAATTAGTTATGCCACATTAATTCCATAGTGGCGCAAACACCATACTCGATCATCTGCTTTTTCGATGCAAAAACTACCCTCGACAGTCAGATCGCGAGAAAACAGAGATGGACTGGCTTGTTTGCTCGAGCATTTGGATGGAAAGTTATATCAACGGTTTTTCGTCTACTACTTTACGAAAATATTGATTCTTGTAAAATATCTTAGTTGTCCAATACTATTATTTAAGGGCTGGAAAAAATATCTTCTCGAAATTTACCTTCTCTAATTACCACTTACAATGTTCACATTTACTTCTATTAATTGAAGAATATAAATAAAGAAAAGAACTTGAATTATATTACAAAAATATATATTTGTACTTGGAACGAAAATCTAAATTATCCCTACATAATAGTTGTTGCTGTACAAGTAGACTTCAAAACATATATGGACTTATGGAATTCAGTTATTCACAAGTATTTCAGAAAAAAAGTCCTCAGAACAATTTTCGATTACAACTGGCATTACGAAATTAAAAGAGTCACAACAGGACATGAGGAAAGACTCTACTACTATGTAAACACTGCAGCAACACTAGAATAACACTCAGCAATCCAAGACGCAGACTGCAGGTTTAGTGTGCTCTTGTGAAATAACGTGGCCCAAATGATGAAAACACTGAAAAGTGTTACTAACTTAAAGACTAATTGGTTTAGCTAAGTAATTATCTGGATTTAAGTCACAGTATTAGCTATTTTAGCTTACGTACTGGTAATTTTTTGTACAAATTTATCTTAGAAAATAAATGGCAAAAAATTCTCCAAATAAACTAAAACTTTCTTATCTGGTAAATATAGTGATTAAAAAACATATACACCATTATTTTTTATGTATATCAAGGATATTAGGAAATACGATTAAAATATGAGTTTAAAATTTTTAAGCTAAAACAACTTTTAAGCAACTTTAAGCAGTTACCATGGTATTTAGCGTCATATTTTACCTCAGTTTTGATATTCTGAAATATATATCCCTCTTTAAGTTGGAGTTATATTGAAAAGTCTGGAAAAGGCCAAAAATTGCAATTTTTTCTGAGTATAAGGTTTTTAAATTATAGACAAAATTGGACTTAATACATAACTAACAATATAAATTTTATCAGTAATTTTTTGCCAGCCAGCATTTAATTTTCTATATTGTGTTTATAATTTTAGAGAGTTATTTTGTTTGTTTCCGTAGTTATAATAATAAAATCAAAATCTATCGCCCAAAGCTACTTATGAAATAAACAGGTATATTTGTCATTCTTTCCTTTATATACATATAGTAGAATTCATAGAAGTTCATAACCATAAAAAATACAACCAAATCTATATATAATAGTGTAGAAAATTTTAACAATTACACCATAAATTTCTCGAAGATGTCCATGATTTCTTAAATAGTTCAAACCAGAGAAAAAATACTGAAAAAATCTGCTTCATGCAAAACAAGTTTCAAACCAATATCGTGTTAGTTTTGTTAACTAGATCAGTCCATCCCTGTATATCACACGAGCATATTTACGAGACCCCCAGTATAATATCAACGTCCACACGAATTAAGGTCTTTATGGTAACTGCCTTGGGATCGAAATTACGTCGCTTCATTGATACCAAACTACCCACCCCATCCTTATCCCCCATTGCCTTAAGGTTGATAGTCGCGTTCTGCGAAGTGTTGGATGTTTGCTGGTTGGATTAATAGCGTCCATTGAGCGTGTCTTATGCCATTGTTGATGCCGTTGTCTACCTTTGTTGGGCAACGGCGATGTGCGAGTGGGGCACCATTGTGTCATATTTATTTTAGAATGAATCTGAGTGCATTCATGAGTTTTTTTTCCGAACTAAACCAGGATTAGCAGACGATTTTAATCCCCGTTTTGTTGGGTTTGTTCTCTGACTGGTATTGAGTGCAATTTGGATAAACTAGAATGTTAAGGTTTAACTTTATTGTTATAGGAGGAGTTGTGACGACTGAAGGTTCTTTTAACAACTAATTTATGATTGTGAATATAACGAAATAATGTACTTTTCTTATTGTAAACTAATCTAAATATCAAATTCTATGGTTTTAACATTTCTTGGGATCATTATAATTTCCATTTCAAATGCCTGGGTCATATTTTAATCTAAATTGATCAAGTTGATGAGTTTTATAATTCCTTTTCTTGGCAGTTTTTGCAGTAATTATCCTGTTATTAAATCGTAGCCCGGTGATTTCCTGGGCTTAATGTCAGTTTTAATAACTTTGGTTAGATTAGTTTCGTTTAGTTTGAAGGTTTTTTCTAGATATTAATTAAATGCTTCTGCTTTTTGATGGAGAGATAAAATGAAAGGAATTAAACATGGAGAAAGAGAAAATAAACGTTAAACATAGAATTATACTGTATAATTGATAATTATGAGATGCCATATTCGTTTAATTCAAACAATGCTCGAGGTTGATATCAATTCCTCTGAGAGAGTGCACGCCGGGTCATCTGCAACGCTACCTGACACGCCAGACACCTAGACGGCGAACGAGTCTCGAATCTCAGACAAAAGGCCGAACCGAGAAAGCAAACAGTTCGAAAAACGATTCATCATGCCCACTCAAAGGTCTCTTAAGTGGGTCCGTTGAAGGTGCCCCACGTCTTGATGGCCGGCGAATATGTCCGTCCGATCGGCCGCCTATCAATCCTTTTCGCCCGTAATGGCAGATTGATTTCGGATTTATCAGATCCCCGAACGCGCTTTTCCGTTGTCGATATCTGCGCCCGACAGTGGTGGTTCGTTCGAAGTCGAAAAGTATTATTTTCGTTATGGTTTCATCCTAATTCACCCTCTAGTTGCATATTAAAACCTTTACTACAAGAGAAAATTGAAAAAAAAACACATAATTTCTGCAATATCTGTAATTTTCGAAACAGTAGAGTGGATAAACGTTGAACTCTTAGCAGATTATTCTGGCATCATTATTCTTAACATAAATAAGAGCTTCCTATATTGACAAGAAAACAGGATAGTAGAAGGAATTAATAATTATAGTGATAGATTATTCACTCATGATCCTCCTCGATAAAATAATAGTTTCAAAGATTGAATAGATGATAGGATAAAAGAAGGAAGGAACAATTAAAACCTTGAACTTATAATATTAGTAGATTATCTTGTCATCATCATTCCCAACGTTTAAAATATAAGGAAATGTATTGGCAAATTGGAAGAAAATCACAATTATCTCGGTTATGTCGCGCTTAGCTCTATTTCACCT
This sequence comes from Rhynchophorus ferrugineus, assembly GCF_030347505.1. Classification (NCBI taxonomy): domain Eukaryota; kingdom Metazoa; phylum Arthropoda; class Insecta; order Coleoptera; family Curculionidae; genus Rhynchophorus; species Rhynchophorus ferrugineus. Next base: position 4,134,529 of record NW_027472588.1, read on the forward strand.
TAAGGACTGTGTTATGTAAGCATCTCAGTTCTATAATGGATAAATAATCTCCACGAAAACGAGCAGAAATAGTGACAATATTTATTGAAAATAAACCCATTTTCTTCTCGGTGGCAACGTAAATAAACAGAATAGTCGGTTTTGGGGAACACACAACAGTCAATCAGCTCATGAAATATCATTGCATCCACTAAAAACAACTGTGTGTTGTAGTATTCATGCTGTAAACATCATTGGTCCCTATTTTTTTGAAAATGACGAATGTGTTGCAGTTATTGTTACTGATGAACGGTACCAAGATATGATTCGAAATTTTCGTGTGCCTGAAATGGAAGAGCAAGATGGGGTCACAGCACACACAGCTCGTTCAACAATTCAATTATTGAATGACGTTTTTCCACCAAGACTAATTTAGCATGGCCAGTCAGATCTCCGGATTTAACAGCACCAGACTTTTTCTTATGCGATATTTTATAATCAAAAGTTTACGTGAATAAGTTCCAAACGATTCGACATCCCAAAGACAATTTTCGTTTTCGAAATTGAAGAAATTTAGCCTTAGATGTTGCAGGATGTTATAGAAAATGCCTTAAAAAGAACCGAAAGTTGCATAGCGAACCGCGGTCATCATTTAGCCAAAATAATTTTATCATACACAAAAATGTCGACATAAAATTGTTTCTTAGGTTCGCTGTTGTAATATTTCTTGGTTTTCTATTAGAAACTTACTATTATTTATCTCTTGATGATTTCTATCTTCTTTTTTTCGCGCTAGTTGGATACTCACTAACCATTTTCTTTATTATTTCCTTTGTTTCCTATTATCTACATTTGTAGTTCTTTTTGCTGATCTTCTGTGTGTTCCTTTTCTCTGCTCTTCCTGGTCTCTATCTCTTTTCTTAACTTCTCCAAATTTTATCCGTATATTTAGGGTTTTAAGAATATTTGAACATGGCTCCTTTCTCTGCGTAAATATTTCAGAATTTTTGTCCGACTTCTTTTTAACTATTTCAGTAGTCCCATTGTTCTTCCTTTTATATTTATCATCAAGATGAATGGTTTTTCCTTCTTCTTCATGCTTCTCCCATTTTTCTTACACTTTCTTCCATTTTATAGTTTAATTATGAGACACTAATAATCGAGATTATTTTATTTATTACTCTTAGTGGTTCCACAATCTGCCCAATACGCAATAAGTATTTTTTATATTTACATGACATGTAGATAATCACTTCACTAAGTGATCTCCTGCAAAAAAATAATATCTTAATTAATTAATCTTATTCTAAAGCTTGTTCTAAAGTCTACATATGTCCAGTAATCAGATCAGGTGGTGTTAAACGTTTTAGTCTACGCACTTCACTATCACGTCGCATATTTAGCTGATTAGCGAGTACATTGGGATGCACTGACACTCTTTCGAAGTACTTCACACAAACACGTTGAATTACACTCGTTATAGGTTCTAGAGGAATATCGCGTTGTATCACTTTATTCGAAACATAATACGGAGCATCAGCAATGGTACGCAACACTTTATTTTGGGACCGTTGGATATATTAGATTTGCTAGCGATACCCCATAGTTGGATTCTATATAACCAAATAGGTTTGAGTATAGACTCATGCAATAATACCTACAATTCGAACAATATCCAATGATAACTTGGATTTGCGCCCGATGAGCCAATACATTTGATATAATTTAAATCCAAGATACATTCGTTTAACGAGTATGTGCTTCTTCCAATTTAGGCGTCGATCTAAATGCATACCAATATATTTAACATCCTCTGCTTGGGAATGGTGGACATATTCTACGCAGGGTAAAAGTCATAATTTCATGTAATGTAACCTATTTTATTTTCAACTCTTAATGGCTTTTACATTACAGTGGAGTGGAAACTTCGGATACTCTTTCTCTGTCATGTTAACAATATGTTACCACAAAAATATTTATAATTTTTGATTAAAAATCGTTATCTTCACTGCAGAGCTACGCAAAGAATCGCCGTTATTGTTAAAACGACTAAGAATGGAAGACATAGACGGGGCTTTTAGGGCTGCGGCCCCGACACTGACATCAGAACCGTTCAGGTGTTCCTTTCGGCATCGGAAAGAGCGAGATTCGAACAGATACCGGGCGATGGTATCGCCGCGGACCGTGTTAAGGACATCACTATACTCTGTTAGTAGGCGTAGATGATCTATTGTTATGTAATTGTGCGTTTTTTTGTTTGAAATGGGTTGTTGGAAACGCCTCGGATGTCAACTGTCTTCATGGGCAGCGAACGGACCGAACCTGCCGCCACCTGGGTACACCGGTACCCTTTAAGGCCCGCGACGGATCGCTATCTCGCGCCTCGCGTTCTAAAACGAAAAATTCCGACGTGAACTGTGGCGTCGGCCAGCGTCATTAATAACAACGAGATGCGCGTTCGTTCGTCCGCCATGCTTTACTAAATCGCTTTATTTAGGCATTGTGGTCCCGTTTTTGTCCGAGATAAAAGAATGAGATTGTTGTTACAAGATTTTTGATGTATAATTTTTCGGATGTTAAGGTTTTTAGAGCTTAATTGACAGCTCGAACTAGATGGGTGGCATCGAGCTGGCTCGGGAGAAGTTAACGGACCAGATCGGTGCTACGTGGTGTTCTTTCTTCGTCGCGTTTTTTTCTTCTAACATCGGTCGCATTGTTCGAAGATTGGATTACGACGCGATATTGGCGGTTCTCGTGAAACTTCTGCATCGGTATTATAACTTTATCTAATAATATTAAGTAATATAGCAATAACAAGCACTGACAGTGAACTTGTAAATTACAATTGTCGTTCTCTGTTATGATTTATTATTACATCATTTGACTCAGAATTCCAGGCATTTGGAGGATGGTGGAAATTATAATATATACCCCAAAACTATATCTCTGCTGCCAGTAATATCTAAGGTTTTTGAAAAAATCCTGTTGAAAAGAATAAAACCGACCATAGAGAGAAAAAACCTAATACCAACACATCAGTTTGGGTTTACTAACAAGCATTCAAGAACTGACCAGGTCCACATAATACCAGATGTTATTGAAAAAGCCTACGAAAGTAAAAAAGTATGCTCAGCCATATTCTTATAAGTAGTACAAGCCTTCGATAAGGTTTAGCATGAATGCCTTGCTCATAAACTACAGAAAATATTACCAAAACAACACACCGGACTATTAAATCCGTACATTACAGCCAGAATATTTAGAGTTAAACAAGAAGAAGCTTACTCTACAATAAAAGAAGCTAAAACAGGTGTACCACAAGGAAGTATAGTGGGGCCAATGCTTTATCTACTCTACGCGTGTGATACCACAAATGGAGAATATTACGACGGATACATTTGCTGATGTCACTCCGACTATAGCGGTCGAAGACAATAGTGAGGAAGCCACACGAAAATTACAACAGGCAAGTGACAATATAAATAATTAGACGCAAGCTTGAAAAGTAAAAATTAACGAAAGTAAATCTGTGCATGTTCGTTCACCTATAATCAGACAGTACAAGCACCGATAACACTAAATAGTACTATCATTCCATACAGCAACAACGCTAAATATCTCGGAATGAATCTCGATGCAAAACTTCGATGGAAGGAACATATAAAGAGAAAAGAAAAGAACTGGAATTGAAATATAAGAAAATACATTGGCTAATTGGAGGAAAATCACAATTATCAGTACATAATAAATTACTATTATATAAGCAACTACTGAAACCTATATGGACTTACGGGGTTCAATTATGGGGATGTTCTGCAAAGAGTAACATAAACAAAATACAAATTTTTCAGAACTAAGTCTTGAGAAGTATCGTGGGCGCATCCAAATACGGCAGGACTGACTTCATTCTTATGTTTTGTTTTATTATATATTATGTTTTATCGCTTCGAGCTGTCATATATATATATATATATATATATATATATATATATATATATATATATATATATATATATATATAATATATAACATCATAAAAAACTAATTCCAGAGAAATTGTACACGAAAAAACAACAATCTTATTATTTCAGGTCACACACAAAAAAGTCTCAACAAGATTCAAACACGGCAATCCTGAGAAATAACAGGATCTGTACTTAAAATCTCTACAAAAAAATTAATCCACCTTAGACCATTCTTCAGTAATCAACTCAATATAAGAAAATTCGTAAATGATTCTTGGCTAGTAGATATTTTATCTAAATTTTATTAATTCTATTTTTTGTTTGGTATAAATTATTTTTATACGATATATTGTATTTACACTTTTTTTCTTTGTATCACGAGAGTATATCTCTTTCTATTTTTTTTATATATATAATATTTATATCCTCTATTTTTGAACAATTAATATGAGGCTATTTCTTCGTAGTTTTTGCAATCTGGTGCTAGATATCAATGATTTCTTTTATTATATCTTATATCAGATATGTTTAGCTCAATATTAATTAACAAATTAATTTCTTATTTCTTGAATAATTTGATAACATAAACTCACAACAACATAAACCTTAAATGTTAGCATTTCAGATATTTTGTTATATTCTTAATCTATTCAACCATTAAATAAGCATGTGTGTTGAGGAATTGTTGGACCTTAAAAGGATAACCGATAACTGCATAATAAAAAGGATGTACTTAACTATATATAATATAACAAGCACTCTTTATAACTACATAATAAAAAAAAGAAAAATCCTCGGGTTTTATCCGTAAAATTCTTTTATCACCTGTTAAGTTCTTTCATACGCAATTGGTTACAAATAGCTGTTCTGCGAACAACCATACGCCATGTCCGAACATCTTCATTGAACGGCAACAAACCTCCGTACCGCCAAAAGTCCGAACAAAGCTGTACTTACACGGTAGTACCGTTCAAACATCCCGTCTCAATTGTGTCCAGAAAATGGACGAATATTACCATAAAATATTAGAAAGGTATCCCATAGAAGCGGTATAAAATCGTCGGGTAGACAGGCCGGCACCATTCGGGCTTGGGTTCTCGGTACCGGCCGTAGTTGCCCCTTTACTTTATTGGTTATAACTTGGAAGATTAAAACGCGCGTTCTACCGGGCCCATCTGGGCTTTCTCATTTAAATTGTTTTTTATACGACCACGGAATGTTTCGTGAAGACCGAACAGGTTTCCTTTGTGTGGCTTGTAATTTTTTCGTTATTTCGTTATTCCCCGTGCCTTTTTTTCACTGTATTAGATACGTTCCCGTTCATAATCCTTTAATCTGTTGATTTAATGTGTTAGATTAACGTGGGATGAAATTTTCGGCGTTTTTACGTATCGTATAAATTTTCCATCGAAAGATGTCGTAAAACCTCATCGTTTCTATTAATGATAATTGCTTACTACTAATTTTAATCGAAATGTAATTTATTGTTCACAAGGGCCACATTATAGGGTTTATAAATCACTTTTTTTCGGTAATCTCTCTCTTCGGTAAGCTCTATTAAGAACCAATAACAAAGAGAGAATACTAAGTGCAAAAAAGTTCCTGCTTCTTAAAAATTCTACCAGAATTACCGGAAGAACCCATTGTATTAACACATTTTAACATTTTTCCTAACTGCTCAGTGTTCTTGTCTCAGCTAGGATATTTCTTCCCTTCTGTACTAAAATTCAAAGTTTTGTGTTAAGTACTTCTAAAGAGGGTCAGTGCATCCCAGTGTACTGGTCGGTGAGCTAAATGTGAGTGATGGAGGCTGATTAATGTACACAGCAAGAATTATAATAACATATTATACCCAAGAGAAATCACTTACTGACTTACTTCCTTTTCTAATAAGCTCTTATAAACTTTCGAGGCGTCCAATAATAACCAGTGATCACCAAATTCGACTATTTTCAAGGTAGTTCATGAACAAATATATGAGGCTGTGTATTATAATTATCTTGTCTATATTATAAAATTCTTGAGCAACGTTTTCTTGTTAATAAATCACAATTAACATAGGTATCTTGATGAAACATGAAACAAACAAATTTCAATTAAATTTTAATACAAATACACATTACGTTAGACAATAAACAGAGCAGATCAGACTTAAAATCAAAGAAATGTACTGTAATATGAAACACTCAAGGAACAAATACAAGTTTCCAAATATACACAACAGTACCATTGCCATACAATATAAATTTAAATTTGAGATCAAAAGGAATTCTATATTTGTACAAGAAAAGAGAGATCATCTCCATTGGTCCAGTAACAATTATTTCTCTTAAAACATTAAATCCTAAGCCTGCAAAAGAATAATCTCAAAAAAAAAATTCACAATCCCTCCCCAGAAGATTATTCATGAATAAATAACTGAATATACTTGCAATACCACTCACAACGTTAAAACAATCGATTCACCCTTTCATATATGTCTCCCAACTACACTAGAAATGATTTCTACGAATCCATAACAATAAAAACCTGATCTTCCGACGTCCCACAACTGAAGAACTAATTTACATCATAAAACCCATTACGGACTAAGTAATTATTTAATAACAGTGATCGTATGCAAATATTTCACGCGGAGAATCGCCCTTATGCTTGGGGGATTATCGAAATTTTATTACCCCCGTCCATTATTATGGTAAGGATAAAGAGCGATTCTTTTTTTCCACTTTTTATTGTTTGAGGAGGCATCGGCGAGAGATTCGTACTGGTTCTGATTTATGATCGGTGACGGCGATTTGAATAATGTGAATGATTAAACAGCGCTAATGGACGAACGAGGATGGGGTGTGGTGGCTGCTGCTGCTGCTGGAATATTGGTCGTGGATATAATGGGGGCATAATGGAGTAGATAATGTTGACAAATCGTCGGTACGCGTGTAAATATTAAAGTGATATGTGTTGGTAATTTGTCGCATCATTGAAACGTTGCTAAAGATTATATTATTGGAGCCAAGGGGGTTCGATGTGTTAAAATTGTCGATATCGATGTTCATACACGCATTTTTTGAGGGTTAGGGCTAACTAAAAAACATATGGATTTAATTCTAGTAGCGCCATCTATGTGTCAGGTCGGGGACTTTCCAATTGACCTATTATTATCTGATTCTAGAGAATATGGTTCATTAAAGATGTATTGAAGATTCATTCTTAACAGTTAAACCTATTTCAATTGAAGTTCCACAGGTTAGTGTCTTGGGACCACTCCTATATCTGATCTATACTGATGATATCACAAGAACAAAACCAACAGTCTTTGGAAAATTTGCCGACGACTCTGTTACCATAGCAAACGATGTATCTCTGCCTAAGGCTGTAGAAAAATTATAAGTGGTAGTCAACAAGATCTACAGATGGACTAGAGACTGGAAAATACAGCTTAATGGCCCCAAATCTGCTCATGTTAATTTTGCGTCGCGGCAAAATGACAAAACCCTAATTATATCACTTGACGGATGCCTGATTCCTCAAGCATAATCAGCTAAATGCCTTCGAATATATCGCAATTGTAGATTAAATTGGCAACATAATGTTAGACAAGAAGCAGAGCAAATTAAACTGAAATTCAAGCAACGATACTAATTAGTCGGAAAATGCTCTCAACTTGACCTAAAATCAAAGAGATTGATTTACCAGTCAATAAATAAAGCCAATTTCGACCTATCTGTTGCAAATATGGGGTTGCGCTAAAACACCAAACCAACTAGTAATCCAAGGCACACAAAACAATGTTCTACAATTAATTATCAATGCTTATCGCTGCGTAACCAACGAAGGGATGACCTCGAACTCAAATGAATACACGAAGTGATCGAAGATTTCGCCTTAAAACATGAATTAAGGTTGCTAACTCACAGCAGCGTGGAAGATATACAGCTGCTGGACAATCCAAACAATCACATGAACTTGTTTAGTGTATAAGTGTATTTTTAACTTTAGCTTAAGTAGTTTTAGTAGATTAGTTATGATTAGATAGTATCTTGATGAAACTTGGATATTTCAAAATAGTTCATTGTGGTCTTGGTAAGACAGTAATAAAAAAGTGTAAAGAGAATAAAAAGTGATGGAAAAAGGTAAAAGTTATAATGGCATTCGATTAGGTTGATCATTATATTTATTAATAATTAATTGCAGATATATTGCTGGTCGAGAAAGATATTCCATTAAAAACTGTCTGGATATGTGGAAGGAAGCATTGTCAACCATAACACCTTGGGTTTGGATGGACTCGATTAAACATACAGAGGAAGTAATTGATAAATGGTGGAATTGTGAATATGTTTTAGATAGATTAGAAATTAATAGTTTAGTGATTGAATTGGACAATGAGTGGAAAAGGGAGTGACTGGAGGAAACTTTCAGGATATGTGATAATTCTGTGCAATGCTAGAAATTCCTGAGACAGAGTGATGAGAGTAGAAACATATAAAGGTATGCACGTAATTAATTAAATATAAGTGTAGAAAATGGTATTGTAGGGCGAAAAAGTTTTGTGTGCACAGATATGATTGTAGTTGTTCAAAATTAAACATAAGCATTAGGTTACAACGTATGGGGAGGGAATGAACAATAACTGTTTTATAGATATGGTAAATGCATTAGGCAGAATTCAGTGATAAATTTTATGAAGAATGGTGTACACAGATTGTAGCAAAAGAAATAAAATATACAGTGATACCAAGATGACTTGACCAGTAAACACACCATTGAAGGAAACAAGAAATAAACGAAAAAAGTAAATATGAATCGAATGAAAATAAAACACGTTTCTCAGATATACAATTGCTAATTAGGTGGATTAGGATCCAGGGGGATACCATACCATAAAAAACGCGCCTAGAAACTCTACCTCATGGGTGACGTTGAAAAGAGTTAAATGTAAACAAAACAAATCTAACCTACAAATTATTATAACTGTGTCTTAATTGTAGTTTTAAGTCCTTCGATATTATATGTATTAGACGTACTATAATGTTAAAATAAATTATGTTTCATAACATTTTTGTTCAATAATTTTATTTAGATTAGAATTTTCTTGTGTCAAAGCCAAACTGAACTAAAACTCAGAGTTAATTCGGCAACATTGCAATATTTCGACGTCACAAATATCCATGATGCATTACTAAAAAAACTTTGAATAGACTATATTTAACATTCCTTCCCATAAATTAAAATAGTATATAGTAAATAACAGTAGTCTGCCAAAGAAAAACTAACAATAGCTTACATTTTAAGTTCATAATTCAACATCTAATTACAATAAAATTCATGCAAAAAATTTAAAGCAAAGTACTAGAAATAACTCTACATAATTTCATATATTATAAGCTTGGTGTCAAAGAAAGACTAGCAAAAATAAATACCTTCTCAATTAAAAAATATATTGTAACAAAAAATGTGTCATAATGTTACTATCACTAAAACTAATATTTGTATAGATTTATATAACGTCATAAATCACTCAATACTGGGGCACTAGATAAGTATACGAACAGCTACCCTTTCCGTCTTACAATCGTTTAAATCCTTTCAACAACAGTGTTAATCCAAAACGGCCTTAAGAAACAAGCAAGCACAAAAGTGCAAATAATCCAAAGCCATTGTAGTAAAACCAGATCGCTTGGCGTTACATGAAAAATAAATTTCCATTACAACTGCTTACTTACAGGTACCTGTTTCACCTAACCCTGGTGTTTTGTAAAAGACCCGTCACTGTATGCAAATAGCCTTACCTTCATTCACTGCGAGAGATAATCTAAATTTTATTAGCATCGGTATTTAGCAGTCAATAAGAGTTATTTTGACAGTTAATAAAACACCTTCAATTAGTATATGTTGGTTAGAGACTCCCTTTTATTTATCTGCAGGAAAAAGAAACAATTATTCTTATAAATCTGATATATTATGTTTGTTTATCATGGGTTAAAAGAATAAAAGGTGCCTAAGTTTTCTTTAAAATATACTTCATATAAAAAAGAAAACAATAAATATTGTTTTAAAAATATTATTCATTATTCTATGATCTTGCCCTGTAATGAGTTTTTAATTAGCGTTTGAGTACAAATTAATTAATGCGGAATTTAAACTTTGAAGATATAGAGTGAGTGAGAGTTTAGACGTAGTGAAATGAGCACCGAAGACGGCGAACGCAGTGGAAGCCCAAAAGAGGTTGTTACCGACAAAAACATTTAAAAAATCTAAAAAATGATTTCGATTGATCATAAATTGAAATTGAATGAAATAGCAGACATTCTAAAGATATCAACTGAACGTGTACATCATACCATTCATGAATATTTGGGTATGAGAAGGCTCTGTGCAAAGTGGGTGCCGCGCGAGCCCACTTTTGACCAAAAGCAACGGGTTGATGATTCAGAACAGTGTTTGAAGATGATCAAGCGTAATAAACCCGAGTTATTGCGTCGATATGTGACAACGGATGAAACATGGCTCAATCATTTCATTCCGAAGTCCGATCGACAGTCATACGAGTGGACTGCATACGATGAACCCGCTCCAAAGTGTGGGAAACCGCAACAGTCGACTGGCAAGGTTATGGCGTCTGTATTTTGGAATGCGCATGGAATAATTTTTATTGACTACCTTGAGAAATGAAGGAACATCAACAGCGACTATTACATAGCATTATTGGACCGTTTGGAAGACGAAATCGCCGAAAAAGGCAATATTTGAAGAAAAAGAAAGTGCTGCTTCACCAAGACGGTGCACCGTGTCATAGGTCAGTGAAAACGATGGCAAAAATGCATGAATTGGGCTTCGAATTGTTTCCTCATCCACCATATTCTCCAAATCTTCGAGAAATAACAAATTGCCTAAAGGTGAGCTAGGCAAGAAAATATGCAATTAAAATAAAATTTAGTATGTTTCGAAAAACTTTTTCCCACATTACTATTATAAAACAATCCCAAATCGCGGACAAAATTATGTAAAACCTCTAAAAACGTAACTATTACATGGGGTGTGTATAAAATTTTATATTAAGTTTTCTAAATAATCGATACCTAAAAACATTTACAGGTGTAGTTTATAACATTATCTATGATAAATAAAGATATAAGCCATTTTTAGAATAGTTACATATTAAGATAACAAATAAAATTAGTAATCAGTTTAAAATACGTTAGAATCTCTACAAAATGTTAAATAATCTCAAACAATATCATCTGTATAGATTTTCGGATAGCCATAAATCATTTCCAACAATAGAGCTTTAGCCAATGAAGAAAAATAAAGAAAAAATACATATAATTGGTCCTGTCATGATAATACCGATTATTCAACACTGCCTAATCCGGTTACCGTGTACAATGTCCTTACACCAACTTTATTTCCATTAAAATACCTAACCAGAAAGGTGTACAACCAACGAAGCCTTTAGGAGGGCTAACCACACGTTATTTCGATGAAATTATTCATTGTAATTAACACATAAATGTACCGACGACCGTACTCAGCTGGTCATAAGACCGATACATCGGGTCAAACCTCATTATGTCCATGAATATTTAATCCGATAATTCGTTGAATGCTACGGCATAAATCATGATTCCGGCGCTGTGGAGTGAAGAAAAAAGCTCAAGCTGACTACGACAAACATTTTGAACTACGGGCGATTGCAGCTTGGAGAGTATTGACACATCACTCGAAATGAGAATGGTGAATGAGCTCGAGGACGCGATAGGTAAACACCGGTTTTAATAGTTCAGAGTCTGTATGCATGTAACTACAACGAATCATTTCCTAGAGTACCAGACGTGGCTATTATTAGACGGAGATTCATCCTTCAGTTTATTGATGTAACAATACATATTAAATGAAGATAAAATTAACATAACTCTTTTTTTTTACTCCTTGTGATTCTACAATCTGCCCTATAGGCAATAAGTATTTCTATATTATTTCTATATTCTTTCTATATTATATTTACATGGCATGTAGAAAATCACTTCATTAAACGATCTTCTGTATAAAATATTATCTTAATTAATTAGTCTTATTCTAAAGCTTATTCTAAAGTCTACATATGTCCAGTAATCTGATCAGGTGGTGTTAAACGTTTTAGTATACGCACTTCACTATCACGTCGCATATTTAGCTGATTAGAGAGTACATTGGGATTCACTGACACTCTCTCGAAGTACTTCAAACAAACACGTTGAATTACACTCGTTATAGGTTCTAGAAGAATATCGCGTTGTATCACTTTATTTGAAATATAGTACGGAGCATCAACAATGACACGCAGCACTTTATTTTGGAACCGTTGAATGATGGATATGTTAGATTTGCTAGCAGTACCCCACAGTTGGATTCCATATAACCAAATAGGCCAAATGACCAAATAGATAAAAATAACATAACTATAAAATATAAAATCATTTCAAAAATTATAACCTTAAAATATAATAATAGTTAACATATATAAACTTTGTTAGATGTGCTCTATCGTCTTCATTGCACCAGTTTTTCCACGTTATTAGTTCGACTGTGAACTAAGTCATCATTGTATCAGTCTCTATATTATAATTACAGCTCACGATTTAGTAAAGATTACAGAAGAAACAGTTCTTGAGTATATACCTTAAAATATAATAATAGTTAACATATACAATAAAAATATAACGTAGTCATAAGAACAAACTTTAAAATTATAAAAAACTAGCTCTTCTCTCCTTTTCTTGAGTTTGTGGTTACAATAATAGCCGTGTTGGTTCTAATAACTTCTTTCGATATGTGCAGAATTTTAGTTCACAAGCATTTTGATGAAAACTGGCATCCATGATTTACAGTGGCGAACTTTCGATACCCTAGTTCACAATCATATTAATTATTTTTTGTCAATAAAATTGCAACTTTGCTAGATGTGCTCTATCGTCCGCATTGCACCAGTTTTCCACGTTATTAGTTCAATTGTAAACTAAATCCCTATATTATATTCCGTTTCAGTCCCTATATTATATTTACAGCCCACAATTTAGTAAATATTACAGAAGAAACAGTTCTTGAGTGTATATTTCTGAGCTAGGAAAGGCTTGATAATGTACTAATTAATGAGTAAGTTATTCCTTAAAACTATTTACACATCACAGCTTATATGTTTTATAGCATTTACAATTTAAAAGCTATACGATATAATTCAATTCAACAAAGTTACAAAGTTACAAAGTTACAAAGTTACAAAGTTACAAAGTTACAAAGTTACAAAGTTACAAAGTTACAAAGTTACAAAGTTACAAAGTTACAAAGTTACAAAGTTACAAAGTTACAAAGTTACAAAGTTACAAAGTTACAAAGTTACAAAGTTACAAAGTTACAAAGTTACAAAGTTACAAATTACAAAGTTACAAAGTTACAAAGTTACAAAGTTACAAAGTTACAAAGTTACAAAGTTACAAAGTTACAAAGTTACAAAGTTACAAAGTTACAAAGTTACAAAGTTACAAAGTTACAAAGTTACAAAGTTACAAAGTTACAAAGTTACAAAGTCACAAAATTACAAAGTTACAAAGTTACAAAGTTACAAAGTTACAAAGTTACAAAGTTACAAAGTTACAAAGTTACAAAGTTACAAAGTTACAAAGTTACAAAGTTACAAAGTTACAAAGTTACAAAGTTACAAAGTTACAAAGTTACAAAGTTATAAATTACAAAGTTACAAAGTTACAAAGTTACAAAGTTACAAAGTTACAAAGTTACAACGTTACAAAGTTACAACGTTACAAAGTTAACACATAATTCAATAGGGATATAAAAGTAATATCCAGATTGAATTATCTGTTAACAATTGGGTTGATGAAGGCAATGGAGTCAATCAACTCTTGAATCCAGCCTATTGGAACATCTACCACTGATGTTCTAACAAGAATCAAACTGTTAAAACAGAATGATTGTCGTTCTAAGTAGATGCGATGACAGAAACAAAGATTTGCAATAATATTGGCTTATCATATTAACGTAAGACAATTTGTATCTAAATTGCAATCGTGATTATGAGGGTTTTAATGAAATAAAAACACAAATCGCAACAATAGATAAGTTAAATATCATTTACTAGCGATTGACGTGACCATTTGCTAACTATAATTTCAACAATTTGTATATGTTCGAAACTGATGATGCGTTTTGATTCTATTTACATCATATATGCTACATTTCATAGTTATAAAATAAGTTAGCAAAACCAAATAATGAAATAGTATAACTGTTAAATATATTTGCTATATGTACTAATTAAGAAACAACGTATGGATCAAATTTCCACGATAAAGACGTATTTTATTGTTATTGAAATGTCATAGGTAAACTTTTAATGTACATTGGTAGAAACTATTACTACTATTTTAGTTTATTTGGAATACTCTTGATGAATAATGGAACTCTTACTGCGCTGATAATGGGAGGGAATATTCCAGGCACACTACCTACAAAACACGGTAAAATATTGTGAAGTGATGGAAAGTGACATAGAAATTGTGGGACAGAATAGACAATTGCGAATATATACCAAATTACTGTCATCGGTGACAAACATATTAAAACACTTTTGTCAGAGTTACAAAATGGTTACTATTACATAACTGACCATGATGAAGCTTGACTGCCAATTTATGAGGTCCATACAGTCAGCTGACCAAAAGATTTAAACTCTGTTAAAAAGAATATGTTATAGTAAATTATATTATTACTCAATTCATGGTTATAAGTAATAAAAAATATAATAAAGATTCGAAAAAAATTAAAACAAATAGGGACTAATAAAATTTCAATTTATTCATAATCTATAATATCTTTTGCGATCTTTTTTATATAAACACTAATGACACTAATGCTGTTTACTCTAAGTAGAATGCAGGCTCAACATTTTTATGTATGCAATGTATTTTATATACGATGCAACTTATTTTTCACCATCCCATCACTTCTTGATTTAGGAAATATTAGTTAAAAATATCTATATTTATTCACTTGAGATTTTTCCACATAACTCTTATTGAAATAAAGATTGAATGAAAAAATTAACGTTTTGGTAAACGAGAAAAGAACGTTAAACAAGAAAAGAAATCAGATTTATTATAAAAATGGATGTTTTACTACAATTAAAAAATTTCAAGCATTTGAAATTATGAGTAAAACCGTTAAGAAGGTCATGAGGATATTATAAGAACTATAAATTGATAAAAATCATAATTGCGGGTAACTACCAACCATGGTACATTCTCTTAAAACATGCATTATAGTAATATAAAAAGCACTTACTATACAGTCTAAAAATAGAATACGTTACAATGTATTTTGTGATCTCATATTTTGTGCTATTTCTAGAGAAATATCAACTAAACTATTTCTATTTATATATAACGTTTTTAAATTTAGAATAAAATCAAAATATTTTAACATACTGAGTAAATATTAAACAATATTTACAATTCAAGTTTCTTTCATTTTATCATATAATAAATATAGCTCAATACAGTTTTGTTGTTAAAAATAATTTATAGAATTTTGTTCAATATAAAGAATATGTAGAATTTGATTATTATTAAATTAAGTTATTACATAAAGTTACAACAAATACTGATAAATTGTATTATTAAAATTATACAGTAAAAAGGTAATAAATAATTTGTCGTTGTTGTAATAAAGAATATTGGATCCATTTTTTTTACAAAACCGAATTCCTTTTTTATTTATAATTATCAATAATCAAACAGTTCGCCATACAAAAATTTGAGGGTATTTATTACTTATTAAACTTGGAATAAGATCACATTTATATTTTCCTCAAATATTTGCTTAATATTACAATACCTTGTATGAATTAGCAAATTATATTTCTAAGCTTGAAGTGGTTATTAACACAAGTAATTACTTTTACAAATACACATTACTAATTATTTCTGTAGTCTCAATCTTGTATTATTTAGAGTTTTGAAAAAAGTGTCAGTCAATATACACCATGTTCATTTATATACTAGTAAAGTCTATTGTAGCTCTAACAAATACGTTGGCATCCACATCTTAAAAAAATCATTAAATTTTTCTGTAAGTTGGTCATCGATAATACAGTTTTGATTTGTCTTAGAGACTTGTAGTTGTAGAGTGTTGTAGCATTAGGAGCTTGCATTTATTAATTTCTTTCCAAGCCTTATACTGATAGTATTTTGCACTTCACTTTCTAGTACTCAACCGCGTTATATGGCTAGTACCTCTGAAATACTGTTAGAATTCCATTATTCTTTCTATGTTCACTATATTGTCACTATAGAGTGGTGAGTAAACAAAAATAGTTTAATTGAATATTAAGAGGAAATATGTACCATGAAAACCCATGAAATAATAAAAATAGATGCCCAAGACCGAGCAAAACGTTCTTGTAACACATAAACTGGAAAAATATTGCCTTATTCTCCCTCTACTTGATTTTTTCAGTTTTTTATATTTTTATACATTTATTTGCTAAAAACCTTAGGTAGATCCACCCCCGATAAAACACTTGTGGTGATGGTGATGATTTTGTGATTAAAATTATTCAGCAGAAAAAGAAATTAGCTAAGATGTGTGAACTCCTGGGGATATACGATTCAAGCATATAGAGCAAAAAGAAAATTATGGGCCAGTAAAACCTATAAAATGACAAAAAAAGCTACAAAATTAGATCCAATATTATATATTCGGTTTTGCGTTTGTATCGCGGGAACAAAGTTGCTAACTCACTTCATTTATTCAATGCCTGTAACAGGTTACTTCTCTTATATTGACAATGAACGTATTCCTTCAGTTGATCAAACAATTAAAAGGAAAATCACTAGTCCAATTCTTTCTCGAAGTAACAATAAAGGCGCTGTACAATCTCCACTAAAAAACTGTCTCAAGATATTCCAAAATAAAAATTAATACATTTGCTGATTCAAATTATGTGATAAAAAGAAAACAACAAATTAGTTGTAGGGAAACGCTGAAAAAACCCATAACTGAACCAATATGACTGCTCAATATCTGAAAATTATATAGACCACTGTTGTATATTCTTTTCCGCGAGATATAAAATGGAAAGATGTTGCTGTATACGTCGTTTACTTGATTTATTCCATGTCAATAATAAGTTACTTGTATCGTACTGATAACGAATGTATTTCTTCAGTTTTTCCATCAGTTACAATGACAGAGATCACTCCAATTATTTGTGAGGGAAACAAAAAGGAGGCGACACTTCTGCCGCTTAATTACTTAAAGTGTCAAGATATTCGCAAACGAAATTTAATAAATCTTGCGATTCTAACAAATTTGCGGGTAACGCTGAGGATATATGATTCACAGTATCAAGAAAATCCATAAAATATCAAATATGGCTGCTCAATATCAGAAAATATTCTTGTCTGCGGAGAAATTTTGTTGTGTTCAACAGGTTACTCGTCTCATACTGATAATGAACCTATTTCTCCAGTTGTTCCAACAATTAAAATGACAAGAACCACTCCAACTCTTTCTCAGAGCAACAAAAAAGGAGGAGACGTTTCTCCCGCTTGTCCCGGCATCCAGAAAATGGCCTGTATCAAAATCACGATCTATATTTACATTTTCTTTAATTGTGTCGTATAATAACGACCCTCCCCCTTTCGCACTTCTCTGTCCGGAGTAACCTCCCGGAAAAAATCCGGAATATCTCCAAAAAAGGAACCACCTCCTCCCGCGAGCCGTCCTCCCCCCCCTCCCGAACACCCACCGCCCCGGCGGCCGCCGACGCCTCACAATCGTCCTAATCGATATAAGAAAAAAACTTCCAAAGGCAAATACAATCCGAAACACCTGTACAAAAGGATAAGAGACAAAAAATTAACATGACAAAGGAGAGGCGGTGCCGGAGTCTGTTTTTCCCGAAGCGGTAGAGCGACGGGGCTCCGGGAGCCACGCCCCCGTCTTCGGATTGGTCGGCCGGGTTCGAGTGCTAGACGCGCACGCCCAGTCAACACGCGTCGCCCGAACGTCTCGCAGCGAGAGAGGCACAGAGTGTCGCGGTCTTCACGCGATTTGCACGTCTTTGGTCGCTGCGTATCGGAATCACAATAAGACTCACTGTCTGTGAACGGGCTTGATTTGTAGCGTTTCCGTTTCGATCGTTGTTCCGACGATTCTTCGACGAAGAGCACGTGATTGTTTCCCGATAGGGACCGGTGAACGATTCGATTGATTTATTTAGTGTGACATAGTGACGGAGAAAGGCTTCAAAATTGATCTGGACTTACAGAGACAGGCCTCAAACGGCCATTTCATTAGGTACGTATTCGATAATATGAATGACATTTACCTGTTGTCTCCATAAAGTCAAAATTTGCGCGATTTCTTGCTGAAACTTTCTTATTACCAAGAAAAGTCCATATTTACCAGTTTCTGTACCAAATTGAACATTATTTCCACAACAGTTCATCGTATTTTGAGAAACAACCTAATGCCAAATGATATTTAAACAATCACAAGTCAACTGAGATGAAAAATAATAATAGAGAGGCATTTTCATATTTATGACCTCAAGTACTTTACTCAATGAGTACTTTAACATAAAATATTTGTTATAACTTACAATTGATTAAAACAAACTTTCAAATAAAAGAATATTTATTCTCCCATATTATTCAAATACATAACTAACTTTGAGTAGTGTGACATAGTGACGTAGAAAGGTTTCAAAATTGATCCAGACTCACAGGGACAGGCCGCAAATGGCCATTTCATTAGGTACGTATTCGATAATATGAATGACATTTACCTGTTGTTTCCATAAAGTTAAAATTTGCGCGATTTCTTGCAGAAACATTCTTATTACCAAGAAAAGTGCATATTTACCAGTTTCTGTAACAAATTGAACATTATTTCCACAACAGTTCATCATATTTTGAGAAACAACCTAATGCCAAATGATATTTAAACAATCCAAACTCACAGGGACAGGCCGCAAATGGCCATTTTATTAGGTGTGTATTCGAAAACATTTATGACATTCATTAATAATATACATTTTCTTGTCAAAATAATCACGTTACCAAGAAAATTAAACAACAATGTCCATAATTTACAGTTTCTGGTACAAATTTTATTGAAAATATATTATTTCCACAATACCGCTTCATAATTTTATCGAAAAACCTAGTGCCAAATGATTTTTAAACAAACAAAGTCAACTGAAGTATATCAAATAAAATATAAACATAAAATAAACAATAGATATACATTAATATACCCTAACATAAAATATTACAATACTTCTTAATTGATAAAAACAAACCTTCAAATAAAAGGATTTTTGATAAAAGCAGTAACCGATTCGGTTTTATTGATTTAGTATGAAGTGACGACCTCAAACGGTCATTTTACTAGGGACGAATTCGAAAATATGAAGGACATTTACCTGTTATCTCAATAAACTAAAATGTATACGACTTCTCGCTAAAATCCCTATTACCAAGAAAATGCCACAATAGTGTCCATCTATCCATCCATCCCATTTTAGTGAGAAATTTAGTTTAAAACAAATGATGGTGAAAATTTTAACTGAAAATTAACAATAGATATACATGCATTCAAGCGTTTGTCTGTCTTAATGAATGCCTTAACATCAAATATTGTTATACGTTGTGATTGATTAAAACAGACCTTCAAATAAAGGGATATTTACTCTAGCATATTATTTAAATAATTAATTAACATAACACTAAGGTATTTTTAATTAGCGACGTAGAAATGCTTCTAAATTGACCTGTTCTTACAGATGAAGACCGGAATTATGAATGACATTTACCTGTTATCTCCGCAGAGTTAAAAGTACCCGATTTCTTGCCAGAACATTTCTATTCGCAGAAAAATCCCATAATAATATCCATACTTACCAATTTCGGTGACAAATTCGATAAAATTGAACGTTATTTCCACGATACCTCTTCATATTCTCACAAAAACATTGAAACAAAATAGTGTTTAAACAATCAAAAATTGTTTGATAAAAAGTTGAGATATATTAAAACAAACACTAAACTGAAAATTAACAATATACATGCATTTTCATAAATATTCTCTCAAACGTTTGTCTAACTTAATGAACTTATCATCAAATATTGTTATACGTTATGATTGATTAAACTTCACCTCAAAAAAAGAGAATATTTAGTTTGAATGACAAGCTTCATTAACTTTGATCTTCATTTACATTAACGTCTATTTGATGGTAAAATTCAGTAATCATTTGAAGTAAACATAGTTTTACTATTCACTGGATACTAAAATTAAAGGGAATTAACTATTTCTGATGACAGTATTTTTTTATTACTCTTTGTGATTCCACAATCTGCCCTATTGGCAATAAGTACTTCTTATGTCTATATTATATATACATGGCATGTAGAAAATCACTTCATTAAGCAATATTCTGTATAAAATATTATCTTAATTAATTAGTCTTATTCTAAAGCTTATTCTAAACTCTACATATGTCCAGTAATCAGATCAGGTGGTGTTAAACGTTTTAGTCTACGCACTTCACTATCACGTCGCATATTTAGCTGATTAGCGAGTACATTGGGATGCACCGACACTCTTTCGAAGTACTTCACACAAACACATTGAATTACAGTCATTATAGGTTCTAGAGGAACATCGCGTTGTATCACTTTATTTGAAATATAGTACGGAGCATCAACAATAACACGCAACAGCTTATTTTGGAACCGTTGAATGATGGATATATTAGGTTTGCTAGCGGTACCCTATAGTTAGATTTCATATGACCAAATGGGCTTGAGTATAGACTCATAGAGCAATACCTTGTTATCTAATGATAACTTGGATTTGCGCCCGATGAGCCAATATATTTGATACAATTTAAGTCCAAATTGTTTCCGTTTAGAGAGTATGTGCTTCTTCGAGGTTAGGCGTTAATCTAAGTGCATACCAAGATATTTAACATGCTCTGCTTGGGGGAGTTGATGATGATTAATATTCACTGGTGGACATGTTCTTCTATGCAGGGTAAACGTTATATGCGTGGCTTTTGTTTCAATTGCTTTAATGCGCCATGTCTTCAACCATAATTGTATTTGCTCCTAGTGGGTTTGTAAGTTTGGTGATGCTGTGACTGGATCTTCATAGGATGCTAAAATTGCTGTGTCGTCTGCGTATGTTGCGACAGTAGTTATTTTTGTGGTGGGCCGATAGGCCGTATACAGAAGATCAGTACTGGACCCAGTACACAACCTTGCGGAACTCCTGAATATATGGGATTTAATTCCATAAAAGAATTTTAGCTACTTTCCAGATACTAAGGAAGTAATTAATTCGTAGCATAGCACTAGATATAAACGTTAATAGTTCTATACCCTTTTCTGATAGTTCTTTTAAAATTTTGCCAGTAATTAAGTCATAACCAGAAGCTTTTTTAATATTAATCTCACTCATTATTGTTTGTTTAACTTTTCTGACTATTAATTTCTCGTGCGTTCAAATCCATTTGAAATGGCGAATCTAGAAAGCTAGTAATTTTATTTTCCTCATTTTAATGACATTTCATGTAAAACATCACTTCATTAAGATATTTCCTTTGTAAAACTTAGTTTCTTCACTAGCATGTCGGACATTTAGCTTATTAGCAAGAACATTAGGGTTAACAGTCTTTCGAAATATTTAACACAAATAAATAATTTGAAGCACAGTACTTAAGAGTCCTTAAGGAATATCACGCTGTGTCACTTAATTACGCAAAAGGGAACATCAACAATGGTACGACACACTTTACTTTCAAACCATTGAATAGTGGCTATATTACACTTGCTAGCAGTACCCCATAGTTGGATTCCATATGACCAAATGAGCATAGTAATTGAATAGTACCGCAATACCTTGTTATCTAACGATAAATTGAATTTTCGCCCGATGTTGTCTTTTTCTAGGTACTTTTTACAGGTTAAATGAGGGTCTAAATCAATTCTAGATATTTGGTATTCTCCGCGAGAAAGAATTAACAATTTTTAATATTTAGTGGAGGATTGTACTTCAACTACGCAAGATAAATGAATTAATATCAGCCAATTTAACTAACAAAAGTACCTATAAACCATATAATGAAATATCAGTACCAATAAAGCAAATATTATTCGTCTGATGCAGACTTGAAAGGAGATGAATCATATCGATGTCAGCGTGAATAACGAAAGTATCGAAGACCAAAATTATCATAAAATAACAATACTACGTGCACATTACGTCAAGTGACATATGTCTTCAATTACCACATTCTAATAAACACCAACAAAAGAATTAATGAACGTAAATTATATCATTTAACACTGTTATTACAGATTATAACGAATGCATCACCAAAATATCTTGAATTGACTGAATGACCCAATGGTTCGGTCACTTGGGTGTCATTTTATTGGAATCATGGAAGACAGAACAAATTTTTCGAATCAGTTACTGAAGTTTATCAATGTTTTCATGATATTCCATAGGTTTTCCTTTATTGTAATTCGAACAAGTAACAATCATCACAAATCCACAGCAAGCACTCAAGGAGAGTCTACTTTTGAATCAAATGCTGTCGTTAGTGTTCTGGCCTCGGACAATATTAACCTTCTATTTTTCAGGGCGCCGTAGTCTTGGACCATGCCTTTTTCAAAGCCACGTCTTTTGGGTTGTATTCGCCACCAAAATCTGTGTTAAAGGGTCCTTTATTGACCTAACTGATTGTCGTATCTTAACCAAGTGACTTCTTTTCCAATACTGTAGAGAAATATATGAAGAAGTAACACAATAGGCAATTCTAGAAGATATTTGGTCTTAAACAGCTTGACACTGGAATGGTTCTTGTCTTATTGGTCTTGTGTGTGGACACGCATTCTTCCCTTCTGCGTCAAATTGAACAAGGAACAAATCCAAAACGTGAAACTGTAGCAAGATTTGGAATATTTACATAGCCGACACAGTAATTAAAATCCTTGATATTGATCCAAATAATTGAATATTAATAATTTGCAAACTGATATTGATGTCATTCTAAAACTGTTTTTATCTAACCATATTCAACGTTTTATCGTGTTATTTAATATAATAGATATCTGATAATAAAAAACCTAATGATTTATTCTATTAGGGGGGGCGTCAATAACGTTAATAACATCATGTCATAATGTTTTTACCTTGAGTGGTCAATAGTATCAAAACCGCATAGAAAAATAACTAAAAATGTTTCAATTTTTTTATATATATAAATCAAACAATACCCAAAGACTTACTCAATAGTATTTATTAATATTAATAACAGACTAACAAAGAAAATAGTCACCAGTCACAAAACACCATTATTGAAATTTGATTAGCAACATTTCCATTGCTTGTATTTTTAATTAAATCATTAATTCTCCAGTTTTGTCCCCATTGATATGGTGATTTTTTTCAATTATATTACGGCCTAATAAAACAGTTCATAAAATAAGTGATTATTATTTAATTTATTTCCATTTCCGTGTCTAATTCTAGCTCATATTATAAATATTAATACGGTTTATTTTTAACGCCACACAGAAAATGTTAAAAGCGTTTTTGCGATCTGTAAAAATAAGCGCTTTAGACATTTTATCGCGCACTTTTTATCCATAATAATTGTTAAAAATCACTGAATTTATATATGAATGTTTACTTAATATTTAACTAACTATTTATTTTTGCCATATATATATATATATATATATATATATATATATAACAAGTATGATAATATTTTCATGAATCCAATAATATAATTTTAAAGGTTAATAATGTATAGCCTAGTCAAAGTTATTTTCTATATACGTTATCTAACGAAATCAAAACGTCGCAATGTTGCCGCATCAACTCTCAGTTTTAGTTCAGTATTAGCTTTGATATACAACAAAATTTTAATCTTAATAAAACAATTGATCAAAAATTTTATCAAAAATAATATACTTTAACATTATAGTACATCTAAAAACTACAGTTAATTATACAGCCATAATAGTTTATAGGTTAGAGTTATAACCTCTTATCACTATTGTTTTCAAGAATTTTGCATACACCTGGCAACCGGACGAGTTTGACAGACTCATTCGTTTACATGTTCGAACTAATCAGAGCGCAATGTGTCTCTTTTTAACTAGAATAAAATGAGAAGGAATATATTGTCTAATTCTGAAATGAATTTACAAACTACGGCAGGCAATATATTAAACATCTTAATGACGTATGTATAAAAAAAACTTTGAATAAACTATATGATTCTAAATCATATACCCTTCATTCAAAACCATTGAAAATTGTTCGATTTCTACAATAATATTTTCTTATTATTTCATTTAATTTTCTTATTTCAATGTCCTGTCGAGGATATTTGAGTCAATTAGTTATCTTAAAGAATAGAAGAATTTGATTTTCTGACATAATTTTGGTTAAATAAAAAATCTATATAGCATCGAAAACCACTTTTACTGTAGACACTATGAAAATAAAGCCATACTAACAAAAATACTATTAAAATTATATGCAAAAATAGAAAAAAAGCAAATATAATCCAAAATATCCTGTAAAATATGAAACTAAAGCAGGACTGACAAAATATCTCTGAGTTCTTCTCAAGTTCATGGTGGTGATTGGTGACCGATAGAGACCGTGTCCATGAATACGATTCTGCATATTTAATAATATATTTATGTTCCTTCCTGCTGGGTAATCGCTGTTTTAAATGTAATCGCTGTTCGTATGTTCCTTGATTTTTAGGGAACTTAAACTGATACTCTAACATATTTGTTCTTCTATTTTAATTTTAATTTCAGTAACTCATATATATATTAGACAGCAATTTTTTAACTTTCTAATTTACACTTATACACCTTCCTAAGAATTCTTGCAATATTTCGAATAATAGTACTGTTATAATGGCTAGTTTATCGGTCATATCCTAGCGGTGACCTATGGAAACCCTTAGGGACCCATTTCAAAGTCGAGGGATATTCGACATTCATTACATTTCTAGGGTTATTCATTTTATTAAGACCGTGTAGATTAATTAACAGATAATACTAAATGAAACATAATTGAAACCATTAGTAATAACTTGCTTGACTTTTTCCTTTTATTTAACACAAAAAAATTGTTATTTTAACAGAGTACCTTTCTTAACTTCAGTAAACTTGGTGGAAACTTGTTAAGCATGATTTAAAATATTGTATCCTAAGGTTTTTAAGGTTAGTTACCATGCCGAGTTTATTCATCAAGATTTATATTAACTATTTAATATCGACGCTGTTCTCTTAAGAGACTTTATCATTTCCAGTTCCAGTCATTATTTCACACATTTCATCTCTCTGTTAGCATTTAAATTCGTAAATGAAAAACGGCACATCTTTTGAGATATCTGCTAGTCTGACGTCGAACGGTATAAAAAATAATCAAAAAAGGCAATGTTTGGTGAATATGACGGATAAGATGAAACATGCACGATTAACTTGTCGAGTTCTTTTTAGTATAATGAACATTTTTACATCAGTATTTGCCCTAAGCTGATTCATTTGCTGTTATTAGTTATCCTGCATTACAGATTGGCGGATTTTAGGTTCCAATTTCTTATCTTCGAACATAATTAGAATGTCCCTTGCTCTACATTAGAGTAACACTTAAAAATCCTTCAGTGATTACCATTAGCAGCCAAATATGTATATATATTTCTCAATTAATAATGATCTTGTCTTATTTATATCTGCTACCAAGTTATATTAAACCAAGTTATATTAAGTTATGTTATTTTTAACGCTCTTAATAACCGATCATGATCGACTAGTATCCATCAGTTCTTCGCATAATTATCGATCAAAAAATGTTAACTACCTATTAATAACAACAAGAATCAGTAGAATTTCATCCGTATTCTCCATCTGTTGCTATATTAAATTTCTGGAAGTTTTCAATTATCATCGTCTTTCACTCGTAATTTATTTTCTCCTTGGTTCGAGTCAAGAAACTCGATTGATTACTAAATTAATTATTATGCCAATAAACGACGGAATGAATGGATCTTTACCAGCTCGCGCTCGGTTATTAATTGGGATTCGATACGAAAATACCGAATACAAGTTGCTCAACGCTATCTCTTTTTTTTTTTGGTAATGTAAGCTTTGTATGTTCTTTTATTTTTCATGGGAATGGTGCAGTTATGCAATAAAATTTGATTAGTTATGTTTTTTTAATAATCAGTCGATGACCTGGAAAGTGCTGGTGGGTGTACACGGATAATCCTTGATGCAAAATGTGGTTTCGTAAAATTCGTAGTTAGAAACCTCAATGGTCAGTGTTGTGCTTTAATCTTGAATCTTAAATCACGTTAATAGTCAAATTCTCTTCTAATAATACATTTCTAGACCCTTTTGGAAGACAAAGAACTGGATACATACCACTTCTCTTCCCAAGAACCAAGTCTCATCCATAGTTATGAAAATATGCAGAAAATAATTCCAATTATTTTCCTTGTTAAACTGTAATATTGTTATGAAATATGAAACATCAACAATGACCTTTCAAATCTTTTTCATTGCTCCATTCATTTGCATTGACTTAAACGGAAACAAATAAGAATATAATTGTTTCTTTAAAAAAATAATTCTATTAAACTGTTGTTAAATAATAATAAATTAATTTTATAAAAATTAAAATGATTATTACATGCATGTTAAGATTTTTTTGAATATTTACAATTTTAATATCAGTTTACATTTCTCACTAATTTCACATTTTTCTGTTAGTATCCTGTTAAGACTAAATTGATTCTCGAGTATGTTTATAAAAGATCATAAACTTGCCACTTGAAAGCTAAATATTTTATATGCTACTTGAGCTACTACATAAATGTATTTTCCAATCAGTTAGAATCCTCTGGTAGAACATATAGTTAATGATGTAACTTCATATAAAATCCTCAAATTCTTGTTCAAGTAATAAATATAAGATCCTTAAGATGCAGTTCTAGCTATAGTTGCTTCGTGAGCTTATGAAACGTACAAGAATATAGCAAGGTAGTAAGACTTTAAATATTTTGGCTCTAACGTAAGATATGAATAACTTAGTACGTTCTTCCGTAATCTCTTCCATTTTCTGTAGCTGTAGCAACATCGTCATGCCATAATTTATCGAAGGCTTGATTATTTGTAATTCCCAATATTTCTTTTTCATCCTTTGTTCAATTCTTTAGCAAATATTTCCTTATACGACGGTTACTATTTATATTTATATTGAAATTACTACACTGTAGTCATGTGGGTCCATCTGAAGGTTCCATCGTAAAGTTTGACATTTTTGAAGATACACGTACTCAGAACATTTTGGCGCATGGACACTATTTGTTTATTTTATATTTAGTTAAAAGTTTTGTCTATTTTCGTGCGATGATTTTTTACGATTTTCTACGTGGATTATCACAACAAGAGTGCATTAATGAACTTAATTTAACTTTTGGCGATGAAGCTCCATCAAAAACCACCGTGTATCGCTCGTGTCCAATGCTTAATAAATTTAATCTTGGTGCTTCGAAAGACGTTTATAAAATCGTGACAGGTGACGAATCATGGATATATTTGTAGGAATGTTCGTCGAGTCGGTCAATCGGTCGAAATCTGTGGCTGCCGCGGCGATTATTTATCAGAACACTCACTACTATTTTTGGAAGGAATTTGCATGGGAACTAAAAACACTGGTTGAATCAAAGTTGTTTATTCTAACTTACGATTGATACATGTGGTCGATGGGAGGATTGACAGGATCTTAGGTTAAGGTGAAGGAAGTACGGTAGCGCTGTGGAAGTGGTACTGTTACAGGGGGACGGTGATAAGAAAAGAGAGCGAGACGTCGTCGTGATGGCCTTTTATACTCAGAAACTGCATGGTACCAATCCACCGGCGTTGCCAACCTTTGTAGTTGTTGATGGTGAATTGGTGGTGGCCTAAAGGGTCGTGGCGGTCGCCACATAACTCCCCTCCTAGTGGAACAGCCGTGGAACGTACCTATATGTGGTGCAAGTTCCGGAATGCACCCGCAATGACGCAAACAAACGCCCGGGGACTGCTGATGAGATGGGTATCCCAACCTGAGCGAGGAGTTTTACGGGATCAGCTGCCATCGGAGCTGTAGCAGGACGTCGTTCGTCTTGAGGCGTTTAGCTTTGTTTGAGGGTACCTGTAAATGTGTTAGGTGTCCCGTTTCGTGATGCGAGGGTGCTCATGTGTTGCTGATATACATGATGGGCTTCTGTGGTTTTCGTCCATCAGGCTAGTCTCGTGGGATGTCGTCGACCACGTGATGTTGATGAGTTCCGTTCCTCGTGCTATCCTTCCATGCACGTGTCAAGCACCTGTCGAGTGGCTTATGTTGAGTTGATTTACCTGTTAGGCACTTTGATCACGTCGGGGTCACCAATTGTAGGAATGTTCGTAGTATCGGTCGGTCGGTCGAAACGTGTGGCTGCCGCTGCGGTTATCTATCAGAACACTCACTACTATTTTTGGAAGGAATTTGCACGGGAACTAAAAACACTGATTGAATCAAAGTTGTTTATTCTAACTTACGATTGATACATGTGGTCGATGGGAGGATTGACAGGATCTTAGGTTAAGGTGAAGGAAGTACGGTAGCGCTGTGGAAGTGGTACTGTTACAGGGGGACGGTGATAAGAAAAGAGAGCGAGACGTCGTCGTGATGGCCTTTTATACTCAGAAACTGCATGGTACCAATCCACCGGCGTTGCCAACCTTTGTAGTTGTTGATGGTGAATTGGTGGTGGCCTAAAGGGTCGTGGCGGTCGCCACATATTCGTATGAGCCCGAAAGTAAGCATCAGTTGGCATATAACTCTATCTTAGCTCAATAGCTGCTTTATAACTATTTTACATTGAAATTACCAAGAAAAGATGCGAGCCAAATATATTTTAGCGGTTCTATATAAAAACATAATGCTTAAAACCTATTAACCAAATATTTTATTGGTCCGGAAGACGGAGTTAAGACGAAAGAACTACGATGTGATCGACCTATTCAACGCCTTCAAATCTATCAACGGACATCACTGGTCGAACGCAAATAACGGAAGACAGCTCGTGGACGTCAAACACGACGTTTAGACACGGCATTGTATACATAATCAGTCTAAAGTGTCACTAGTAGCAGAACCATTAAAACATGAACACTTCTTCGCCGATAAACAAATCCAACATTTAAAATTTAAATCAGAATGTTCTCGGCTGCGCCCCGTTCACCATCTCGAGTGACAACCGCGTACACACTCGACGCGACGGCATCACCTCCCCGACCGTCGCCGGTATCGGTTACGGGAGTGAGGCGTTCCTCGCCGTGACCGAACTTCGAGACGGAAAAGGCCATCGCGGCCGAGACAATGGCCACGAATGGTAATTAGATTTGTCGCAGGAATATACGGCGCGTATTATGCTAAAATAAAGGTAATAGGCGTGAATGCGCGACGCCGAGTAAACAAAACGTCGATAAACGAGACCTTAGGTCGAACGAATGGGTTCGGGTGTGAAGAATTTACGTGGTTCCCGACAGAATCGGTGTGGTTCTTGTTTTGGATGCCTCGCTCGCAAAAAAGTCGCAACCAACATTGACGTTATTATATCGAAACTATAGGTAATCCAAATGAGCAGTCAACTCGCAATTTATGACGTCAAAACGGTGCAATGTTGCCGCATTTGAGTTACCGCATTACATTCTGATATAAATAAAATAATGAAACAAAATTGTTATAAAATATAATTTACTTCAACATTATAGTACATCTAAAGCATATATTATCGAAGGACTTAAATCATAGTTAATTAAACAGCAACAACAGGTTAAAGTTGTTTTATTAACAGGTCAATTGACAAGTCCACGGCCTGACACATAAATGACACTACTAGAATTAAATTCATATGTCTTTTAGTTAGCGCTAACCCTCAAAAGATGCGTGTTAAATTTAACAGAAACATTAGTTTGTGAATTATAACATTTTGAGTGAAGCAACTTCTGTTATTGTGAAAAAAATGGATAAAAAGGAATTTCTGTCCTAGAAAAATCAACTATCAAGGTTTGGTATGCTAAGTTTAGACGTGGTGAAATGAGCACCGAAGACGTTGAATGCAGTGGACGCCCAAAAGAGGGTGTTACCGACGAAAACATTAAAAAATCCACAAATGGCTTTGAATGACCCTCTAAAGATATTATGAACGTATACATCATATCATTCACAAATATTTGGGTATGAGAAAGCTCTATGCTAAGTGGGTCGCGCCAGCTCACTTTTGGCCAAAAACAACGACGAGTTGATGATTCGGGGCAGTTTTTGAAGATGATGAAGCGTAATAAACCTGAGTTTTTGCGTCGATATGCGACAACGGATGAAGCGCGGCTCCATCATTTCACTCCGAAGTCCAATCGATAGTCATCCGTGTAGACTGCACACGATGAACCTACTCCAAAGCATGGAAAAAATGCAACAATCGGCTGGCAAGGTTATGGCGCCTGTATTTTGGCATGCGCATTGAATAATTTTCATTGACTACTTTGGAAAAGGAAGGACCATCAACAGCCACTATTACATAAGGTTATTGGACCATTTGAAGGATGAAATCGCCGAAGAACGCCCGCATTTAAAGAAAAAGAAAGTGCTGCTTCACCAAGACAATACACCGTGTCACAAGTCAGTGAAAACGATGACAAAAATCCATCCAGCGACTATTTCCTGTTCTCAGATCTCAAAAGAATGCTCGCTGGGTAGAAATTTTCGTCGAATGAAGAGGTGATCGCCGAAACTGAGGCCTATTTTGAAGCAAAGGACAAATCATACTATAAAAATGATATCGAAAAGTAATCGCTATAACACCCTTGAAGGGAATACACTATATATAATATAGTGTAACACCCTTGAAGGGAATTATGTTGAATAAAAAAACTTAAATTTACCAAAAAATGTGTTATACTAAGGTAGGTCGGGGACTTTTCAATTGACTTGTAAATTTATATTGAACTCTGGTCTAAACCACTTATTGTATCCCCTGGAGGCTTAATTCACCTAATTAACAATGGTGCATCCAAGTAAAATTAAATACAAATTTTCATTAGAGAACATATTTACTTTTTTATGTTTAGTTCTTGTTTCCTTCGTTGCGGTATTTCCTTGTAAAATCATTTTGATATCACTGTATTTCTCTTTAGCTTGTTTCTCCTTTCTCCACAAAATTAGAAATAATCAGAGCATTTTCCGTAATGCCTTTGTCATACCTGCAAAGCAGTATTCATTCTCTCCTTGCATATTTTAACCATATGCTCAAATTTATCTGAATAATGACTAGAATACGAATTTCTATAGTTATCCTATATTAGTTATTATCTTTAGTTGTTTCCACTCTCATCGCCCTATATTGGTATCGCCCTATATTGGTTGAATCATAATGTCACATCCAGAAACTTTCATTCACTCACTGTCATATTCTGGGGGGCTACAAGTCAATAACCAAGCTGTTAATTTCCAATATAAGACTAGTTCGCAATTCCATCATTTGTCAATTTCCTCTTCTTACTTTCTAACGGAGTTCATGCTAACCAACGGGTCTTTTTTCACATATCCAAACACTTCTTGATTTTATCTCTTTTTCGACCGGACATCTACAGTAGCAATTTTTTGCCACATCCCATAACCATATTGTTCAGCCATCTAATCTACTGTGTATCTTCCTTCAGACCTATTTTAAAAAAACTACACGAAACACAATTAGGACATTTCATTTATATTTAGCAATATACCGATTTCAGACTTTAATGTACTCTTTAATGTCATGCAAACCAATCCTTAATTACAGCCTTTGCCGACCACTTGTTGGGATCTTTTTGTTCGATTCCTGTTCTGTTGGATTTACAAAAGCTTATTAAATGTTTTCCTTCAATCAATTTTCCATCAACTTTTGTTTTCTTTACGCTCTTATACATACATATATTGAAAAAATAAATCTCCCTTAATTTTATTATAATTTATATATATTATAATTTTATTAAAACGAGAAGAAAAATATCGTTCGGTATTAAAAGGAATTTACAAAATGCAATAGGCGATATATTATACGTCCTGATGATGTGAGTTCACCGCTACTTTGGTTAGCCTATATACTCAAGTCATTGTTATAAAATATTACCAAGCTCTGTCTTTACTCCCGTGTCATTTTAATAAAGAACACCCAAGCTAACATCATTTTTCTATTTCAAAAGTTTTAATTTGTTAAGTTTTATTGAAGGTAAAAAGTTTTTATTTTTTATATTTGGGGTTTATGGTTCGGTTGTTGGTTACCGTTATTTATTGACGTTATAAAAAATATAATGAAATGTAAAGAGAATAGAAAAGGGACAGTTTTACCTATGGAGAGGGTTGGGTGGCCGATTGGGAGTAGATGGATAGTTTGTGACCATTCACTAAAATAAGACAGTTAATGCGGAAAGGCGTCAAAATCGCACACAAATTTCATAGACGACAGTAAATAATTGTATAAGGTCAGTAAATCACTCTAAATTTGTAGCACTAATGTTATAACTTGCTATGGAATAACTGGCTATTTTTGTTTTATTATATTGTTAAATAATATGACTATAGGAAAGGTAAGAATAAGAAATGGTCACATTTGTCTACTATATCATTATTACAGCTTGAGATGAATTAAGAAGTTAAAGGGAATTAAACAAGCAATGTTGAAACAATCCAAACTATTAACAGGGTATCTTGATTGATACTTTTTTGAAAAAATCCGCTTTCATGACAAAAAATTGACGCTTCTGTACACGAAATTGCTCTACACCCGAGGGACCTGATTCACATCACTCCTTAGCTTTTTGTTTTGATTTGGGCTTCATAATGATAGGGACGATAGTGACCGAAGTCTCAACTATAGTGTTTAAATTATTATTAAAATTCTTATTTATGTTCTTGTTAAAATATCGATAAAGGTTGTTTCCGTTGTTAACGAAGAGATGGCATAACAAGAACAACGTGGTAGTGTAGAATGTCGAATAGATTTGTTAGCTGGCTCCTAAAGTCAGAATGGCCTCTTCCGATCCTCCATCCTGCAACATTTTGCAGATCCAGACACGCCATTAATGATGATTTAGAATATTCTCTCATAATAATATATTTTATAGCCAATAACATGTATATTTTTATCAAGTACCCCTTAATATAAATAATTTATGATTAAATTTAACTCAGTGACCCATCGTTCATTCCAGATCGGTTAGCCAAATGTGCGAGAGCGGCTTTAATGCCGCTGAAGGTTTCTCCAGGATGGCCTCGCTGGGCGGGACGCCCATTGGTATGCCACAGGGTCTGCAGTCCGCGCAGGCCAACAAAAAGCAGGAGGATCACATCAAGAGGCCCATGAACGCTTTCATGGTCTGGTCCAGGCTGCAGCGTCGGAAGATCGCTCAAGAGAATCCGAAGATGCACAATTCGGAGATATCGAAAAGGCTCGGTAAGAAAGCACTTTTGTTCTTCCCACATCTAACTTGTTTTCTGTTAAATTTATGGACGGAATATTAATGGTGTATCAAGACGTGTGTATTATTTTATATCTTTGCGACGCTATCAACGTTAATCTTTTGTTCAGAAAATGACTAGTGACTCTTCGACACCTTATGTCTTACCACCTTAATATTACTTCAAGAATACTTCCAACCCAGTATTTTCAAACTTCGCTTGTCTCTCCTTATGTTAGTTGTTGCTAATATTAAAATAACTACTTTTAAAAAGCCATAAACCATTAGATACAAGTTATTATTGATGGAACATATTATACTTCATCGAATAATCGATATACAATACACTTTTCTTCAAATGAAAACGGAATATAATTGTGTTAAAAATGATTAATAAACAGATAGTGTTTATTACATAGAAATGACAACTACTCCTATTTAAAGATAATCGAAGCATTTTAAATAAAAAGTACCACATATGCTATCTTTATAAATCTCAAAATATATGTGTGCGCCTTTCGTGCTCACTATCTTGATTATTAATATAATTTTTAATAAACGAAGCCTAATAGCTGCTAGCTTAATATTTCTAATTCCTTTTAAATTATACTACGGATGCATAAAATATAATTTAGTTACTTCCTACAGATTTGTGTTAGACTGTATAATTAGTTTTACTCGCATTGTATTCACTCAGTTATCTAAAAGTAACAATACAGAATTTCAAGCAAGTTAATATTTTCAATCATAAATAGATATATTTCGAAATTATATATTGTACATAAAATGATAATTATGTTATTTAAAAATGCATAATACAACCAGAAAATATAAAATCATATACCACTATTTTTCTGTTATTGGGTATACAGTTACTTATAAGTCAACTTGAGATATACACTGATTAAAAAAATTAAAATTGATGTGTTTGAGTCAAGAACTAAAGAAGAATGATCGCTACAGAGATTCTAATATGTATAAAAATAACAAAGACGTTAATGTGACTTCTTCACATGTGACACTGACTTAAACCCAAGGAAATACACCAAAG
The DNA here is from genome assembly GCF_030347505.1 of Rhynchophorus ferrugineus. Taxonomy (NCBI): domain Eukaryota; kingdom Metazoa; phylum Arthropoda; class Insecta; order Coleoptera; family Curculionidae; genus Rhynchophorus; species Rhynchophorus ferrugineus. Next base: position 4,169,151 of record NW_027472588.1, read on the forward strand.
AAAAGCCCAACTTCACGCGCCATATTTGTACATTGTACCTTTTAATTACTATTTCTTTCCATCGATGACCGATTTAAGTGTTCAAGTTAAAAAGTTCGTGAGTTCGTGATGACCAAAGGGGTGGTCGAAATAGTGACTATAGATAGATAATATTGAATAAAACAAAACTATTTTTGCAAGAACAAAACTCAAATAAATAAATGTTAACATATAATAACTTAATAAAAATTTAAACTAACTATTTCAATAATAACTATACTTTAATAAAAATTAATCAATAATTAATAAGTAGTGAAATATTCATGAATTTGGTGAAGCAACACTTTCTTTTTCTGCAAATACGGTCATTTTCCGGCGATTTCATCCTTCAAACGGTCCAATAATGCTATGTAATAGTTGCTGTTGATGGTCCTTCCTTTTTTATGGTAGGCAAAGAAAATTATTCCATGCGCATCCCAAAATACAGACGCCATAAACTTGCCAGCCGATTGCTGCGTTTTCTCACGTTTTGGAGCTGATTCGTGGTGTGCAGTCCACTCGAATCACTGTCGATTGAATTTCGGAGTAAAATGATGGAGCCATGTTTCATCTATTCTCACATATCGACGCAAGAACTCGGTTTTATTACGTTTTGACAAAAGTGAGCTCGCGCGGCACCCACTTTGCACAGAGCTTTCTCATACCCAAATATTCGTGAATGACATGATGTACATGTTCAGTTGATATCTTTAGGGTGTCTGCTATTTCACTCCATTTCAATTTACGGTAATTCAAATTCATTTTGTAGATTTTTTAAATGTTTTCGTCGGTCACAACCTCTTTTGGGTGTCCACTGCGTTCACCATCATCGGTGCTCATTTCACCACGTCTAAACTTACCAATCCTTGATGGTTGATTTTCCTAAGGCAGTGTCCGGAAATTCGGCATCAAGCTAAGTTTTTGCTTCAACTGTATTTTTTCCCTTCAAAAAGCAATATTTTATCAACACGCGAAATTCCTTTCTATTCATTTTTTTCACAATAACAAAAGTTGCTGCACTCAAAATGCTATAATTCGCAAAGTAATGATCCGACAACTATTAAATTTATACACGTATCTTCTGATGGTTAGGGCTAACTAAAAGACATATGACTTTAATTCTAGTAGTGCCATCTATGTGTCAGGTCGTGGACTTGTCAATTGACCAGTTAATAAAACAGCTTTAACCTGGGTGTCAGGCTGGGGACTATTCAACTGAAATGTTAGAGGACCAATATTGTCAAAGGCAAAGAAGATATAGTCACGACAGTTCAAAGCCCGGCAACATCAACAGCAGCATATTGTTTGAGAAGTAGACATCCTCCACGATCAAAGTGTGAAGCAGGGTAGATGGTAGTCATTATTCCATTCCAAAAATTATTTGTATCGCTTCTTTTTTCTATATTTTTAACGCTAAGATAAAATATTACACGTGTTGTACTATTGTTGTGTTCCAGTATAACTTCACGAAAATAACGGCATTCTCAGTGAAAAATAACAACGTTATTATGCCCTAAAATACCAACAACCGAAAAAACATCTTAATACCGCGCACAAACGCCACAAGGCGGGTCTCCTCCATCAACGACGCGACAAAAAGACATTTCACCGCTCCCATTATACATCGTTTTTTCCTCCATAGCCACCCCAACAACGCCATTTTGTGGCGCCAGACAAAGGCGCATCTCCAAAACCTCCAAAAACAAAGCATTAAATTATCTTTCGCCGGTGGCCTGAAAAGGACCAGCGCTGCTTGTAATTAATTCTTATCTCGCGCCGGTAGAAAGGGTGGTGCGAGGGTGCGGCGGGGACGGTCCCGCCCGCCCCTCGCCGCCGACGTCGCAGCCGACTCGACAAAATGCGTCACGAAAACAGGCAAACAGTAATTCGACGCCTCGAAGGTCCAACCAATCGCCGATCTCATTGTTTCTCCAATGGGGAAGGACCGGGGGGGAATGAAAGGGCAGGTAGACGAAAAAGGGGGCGCGCTCGCGATCCGGATCGATAGGGCCGGGAAAGGTGGGCATTATTTTCGTCATTATTTCGTCTCGTTACGTTTTCGATTTTCATGTTGAAGGCTTTTTATTCCAGTTCTTTAAAGATAATAATTATTATTTTTTTCTTTTATGTTCAGACTGTAAAATTGTTATGAATACCCTACTGCGATCAAAAAATAGTAAGATGCGAAAATCTTGTTGTTGTGAATAACTTCATTTCGTCGTGTCTAACTACCAACACTAAATAAAATTCTTTGAGTGTTAAACATCTTTTGGCATGAAACTTTTTGTATCAAGATTATCTGCATATGCAACGATAACTCTGGATTCTTTCATCAAGATTTTTTTCTATAAAAATCACCTCATGCCTGTCTATTCACCCGATTTAACTCAGACGTCCCTAAGGTTGTTCTTTACGCTTAAAAAATCATTTGATAACAACTTTCTAGATCGATTAAAAATACTAAAACCAAATCATATATGGCCTTGAAACCTATTCCTGAAATTGAATTGTTCAACTATCGGGAACTGGAAATAGCGTTGTAGTAAACTTATTTATTTTGTACCTCTTATTATACGTTTCATTAGATAAGCTCAGAACAATGTTGCCATATACATATATAATATATATATATATATATATATATATATATATCATCCCAGAAAACATCCGGTCTTACCCAGCCTGCTTACTGGCGTGACTGGGATCATTTTCCTTGTCGGATTTTGCACTCTCGGATTGCCTAGGACAATCACAATAATATCGATTTACGACCATGTCCCAGCAGGAATCGAAACAGTAGGAGGACCGTCTTGTCGCCTTTAGAACTACGCCAGGCATGTCTGAAAGCAAGACTACTGCGGGATAAATATATAAATACAATAAAATTAAATGAGATTATAAAAAGTAAAGTAAAAAATAGCACTTATATACTATACAATTCCGTGTGGTTTGGTTTCAATATTCTAATTTCCTGCGTGATGTCCAGTAGCTCTACTATTTCTACGTTGCTATGATACGTGATAATAGCCACTATTAATTAATCGAAAAACTTTGTTATCTGTGAAAAATAAATGTTATCCCAGCATTGGATTACTAGTTGATAAGTAGTGTTTATCCAGCGCTATATTTGCACCCCACAAGCCCAATTAATCTTTATAATAAACTAGTAAAGTTTGGTTTACTCTGTTTTTAGGTCAAGTTAAGAATATATTCGGACTAACCAGTACAGTACTTTGATTTTAAGTCTGATTTGGTCTGTCTCTAATCTAACGTGCAGTTTCCAGTTTAAACTACCATCAATGCTGAGATATTTCGCTTATTCTGCTTCATGAATTGAACATCCCTCAAGTGATATAATTAGGTTTTTATCCTTTCTCCGTAGTGCAGCCTTTAGACTATTTGTGGATCCTGCTGACTGCCACTGGTACTTTTTCTATAGCCGTATTGTCTGTTTCATTGTTGAGGTATCAGGAATGCACATGAGCAGTCAGAAGATATTACCAACAGCTGAAATAGATTTAAATGTTGAGAATTCTGTTAACCACCTGCTCTTATGGATCAAATTTATTGTACGACGGTAGTTAGCTAACCAAAAATTCATTTCCATTTTCAGCTTTTTATCGAATCTAGAGGAAATAAATATAAGAATGTAATGTTTCATGGATTGTTGTAACTTTTCTAATAGTTTCGTCTGCAAGGTCTATCTGAAGCTCTTGATGAACCATAGAGGTCATATCTATCCATTAACATGTATAATGATCAATATACGCTTAGCATATTCATGCGCAGGTTATACAATTATTTTAATATACGTTTCTATCCTATTGTAGTAAATTTAGTAGTAGAGCATAGTACAGCTTTGCATTAATCCTAGTTAATCCTAGAGTAATTCCATTAAATTTAAGGTTGAATTGCTCATATTTAACATTAAAACTTATAATACGTACATTTTTGGCTTCATACTAAGATACCATCATTCAATAATTCCTATTATTGAATCATTATAAATATTAATATCTTCAATAAGTAATACATTCCAAATGAAAAACAAATTACTGAAACAGCAATTAACAACGGATATAAATTTGAAATGTTTTTCAAACATTGTGGTTTTGTACAGCCTTTCGTTAATCCTGGAGTAATTCCTTTGAATCCTAGATGGGAATGCGCATATTTAATTCTGACGTTTATAATACGTAAATTGATATCGAGACACCATCATTCAATAGTTTCCCTTATCGTTTCACTATCAATATTCAATAATTAACACATACCAAAACAAAAACAAACTACTGAAACAACAAATTAACGGATTTAAATTTGAAACATTTTTTACACAAATAATTTTTATTAATCTTGGTAAATTATACTAATACCTTTTGTAATACCTAGCCCTTTAAATGATAATAACGTGCCGGCTTGGTTGGCGCAGAAGTAAAGGCGACAGGATGGTCCACCTACTGTTGCGATAGTCGCGGGTTCGAATCCTGCTGGGGTATGGTCGTAAGTTTATGTTTGTGATTGTCCTTAGGCAAGAGTGCAAAAGTGCGAAAATGATTATGCCAGTAACCAGGCCGGGTAAGACCGGATTTCTTCTAGGATGATTTCTAAGTTGATATGTTATGTAGAAAACAAAACGTATCCAATTTTTGGAATTAAAATCGATTTATAAAAAAAAACGAATATCAATTCCCAGCCCCCAATATGTTCGCGTTTAGAACCCCTTCGGCCATTTTGGGAGGGCCATTCAGACACGTAATGAATTTATTCAGCCTTATTACCCCTTATTACCGCCCTTTTGATTCAACAGCTCTTGACAACCCATCAGGCCCATCCTACATAATTGAATCGGAAACCACGACACGGAAAACAGCAACAGCTGCCTCGTTCGCTGGCCCAACAATCGAATCATTAAGGCGACAGAGCATCCCAAAAAAAAAACGCGTTACGATTCGAGTGCTCTACGACGCGCAAAACACTCGACGATCGGTGCCGATCGGCAGCTGTCGGCTGTCACTTGTCGGATAGTTCAAAGAAGCGGAATTAGGAATAAGCATTAACTATTATAAAATATATAGAAAGCATCAAAGTTTCGACGAATTAATTATATTTCGTGTTTTTTGTTTAGAAATTTCAAAAATTCTTTTATTCTTCATATTTTCATGGCCCGAATAATCAACGGAGACAATAAATAGTCCAAACGACGCAATTTTGTCACCTTAACTCAGAGTTTTACTTAATTTTGGCTCTGACAGACCAAATTTCAATGTAAATAAAATAATGAAACAAAAATGCTATCAAATAAATTTTATTTTAACACTACAGTACCGATGCACTTAAACTACAATTAATTATAATGTCAAAATTATAGTATATGTAGGTTAGGGTTGTGTTTTATTATATTTACATTCAAGTGTCCTCCCCATCACCTATGAGGTAGTGTTTTATGGGCTTTTTTATGTAATAGTATCCCGTTGAGGCCTAATCCACCTTATCGACAATTGTATATTCTCGTAATGTATTTTACTTCCATCGGAGGGCATATTTCCTTTTTATATTTAGTTTTTGTTTCCTTCTGTGCAGTGTTTCCTTGAAAAGTCGTTTTGATATCATTGTATTTTCTCTAATGCATTTGGTGTATCTGCAAAATACTTAGTCTACAATCTAGGAGTCTTAATCTCCGTACACATTTTAAACAAATACTCATGTATATTCTGAGCAGTTACGCACATAGTTCTTTCACACCCTAGAGTCTGATTTCCTTTAGTTATCACCTTTAGTTGTTTCCACTCTCATCACACTATTTTGGAAATTGTCGCCAGTAAACTATAATCCCACATTCACAAGGTTTCATTCATGTTAATAAGTAATTTGTCAATTTACAATATACATAACATCTGTTCACGATTCCATAATTAGTCGATTTCTTGTTCATTGTGTTTGAACAAGTTCATCCATTCTGAAGGTATTATTAACTATTCTTATTTCCAGTGTTTGAACAAGTTCATCCATTCTGAAGGTATTATTAACTATTCTTATTTCCAGTGTTTGAACAAGTTCATCCATTCTGAAGGTATTATTAACTATTCTTATTTCCAGCATAAAGAACTGTATATATGCAATGAATTATTAATGAATAATTAATACTACGACTAACAAAACTTAATCAATTGTTATTTAAACGTTTTCCTTTTTCCATCAACCTGTTGTCTTAACAATATATTTATTATCTTGCCATGAGTGACACCAATGTCCATTCTAAAATATCCATGTCTCATATAAATACACAAAATGAAACAAGTCTTCCTTGATTTTATTATATGCTTTTAAAATTGTATTCCTTTGAAAGCAATGTCTGGAAGGTGTGTTGAAACTCTTCGTCGGTTATCTCTACATTATTTAGATTATATATGACCCAATAGGGTAGAAAGGGATGTTCATCCCTCAAAAATTTGCGTATCTCTAAGTTTCAACAGTTTCCTCCACAATAATTGTATTAAATTATGTTTATATTGAAAAACAACTCCCCGTTTTTATATATTTTACATATTTGATCTCTGATGGAGCTAAAATCAAGCTGATCTTGATTTGTCACCCACTTCGTGCGAGGACGGTTTCTTTTCGGTGAATCTAAGAATACATTTGTCATTTTTTGATATATTTTAATAACCATGCTAATACTAATTCAGTGCAGCTGCAACACGCTAAAAAATATCTTCAATGAAAACTGTAGCAACTTAATAATTATCAGTGAAAATGCTTACCTCTCTAACGAATTTTACTGGCAAGAGAGGGTCTCCATTATCTCGTTCCTGTTCCTGTGTGGCTTCGGCATTTTCAACCAGAGTAATAATAAGCAGCAATTTGAATTTTACCAAAAGAAGCAAAGAGTTAAAACAACGTTTGACGGTTTATAATCCGTAATTTTAACTAATATTTTGACTTTCGTAGGCTAATTCGGTTACGTATTCGAACGTATCAGAGAGAATCAGAGACAAAGTGTTACAATAAAAACCTTAGTTGTCTACATGTTGAAAATCCTTTACTAAATAATCAAAGAAACAAACAGAGATGCCAATATAGGAAATACTTCAACGTCGGAGCCGTCGAACTGCAGGGCGCGGGTCTCCTACACCCGAATCCATCCCGACAATCCAAACATCCATCCAGAAAAATCGCCGAAACACAAGAGCCGCTCCTCAAACGTCGATCGAAGCAAAAAAAAACTGTTCCACTACGCACCTCATAAAACCCGATATAAATTTTAAAACTGGACAAAAAACGACCGTTTTACATATGAATGGGCGTCGTCTATACCTCCCTCTGACGGGGAGGGCGACCACAAAAAAAATAAAAACTAACTCCACACCCCGAAAACCGTATCATGACGGCGTGTTTACGTAGCGGTGGAAGTTCATGCATTATTCACGACGTACGGATACAAGTAGGCCTTGGACGAATTAAATTTGACGGACAAGTGACAGTCGACAGATGTTGGCCGGGCTCAACCGTCGACCGTTTCTCTGGTCAGGGCCCGCTCAGATTCTTTACGCCAAATAAGTGGCTATAACAGGAAATTGTTTTAATTATCACAGGAAATATATATACCATGTTATAAAATAATGAAAACAGAATTTTGGTTGGTGTTATTACTTTAATATCAGGTCTACAAATTATATTTAAGGATTTACAACAGATGGTGTTACTGTGAATCAAATCGCATCGGGTATGTTTGTAATTAACTTCATGTTGAAGCACCACTACATCACTCGACAGGCCTCACTTCTCAATATGTATCATTTTGTGGAATTATGAACAAAAATGTCAATGCATTGAAAATGCATGTTTTTTTACTTAGTTGGTTTTATTGAGAAATCATTGCTACTTCAATTTGAACCGTGTGGGAACCATGCCCCAGGCAAAGATTATGAAGACGAGGATTTAAAGGTATTACTGGACGAAACCATCGATGGGGCCAACATTATCAACTCCATCCTGAGACTAAAGCATTTCCCAAAGAACTGGAAACATGCGCTTGTCTCTATCATTCCAAAAAAGCCGAGTCCAATCCATTTGACTATAGGCTCATCAGCCTGATTAGTTCACTTTTCAAACTTGCCGAAAAAGCGATATTACACGGTTTCCGTGCCAAACACTCAAGCCTTCTTCAAGTTGTTTGCGTCGCAGCAACTATCCAACAGGCACTAAAAAAAGGCCGAAAAGCCGAATCATCTTTTTAGAGGTTTCCAAAGTTTTCGATCAAATCTCTCTGATTGATTCATACTTGGTCGGTAGATCCTTTCAAGTGAGGATAGGTGACGCAGTCTCCTCGAAAACAAATCTCCGCAGGAGTCCCGCAATGTGCTCCACTAGCCCCAGCCCCGCTCAATCTATACATGTCTGATTTCCCACTCCACAAACATTCCCACAAAGCATTTTATGCAGATGATAAAGCTTTCTTTAACACCGGTTATAGTCCCGACACTATTCGCGACAGACTTCGAATCCAACTGAACCAGCCGATTGCGTGGTACAAATTCTGGCGGCCTCAGATTAGTCCGAGCAATACTCAGGTCATTCTGTTCCACAGCAAGAGGGAGTTCCATACTTATCGCCTCCAAATCGAGAGGGTCCTTATCCTCGGTCCCCAGTTCGACCGACGGTGAAAACATACTTCGTAACATTAAAATGGGAAGTGCTACACCACCCGTCGTATTCTCCAGACCCTGCTCCTTCCGATTACTACTTGTTTCGACATATGAATTATAACCTGTCAAGGCAGCGCTTCACTTGCTATGAAAACACAAAAAATAAATAGATTCGTGAATTGCCTCAAAAATATACATTGTTCTTTCGAGAAGGAATCCCTAAATCTTGCTTAAAGATGGAAATTGAGGGACAATATTTTGATTAAAATATATTGTACCAATACTTTACAATAATGCTTAAATTTATTTAAAAAAAAACTTAAAAATAAATGTATAGGCATAATATATAATACTGTATAAATTAAGTATAATATAACTTAAGTATAACTTAAGTATAACTTAAGTGTTATACTTAAAGCTAATTAAGTATGAGTCTTCCAGAACGAGACAAATCTTGTTACTTCGAAATAATTGTTCAGTTAGAGCAACCTAGAATGGTAAGTTCTGAATGGTAGATAACCGTTTGTTTATCAGATTTGTTTTAATGTGTATTAATTACGTTAGATATGTTTAGTTCAATCTAAATTGACAAATTAATTTATTATTACTGTTCTGTTGTACTTGAATTAATACACAAGCAAGGCGATTAATTGATCAGTATGTATTTCCTAAATTAAACTACTTAAGCTAAAGTTAAGAATGCACTAACACAATATACAAGTTCGTGTGGTTTGTAACTGTGGCTGTATTGCTTCGACTTTACTGTGATTTAATAACCTTATTTCAGGTTTTCAAGACGAAATCATGGATAACATCGTGTAACTATTTGATTTCGAGTATCGATAATCATTGGTAATTAATTGTAGAACTTTATTTTGGCTACGTTGAATTACTAGTTGGTGTGATGTTTTAGTGCAACCCCATATTTGTAACCCATATAACCAAATTGGCTGATAAACTAATCTCTTTGATTTTTGACATGATGCTTTCAATTTAACCTACCACCGAGATATATGCCCAAGTATTTTGCTGATTTTCTTTGACAAATCGTACCTCCGTCAAGTGATATAATTAGTATTTTGTCATTTCGCAGCATCGCAAGATTAACTGGATACATTTTTAGAACTATTAGGCTGTATTTTACACTATCTAGTCCATTTGGTGATATTGTTGACTGCTACTTTGTCGTCAGCAAATATTACAAGTACTGTTTCTTTTGTTGTTGGGATATCAGGAGTTTGGAGCAGACACAGGAGTAGTCCAAAGACACTACCCTGTGGAACTCTAGCCGAAATAGGTTTAAGTGTTGAAATACGCCTCTATGTTCTAACTCTGAATTTCCTTTCGTAAATACACGATTCCAGCAGTTGTAGTGTATTATAATATGATAGAACTATAGATAGAATAAATTGAATGACTTATTATTGCAAAAATAAATTCAAATCCATTTTTTATGAATATTGTATGTACGTAGTATCTTCAGATTTGGCATAATTATATTTTGTGTGATGAGGAAACTGACACATTTTATTGAAATGTTTATGTTAGTAGTATATGGATAGTGTTAATATTTGTTTTACTAATTGTAATCAAAGTTGGACTATATTTAAGTAAAAAGGATACATACACAGATGAAACCGTAATGGATACTAGATAGTAAAACAAAAAACAATCGGAAATAATCTCGCAATCACATTGTATCATTTTCCTAGTTCATTCCGGATAAAAACTCGTCGTCGTCTCGTTATTTTCCTCGTGGAGAATCGGCGAGTTGGAAACTGTTCTTTTGTGGTCGACAAACAGTCTCGATTGGAACAATGGGTCGAAAGATGTCTCTTTAGGGGCCCATTGTTCGGGCTTTATTGTCCCTCGTCTGACACAGAATGGATACTTCAAGTTACATAATTTCTAAGAGATTGTCTTCGCTGATTGCTTTATCTCGTCGTGACCGAGGATTGGTGAGGGGCGGGGGTGTCCAGGGTAGTGCCACGGCGCGCAGAGGGCGGTTGTTTTCGGTTCGGTAATGGGGCTTTGTTAATCGCCGACCCCTGGGGTACAACCCGACGGAATATGTCGTTGATTCTTTCCCTTTTCGAAAGCGAAAGTTTCAGGTGTAATTTCATTGATGAACGGAGCTGGAGAAGGAATTCGGGCCACTGTTGTTTTGTTTACGTCGATAGTATGGGGGTAATTTTTTATATTTCGGGATTAGGTCGGAGTAACATCGATATGTATCGTTGTAGGTTAATTTTACAATATTATTCATTAAAAAACAGTAATTTATTAACGAAAATGGTATTATTGTTTTTCGAGGTATTCTCCATAGCAATCAATCACAGTTTTCGTAACACTTTTGGAGCTTTGAATGAGGTACCACCAAAACTTGGGTTTTAAAGGATTTCTTCTAGTACCAACAAACGTTGGCCATATAATTTATTCTTGATATGCGTGAATAAGGAAGTCATTTGATGCAAAATCAGGCTGTACAGAGGACAGTCCATCAATTCGGCCATTTGGCCAGTTGGTTGTTTCAGTTGACGCACAAGAGACTGTAATGATGAGAAATTGCTTAGTCGCTGTTTTTTTTTCGTATTTCACAAAACAATTCTGATGAATTTTATCTGCTCTTGTACAAAAAATAGAACTTGGAACATTTGCCGACGATACAGGCAAAACATCTAGCTCAAAATATCTGCCTAAGGCTGTAGAAATAGTATAAATAGAAGTCAACAAGATGAACAAATGGACTAGAGCCTGGGAAATATAGCTTAGTAGCTCTAGACCTATTCATGTTAATTTGGCAACAAAAACCTAATTATATCACTTGTCGGATGCCCGATTTCTCAAGCAGAATCAACCAAATACCTCGGAATATATCGCAATGATAGATTAAATTGGAAACATAATGTTAGACAAAAAGCAGAGGAGGTTGGACTCAGTATCAAGCCTTAAAATATGAAATAATGTTGCTATATCACAGCTACGTGGAAGTAATACATATAATAATAAAGGATTTTCACCATTTTGAAGTTTTATTATGAAAATTCAGTAGAATATATTTTATTCAAAGTATTGTCCATCAATAGCCACTGCTTTTGCCTATTTTTATTGATATGTTTTGCAACATGTGGTCGAGCGTCGTCTGCTGAAGCTGAAGAGCAACATTGCTGAATCTTTCCTCGTATTCCGACCGATTTTCGCGCAGTTTTTGGTCCGATCGCATCAGCTGCAGTGGATATCGATCCCCATCCAACTAGTACGCTTTTTCAAAAACAGTATTCATATGTTGAAATCGATGGAGTATGATTAAATTACCAGATGCGATTTAACACACAGTAATACAATCATTTTTAAATCCTTCAAAATGTATTTGGAGGCTGAACTGTAGAAAAAAACCGAACAAGTAACTTTTCAACCGATACGTACATGAAACCGATAAAATCGTCTACAAACACAGTGTTTAACCAGTAGATGGTTTCCAAGAAATCCTCCATCAATACCCTTCATCCAGGCGCCACACCAAATATGTCGCGCGTTAAAATTAGAAGCGGAACGCTAACTACTGGTAGCCGGTTAGGGCCTAGTTACGAAAAATATTTAACTTTTTAATATCCGCAGAACCGGTGGCCGAGTTGTTTGTCCAAGGGCGCCCGTGACGTGATTTCTCGTTTGAATGCGAGCTACCAGGAGACGGAAGCACAAACAGAAACACGTTATTACCGATTAGGTTTGTTTGCCGAAGGGTTAAAATTGGGCTAGGTCTCATTATTTGTAAAGTGGTCGGTTAACAAAGGCAGTTACCGTTCGTAAACAACGTAAAAAGGTAGTTTTTCCTTTTTTTATTAGTGATGTTTTAGTGTGTGTGTCTATGTGTGAGCTGAGTAGCATATGAATTCGACCAACAAAAGGTGTAGCACAATCAGGGTTAGACAGTATTCGAATAACTTGTAATTAAAATATATAACTGAAATATATATATATATATATATATATATATATATATATATTGTGCTTCTTAAAAATATAACTTTTTATTATACCAATCTTTCTTGCGACGCAATAGTGTGTTTGTTGTTTGTCTAAATATCAATAATGTTATATAATCATCTTGCCATGAGTGCTCCGGTGTCCCATTCTGAAATATCGCTGTAAATGCTGCATCTGGTCAATTTACAAATTGCTGCATCTAATATATTAAGCATCTTGATGGCGTGAGTTCGCTGTTATTTTGAATAGACAATATATAAGTAATAGGTAATCTAGTATACTACAATAATGCTAGAACTATTTTAACTACTTGTTTATTGACAAAACCATAAGAGGTTCTTTAAATTTGCAACTAAATACAGTTGGTCAGCCTTTTCATCACAGTACGTCAATACTGATTATTATTCACAGTTTACCAGCTTTATTAAACAAATTTCTTTGAGAAAAACGGAGAATGTCAACGCTAAGTTTGAAAATATCGAAAAATTATGTACCTCAAAGGCCTAAACGGCGGCCGTACACGTTCTACAACAGCGCGCTGCGTCGAGGGGAGGCTCACAATCAATTAATTCGATTTTCCGATGCGTAAAAATCCCATTCTGCACATTTCCATTTTCCGATTTTCCAGGCTCCGAATGGAAACTGCTCACGGAGGACGAGAAAAGGCCTTTTATCGACGAGGCGAAACGTTTGAGGGCCCTGCACATGAAAGAGCATCCCGATTACAAATACCGACCGCGGAGGAAGCCGAAGACCTTGAGAAAGGAGGGTTATCCCTATTCCATACCTTATCCCTCCGTGCCCATGGACGCTCTGAGAGCAGGTAAGTGCCTTACCATCTATTATTCGATCCGAAAAAGAAAACTTTAAAGAATGTATTTCAAGTGTTGCAGGAAATACAGTTTTCATAACAATTTATATTCATTTTACATATTTAATTAATATGCTTTTAAATATTGAACATTTTATTAAGAATCTACATAAATATTCCTTTTACATCAATAAATACCATGGTGCCAAATACTAAGTTCGTAATAAATATTTTATCATCAATTAATAACTAGTAAGAAGACATTTTTTAAACAATACTTCGCTATTAGTGTTTTATAGCTTCCACGGAGTATCATGTATAGTCCACCCGATTAAAATTATCGATTAAAACGATCGGTTTCACAACCAACAACCGAAGAAGTTGTAGATTTCACGTTAAACAAACACACCTTGACTATATCCATTTGTCCAGATATTTTTTATTCAACTATGTGTTGTTTATTGTTTTTGAACAAGATATCTCTCAGTATATCACATATATCGCACATAATTTATCTTGAGTATCACATAGAAGAGTCTATTGATACCAAGCTTTAGTCTACACGTCGAGGCCTGTTTATTTTAGTTATGATTATTATGGTACTATTTTTGTTCTCCTAACTGGATCAACAATCTACCTAATGGGCAATAAGTTTTTTTTGGTAATTATCATATACATGAAATGTAGATCACTTTAGTACATTCAGTAAGGCTTGTGTAAAATATGTTGCTCTAAAATATTTATATGTCCACTAATCAGATGAAGCTACAAATAAGTAAGGAGACATTTTTTAAACAATACTTCGCTATTAGTGTTTTATAGCTTGCTACAAAGTATCATGTATAGTCCACCCGATTAAAATTATCGATTAAAACGATCGGTTTCACAACCAACAACCGAAGAAGTTGTAGATTTCACGTTAAACAAACACACCTATACTACATCCATTTGTCCAGATGTTTTTTATTCAACTATATGTTGTTTATTGTTTTTGAACAAGATAACTCCCAGTTTATCACTTATATCGCACATAATTTATCTTGAGTATCATATAAAAAAGAGTCTATTGATACCAAGCTTTAGTCAATACTTAGAGGCCTGTTTATTTTAGTTATGATTATTATGGTACTATTTTGGTTCACCTAACTGGATCAACAGTCTACCTAATGGGCAATTTATTTTTGGTAGTTATCATATACATGAAATGTAGATCACTTTAGTACATTCAGTAAGACTTGTGAAAAATATGTTACTCTAAAATATTTATATGTCCACTAATCAGATGAAGCTAATAAACATTTTAGTCTAAGTACTTCGCTGTTATCATTCACATGTACATTTAGCTGATTGCCAAGTCACGTCAAGTACATTGACACTCTTTTAAGGTACTTAACACTAATACTTTGAATTGTAATCATTATGAGTTTTTTCTAAATAAAACAGCATCCTACAATTTAGTCATATTGGCTGCAAACAGACTGACATTGTTTTATACTGACATTGACAGAACCGAGCAGTAAAAGAACCAAGCCTCCAAGATCAGTGAGTAACCGTTTTTTATATGCTCATATTTATGATTAGGCATTATCGCAGAAAAAAACAGTTAACTTGAAAATAATTTCATTTAATTAAAAAGATTCCAGTTTAAAATATATTTGATATTTTCTGCTACACTGCGGCACATATGACAATGTATCATCACTGTATGACGACGACGTATATATATATATATGAAAAACGTTGACGTGCAAGTATAGTTGATACCGTTCTTCTTCGGAATTCCCTCTACCACTCTATCAAGTGAAGGAATAAAATTTGTTCACCTTTATTCGACAAACATGTCCAAAACATACCTTTTCTTGATTAGTTCCTCAATTAAACAGAGATTATCGTATCTTAAACAATTAACTTTTACATATGTAATGGCCATTAATATGACCTTAAACAAAACAGACCAAATCAGACTCAAAATTAAAAAACTGTTCTAGTTACTTGGGAAATAATGTTAAATTGCCTTAAGATCGAAGAAATTTGTTTACCAGTCTAAATCATCAAACCGATTGGTAATTCTGGAGCTGCCAAAATAGGGTTCTTCAATTAAATGCCAATGCTTATCGCTACGTGACCAGAGAAAAATAGCACAATGGTTGGGCGTTTATTTAGATTTCCCATTAAAACATGTATCAGAGTTATTAAATTTTAATAACCAGGAATCAAAACTATAAAACAAGAAAGCTAATGGACAACACGTAGGAAGTCAGAAGATTGAAACAATCGGAACCATATTAACTTCAGCTTAATTAGTCTTAATTTGGTTTGTATTAATATAGGTTACGCTTATTTAACAAACAAAGAACGATAGCAATAAATTACTAATACCAATATCCTGTAAAAAACGTATATTTACGGAAAGAGCAGCAAGAAGCTTCACACGCATTCGATACATAGCCTTTTCAACGATCTACTTATAGATGTAATAAAAAAACTTCTGCTTTTCAGTCTTACTGATAAAGAGAAGCCTGAAGATGCATATACAAACTGATGAACTAATTCTGACCTTATACATTAAAACGAATAACAACTAAACGTTTTTACCAATATCAGTAAATTAACTGCATTATAACTTGCCAAATACACGACACTGGACAATACTCAACCCTCGAAAAAAACGGGGCTTATTCCGCTGTCATTATTATGGAGAGTTCGTTATGTTATAAAAGCAGATACACATGAAAAATAAAGCCATAAATAAATATTTAACCGAATTCCACGCTAACGTGTTCCTTTTCATGGGGTGCACGATGGAGCTTAGCACGCGAGGCCCCGCTTCAATTGAAATATTATTTTTGACCGGGTCCTTGTTTTTGTGATAGGCAGCACACCATTCGGATACCGCTCGCCCCCTCCCGTGCCGAGAACTTCACGAAAAATCGTTCGGCTAGCTCGGAACAATCTTGATTTATTTATTTACTACTAGCGACCCGCCCCGGCTTCGCACGGGTGCAATGCTGATACTAAATTAAATACACTACAGAAAAAATATGAACGTTGTATATAAAAACATAGCGGCCCGCTCCGACTTTGCACGGGCATAAAATATATATGCCTATGTCACTCAATGAAAACATGATTAAAATCGATCCAGTATTTTTGGTTCATTCATTACTGCCCTTGGCCTACACGCATTAAATTTGGAGTAAAACAATTCCACTTCCCCTATACTTACTATGAAGATTTCCTGCTATCTTTGGAATATCTAAATTCATACAATTTTTATTACATTACACATTTTTAAACGCAAATTTTAAATTTGTAATATCTCCGAAAATATTTGTTTAATTTACATGCTGTAAGGAACCATATTGATCTATATTAATTGCACACTGTATTTAGGGTACTTAATTCGATAAGGATTAATGCCGTATTGCTTAAAATAGCTTCGTAAATAAGCCATTTTCTCACGTAAAAAGTAAACAATAAAAATGGTTAATGTGGGTTATCCCTAAAAGATAAACATATACCATCGCGGACTTTTTTGTAGACCTTTTTATGGTGTACAATACTGTAGTACATTAATTTGATCTAACTCGTAGGGTTAGGCAGCGTTTTTGCTAATTGCTAAATAAGCCTAAAAAAATAGGTTAATTTACGACATCACGTTAGAAACCTCTAAAATTAGCAATGTTGCCTTAGTATATTATGCATGTATTATACATATAAACCTTCCTCTTGAATCACTCTATCTATTGAAAAAAACCGCATCAAAATCTGTTGCGTAGTTTTAAAGATTTAAGCGCACATAGGGATATAGGGACAGAAAAGGCGACTTTGTTTTATACTATGTAGTGATTTTACAGTCCATTTTATCTTGAAATATGAAATATGAAGGAATCGCCTTAACTATGTTGTAAATAAGTGTAATTTTCTTTAACTATGTCCATTAGAAATACTTTGTCCAGTATTAAAACAAATCGGACATAGGAGAATTTAGCATTTAAGAAATTATTCCTTCAAATCTTATCAGAGTACACAAAATTGTTAGGTTATTTATGCAGATAGGTCCAATACATCTATAGGAGTAGGTGCTGCAAGACATCACAGGTCTCACAATAAACTCTCCAAACTCTCCTCTATTTCCATTGTTCTTACTGATGAGACGTTCGAAATAAAGGAGACCCTAAACCTTATAATCCCTCTTAATAACTATTGCTAAATCCAAACATATGTAATCTGAGTCACGAAACTCAATGCAAAAAACTATCGGTAACATATTTTTCTCACATCCGCTAGTTTTTTAAATTCCGTAATTATACAATCCTGCTATCTCTTGGAACGAATGGGCTGAGAACATCGACAAAGAAGTTATTGTAAATTTGCAGATCCTAAGATAGATAGCCTGGTGCAACTTAAGTGAAGCCCGCTGGAGGAGAATAAAATGCTTTGTTCCATTACTTCCTGGAGGATTCCTTTTCTACTGCCATGACTTTAAACAATCTACCGATTCCTTTCTAATGTGAACTGATGACTACTGTGTCTCAATTATGTGGAACTAACGTCCGTCTCCTATATATTAATAAAATGATGAAAGAAAAGCTGTCAAAATTATTTCATTTACTTAAGAAAATCGGTCTTTATTTTATTTTATATATATATTGAAACATCATGTTAGACAAAGAGCAAAACGCATTAGAAACAAAATAAAACGACTATACTGGTTAGTCGGAAGATACTGTCAACTTGATCTAAAATAAAGGAGATTGATTTATCAGACAATCATAAAGCCAACTTGGACCTATGGGGTGCAAATATGGGGCTGCACTAAAAATTCTATTCAACTGGTCATCAAACACTGTCAAAACAAAATTCTTAGATTAATTACCAATACCTATTGCTATTTAACCAACGAAGCACTGCACGATGACCGGAATTTAAATGGATTTGCGAAGTTATCCAAGATTTTGCTTTAAAACACGAAATAAGATTACTTAATCATACTAACGTGGAAGCTACATAACTACTGCACAGCGCGCAGGATATCAGAAGATTGAAGCGAACTAAACCATACGAACTTACATAAAATGTATACCTTTAGTGTAGACTGTAGCTTAAGTTATTAAAATTTTATAATTGAGAAACACATTGATGTATTTATCTCGCACTCGTCTTGCTTGTGAATTAATTTAAAGTACATATGAAATGTAGTAATAAATTAATTTATAATTAAGATTGTGCTAAGCATATTTAATAAAGATGTTATCAAAAAAAATCTATTGAGACCATCGTCCTGTCAAGTGCCTGAATATTTACGTAGAGAAGCCATATATCTGCAGTAATTGAGATACTAGATGAAAATATCCAGTTAATCTTAAAAACTGAAACCACCTGTTAGCAGCCAAAAAGGAAAATATCGGTAGTTGAACAGTAATCATGACGTTTATGAGGAACATTATCATTAAAATCAATTATTAAAAGAATATGATAATCAGACCGAGGACTTTTCAAACGACAAGCTTAAAGAAAACTATTTCCAGCTTACTAGCAACTAAAAGGAAATATAACTAGGTGTAACAATGACAATCACTGTGAACAAAACTCCGAAAGTGTCGAGCGATTTTCACTAAAGCCTATGGTTTAAAAAAATGGAGGAAAAAATTTCCAAATAACAACGAAACATTTTATTGTCGTTCAGTTCCTCGTCCAATAGAAACGGCGTTGATAACAAGGCTATTTTTAATCGCCTGTAGTCGATCTGTTCGCGATGGAAGAGCCGGGATTATGCAAATTGACGGGAATGGAAGGAAACGCTGTTTCTTTCGCGGATTTGGGTCGGGCGACGACAACCTGCATGGAAGGCGATTATTTTCCATATGTGACGGATTCAAATTTTCTCTATTGGGTTTTAAAACTGTACCGGAAGCCTTAAATACCTAAAAATAAACTAATGCAATTTTCCGAATAGTGTTTTCTTTCAGCGTTTCCCTACTAAGAGGTAATATCTAGTGTTGCTTTTACTAAAGTAAATATGACGCAAAATATTTAGCATGGCTGTGGTTCAAACAATATAATAAGATTCTCTTGACTTGAATACATTGCAATCTATATATAAATACATTAAATACATCTATATATTAAATACATATATATATATATATATATATATATATATATATATATATTAAATAATTGTTTTACCCATCTGTGTACATACAAATCATATGTATTCATATTTTTTTATTTTGATAACATCTTTATTAGATATGCTTAGTATAATATTAATTATAAATTAATTTATTACTACATTTCATTTGTACTTGGATTAATTCACAAGCAAGACGAGTGCGAGAAAATACATGAATATGTATTCTTCAATTATGAAATAACAATAACTTAAGCCATAGTTAACCCTGATATGGTTTGGTTCGCTTCAATCTTCTGATATCATGCCCGTTGTCCAATAGCTATAGAAATCATGCTTCCACGTTTGTATGATTTAGAAGATTACTTCTCTCATTTTAAGACGAAATCTTGGATAACTCTGCAAATCCGTTTGATTTCCAGATCATTGTGCAGTTCTTCGTTGGTTACGTAGCGATAGGCATTGCTAATTAATCGAATAATTTTGTTTTGGCAGCATTGGATGACTAGTTGATTTAAATTTTTAATTTAACTCCATATTTGCACGCCATAGGTCGAAATTGACTTTATGATTCTCTGACAAATCAATCTCTTTGATTTTAGATGAAGTCGAGAGTATCTTCCGACTAACCAGTATAGTTGTTATATATTGGTTCTAATGTCGTTTCCTGCGTATTGACCAGTAGCTGTATTGCTTCCACATTGCTGTGATTTAGTAACCTTAGTTCTTTTGATTTAGACGTAATCGTGCAGCTCTTCATTGGTTACGTGGCGAAAAGCATTGGTAATTAATCGTAGAACTACGTTTTGAGTGCATTGCATTACTAGTTGGCTTGATGTTGTAGTGCCACCCCATAATTGCAACTGATAGGTCCAAATTGGAGTATCTGCAGACTAGCCAATACATTTGATTGACGTTGAGTCTAATCTGCTCTGCTTTTTATCTAACAATTCAAGAAATATGTTGTTTATTGCTATTAGTTAGTGTGTAAAGCAAGAACAAAGTTGCTAGTTATAAACTATATTTTGTTATTTTAGTTCTTCTTGTCTAAAATAACAACATTCCGGGAAACATTATTTGATCAGACATATATTAGTTTATATTAATATACGTAGAGGCTTAGTAGTTAATATTGTGGTAACTTGAAGTCCTACCAAAACAATAAAATAATAGAAAGGTTGACTCTATAAGGCCTGTGCGTTCGAGATTCGAGCATATATTGATTTTGACTGTTATTCGGGCGAAATTAAAGAAAAACAGATATAAACGTGTGGATTGTAAGGGCGACGGATTCCCATTCCGAACAAAGAGCCCACTACCTGAACCAGATAGAAGTGAAATAGACAAAAATCAAAATTCAATGGATTATCGATCCGTAGCTGACAATGGCGGGGATTGTATTTTCGTTTGCATTCGGATTTGCCGTTGTGCTCTTGTTCCGGCACAAGAATAAAGAGGAGCTCGGCATAACCGAAAATCTTCAATTTAACAGACCGGTAGTATAATGATCACACCTGGAATTCTAACGTACCATTCGTCATGATTTTTTGCATATAAATCCGGTCATTGTTCGGAAATTAGGGTTTATAATGTCGATTTCTGTTTTTATGGTTTCTTTGAGAGAGTTCAACCTTCAGCTTCAACTAGATATATTTGAATGACTCCAAGTTAAACTGAATTAACTACAATCCAATTATTAGTATCTGAGTTTATTTATATTGATATTAACGTCAAAATAAAATAGAAATAATCGTATAATATTAAGCATTTCAATATATTTAGATTTCTTAGATCTGTTTCCGCAATTTCTTCCCATCTCTCCAGAAACACGACAATGCAGTGTCGAAAGAAGGATACTGGTTTGCCAAGCGTCGAGTTATCGAGACCCCAGTTTTGCACTTTTATTCTATTTTTGTTCGTATTTCGAGTATAACCGAGTGCCAGCCAAGATATACTGAATCAATTTCAATAATTTTTTTTGATAACATCTTTATTAGATATGTTTAGTACAATCTTAAATATAAATTAATTTATTACCACATTCCATTTGTACTTGGATTAATTCACAAGCAAAACGAGTGCGAGATAAATACATCAATATGTATCTCTCAATCATAAAATTATAATAACTTAAGCTATAGTATACACTAAAGGTATACACTTTATATAAGTTCCTATGGATTGGTTCGCTTAGATCTTCTGATATCCTGCACGTTGTCCAGTAGTTGTATTGCTTCCACGTTAGTATGATTTAATAATCTACTTTTTGGTCTTTTAAGGCGAAATCTTGGATAACTTTGTAAATCCATTTGATTTCCAGGTCATCGTGCAATTGTTCGTTGATTTCGTAGCGATAGGCATTGGTAATTGGTCGAAGAATTTTGTTTTGACAGCGTTGGAGGACTAGTTGATTTAAATTTTTACTGCAACCCCATATTTGCGCCCCATAGGGCCAAACTGGCTTTGTGATTGTCTGCTAAACCAATCTCTTCGATTTTAGTTCAAGTTATGAGCATCTTCCGACTAACCAGTGTAGTTTTATTTTGGCTCTAATGTGTTTTGCTTTTTGGCTAACTTGATGTTTCCAATTTATCTACCGTCAATATGGATTCCGAAGTATTTGGCTGATTCTGCTTGAGGAATCGGACATCCATTGGGTAATCTAATTAAGTTTTAATTATTTCGCTGCAATGCAACATTACCATGGACCGATTTGGAAGTATTAAGCTGTATTTTTCAGTCTCTAGTCGATTTGTAGATCGTTGACTGCTACTTGTAATTTTTCTATAGCCTTAGATAAAGATACATCTTTTGCCATTATAATTGTATCGTCAGCAAATGTTCCAAGTGTTAATTCTTTTGTTTTTGGAATATCAACAGTATAGAGCAGTTATAAAAATAGTCCCAAGACACTACCTTGTGGAACTCCAGCCGAAATAGGTTTAAGTGTTGAGAATACATACCCCTTCACGCAAGACTCTAAATTTTATTTCGAAAAGATATGATCATCAGTATCGAAGTCAGTTCCAGGCACGGACAATGATCCATTGCCAATTTGTCCAGATAAAAAGGCAATATGTCTTTACCTGATAATATATGTACCTGATAACTCTCAAAATATTCTTTTTGCATTCACATCTTGATTTATACTCCCAAAAAATTGGCATGGCTTAATACGTGAAACAGACCCCAAGCAGTATAAAAGACACCGCCCAACCTCTGTTTATTTCTGATTTACACTTTTTAATTCAATAAATGGCCGTTAATGGTTAAAAAAAAGAAAAATGCCCAATTTATTAAATATTTCGAAAACTATAAATAAATTTACGGGATGCTGATTGGAATTCAGCCTTCCAAATTATCTTATAGCCGGCTTGGTTGGCGCAGTGGTAAAGGCGGCAGGACGGTCCTCCTTCTGTTACGATAGTCGCGGATTCGAATCCTGCTGGGACATGATCGTAAATTTATGTTTGTGATTGTTTTACATTTGCGGTTGTCCTTAGGTAAGAGTGTAAAATCCGACAAGGAAAATGATTCCAGTCACGCCAGCAACCATGTTGGGCAACCATGTAAGACCGAATGTCTTCTGAGATCATTTTTAAGTTGGTCACTCGCCAGTCGGTAGTCTTAATGTCGAGGACCGTTGTTCGCAGCCCACGTTAAACTATAAGTCCTGTCCAGATAAATCCTCGTTGGTAATTTAAATAAAAGAAACTTTAAAATGTACAAAAATACCTTATAAACAGCTTTTGGTTGCTCAGGTTCAGAACCGTTTATAATTATGGTATAAGCCCTTTGCTAGATATTTTATAAAATGTTCCGTATTAGTGTCAAAAACAGTGATTTATCGAAAAAATTGAACCAGTTTTTTTCAAATTTTATTCAATATAACACGTTCCTCTAGCATTGGGTTTCTGTGCGTCCAGAGATAATAAATATTTTATAAATTCTACAAGTATAAAAATAAATTCATTTCTGTCGATTTATATCGACGTTGGACGTAAAACGCGATTGCCAACCCTATTGAGAGTTTTTCATTAATTTTACACCGTCACAGAAAACTCTCGGTCCGCTCTCGTGAACCTTGCAAACTAATTATCGTCCTAAATGGACGCTATATAAAATCACTTTAATTTAATAATAATGGGACGTTGTGAGAAATATGTTTGGCTATGACAGTGGATTATGCTGAAACAAAGGGGGGATGAGTCGACGGACCACACACGTGGACCGTGGGGAATGAATTAATAATTGTTGGACAGGACTATTCTTTCGTCCCTCGAGCCGGACGGGATCTTCTTTAGACGCTTTTCGAAATTCGAACGGTCTGTTTTTGTTAGTCGGACTTGTGTTCAAATTAATTCAAACACTTCAGTTAAACTCTTAGGTGCTTGCATATATTCTGATCATTTTTAACATACCAATAAATAACTGCAACTAAGATATTTTCCTCTGAATTAGTTAGTGTTCAGATATTAGTAAGATCAGATCTTTTTTCCGTTTCAGACGTCTATTGACAGTATGCACATTTAGAGGTATGGACGATTCTTTATAATCACTACATAGTATAAAACAAAGTCGCCTTTTCTGTCCCTATATCCCTATGTGCGCTTAAATCTTTAAAACTACGCAACGGATTTTGATGCGGTTTTTTTCAATAGATAGAGTGATTCAAGAGGAAGGTTTATATGTATAATACATGCATATTATACTAAGGCAACATTGCTAATTTTAGAGGTTTCTAACGTGATGTCGTAAATTAACCTATTTTTTTAGGCTTATTTAGCAATTAGCAAAAACGCTGCCTAACCCTACGAGTTAGATCAAATTAATGTACTACAGTATTGTACACCATAAAAAGGTCTACAAAAAAGTCCGCGATGGTATATGTTTATCTTTTAGGGATAACCCACATTAACCATTTTTATTGTTTACTTTTTACGTGAGAAAATGGCTTATTTACGAAGCTATTTTAAGCAATACGGCATTAATCCTTATCGAATTAAGTACCTTAAATACAGTGTGCAATTAATATAGATCAATATGGTTCCTTACAGCATGTAAATTAAACAAATATTTTCGGAGATATTACAAATTTAAAATTTGCGTTTAAAAATGTGTAATGTAATAAAAATTGTATGAATTTAGATATTCCAAAGATAGCAGGAAATCTTCATAGTAAGTATAGGGGAAGAGGAATTGTTTTAGTCCAAATTTAATGCGTGTAGGCCAAGGGCAGTAATGAATGAACCAAAAATACTGGATCGATTTTAATCATGTTTTCATTGAGTGACATAGGCATATATATTTTATGCCCGTGCAAAGTCGGAGCGGGCCGCTATGTTTTTATATACAACGTTCATATTTTTTCTGTAGTGTATTTAATTTAGTATCAGCATTGCACCCGTGCGAAGCCGGGGCGGGTCGCTAGTATAGTTATAAAATGATAACTCGGAGTTTCAGCCAAGAAACATTTTCTTGTGCTTATTTTATTTACATTACTCTTAGTACTTCCACAGTCTGCCGAGAGGGCAATAACCACACGTGGCATGTAGAACATCACTTCATTAAGTGGTCTCCAGTACAAAATACTATTTTAATTAATTAGTCTTATTCTAAAGCTTATTTTAAAGTCTATATATGTTAGGGGTTTCAGTCTACGCACTTCACTGTCACTTCACATATTTAGCTTATTAGAGAGTACATTGGCACTGACAGTCTTTCGAAGTACTTCACAGGAACACGTTGAATTACATTTGTTATTGGTTCTAGAGGTATATCGCGTTGTATCTCTTCATTTAAAACGTAGTACGGAGCATCGACAATGGTACGCAACACTAGACTTGCTAACGGTTCCCCACAGTTGGATTCCATATGACCAAATAGGCTTGAGTATAGATTTATAAACTAATATCTTGTTATCTAATGATAACTTGGATTTGAACCCGATAATCCAATACATTTGGAGGAATTTAACTCCAAGTTGTTTCTGTTTGGCAAGTATGTGCTTCTATCAAGTTAGGCGTCGATATAGGTGCATACCTAGTTATTTTTCATCCTCTGCTTGCGGGGTTGATAATTATTGATATAGACCGTTGGACATGTGGACATGGGAGGACTTGACTGGATTTTGTTTCGTTGGCTTTATACGCCGACTTTTTAGCCACATTTTTATTTGATTTAAGTGTGTTTGTAGGTTCATTGATGCTACGGCTGGATCTTCATAAGAAGCTAAGACAGCCGTGTAGTATGCGTTTGTTGCCACAGTAGTAGTAGGTTGTTGGATGGCAAGAGAGTCTGATCAAATGAAGAGGCCTTTGGAAAACCTTTTATTTGGAATAAATAAGAAATGAAAAAGCCTGGACTAAAGATGTGGATTATGTTGGCAAATAAGATGCTTACTTAATAAGAATTTTTATTTTTTGTTAGTTTATTTTAATTTTAAACTGTTAATATTGAGATTTCCTTGTTACGTTAAGGTATTTCGATATGTTTCGGACCTGATACCTTCTGACCTATTTTATTTTATTAAAATATTCTAATCAATGACCAAAAAATACCAGACCAAATCTGCCAACACCACGCCGTCGCCATAAAACAAGACCGATCGGCGGGAATTATATATTTCGGACGGGGTGCCAAAACGCAGTTTCACAATCGAATTCCTGCCGGAGCTCCCGCCTCGATAGCCGGCAGGAACCCGGCACTTCTTCACCTTTAAGTGCCGCGCGCCGGTTTCCTCTTCTTCTGCGCGGTCATCGTCGGACGCCTCTCGTGGTCGTTTTTCCCGTCCTGGCTCGTCTGGCCGGTAACGGCCGCTGGCCTGCTCCTCTCTGATTTACACCTGGTGATTTGTAAGGATTTACGTTTCGCGACGCGGCGTTGCGATTATGTTTATATCTCGCTGTGCGAAGATGATATGTGGCCTATTGTGGCCGGAGTTTAGGACGATACAATTTATGACGGGTCCGTGATTCACTGCGCCACGTTACAGTTCTTCGTTTGTTATATTAACTAACTATTATCAAATCGAAATCGTTGTGTGAATATCGCCCTACATAGGCTACTGTGTGATTTTTCATATTTTTCGTCCCTCATCTACATTTTCAGTTACTAAAGTCTTATTTCACATAGAAATTTCACTGTAAAACAAGACAATGAACTCCTTGAATTACATCTAATATATTCAGTAGTCCCAGGCAATGTACTATAACTTCCTTATACAGTAGATCTACTCACCACAAAAATCCATACTGTGGCAACATATATAGACCACACATCAATCTTAGCACCTCATTCATTGAAGATCCAATATCAGTATCACACAAGCTCCAAACGCACCTTGATAAAATACAACTGTGGCTGCAGACATGGCATATTGAAGCAAATGAAACAAAATCTACTCATGTAACATTCACTCTGCGTACAAGAACATGCCCACTAGTAGATATAAAATTGTCAACTTCCCCAAACTGAGATTAACATCTAGACTAAGCCTAACCAGGAAGAAGTATAATCGCAATGGTTTTGTATCAGCATCATATTTTTTTCTTTTCCCCTATTTACTCTTTCCGATTGTTCGTCAACCACTGGAATCATCATAAGAAATATTATATCTAATAAAATATCGTAAGAAATCACAAGAAAGCATAATTAACCAATTAATTAATATTTTTCCCTAGAATTAACAAACCCGAAACAAAAAGGCAGATTTTTAAACCATTCTGACTGAATTGAGACATGACTGACTTCCTTCTGAATTTGGATTCATAAGTTTCAAGTTTTTCAATCTCCAATGGAAATTTCGTTGACTAATAATGCAAAATAATTCGATTCAAATAATAGGTGGTCGATGTCTTGTAACAATACCCCATTGTGATTAAAAAAGTAGTATTAGTATATTAATTAACCTATATTTTGTCAGCCTAATGTCGACATAATGCGACGTAATATATCGCTTTTAGTTTTTCTTTCATTTAAGCAAGATTGAAGCATCACATGTCGTTCTTTGTTTCATTGAATAAAGCTTAAATGTTATGAAAAGCTTTAAAACTGTATTTGGAGTGAAGATGGTCAAGAGAAGCTGGATACGAAGATATTTAAAAGAATATTGTTGTCTAGTGTTACAGAATTACACAGATTCACACGGCACTCTATTAAAGTCGAGATATGACAGACTTCCTTCTGGATTTGACTTCACATATTTCAATTTTTCAATCACTAATTAAAATTTCGTTGATTAATAAACTAAGATAATACCCAATTCCACTAATGGGTGGTCGATGGCCTTTAACAATGCCCCATTGTGATTAAAAAAATACTATTAATGTATTAATTAACCTATATTTTATCAGCTTTGATTTCGACATAGTGGGACGTAATATATCGCTTTTAATTTTTTTCGTTTACTCCCGTCCAGCGCATTCCGCGTCGTTGTTTCGCCAAAGACGCGTCTTTGGAGCGCGGCAATTTATTAACTTTCACTTTTACGCTGCTGTCTGTCCGTCTATGTTGTCCGCCTGCCGACTCTCCCGACGTATCCGTTAGCGATCCGCGCTAATCAAGCGGTTGTCAACGAAACGTTTTTGATAGTTATCAATCAAACGAGAGAAGAAACACGTTACCTATCCGACACGTCAAACCGAAAGATTAAATGATACTTGATTGACACGTAAAGGCTCGAAGCTTTTTAGTCGGTCGGGTCGGCTCACGATTGTATGATATAGTTCGGGAAAATTAATGGAGGTTTTTCGAACGTTAGCAGAGAGAAAAGACAACCGAAAGGTACAAATGACTATGTAGAATTAGTGAGCAGTGATACAATCGTTAAGGAAGTTTTTTTTTATTTCTAGTTATTCAAAACGAATATATATATACATATATATATATATATATATATATATATATATATATATATATATATATATATATATATATAATGAATGAGATATGAGATAAAATCTACCCATTTGACATTCACGATTTATAGAAGAACTTGTCCCTCAGTAAAATTGAATAATCATGAACTTCCATGACATGGAAAACACATATAGTGACATCACGCAAAGAGCTTAGGCTTAAACTAAACCAAATGTATTGGCTAATAGGGCGTAAATCTAAATTATCATTAGATAACAAGGTTTCGGTATATAAGTTAATACTTGGGCCCATTTGGACCTATGGTATTGAACTGTGTGATACTACTAGCAAAACGAACATAGATATCCTCCAGATGTTCCAGAATTAAGTATTGCAGGTCATCTTCGACGCCCCATATTGCGTGTCCAACTGATTCAGCTCGATATCTCCTCACTCATAACGAGCGTGATTCGGAGTGTTAGTACGAAGTACTCTGAAAAACTATTAATGCATCCCAATGCACTCGCCAAGCAGTTAAATGTGCGCGATGACAGTGAAGTCCATATACTCAAACGAAAACTAGTATACGAACTGATTAATAGACACATGGAGTGCGATTTAGTAATCTCTAGAATAATTTAGAATAGTCTTTAGAATGAGTTAGGACTTTGAAATAAGTTAGTATAATATCTAGAATAAGATTTAGATTATAAGTTGTACAGCAGATCACTTATTTAAATGATCTTCTACATGCCAAGATGGCTATATTATATAACAGAAATCATATAATAATACTTATTGCCCACGCGCAGATTGTTGATGTTCTAAGAGATTAACAATAAAAAAGCTTATGTGCCATGCCTCATCAATTTCAACATACGAATATTGGATATGCCATTTTAAAAATGGTGACTGTGACACCGAAGACGAAGAGCATTCTGGACAGCCAAACAACTGGAAGATAAGGATTTGAAGAAATTATTCGATGAAGTGCACCAAAAGGACCGGATGTATTCGTAGAGTGCAATAGCATATGATTTGTTTTACTCTACTCTTTCTTTTCTTCTGACCCAAGAGAAAAATTACAAAACATAGAGCAATTTCTGTATGGAGAGCCCAGATTAAAACCCGATTGAAAATCGATATAAATTGTATCAATTTGTAGAGAATAACATTAACACGCATATACAAGAAAAACAAAAAAATAAAGGTTTTGGAACCAACCAATCATCGCAGATTAATTAATAAATCGTTAGATTTGACTTTCATGCTATTTTGCCAAGTATCACCAGAGATGTTAAGAATGAGAAAACAAGATATCATATTCCATGGAAAACATTGAGTTTATATTATTATTTTGAAATGTTAATTTTTATATAGAAAGTGTCTAATTAATAGGTTTATTAAGTTTATACTCCAAACTAGCATAGATCTATAGTATGAGAAATTGAATAAATAAAATGTCATCGAGTCCAACAGTGAAAAAATATGGTCTTCGTTTAAGTCTAAATGCAACAAAACATTCGAGATGTGACATAAAAACTCCTTATTACAAAGGTATGACAAAATGTTCCCCCATTGACACGATTTTTTTAGTAATCTTGGATATCTTTAGGTAAAATAGACAAGCATGTATATTATGTTATTAAATTCTTGGTTTTATACGGATTAATCGCTATACAGATTCATTAGAAGTTGATTAACGAGCATTATTCTCCTTCTCTATCACCAATTAAAAGTGCAAAGAGCAAAAGCCGTAACCACACCAAAAACCATCGAAAAGTGCGTAGTATAATGCTGGTGCCATGACGTCGTGATAGCGATAGCTGAGACTGTGATGATAGTCAAAGAATTGGAGCAAAACCTTTGCCATAGAAAAATTATTACGCATATAACTCTAACCTTCTTAACCAGCTACCTGATAAAATTTACGAAATAATTTCCAACCAGAACAACGCTTTTATAGACAAGGATGTATTAGCAATGGAGAAACTGCGTTATTTGGGGAACCATTCAATCAGCCTTCTCCCCTATTCTCCTGATTCACCTTCTAAGATCTACCCGTTTCCAAATTTGATGAAATTTGTTTCAATAAAACACCTCGCATTGAGTGAATAAATTGAGCAAATAATATTTTCACTTCAGTTCCGAAAAGGATTACTGATGTTGAGGTAAGTCTGACCCGAAATTGTTGACGTCGAAGGAGATTTTGTAAAGAAATAAAATCATTTTAAACTGAAAATCGCAGTTTTTCTTTATCAGGTCGGGAACTGTTCACCATATCACCGTACAAAGTAGTTTTATGTCCCAAAATCAATATCCTACACCACCCACATGATACAGAGTACTCACAGTATTTCCGATACCTCATAAACGTCAAAGGAATTGATAGTTTTCTGATCCAAAATTCAAATACTATCAATAAATTTTCAAATTTACATAAAAAATCATTAAAATTTACTTCAAACTAAAAAAACTAACAAACGATATTAAATATTACATTTTATTTACTGGAATTTTACAGAAAATAACATCATCACATTCCCTTCAATAGCATTAAAGGTTTTCAAAATCATTTGCTACCAACAATGCGCAATTATCGTCCATTGTATAATCGTTATATAAACGAGCCAAGCTGTTTGCGTAAGTCATCAGCGTTTTGGGTGTTCTATGGATGTCGTGTGTTTACTTTGAAATATTATATTAAAATACCAAACGGGCTACAATGCATAGTATAACAGTGTGAACAACGATTCAAACACTGCCTAATTACGTTGAGAAATAACGATTTTTTCCACCGTATCGATTCATCAGTATCGTTCTTTGGTTCATATCACAAAGTTATGTGTAAATAATATATTCTATAAATAGTTGTTGTCTTATATATTGATTGATTATTAAAAGGTCCCTATTGTGTATAACTATTTTGGTATCAAACATGATACAAATGACCCCCCCCCACAAATTTTCACGATGGCATAGATCTAACTGGTCTAATTTCCAATGATTTTGTCACATAAAGCTGGCTGAATTTAAGTAATGGCCTTATTTACACAAACCCTTTTAAAAAACCCTACAGGGAAAATCCTAGTGAGATCAAAACTTACTATTTTGATGACGTCACCTCTACTAAGGTTAATCATACTATCAAATCATTCATACAGAACATCCTCCGTATTGTCCATAACGTTTTTGACCAAGATAACCTAATTTTACAGTATTCAACGTTGATGAGATGAAAAACTATGGACCAATGACTCCTACAAGTTAACCATATTACTTGCTATGGTGGTTGTACATCAGTTACTCAATGATAAAGAACAGGTTAAAGGGAAGCCTCCAAAAGGACATGGTCGCCACAGGCTTCCAATATCGACCGGTCCTTAATGAAATATTAAATATCGAACTAAACTATTGTTTGATGATTTCTTTCAAGTAACATAAAAATCAAACAGTCAAAGCATAGCCTGAATGAACATTTATTATAGAGAATGTATCTTATCGACATGCAAGAAATACGATTGTCAGTGCTCAATGACATAGTAAATAGTAGTTTAATAATAGAAGTAATTAACATTTTTAATCGATATATTTGACTTGATCAACTTAACCATATGTCTTACTCAATTCTTCATCTTCGGTAAAACTTATATATGTTAGTACAGTTTATATTAATGTATGCTAATGGTTACAAAGTCTTGGAATGAAATGGAAAATAGACTTTTTATAGAACTGAGGCTCCGTATTGTTTTACAATAAAATCTAGCTAATATTAATGAATAATATCCGGGTATAGCTTCTCCAACTAGCCTCATAATTAGTCCTTTGGACACTCGAGTGGTTGTGCTCGTTATTGCTTCCAATTAATTGTCCATAAACAACTTTGATTGTTGTGACAATTTTTGGGCCAATAAGACATCATTGAGCAGCATTACCATTATTTTCTACGAATATTTATTCTTTACCAAGAATGGGTGTATTTAAATCAAACTGAAAATGTCATACAAATCTAAAAAATAACAAATTAGGAAAATGTTAATACTTTATTGACAATTTGACAATCGTTTTTAATAACAGTATAAATTTATAATCTCAAATTGTTACGTCTAGGATCTCTAAACATACAACAGTTAACAAGAAGTAACAAATAATACACAACCGAAACACCTTTTACTATTTTCAGTTAACGAGCAGTACCATAGATCGTGTATTAACGATTGCGACGTTGCCAACTACGCCTTTTTTCAGAGAATCCCCGTATTTCTCAAACCAACTTGTATATATGGAAGTCTCTGATCACTTGCAACTGACATATTACACGCGAAGAACAAAAAACACTAATTGGCCAGTCCTTGAGTGCCGGTGGTCCGACCGAATAAAAATTACACACGCGTTTTTTCATCATCGGCGAAACAAGATAATGAGCCGATTGTGAGGGGTTATGTAAACAACAATCGGACATATAGAGAAAATTAATAACCGTCGACAAAGGCACCAATTAAAAATCGCCACAATTGATTGATTGTTTCGCGCGAAGGATGATTTTTCATCTTCGATCGGTCGAACAATCGACGATTTTCATTTCCACATAATCAAGCATTACGTAAAGGCCTCAAATAATAACGTCGAATAACCTTGCGCCTGGGGAATGTGTTCACGTACGCGATTTTTCGACGACAATCGTCCGTAACCTCAGCGAAAGTCGCCGGGTGTCGAGACTGGCCCATAATCCGGCCGCTAACTTTTTTATTGATAGCGAGGCAAGGCAGGGTCATGAAGGTGTTTTAAGAATAACGTAACGTAATTGTTGTGATATAAAAAAAGACAATATCGTCAATTAATACGCAATAATATATAATGTGACAACAATGAACTTTTCATATGTAATTAACAACGGTATTTATATTTATTATTTTTTATTTTATGAACTTTGACAAATTTGCTTATCTACTTCACCAAACTATTAGTGTTACACCAATCCATCATCAAAAGAGCGATTTGGCCCTACAACTCATAGAAATCCAGCCATTTTTCATTCAACAAATAAAGTCACACACCCCGGCCTCACACATAGATGGCGCTACTAGAATTAAATTCATACGTTTTTTTAGTTAGCTCTAACCCTCAAAAGATTTGTGTATAAATTTGACAGCTGTAGGATCATTAGTTTGTGAATTATAGCATTTTGAGTGATGAAATGAGCACCGAAATCGGTGAAAACATTTTATTTACAGTTTACCGACGAAAACATTTAAAATATCCACAGAATGATTTTCAATAACCGTAAATTGAAATTGAATAACATAGCAGACACCCTAGAGATATCAACTGAACGTGGACGTCATATCATTCTCGAATATTTGGGTATTGGAAAGCTCTGTGCAAAGTGGGTGCCGCGCGAGCTCACCTTTGACCAAAAACAACGACGAGTTGATGATTCGGAGCAGTGTTACATAGCATAGCGTTATTAGACCATTTGAAGGACGAAATCGTCGACAAAACGGCTGCATTTGAAGAAAAAGAAAGTGCTGTTTCACGTATGAATTGGGCTTCGAATTGCTCCCTCATTCACCGTATTCTCCAGATCTGGCGACTATTTTCTGTTCTCTGATCTCAAAAGAATGCTCGCTGGGAAGAAATTTTAGTCGAATGAACAGCTGATCGCCGAAACTGAGGCCTTGAACTAAAACTTGAAGCAAAGGATAAATCGTACTACGAAAATGGTTGCAGGGTCACTATAATCAGTGTATCACTCTTGAAGGGAATTTTGTTGAATAAAAAAACCTAATTTTGCCAAAAAAAATGTTTTACTACGGTAGGCCGGGGATTTTTCAATTGACCTATTATGACTACGTTTATTATTATTTATTATCATTTCTAGACAGTGTTACACCGATCTATCATCAAAAGGTCGATTGGCCTTACAACTCAAAGAAATCCAGCCATTTTTCCTTCAAGAAATATGACTAAAGCACAGAAGTCTACGTTTCTGCATTTGTGCTTCAGTAGTGCACTTATTGTTGCATCTTAGTGCAGTCTTAAATTAAACTAAATTAATTTATAACTATTGTCTTGTTTTGTTTCCCAAACAAAAATTTAATTAGACTACTTAACTTAAACTTAAGATCCAATACTTATACACTGTACAAGTTCATGTGGTTTGGTTCGATTCAATCTTTTAATTTCCAAATATGTTGTCCGGTAGTAATATTGAGTAACCTTATTTCGTGTTCTGAGGTTACGTTACGAAGTTATGTAGCGTTAAACATCGGTAGAACCCCATATATGAACCTATAAGAACATCCACAGTCCAAATAAACTTTATAATTGACTAACAAACTAATCTCTTTGTTTTAAAATCAAGTTGGGAGTATCTTCCTCACTAACCAATATAGTTCTTTTACTTTTCGAGGTATTTCGTTATTTCTTCTAATACGAATGACTTCATATCTAATACGTTCTTCAACAGAAACAAGCACAAATAGCCTTAACCATGGTATTTAATATACCTCAAACTTACAGGTGTTGAGTGATAATGTCTACGTCTCTAAACAATTCAGAAATATTGGCAGAGCATAGGTTCAATTCCCCAGTTATATATGCTTTGGTCTTTTCTTTATTTACTCTCGGCTCATATGGATTTGCAAACTATATCGTGAAGATTACTCGAAGTCTCACCTGTATCAGCGAATATAACAATAACATAATCAATTACTTTCGGACTTGGCACGTTCCATCCAATTTCCTAATCACGTCCATAGTTTATGATATCACAAATTTCGATATTTCAGTAAAGATATTAATCAGTCAAACTTATATATCTCGCTTTAATTTTAAATATTTTTTGAAGAACTGATTCATCAGATATCATATGAAAATGCATTTGTACACCCTGTAAAATGCAGTAAATAAATCAGCACGTGTCAATTGATATTTGCTTATCAGATATTTCACAATAATAAGATACATTGTTTTGTTTTCTTTGGTTGATTGATGTGGTAAACATTCGTTCATTTTAAAATGAAATTACAAAAATATTAATTTACATACAAATACAAATTATTAGATCCTTGTTAGTATTTAGATCAGCAATACCTATTGGTAAAAATGCGAACTATCAATATAAACAACTGGTGTAATAAATAACCTCAACTATTGAATGATTTAATGTATACTTAAGAAACTTATGGTGTTGAGGGATTTTCGGTTTTGATATCGACGATTTAAAAGTGATAACTGATGTCAACGGCAAAGAATAAGAATCCAGGTAATGAGCGAACATTGTTGATAGTTGAATTGACCGAAGTTAACATTTCGAAACCTTCAAGATCACGGTTTCATTGTTTACCAAGCAAAAACTAAGAATTTTCTTTATTGTGTGATTATGATTGAAAAGTTTATCCATTATGATTGACCGAAGTACAAAGACCCATGGTAGCCATTCACATTTAACCCTTACTGTATATATAACGATATCAGCAACCAAACCAAATGAATATGTTACTGTATATGTCTACCAACATGTATTTATTGTTGCGAACAAGACTAGCAATAACGAGTGACAAACCACTCCCTTGTATGTTAACGCTCGGCTATACATTGCAAGAATTTTAAGTACAAGGGTAATAGCGCCTTGTCATTACTTTTTTATCATTTACCACTTATTCAGATCGATGCAGCAGAGCTTGGTTGGAACATTTGTACGAAATGCTGGTTCTTTCAATACGAAATCCAGCCAGATTATCAGAAAATATTTTGATTAATATATATTGCAATATTTTCATTAAAAAGCTTCAGGTTCAAATTTGTACACCCTGTAGCATGCAGCACTAACACTATTTTATGTGAATTCATAAGAATTAATTAATAGGCCCATAATGTTTTGTTATTATAGAAAAACAACAAATAACATATAAATACGAATTGAATTTTTTATGAAAACATGTATTTCTTGCCCACTCACACATCTAATATTATTATCAAGCAGAATCTCTTTAATTTTTCAATAGACTGTAAATTATTTCCAGGAATGGCCGCCAGCAGCATGGGACAATCCATGGCTTCATACTATAACCCATCGGCTGCGTACGGTTCGCTAAACGCAGCGTCGATGGCAGCCGCCGCAGCCGCTGCCCAACAGTCCGCCGCATTGTCCGGATTCACGGCTCCGGGTCAGGTAAGACAAAGCATCAGCGTTTATTTTTAACACCTATCGGACGCCTTACCTCTCTGAGCCGCCCGTGGGACCTGAAAATATCCCCGGACGGCGGTAAATGAGCTGTCACTTTACGATTGTAAACCCGCCGTTTTATAACCTCAAAATTCCTGTTCTCGCCGCGGCCGGGACGTCGGGTTTTATGCGGACGACGACGACGACTTCTTAGGTAGCCTAGAACAAGGCCCCTGAAACTCTTTATTAATATGATAATGCGGAGATTTTATTTCTCTACGGGCGAGCCGTGTAGTTCTCTATCTCTCTCGAAGAGAACTACCCATAAATTACCATTACGGCCGCTGCTGTTGTAAACTTTCGATTATATTTAGGCCCTTATGTTTTTCCGATTTTAAGGAATATAGGAATATCCAATAACAGCTTTGCTAGTAACAGGTCAATTGAAAAGTCCCCGGCCCACCATAGTAAAACACAGTTTTTTCAAATTATATTTTACATTACATATACTTAATTAATAATTAATTGTACTTAACCTCTATTTCCACTAGAGAAACAAGCTTTGTATATATATATATATACTAAAATATCAATGATATTGAATCAGACGGTAAAACACTAAAGACAGTAATAAGTAAATGTCCATGTGGTAATAGTGTGAATCATAATTGTGACAAATATTTTTATGATCTAGATCCTAGCCGACATTTTTCAATTTTATAATGAACTAAAGCAGCCATTTTTAGTTTGACTCTTGCACTGGTAAGAGCTTAACAAGCTTTTGATTGTTTATACATGTTTATTGTTTATTGCTGTACCGCTCTTATTTTGTCAAATGAGAAGATCAATTAAGAAGAGTCATGAGAAAATTCTATCCAGATGGGTATCTATTCAATTTTAATTTTACTTTAATTTTCAAAATTCAATTCCACGTCAAATTCCTTACCCCTTAAGCATAATTGACCCTGCGAAAGTAAAAATTCAGATAAATATAACTTGATATCATTTCTGAGAATAAAATCACAGATTATTGATGAGATATGTAGTGATAGAGTCACTCTACAACATTAAAAATAAACCAGAAATATTGAAGTTTGACTCCTCTGAATATTGAAAGAACAACTAAATCCTCATTTATTTAGATTGCGTATACCTATTTCGGTACATATATTATCACATCTAAATACAAGTGTAAACAATCAGGAATGTATAAGTATTAAATTAGATTCGTAGTTATATATATATATATATATATATATATATATATATATATATATATATATATATATGCTAAAATATCAATGATATTGAAAGACCAGAAAAGTTGATAATCTCTTAAACTGATTTACGTTAGCTTTTGTCGGAAAAGGCCTAACATAAACACAAATAGAGAGGCAGGTCTCGGGTCCCGTTTTCCCCTTCGGCCCGATTTCAATATGAAAGCGCCCGAGGGATCAGCGAAGCGATGTTTTTAAATTATTCATTGCATCTTATCTTGTTTTAACACGTTCGAAATGTGTTGTTTGGCTTTCGGAGGGGAAATTTAATCGACGAACGAAAATACCAAGAAAATTATTAATGAGAGAGGCGAGGGAATGGAGGGGGATGAAGCTATGTCTCCGTCTCGCTCTGCTTTGTTGTTCGAGCGTCGATTTTGGTGTCTCATCAATTTGGTAGTCTAAATCGTAGGTATATTATAGGTATATATTTTTATTATGGCCTAGTGAAATGAGTTAATCTTATCTAGCATCGAATGAAATTGTAAATAAATGATATAATGTATATCTTAGTGAAGGTTGAAAACATCTAATGTCCTTCAGAATATAGCTAAACTACAAAAAATTGTACTGGTTATTGGGTAGATATTCAGCACTGTCAGTATATAATAAGCATTTGCTTTACCAACAAGCCTTGGAACCAATGTGTACTTATGGAGCTATACCAGCCAAATCAATACAAAAATCATGAAAAGATTCCAATTCCAAATATCTAAGTACTGCGAAGTAATGTTGATGCCCCACTCGTAACGACAATTTACAAGGACCTGAATGTGTAGAATGATATTGTCGAAAGCGTTACCAAGTATTATGCATAAAAACATGAATATATGACGTAAATATTGTTTTCCAGATCTCATATAATGACGGTTTAATCAGAATTTTAAGGAGGGTAAAATATTTTATCTATTTCAGTGAAAACTTGGTGCACAATAAAAACAGTACCATATATGTTAAGCCCAAAGTGTTTATCGTAGAACAAGTACTTTATAATTTTGAAAGCGTAGCAAATTAGGATTAAATAAATAACTATTAGGGTTATTCCACTAGATCGCTATAATAAATGTTTACAAAAAACTTGATAATATAACAGTGATGTGTAATTGAGAACCTTGGCATTGTCAGAACTACAACACTGATAACATTTATAAAACAACTCATTTTAATTTTGATGAACTAGAAGGAAGAATTACAAATAAATCATTAGTTTTTTAATATAATATATATCATAATTTGATAATGCTATAAGTTGCTATATGTTGTGTAAAGATAATCAAGTTAAACGAACTTTAGTATTATTTTTTAATATGAAAGCAACGGAACATTATATAATTGAAAGTTTCTGTTATTCTTTAAGATTCCTGTAGATGAATGACTCTGAAGTTGTTAATCTAGTTATTTTTTATATTATTATAACTACTAATAACAGGAAGTAAAACCGCTTAAGGACCGGTGAGTTCTTGAAGCTTCTTCTGATTGGAAATATAAATCTTTTAAATAAAATTACAGGAGCTTTACAGGAAGCTGGTCAATGGAACTTTAATGTTGTTATTCCAATTCAGAGGTTCTGCAAATAGTATTTAACTATTCTGATTATTGACATTATATCCAAACGCAAGATTCGTTTTAAAAAGTTGTGTTAACTATTTGGTAAAGGCTCAAAATGATCATTTAACGAATTGGGTGTTTTTTTTTTGTTTCAATTCTGATCAAATAATTGTAATTATGATATTAGTCTTAGACGTCATCCATTTACAAACTTCATATTATTTAACACTTTCTGAACCTGATTGTTAAACACACGCTCACTTTAGGAGCTATGAGCTGCCTTAATATCACTCCCTGGCCTCTTATTTTCACTCAGGATAATGGTAGAAGTTACACAATAACGAAGCCATGCACAAAATCATTTTAATCGTTATTAAAACCCTACTGGAAGTTTATATAT
Source organism: Rhynchophorus ferrugineus (assembly GCF_030347505.1). Taxonomy (NCBI): domain Eukaryota; kingdom Metazoa; phylum Arthropoda; class Insecta; order Coleoptera; family Curculionidae; genus Rhynchophorus; species Rhynchophorus ferrugineus. Next base: position 4,209,005 of record NW_027472588.1, read on the forward strand.
AGCCCACATCCGCTTGTTTCTAAATTATTAATATACTTTTTTATAATTTATATTATACTGGCGGACCCAACTGTCATTGTGCAGTCCGAACATCGACTATTTGTTTGGATGAAATAATTCGATAGCAAAAGAAATACTGCAAGATGCTCACAGTAACATGCAATTAGTGATTTCGTTGTGATATTTTCTTATAATCGAAAAATATTTAAAAGGTTTTAAAAAATTCTGGAAAAAAACTAAAGTAATATGTAAAATAAAAATGTAGTGTATTTATCAATATATAAACATTATAATAAGAAGACAAAGTTATACTACTATAAAAAAATATGCGATAAACTGGTTCCACGCCACTCATGAAGTAGAATTCTGGTATATTTATACCTATGGTATATATACATGCCTCAAACTTAACAAATTAACTATCCAATTGTCCTCTATTGTCCATTGGCATCTTTGAATTCACTGTTCAACAAACAAAATTCAGTCCTATGGCCATCAAAGTTCTCATCTCTATTATCTTTCATAGAATACTCTTTCTTTTTAATAGGAGATAATTAATACTCATAAATAACTATTAATCTAATTTAATACTTATACATTCCTGATTGTTTACACTTGTATTTAGATGTGTTCATATATTTACCGAAATAGGAATACGCAATCTAAATAAATGAGGATTTAGTTGCTCTTTCAATACTCAGGGGAGTCAAACTTCAATATTTCTGGTTCATTTTTAATGTTGTAGAGTGACTCTATCACTATATATATCATCAACAATCTGTAATTTTACCCTCATAAGTGTATCAAGCCATATTTATCTGAACTTTTACTTTCCCAGGGTCAATTATGCTTAAGGGGTAAGGAATTTGACGTGGAATTGAACTTTGAAAATTAAATTAAAATTAAAATTGAATAAATACCCACCTGGATAGAATCACGACTCTTCTTAATTGATCTTCTCATTTGACAAAATAAGAGCGTTACAGCAATAAACAATAAACATATATAAACAACCGAAAGCTTCTTAAGCTCTTACCAGTGCCAGAGTCAAACTAAAAATGGCTGCTTTAGTTCATTGTAAATTTGAAAAATGTCGGCTAGGATCTAGACCATAAAAATATCACAATTACGATTCGCACTATTACCACATAGACATCTACTTATTACTGTCTTTGGTGTTTTACCGTGTGATTTTTATCTACAGGAATTTGAATACACATATTTATTTATTTCAATAGGAGTGGTGTGTTCATTTATTTCCTATTTATAATTCTTTTTGCATATTCTAATGTAATCTGAAGAACTGATGATTCTGTTACTCAGCTTGTAGCCTTACTTGCCTCTTCGATAGGTTAAAGGCAATGAATACACATATTATGTAGACTTTCGATTCTCATCCGAATTTGGCATATAATTATCTGATCTGAGATGCAAATAACAAATCTTCCTGTCCGGAAGTTGATGTAAGAGTTCATAAGAGATTGCTTTAGGTCTAACACTGTTTACTTACAAAAACCGTCTCTGCACTAGAGTTTTCTAGTTACTATAACTCTTAACAGTGCCAGGGTCAACCAAAAATGGCTACCTTAGTTCATTAGATTTTACCTCTCGATTGCTTGTAAATGATAACCTCGTAAAATCAGGAATAAACTGTCGACCATTGCCTAGAACCATCTAGAAGTAATCACTACTCTATAAAGTCACCCTAAAAAATTTCATTAACATTGACCCAAGCGTTTAGAAATTCAGTGACTTGCACACGGACGAATAATTATACATACCAAGATATAATATGTTTCGACGCCAATGATTATACGCAAATACGACTCGAATGAATGAGAAACAGTCGTTAGGGATACCACCACTCGACTGGTTCCTCCAAAACTTTCTTCCTTTCGTCTTCGTTTTTTTTTCTGTCCCCGTGTCGTGGTTTCTCTTCGTTCGTGTTCTTTTTTGTGGCCCGTTTCACACCCCGGTCGCCGTAAATAATCCTCTTTACGACCGAGTAGTGTCGTCGAGGAATTTGTAAATTAATTAAATTTAAATTAAAATATGCTCCTCTTTTCTCGTCGGGACCCCAACGAGACCGTATAGCCGTTCGTTTCACCCGCTCTCTGATCCTTTTTCCTTTTGTGTTCGATTCGGTCGCTCGATGACAGGTGAGAAAGGTGAACTACTGGGGACTATTAACACCGTCCTTGTTCGATTAATATTTTTTGATCAACGCATTGGTTTATAAATGAGATTTTAAGCATTTTTTTTGTGGTAATTTGAAGCTTTATTGTGAACAATGTATTTTATTCAGACTCCATCGCTAGCTGCTAATTTTTCCCTTCTTACAAGCCATTTACGAGATCAATTTCATAAGTGAAGCGCGACTCATAACATATGTCGGAACAAGTAGTAATCAGAAGGAGCTAGATCTGGAGGGTATGACAGCTATCCCATTTTTAGGGCGATCAAGTCGATTTTTGAAAATGTGGTCGAATGTTGTCATGCTGAAGAACAACTTTGTAGTGTTTTTGCTCGTATTCCGGCCATTTTTAGCACAGTGCACAACTGAAATGCATCAATTGTATTCGATAGCAATTCCCATTGACAGTTTAATTAAGTAATGTCCTCAAACCCTCGCCTTACATTTGCTTTAGCTGTCCATAACGGTCTTTGTGTTAAATGGTGTTTTCTTCAAAATTGTATATCCTTTGAAATTAATTTGTAGCCGTGTCATTATATTATATCTAGGAATTAATACTTATCGGTGACACCTGCTCTGCATAATTTTGATGACACAGGACATAAATTCGATAGTTGTGACGTATCTGTCACAGGTTGCTTTTTAGCTGTCATTGTTATTGGTTCATTTCGTAGAATAGATAGAGATAGGATCCGCATGTATAAATTTGTAGCCAAATTATATTCGTCTAAACCAACTGTGAGGGCTCAAGCAGCTTTATTTACTACTTAGAAATCATAAAATAGAATTTAAAAAATTTATATTATAGGAGGATATTAAAAAATTGGACTTAAAATTTGAATTTTAGTTAACATTTGAATAAGACATTTTCAAAATACATAATTTGTCAGTCTAAATATAGTTTTTTATATCTGTGTACTTCAGTACAACACATAACTTTCAACAACTAACTTTCTAACTGTACTTTGTTATTGCCTTAAATATTATGAAGCAAAAAAGTGTGAATTAAAAAATTACTTATCCAAAATATTCTTAAAAATACAACTTTTCAATTTACTGAATATGGTAATACTGTTACAATTTCTATCATCAAACCTAGTTTTCTTTTTTATATATATTTTATAGGTATTTAAATGGATACGATTATATATAGCCATGAAATATTTTCGTTTTTCTCCTCTGCAATCCTATTCATCATTTTCATCCGCAAGAACAAGCGACACCTAACTATTATTTTTCTTACTAAGTTGATGTTTAGGATGTTGTTTCAAAATATTGTAGAAATTTTATCGGTTTAAAAAAGATCACCATTTACTAACATAATATCTGAATGAACATTTTTATTAAATTTGGTTAGATGCATTCTGTTGTCAATAGACAGAGACAGTCTTCGCACAAAAATTAATGAAAATGGATATGTCATAAAACTAAATGTCACAATTATTGTTTATTTATGGTTGGTTTTTTCCTACGTGAAGTTAAAGGCACAGATACGTATGTTTCCTTTTTCCAATTGCACTTATTTCTATTTCCTTTTAAATACTCTGAAGTGCACTGAACATTTGCTGATTCTATTAATCAACTTGTAACCTAATTTTTCAATAGATTAAGGGAAATGATCTGTGAATATACACATATTATGTATTTCCAATAAAATATTAATGTAAACTTTAATAAAGAACTAAACAATGCTGTTCCACCACGTTTGTTTTATTATTATCTGATCTGAAATGCAAGAAAGAAACCCTCCTAGTCGGGAGCTTGATGTAAGAGCCCGTGATAGATTATCTTAGGTCATTTGTTGTTTTTTTTTAATCATTTCTGCGCAAGAGTTTTGTAGTTAGGCTACAAATTAGCTATAATAAGCTTATATGCCAACATTTCGACGTTCATAACTTTCTCTATTAGGTTTGAAGAAACGCGTTGCTTAGTCTTTATTGAAAGGATCATCAAATCTTACATTAATGCCACTTCAATATATATTTATCCAAAAATTCCAAGAGATATTGAAAATGTTCAATTTTAAATCCAAGCTTGGATACTACCAAAGTGTATAATTTTCTGCATATTAGACGTAAAAAAATGACTATATACAAAACTACAACCCAACGAACATCCTCGACAGAAAAAGATACCCAGATGCAAGATTCCGAACCAAAGAAACCGGTACAATACGCGACAGTTCTTTTGTAGTCATCGTAAGAGAGCACCTTGCGATGATAAATCATCGTCCACAATGGAGTCTAATGATTTAAATAAATTCTCCCGCGTTACGCGGTTTCTTCCAGCGACCTACACAACAACCCGAATACATTTGGAGCCGTTGCCTTACGGCTATTCGGCAAGTTTTATTATTTTTTCGACAGTGAAGATAATAGATAAATAACAGATTCACAAATAATAATATGATGCAATTGGTTTCATAAAACAAAATTCAGAGGTAAAATGGGCTGGTGTTTAATTTAGGGGGGTAATCTAGTCTATAAATTTGAAAAATTCCACTCCAATCTTCCGATTTCCTGCGTGTTGTCCAATAGCTGTATTAATTCCACGTCGCTATGATTTAGCAACCTTATTTCATGTTCTAAAGCGAAATCTTGAATCACGTCGTCTATCCATTTGATTCCGTGGTCATCCTGCAGCTCTTCGATTGTTTACGTAGCGACAAGCATTGGTAATTAATCGCGGAAGTTTGTGTTTGATGCGTTGGTTTACTAGTTGGTTTTATGACTTAGTGCAACCCTATATTTACACGCCATAAGCCCAACTTGCTTGACTTTGAGTCTAATCTTTTCTTCTTTTTGTCTAACATGATGTTCCCAATTAACGAATGATCTATGAATTAACTATGATCGAGATATATTCCGAGGTATTTAGCTGGTACTGCTTGACGAATTTTACCACAAATTTAGTAGATATATTCTGCTTAATAAGGTATTGAATATATATCAGTGAATAGCGATTTCAGTGAGTATGATGGTTTCGTTGATAATCACTACATAGTATAAAACAAAGTCGCCTTTTCTGTCCCTATATCCCTATGTGCGCTTAAATCTTTAAAACTACGCAACGGATTTTGATGCGGTTTTTTTTAATAGATAGACTGATTCAAGAGGAAGTTTATATGTATAATACATGCATAATATACTAAGGCAACATTGCTAATTTTAGAGGTTTCTAACGTGATGTCGTAAATTAATCTATTTTTGTAGGCTTATTTAGCAATTAGAAAAAACGCTGCCTAACCCTACGAGTTAGATCAAACTAATGTACTACAGTATTGTATACCATAAAAAGGTCTACAAAAAAGTCCGCGATGGTATATGTTTATCTTTTAGGGATAACCCACATTAACCATTTTTATTATTTACTTTTTACGTGAGAAAATGGCTTATTTACGAAGCTATTTTAAGCAATACGGCATTAATCCTTATCGAATTAAGTACCTTAAATACAGTGTGCATTTAATATAGATCAATATGGTTCCTTACAGCATGTAAATTAAACAAATATTTTCGGAGATATTACAAATTTAAAATTCGCGTTTAAAAATGTGTAATGTAATAAAAATTGTATGAATTTAGATATTCCAAAGATAGCAGGAAATCTTCATAGTAAGTATAGGGGAAGAGGAATTGTTTTACTCCAAATTTAATGCGTGCAGGCCAAGGGCAGTAATGAATGAACCAAAAATACTGGATCGATTTTAATCATGTTTTCATTGAGTGACATAGGCATATATATTTTATGCCCGTGCAAAGTCGGAGCGGGCCGCTATGTTTTTATATACAACGTTCATATTTTTTCTGTAGTGTATTTAATTTAGTATCAGCATTGCACCCGTGCGAAGCCGGGGCGGGTCGCTAGTCATATCTAATATCTTACATCTTCTTCTTGAAGCTGATACACTCCCAAAAATATAACCAAAATCTACAAGAATCTGTCCGCATTTTTAATTTAATTGTTTACGACAAGATATCGGATACGACAACGACACATAAAAAGAAGAGAAACGATGACGCTGCGCATATTAACAATTCATTGCGAGAATTACGAAGGAAACATCCATTATAACAAATAAATGTTGGTAGGGATTACTGGAATCGGTCGACAGCGGCCCAAACAACTTCTCCCGATCGAAATTTATGCAGCAGGAACATTTTTTACGGATTTAGATGTCGAATTTACGATTCGCCTCTCCACGATATTTTATCGGTAATAAGTGAGTTGTCTGGGTTAAGCCTCGTATTCCGCGCGAATGCCACCGCCTTGTTTTGTTTCGCTTGCACATCCTTTGGTTCTTATTGATTTAATTAATTTTGTAAGACTGTACGTTAAGGAGTTAGCCGGGAATATTTATAACGGTTAACGGTGAATAGTTTATTGGTTGTACAGTAAACTTGATTTTTTTATTAGGTGCGTGCGTGCATTTTGGTCAGCGATATTAACACAGTCATTTGGTACAACATTGCATCAACAAACAGCATTTTTTTTAAATCTCAAAAAACCTGACAAACCTGCAGAACAAGTCGAATCTTACAGGCCTATTTCGCTACTACCTGCAATACCAAAGCTATTTGAGAAACTAATATTTAAACATATTAAAAATTTTCTAATAATACCAGATTTCCAGTTTGGTTTTTCGAAATCATCATTCAACAATCGATCAAATGCACACAGCAACTGCGGCTATTGAAAAGGCGTTTGAGAAAAAAAATACTGCCCTGCAATATTCCTGGATGTCTCACAAGCTTTTGATCGGGTTTGGCATTTGGGATTAATCTCTAAGATGAGTAAATTGTTACCGCGTAACTATTGTCAATTGGTGGAGTCAATTGGAGTGTCAATTGGCGTTCTCGACATTTAAAACTATTTCGGCTGGAGCTCCACAAGGTAGCGTCTTAGGACCTCTCCTATATTGGCTCTAAACTGCTGATATTCCAACAACAAAAGAAACACTACTTGGAACCTTTGCTGACGACAAAATTATCATGGCAAACGATATATCTCTGCCTAGGGCAATAGAAAAAGTAGTGGTAGTCAACAAAATATACAAATGGACCAAAGATTGGAAAATTCAACTTAATAGCTCCAAATCTGTCCACGTTAATTTTGCATTGCGGCGAAATAATAAAAACTTAATTATATCACTCAATGGATGCCCGATTCCTCAAACACAGTCAGCTAAATACCTTGGAATCCATCTTGACGGTAGATTAAATTGGAAACATCATGTTAAACAAAAAGCAAAACACATTAGAACCAAAATAAAACAACTACACTGGTTAGCCAGAAGATACCCTCAACTTGATCTAAAATCAAAGGGTTTGATCTATAAGACAATTATAAAGCCAATTTGGACGTATGGGATGCAAATATGGGGTTGCACTAAAAATTCTAATCAACTAATCATCCAAAAATGTCAAAACAAGGTTCTTCGATTGATTACCAATGCCTCTCGCTACGTAACCAACGAAGAACTGCACGATGACCTGGAAATCAAATGGATTTGCGAAGTTATCCAAGAGTTCGCCCTGAAACACGAAAGAAGATTACTAAATCATACTAACGTGGAAGCAATAGAACAGCTGGACAGCGGGCAGGATCTCTGGAGATTAAAGCGAACCAAACCACACGAACTTATATAAAGTCTATACCTTTAGTATAAACTATAGCTATAAGTTATTATTATTTTATAATTAACGAATATATATTGATGTATTTTCTCGCACTCGTCTTGCTTGAGAATTAATTAATTAGTATATTCATTTCGTTTATTACGTATCGATAAGCATTGGCAATTAATCGTAGAACTTTGATTTGTCTGCGATGGATTATTAGTTGATTTTATGTTTTAATACAACCCCATAATCGCACCCTATAGGTCCAGATTGGCTGTATAACTGACTAGTAAACCAATCTCTTTGGTTTTAAGCTAATTTGGGAATATCTTTCAACTAACCAGTGCAGTTGCTTGACTGCAGGGTTTAATGTACTCTGCTTTTTGTTTAACATGATGTTTCTATGTATGCCGACGTATTTAGTTGATTCTGCTTGAGGAATCGGGCATCCGCTAAGTGATATAATTAGTTTTTCTTATTTTGCCGCAACGCAAAATTAACATGCACAGATTTAATCTCTAATCCATCTGTTGATCTTCTTAACTGCTACTTGTACATTCTCTACGCCCTTAGGCAGAGATGTATCTTTTGTCATGATCAACAGTGTCGTCGGCAAATGTTCCAAGCCCTGCTTCTTTTGTTGTTAGAATGGCAAACAAAAATTCCGTATCAAAATGAATCAAAATAAACCGGTGAATATATATTTCTCCAACAAGAATATCTACCAAAAGCCTGTATATGTATATTTGCCAAGGCCCTTGATGAAAGAATGTAAAGAACTTAGATGCGTTCTTTCTGTACAATTTATAGAGCGGCTGATACTGGAAAATCTACTTTGGTTAAAATTGGTGTATTGTGACTAGCCACGATAAGTAAAACTATACTTCTCGTGCAAAAAGGTTTGCATTAATATGGATTATTTTATATGAAAAGTGGAAAAATGATCCGAAAATTGTATGAACTAAATATTTTTATTGGATAAAATATTTCTGTTTACTTAATTGACTTTATATCATCATATTATGCTTAGTCAACCATTATTTATACAAATTTTATTGCTGGAATAAACATAATTAACTAACTTTAATAATATATGAATATCAATTAGTTTCAACATATTCAAATATTTATATAAATATAAGCTTTTACTTGCGGTTAATAAATATTCGTATTTTCTACCCAAAATGTCTCCATTATATTCACAAAAATATATATAAAGATACTTAATTTTCTTTAGTAATAGTAATAATATGATGCAATTAGTTTCATAAAACAAAATTCAGAGTCATAAGGAGCTTATTTTGAGTTTAAGGGGGTAATTTAGTCCATGAATTTGAAAAATTTCTGATTTTTTTAAAATAGTCAAAATCCAATTTCTGTTATAGTCACTAAAACTCCAAAATACCTATGTTTCCGAAAATAACTTTAATTTTGAATAATCCTCTTAAAGTCATATTCTCAAAAGGTTACCCTTCGAAATTATGCAATAAAATTAACTTCTTTTTAATTTTTAGACTACAATACACCGACAATGAAATATAATCCTCTAACTACAATTCATGTTCTGTATAATAAGTGTTTAGAATATTTCTACTACTCATAGGGACATAATTAATTGCATTAATAATCTGTCATAAATTAAACCGGTTTAAATTAAGTAAAGGTCCCTTTTCTATGCAGATATGTACTGAGACAGTATCAAAATCTAATAAAAAAATCCTATTTGAAATATTTTCGAAGTGCACACCCGACAGCAATGATTTATGATCTACCAGCGCGATTTGGCACGATGTAGATTTTCATATGGGAGCAGGAATAGAATAAAAAACGCCCGGTCACGTCAGTGAGTGGTCAAGATTGTAAGTAAAAAAAAAAGAGCGGCACAAACCAGGTGTGGACGCTACATGCATTAGGACCGAATTTGAAAGCCTTCAGGATCGAATACATTATTCATCATTGACGGCCCCGGGTCCACGTCACAGTGGGCGTCGATCTATTCGGAAAAAATAACGCGGTTCTGTCCATTAATAGCTTCATTATATCGGCCAGCGGGCCCATTCATATTCGAACGCTTAGAAAGGATGGAATTTCAACAATCTATCGGCTTAATGATGAAGTATAGCTGAAACAATTCTTATAATTTTGCCGCATTTAGCTTGTTTTCGTGATTTTTCTTCCGTCAATGTAAGATTATTCTCCTATGACCTGTGTATATTTAATACTAGCTGATCGGGGAACTTTATACCACCTAACAGACAATCAATGTGGTTTTACCTTTTAACTAAATATAATTTAGGATTTTATTAACATATTTTTTTTATTATTAATTACATCTTACTATAAGCTAAGTTTAGACGTGGTGAAATGAGCACCGAAGACGGTGAACGCAGTGGAGGACCTAAAGAGGTTGTTACGAACGAAATCATTTAAAAAATCGACAAAATGATTTTGAATAACCATAAATTGAAATTGAATGAAATATCAGACACTCTAATGTTATCGACTGAACCTGTACATCATATCATTCACGAATATTTAGGTATGAGAAATGCCCTGTACAAAGTGGGTGCCGCGCGAGCTCACTTTTGACCAAAAACATCTACGAGTTAATGATTCGGAGCAGGGTTTGAAGATGTTCAAGCGTGATACACCCGAGTTTTTGCATCGGTATGTGACAATGGATGAAACATGGCTCCATCATTACACTCCGAAGTCCAATCAACAGCCATCCCAGTGGACTGCACGCGACGAACCCGCTCCAAAGCGTGGGAAAACGCAATAGTCGGAAAAGGAAGGACCATCAACAGCGACTATCACATAACGTTATTAGACCGTTTAAAGGACGAAATCGGCTGCATTTGGAGGAAATAAAGGGCTGCTTCACCAAGATAATGCACCGTGTCACAAGTCAGTGTAAACGATGGCAAAAATCCATGAATTTTGCTTCGAATTGCTTCCTCATCCACAGTATTCTCCAGATCTGGCCCCCAGCGACCATTTCCTGTTCTCAGTTCTCAAAAGAATGCTGGCTGGGAAGAAATTTTCGTCGAATGAATAGGTGATCGCCAAAACTGAGGCCTATTTTGAAGCATATGACAAATCGTACTACAAAAATGGTATCGAAAAGTTGGAGGGTCGCTATAATCAGTGTATCACCCTTGAAGGGAATTATGCTGAATAAAAAAACTACTGTTGCCTAAGGAATGGGTTTTACTATGGTAGGCCGGGAACTTTTCAATTGACCTGTTAAGATCTAATAAATAAAAAAAATGTATTTTAAATTTAATATAAAAGCTCTCTACAAAAGGTGTTAAAAGGCTTCAGGGAAATGTAAAACCTAGTTACACAACCTCTAAAATTAATTCACAATAATAATAAATCACTAGAAGATAACTTCCAGCGTATTTTTCTGGACTAGGATGATCGGGCAAGTTTACGCGCCTCAGTCCAAACAATGACGGAAAAGAAACGACAAACAGACGCGACGTGTGCCAATTCTCACAGTCCATTAGTTCCGTTTGGGGAACGGGAAGAGCCGGAAGTCGGGAAAAAACGCAGGTCGGTCCCGAAAAGGGTAAAAAGACGACGGCGACGACGATGATATCCTGCGTGGAAAACGGCCAGTCATCAGGCGAAATTGCTTTAAAACTGGGGACGGGTACAATACGGTTGTTCGACGATCATAGCAGGCACCAGGTCTCGTCTTCAATAATCGCAGTGACAATCGGTTTTATTCGCTTGCCATTGTTTAGATAATTGATGGTCCAACGACGTAAACCAAAATCGCGATTAATCGTCTTCGTCAGCGTCCATCCTCAGGATTTCCTTTGTTAGATACGCGCGTGTCGAGAGATAATGTTTTAGCTGAATAATCACTAACGATAACTTCTTCTAAAAAAAGCTATATCTTATATCAACCATACTATCTACTTCCAGAATACACATGTCTGTATTTCGAGATATTTATAAAATACAAAGAACTACCAGCTCTAATAACTCAGCTGACTGTAACCGCAATTGAATTTATGGACCACTTCTACTTCAACAAAGGCCTGAGTGTTAAATAATCTGAGCTACGTAGGAACTAACCAACTAAATTGTGCAAAGACCACGCTAAGATTATTTTCTATTGATATATTTAGCATTTTTATATATACGCAGTTGTAATATACTTTTCTCTCCATTGTATTTTTATATGTATATTTGAATATCGTGTATATTTATATATCGAACTACTTGTTTATATTATATATTTCTTCTCCATGATATGAAACTGTTATTAGTCTTAGTTTCCCAAAAACAGTGTTGTAATTCTTAATGTTTATGAACCAAATCTCGCGAGGCTAAAAAAGAATTAACTGAAATTATTTTCTATTGATATATTTAGCATTTTTATATATACTATATTTCTATTAACTATATCGAACTACTTGTTTATATTATATATTTCTTCTCCATGATAAGAAGCTGTGATAATACAAGTGATACAAGTGAGTGATACAAGTGATAAAAAAAACACTGAACCTATGATCGCAGTAACTGATGACACCTGGTATAATGTGAAATCTGTGAAATATGACAAATATAATCCTTTTAATGCATTGTTTTTTACTGATGATGTTCAAATACCAAATAATTATTATTAAACGTTTAACAATTTTTTATTACCAAAATAATCGATAACATATTAATAAGATATTGATATCAATGAAGGAACTAATTTCATTTTAGTTTGTAGGGTATTATATAATAATAAAGATAGACGATATCAATAAATAGATACAACATGCAACAGAAAAAGAACACACATAAAAACAAATGACCGTCAGTTGTTTACATTATCTTGGTGTACTGTTTTAATCTATCAGATGAGAAAAAAATCAACACAAGGGATACGAAAACAGTAAAAACCTTAAACACCTTTTTACTTAACTCATTTTTTGAGGGTCCACATGTCTGTAATTTGAGATATTTATCCAATACAAAGAACTACCAACTCTTATAACTAAACTGACTGTAACCCGGAGCTAAGACCTGAATACTAAATAGCCTCAGCTCCGTAGGCAAGTAAATCAACTAAATTGTACAAAGGCCACACTAAAATTACACATAATTTTCTATTGATATATTTAACATTTTTATATATACGCAGTTGTAGTATACTTTTCTCTCCATAACATATATGTTTAAATATCGAACTATTTGTTTATATTATATATTTCTTTTCCATAGTATGGAACTGTTATTAGCCCTAATTTCCCATAAACAGTGTTGTAGTTCTTAATGTTTATGAACCAAATCTCGCGAAATTGATAAAGAATGCACTGAGAAATATAAGTGTTATTTATTTATTCAAATAAAAATCAACTACATTGAAAAAAAGGTGTTATAACGATATTGGTGATAAAAAAGCACTAGACCCGTGCTTACAGTAACTGATGAGACCTAGTAGAATGTAAAAACTCTGAAATATGACAAATATGGCCCTTCTAATGCATTTTTTTATTGATGATCTTGTTCAAATATCTAATAATTATTATTAAGCGTTTAACAATATATTCTTACAAAATTAGTATCTAAACAAAATAATCGATGACATATTGATATGTAGATAATTGATATAAATCAAAGAACTAAACAGATCAACATGCAACAAAAAAAGAACGCACCAAAACAAATAATAATGGTGTGAAATTATATAATCCTTACGTCCAATAAGACAATATAACTCAATTATATGTCAAAGCTTCCAAAACAATCACAAATTTATTTATAATCATCTTCAAACAACTACCCTTTCTTTTACAACGCTTTTAACAGCGTACTATTACTAGATCCCAAAATTCAGTCTAATTCAGTGTTCAAACGACTTATCCATCGAGTAGCCAAAGGATTTCAGTGTTTTCATGGAGATATATCTTCGCAACTTATTTTCGGCTAATTTTCATGTATTTAACTGAAAAGCTTCTAGATTCCGTCAAAGTCAAAATTTAGCCATTTAAAGGAACAAATAGGATATAGTAAAACTTAAAACTAAAGACAGTTGAAAAGAAGACACAAAACACAATTGAAAATAAAGATCAATACAGAATAAAATTTTTTTAAAAAAACAAAAAAAAATCAATAAATAGATCAAGGCTTCTTAACTTTTAAAGAGGAATGACAGTTTCTTCAGATTTCAGGCAGATTAGGACAAGACTAAAGTAGGTAAGAGGCGTAATTATAAAGTAAAAGGAATATAATAGAATTCTAAGGAGTTAACAAAGAAGATTAATGGAAGAACTACAAAAAATAGAGAGAAGGAACACAATGACTAATATTAAATAATCTATCCAAATTTTTGAGCTATGAAAAATATAAATAAGTCAAGACAAGATAGTTGAACCAAAAGAAAAATACAAAAAAATGTCCAATCCTGTGTTATGGGAATTTAATAATTACTCTCACATTAATTTACAATATTTGGTTATATCGATAAGAAAGAGTTATAGCAACATGTACATGTTTGTATATCTGTTTGTAAACAGAAGCAAGATGACAAATTACTTTTAATTTATAGCATGAAAAACTCTCCACCACTCTACAACTATGAAAAATATCTAAACAATTGTGTACTTGTTTTAGGTCGTCAGTACCATGGATGCAATGAAGTACTCCATGGAGGCCGACAAATACCGCTCCCCTTACATGCCCCCGTCCACGCTTGCCATGTCCATGTACTCCGACCCCAAATACATGGACTCCTCCTCCAAGAGCTACCTGGAAAGAGGTTATCTGGATCCCACCCTGACCAAAGCCTACTTCGAATCCTCCAAGATGTACATGGACGGGAAATATAACGGGGAAACCTCCCGGCCGTACCCCGGCCTGGACATCAGCAAGATGTACGAGGGCGGCGGGCAGCAGCAGCAGATCCCGGCAGGAAATCTCCTAGGATCGCCCAGGAGCGATTCACCCTCCGACAACAAAACGACCAACCAGGAGAGGTTAGACGGCGCGAGCTCGTCCAGCTCCACGACCACCTCCTCGGCGGGAGCCTCGCCAGGGGGCCTGCCCGGGTACTATCCGGGCGGGAGCATCCAGCAGGGCAACTCGGTACCGCCCGGTATCCTGCCCATGGCTCAATATAGCGGTCAGTACGCGGCGCAAACCCCAGGTAGCGAGTTTCGGAGGCCGTTAACTGTTATATTTTGACCAGATAACATGTGAATGTGATTAGTGATATATTTAGGTGCATTTTGTGAAATAAGAATAGAAATTATAAGGATGATATAGGGTTCTTTAATTGTTCGCTTTCTACGCATCAAACGAAGAATATATCGATATTGTTGTGTTTGTATCATTATCAGTCAGGTATTTTTAGTATACATGTATCGACAGACGACAACATTCACCATTTTCAATATTACTAGGGTCTAGATCTCATCATATCCATACCACTCCCGAAATATTCATTCATCATTTGCTCTTGATATCTTCCTTAGCCTCCAAGACCCCCATGCCTCTTCCTCCGGTAGTTGTATAGGATATCCTTTATTATCATTTTACATATTCAAGTACAGTCTCAAATTTTCATAGTCAATAATCCCCACGAACGAAAGACCCTAATAATATCCTCAATTCCAATATATTCTTCATTCGATATCATTCATGTTAAGTTTGTGATGCTAGTGTTGTAAGTTTAGAAGGGTTTAAACCGATTTGTATCACCCCGTAAGTTGTTTACACTATCTCCTGATGTACTGTTTGAATCTATCAAATGAGAAATAAATCAACACAAGTGATACAAAAAGAGTGAAAACCTCAAAAGCCTTTTTATTTAAATCGTTTTGTGATAGCACGTATTCGCGTAACTCCCACATTCTTTTATTTCTATATAATACCGATAATAATCAATTTTGTTGTACATATAGTTGCTATGTAATCGAAATCGACGTTTTCAGCAAGAAAAGACCCTTGTAATATAATTGTAGATATTTGTTTGTACAAAATCTAATTAAAACACTCGTTTAGATGATAGATTATACCTAAAAAAAATATATTTATGGTTTTTTTTTGTTTATGTACAGAGTTTATGCATGTGACAGAGTACTAGATCGAGTTATCAATCTGTTGTTTTGTTATATTATCTATATTTTTCGATTTCGTATCAATGTCGTGAGATTTTAAATTTGTTTTTGTGATGTTTAGTCTAAATTATTTCGAAAATGTACGCGATTTTTTTACTATTTTATTTTATTTCGTTTCGAATTCGTTCCTATTTCTATCTTAGACGATAGAAAGAGATAAACCTATACTAAAAGTATGTTGTAAATTTGTTATATTCCATATTAAAGAATTAGAATTACACCTGTATTGTAAACAATACTGTAATGTATTTAAAGAAATTATTAATACAAATACTTTGTGGACAAATTTATCTTTCATTTATTCATACCCTTACAAGATATACTTCCCTGATATACAGTAAAGGAAACTTTTCGATTTATTTATTATTTAATATAAATATTTTTATGTTTTTAAATATAAACAATTGCTACAGTATCAAATTAAAGAACAAAATAGTTCTGTGACTGAAGATAAATTATTTTGATTGAATAATATCTCACTGATTGATTGATAAGCTGAAGATTCACAGGGTTGGATCTTCGGACTATTTCTATGGCTGTTATATACTACTGACATGTAAAGGTACATTTCTGATCAAAGGTACATATCATCAAATGTACTAGGTTATATAAAATATATCTTTATAGCTCTAAATCTATTTATGCCAATTTTGCGTTGCAACAAAATGACAAAAATGTAATTATATCACCTGAGTGCCAAATCTTCAAGAAGTATCACAGAAATATATCAGCACCTATCTCGGTAACAGCTTTAAGATACCATACCAATAGTAAAACTTAACATATTTGAGCTTAGGTGATGCAAATATGAGGTTGCACTAAATCATCAAACTGACTAGTAATACAACGCTGTCAAAAAACGAAGTTCTTCCGTCAATTGCCAATGTTTAACCCTATATAAACAGCGAAGAACTACACCATGACCTCGAGGACATTCATTTTTATTCAATCTTCCTTATATGAGCTTTACAGATTAGCTTTCAAGGCCATTCCTAAACCTGTTCTTTTATATTGTTGATTCTTTAATCGTAAAATTGACATGAATATATTTATTCTCATTCACTTCTCAATAATTAATATTTGCCCAACTGTTACTGCAAATGTGTTGCTACTTAAACTTCTGCATGATTTTAAGTAAAAATACTATATTTAAGTACCTAATAGGAACTCTTTTTTTCCGAATTTTCTAAAAAATCATATAAATTCACATAAGTACAACTACTTCCACGGTACGGGTACACTAAAGTTCGTCTCAACGAAGTTATAAATGTCACAAAATTCACAATTCTGTAATCAAATTCGACAACACCTTGAATATTATTATCCAGATAATCACTCTGTAATGTTTTTCGAAATTCGAAACGCCTTTGGTTTCACCCTCGATGTTGTTGCAGTTTAAGAGCAATTATACTGTAACTGTCACGTCATTACACACTTTTTGACTCATTTTAATGAAAAAAAATATTACTAGACAGATAATAAATTAAAACTGATGAGAACTTAACTCGCAGTATGACGTGCTAATGGTTAACTACGTGTTTATCGGGTCCTTAACGGTTATTAGCATCCTATGGCTTCTCTAAGATTTATTACCTACATCTATATACATTTTGGAAACCCATGACTAATTTATACCCGCCAAAAATACTAATAGAAATCGATGCAAGTAATCCAGATGATCTCAAGATAATTAAAACCAAATACTTGAATTTTTCTGTTTATATGACTTTAATTGCATGTGAGAATTTAGAAAATTTAGTTCTTTTTTTGTTTGTAGATAAATATAGGTCATGATGAAATGGATTAGTAAAAAAAAGTCCAACATATTTTAGACAGCTATTTTACAGTACCTTTTGGTATCAATAAAGTTCTGCAAAATCAGTCGTCACTGAAAAAAAATAGAATAGAAAATGAGCAAATTTTTATTAAAAATAATGTGTTAATTAACTTGAAATTGTGTCCAATGACTTGTTTTGTTGTTATTGATATAGCTTTGAAACAAAATTATGATATGGTAAACAATGGTACAATGATAAACTAATATGAAGAATTGTTGCGTGATGTTCAGTAGTTCTTCTTTCATGTTTTGCAGTGAATACACTTCACTTTCAAACTATCGTGCAATTCATTATTAGTTACGTAACGATAATCACAAAATTTTGCTGATGTATAATTTTAATAAATGTCTTTTTGAAAATATTAATCATCCTACCAAATGAAATTGAATTTGAATAAAAGTGACCAAATAAACCACCGAAGTTACAAAACACTGACATCAGCACAGAATTACGTACCTAACGTATTATCTCGGCTAAAACGTCTTCCAGATATTTGGAGGATAGCTGAAACTATGTTCTCACCTAAACCTTCAATTTAAACCTTCCCATCTGTTTGGTTTTATATACAAACATTTAAACAATTGACCAACCTGTATGTATAATGTAGCCCAAGCCTTCGACAAGATTTGACATGAGGTATTAAATCCCAAACTTGAATAAAAAAAAGAAAACAAAGTAACTTGAAAATGTGCCCAAAACAACATCACAGCCAAAATGTTTGGAACCAAACGAAAAGAAGCCTATTCTAGAATAAAAGAACAGGTGTACCACAGGAAAATATGTTTGGCCCGATATCTTACCTACTTTTCATATGTGATGTACCCCAAATCTAAAACATTATAAACGACTAGCAGTCGTTTGGCAGCTGGAATAAGTATGTTAAACGGATTATTACATTAAAATAAAAGTGAATAAACTAGCAAAATATTTTTGTTTAACACATGTTTACTAACACACACTAAAACAATTTTTTATTCCCAGTGAGGATCTTCATTGTGCATTTGCGTTTGTGAATAGAATCTGGAAGGCTTTTCTAAAGCATTCAACAGTAGATTCTCCATCTTCTTTGGTATCTTTTACCAACCTTATTAATGTCCTGGAAACATCATTCACCTTATTCTTCACTCAGTTCTCCCAAAATTTTTGGAAAGTAATTGGGGTGGCAATGAAAAAAATGTACTTCTTTTTGCTCGGGCGGAAACACTTTCCTTCACCTTGCGGCTGATTGAAGGTGTGCGAGATGGATGATCCACTAGGCATCCCAAAAGACCGCATGAAAGGAGAAATAAAAAAAAAGAGAAGACTGTCGGCGCAATGGGTTTCGCTTTTGCTCACTCCGAACAACAAACCACTTTAGAGCAGTGTTTGACGCTGTTTAAGTGCAATCCGAAGGAGTTTCTGCATCGTTCCGTGACCGCCGATGAAACATGGATTCAGCGGTACACACCAGAGACCAAGGGACAGTCGAAACGGAGAACTTCAGCGGGCAAACGTGCTCCGAAGAAGGCGAAGACTGACCTATCGACAGGAAAGGTGATGGCCACAATTTTGTGGGATTCACAAGGTGTGATTTATATCGGACAACCTAGAGAAGGGCAAAACTAGTCTAATGAG
This sequence comes from Rhynchophorus ferrugineus, assembly GCF_030347505.1. Classification (NCBI taxonomy): domain Eukaryota; kingdom Metazoa; phylum Arthropoda; class Insecta; order Coleoptera; family Curculionidae; genus Rhynchophorus; species Rhynchophorus ferrugineus. The sequence goes on from NW_027472588.1 coordinate 4,228,401, forward strand.
GAGGACATCAGCATAGCTGGGTCAGGTGTATTGAGCTAAAAGGAGACTATGTTGAGAAATAAATTGCCGCTTTTAGGGTAAATGATATGGCTCGGTGAATGGAGGTAAAACGAAATGTAATAGTGGTGTTTACATTATGTGACCGTTATTTATTGGCAATATAAAAAATGTAGAAAATACAAAATAGGTAAAACGGATGGCAGCGGTGTTACCTGGTGACGAGTCTAAACTAAACGATGGTCGGGTATTGAATGATGTAAATACCCTTCAATAACGATATACCAGATAAACGTATATTAACATATTCGTTATCGTGTTCTAGTTGTCGCTGCTGACACCCCGCCCGTGTTCAACATCTGGGATTATATTTCTGGGTATTTTGTTGACCGTTATTCCACGATGTAAAATTCGACATGCCTCAAGGTCGCTACACGACTTATCCAAAATTTTCTTTTTTTTTTGTAAGCCAAGTACTTATCGAACCATCATACAAGTTAGATTTTAAATTATCGTAAATAACAATTGTAGGTTAATTGGCAACGATTTCTAACAATGTATTAATCATTAAATATAAGTTTCCACCAGTGTTAATTCCATTTCGGCTCATATAAATCTCAATGAGCCCTAAAAGCGTCGGAAATAGTCGTCGAAACGATTCGGATCGACGGTCCGCCCCTGTACCCACGTCGAAAACACGTCGGTGTTGTTTAGACAACCAGAAAACGACGTAAGGGGCGATAATTCGATAAGCAGCTCGACAATTGAAAAGAATTCCGAGGGAAAATCGAATACCGATCGCTATAACGAGGAAAATTACACGGGGACCGCGTCAAACGCCAACTCCTCGGCCCCGGACCTCTCCCGCCCGTTCAATTAAATCCGATGAGAACGGTAGAAATTCGGCTCGCTCCTGTGTGTGTGTACGTGTGTGCGTGTGTTTTGACAACGTTATCTGGTAGACGGGATCGATCGGCGCTGAGGTAATTGCTTCCTCCGTCTTGTTCTCGCTACTTTACGGTTTAATTTTTGCTCTCGGTCAGTTGAAGCGAGTCGTATAAAACGACTATCCCAACTGTTAAAAATTGTCAAAATATTTCTACAAAGTGTTGGCCAAAAATTGTTTGTCCTTTGAGAAAAACCACTCATCGAGCCATTTTCCAACTTCTTCGAAATTGGCGAACTGTTGCTCTCTGGATGCGTGCCCCACTGATTCGAAAAGTTGATAGTCGGACGGAACAAGGTCTGGAGAGTACGGCGGTTCCGATAATATGTCCCGTCCACGTGATTTCGATGCTTCCTTGACCGGTCTGGTTTTATAAGACGGCCCGTTATTGTGTTGTAAAATCAATTTACCGTGTCTTCGGGTCCAATCTGGACGTTTTCGATCAATTCATGATTCTAGTTGATCATTTGCTTCAACAGCTCGTAGTAAAACACGCCGGTCTGGTCCGACGAAACACAGAACGTTGTCAGCCAAAATCAATCACTTTTCAAGAACAATCAAACGATAACTTTCAGTCGCTTTTTTCTTTTGATTAAATAAGGAAAGTAATGCCTGCCCCATTTACACAAATACAACTTTAGAAAACATCCCAGAAGACATCTGGTCTTACCCAGCCTGGGTACTGGTGTGACTGGGATCATTTTCCTTGTCGGATTTTACACTTTTGCCTAGGACAATCACAAATTTTAAACAATCACAAACATAAATTTACTACCATGCCCCAGCAGGATTCGAACCCGCGGCTATCGCAACAGTAAGAGGACCGTCCTATCACCTTCACTACTCCGCCACCAAGCCGGCATTTTATGATAATATTAATATATATGATTATGACTAATATATATATAGATATTAATATGAACAAACGTATCGCAGCTTGACAACACAACACGCTGTAGCGGTTATAAATTTCTTTGATGGTTTTGATTTTTAATATTATCAACCGTTTTTCTCTAGATCGATGATTCAAATTACTTATTGTACTACCATCTTACAAATACTAATGAGCTAACAGTTGTTTACATGTTGGACGTCGCGAAACATTTCCCCAAAACTTCCTATGAAGTTAAATTTCTATTTCTTTATGGCGATACGCCAGTCGGTAGGCTTAACGCTGAGGACCGTGGTTCGGAGCCCATGTTAAACTTTAGGCCTAGTCCAGATAAACCCCTAGTTGGTAAAAGGAGACATTGAAATATATTTTAAAAAAAACACAACATACACAAACGCCATATACTTTTCTTATTGGACCAATTATTTGACAGTTGAAAGAGAGCATTAACAAAGTTCAATACACTAGGCATTTTGGTGCAAAACGATTCAGGAATGAAATAGTGCTTAAATTTTATTGCCTAAATAAGAACAAATTAGTTAAAGAGAATTAAGAATGTAATAATCACCTTGAGGGTGATTATTAATTCATTTCATTAAAGAAAAGAAATGTGTCATTGTCCGAATAAATATATTTGCTTAAGGCTACTTAATCAAAATAATTTGGAATTTTTTGGAGTCTACTAGAGTTCATGGATTGAAGAATATACATCCTTCGGCTAGAATGTTTGACAAATCGTTTAAAGCGCTCGTAAGTCAATTTTTTTCATATCATTTTCTTCAGGAAATTGTGAAGAAGATTAATTCCAAACTAACGGAGAATGTATTACCAGTAGTTGAGAAATTGCACTTTGTACCTTCAATTGCAGATGTTCCTATAGAAACAAATGAGGCAAGGCTATATCACATGCCCCAGTCCCATTGTCATTGCCATATCGATAATATAACATATATTTTGGCAAACATCTTTTTAAAAATGCACCAAATACTTTTGTATGAAACAGGTAAACAGAATTTTAACAGAGAAAGACTCAAAGTTTGCTTTCAGTATAAGAAAACATAAAGCCTCTAATAAATCCTATAAAATTGATGGCCCTAGACAAATCTGAAAAAAGGAACATACAGAAGAGATAATTTTGATATGTTCCAAAGTTCTTTGTTTATGCTAATATTTATATTTCATAGATATATTTATTTTTATACTATATTTATATTTTATAGATAATTTGCAATTTTACAGATTATATTTTTTTCATTCATTGAATTTTATTTAATAAATTTATTTCAGAAATTAAATTTTATTTAAATTTTATTGGTCATTTATCATAAAATTGCATACTTTACGGTTATAGTTCTTAGAAAATATAATCACAGAATAGACAGTCTATGAATGAAATCCCCGGTCTAAAGTGTAGCCAATTTGTGTTAGCCTAAACCAAGACGCGACCTGAAGACGCGCCAAGAGGATGTATTTACTACCGGGAGAGATTCAAAAATAGAATTAGAAAATATATATATTACGAGGGATACTTAAAACAATAGAACTGTAGTAAAATGTTTTATTGAAATACTAGTTAACATGTCTTTTAAATATTCTCGATATAGATAGATACCCAATAACTAATCTAATGATTATAAGAAAAGTATAAGTTAAAAAATCATTTATCTAAATATTTAAATTACTAATTAAAAATATTTATCATTTATCTAAAAGAATAATTACTGAATATATTAATTACATGTTACATTTCTGATTGCAAAACCTCCTTTTCTCATATATATTTTTATAGGTACTTAATTGGACATTGTCCATATTATATGTAGCAATCCAAAATGTTTTATTTTTGCTCTTTGAATTCCTTTTTTTATCCATTAGAACAAGCACCACATATCGTTTATGTACACATATTACATATTATTATCGTTCTTATTACGTTAACTTTGCTTACTATGCTGTACATAAATAATTATTTTAAAGAGATCAGCATTTGGTGACATAATATATGAATGAGAATTTTCGTTAAATTTGTTTTTGTACATTCATTTGTAAATAAACAAAAAGTCTAGACGTACCTTCGCAAACAAATGAATTAAAATAGCATAGGTTCCTGGTAATATTAAAATGTTATTTAAATAATATAACATAACATATACCCTTAATTTTTAGTCTTTTTGGTGTTATATTACGCTTGGAACTTTAAACAATATTAACATATGTAACAATCTAAAATGTTTTATTTTTGCTCTTTGAAGTCCTTTTTTTATCCATCAGAACAAGCAAAACATAATTATTATCATTCTTATTACGTTAACATTGCTCACTATGCTGTACATAAATAATCGTTTTAAAAAGATCAACATTTGGTGACATAATATATGAATGAGAATTTTCGTTAAATTTGTTTTTGTACATTCGTTTGTCAATAAATAAATTGTCTAGACGTACCTTCGGAAACAAATGAATTAAAATAGCATAGGTTCTTGGTAACATTAAAATGTTATTTAAATAATATAACATAACATATACCCTTAATTTTTAGTCTTTTTGGTGTTATATTACGCTTGGAACTTTAAACAATATTAACATATGTAACAATCTAAAATGTTTTATTTTTGCTCTTTGAAGTCCTTTTTTTATCCATCAGAACAAGCAAAACATAATTATTATCATTCTTATTACGTTAACATTGCTCACTATGCTGTACATAAATAATCGTTTTAAAAAGATCAACATTTGGTGACATAATATATGAATGAGAATTTTCGTTAAATTTGTTTTTGTACATTCGTTTGTCAATAAGTAAAAAGTCTAGACGTACCTTCGCAAACAAATGAATTAAAATAGCATTGGCTCTTGGTAACATTAAAATGTTATTTAAATAATATAATATAACATATACCCTTAATTTTTAGTCTTTTTGGTGTTATATTACGTTTGGAACTTTAAACGATATTAACATGAAAGTATGAGGGTGGTTTGAATATGAGATGAGATGATCGAGATAAATACTCTGGCATATTTATTTACTATTGGAAGTATTTACGAAAATTTACAGTTTTTGTAGGTATTTCCCCTCACTAGTTACGCATTTGGTCCATCTTTCCGGAAGTTTTTTGATGCCAGTTTCGAAGAATTCCTTGGGCAACTCGCACAGCATATATATATATATATATGTATATATATATATATATATATATATATATATATCCGTTTCGGAGGAGTATGGGAACGATCATTGTGACGTAAGAATTTTATATATAAGAAATATATTATAGTTATATTTATTTAATAAAAATAATATATATTTAAGAAAGAAGTAAGTAGATGAAGCTGTATACACGCATGCGCCAAAATCTAAACCATTTGTCAAGAAATGTAGGTTTATTCTAACAGCGTTAAACAGATACATACGCCCAAAAGAACTCGTGGCCACGCCTAAATCGTCGACCGCATCGGGCGATGACAAACGAAAACCGATAGATACAATTTCAAAAGCCAGAAACGAAATCACTTTAACGCTACGACAATACCGGTCGATCTTCGGCACCGGCATCGATCCAGATCAAACGTCCGTACCGTTTACCACCCGCCGGTCTCGCCCAACTACTCCAGAGGCCGCTCTACCGACCAGACAATAACCCAATTGCTCCGTCTATTGATTCCGCACGAATCGAGACCCAGTGTGATACTTATTATTTCGTATCGAGGTCCGGGCTACCGCGGCCGCGAGAGGCCGATTGTTTTTTCGCCCGGCAATCGAAAACGAATCGAATGCCGACGCTCCATCAACGCGAAACGATGACGTAGCCGGTTTCTTTCTTATCGTCGTTGCTATAGGTGTCGGTGCCGTCCTATTCCGATGCTTTTGTGCTCGTACCTTCCGTTCCCGTTAATTATTTATGCGTGTGGATGGTCATCGAGGCAGTGATCCATCGGAAGACCAATTTCAATCTCTAGATTCGAAATTCCTACCATTATCGCTGTTTCTCGCACTTAGATTAAAACAGGTCCCAGGCCTTTGGAAGATGGCGGAAACTATAATAATTCCAAAACCTGGGAAGACACCAAACGAAATAAAAGCCTATAGACCTATATCAATGGTGTCAGTAATATCTAAGGTTTTTGAAAAACTCCTGTTGAAAAGAATAAAACCGTTCATAGAGAGAAAAAAACTAATACTAACACAGCAGTTTGGATTTATTAACAAGGATTCAACAGTTGACCAGGTCCACAGAATAACAGATGTTATTGAAAAAGCCTACGAAAGTATGCTCAGCTATATTATTAGATTTAGCACAAGCCTTCGATAAGATTTGGCATGAAAGCTTTTTTCATAAGAAACAGAAAATCTTACCAAAACAACACACCGAACTATTAAAATCGTACATTACAACCAGAATGTTTAGAGTCAAACAAGAAGAAGCTTACTCTACAATAGAAGAAGCTAAAGCAGGTGTACCACAAGGAAGTGTACTGGGACCAATGCTTTATCTACCCTACACTTGTGATATACCACAAATGGAGAATATTACAATGGCTACATTTGCTGATGATACTGCGATTATAGCTGTCGGAGACAATAGTGAAGAAGCCTCACGAAAATTACAACAGGCAAGTGACAATATAAATAATAGGACACAAGCTTGGAAAATAAGAATTAATGAAATTAAATATGTGCATATGCAGTTCACCTACAAACACACCGTACAAGCAATAACATCAAATTATAACATTAAATATTTATTAAATATTTAAGATATAACATTAAATAATCATTCCATATAGCAACAACGGAAGAAAATCACAATTATCAGTACATAATAAATTGCAATTACATACACAAATATTGAAACCTATGTGGACATACGGAGTTCACTTATGGGGATATTCTGCAAAGAGTAACATAAATTAAATAAAAGTTTAAAAAAAAAAGTCCTGAGAGGTGTTGTGGGCGCACCCATATACTATACGCCTGATTACCTACATCGAGACCTTCAAATACCAACAGTCAGTCAAGAAATTAAGAATATTGCAAGGGGGCATGAGAAAAGACGCTATTCTCATGATAATATAGAAGAATTGCAGCTTTTAGATTTTACCAGAACAACACAGATAATAATGTAATTGCTACTTTAAAAAGATTGATTTGTTTAAAGAAATTTATTTTTGACTGAGTTTCCAAGGAATCTTAACCGAGGTTTTTTGGAGGATTTTCTTGGATGTATTAGAGCGTATGCAGTTAGAAATATAAGAAAGATAGACAAGATGAGAAGTAAAGAAATAAGAATGGACATCAATATTGAATGAGTGAAAGTGCACATAGAAAAAAGACAATACAGATTAAGAATATATGCCTCAGGACCGCTAGAGCTCTGCGACTTTACAGCCATCAGGTGGGATGAAACAAAATCACTTTTTCCCAAACAGTTAAAATTAGTTGAATTATTTTTACCGCTGTTAAAAATAAGCAGATTAGGGTATTTTCTTGTTGTTTCTAATTAGTTATAGCTTAAGATTGTATATTTACGGCTAACAATGCAGAAAAAGAAACCAAAACAAGAAATTGTCGGAACAGTGAAAAACATAATTTACTCATAGATTATAATGTCCCTTTACGAAAATATTTGTTACAGTGTCATCAATTAATGATTTAATTACTTCTTTAAAAAGATTGATTTGTTTAAAGAAATTTATTTTTGACTGAGTTTCCAAGGAATCTTAACCGAGGTTTTTTGGAGGATTTTCTTGGATGTATTAGAGCGTATGCAGTTAGAAATATAAGAAAGATAGACAAGATGAGAAGTAAAGAAATAAGAATGGACATCAATATTGAATGAGTGAAAGTGCACATAGAAAAAAGACAATACAGATTAAGAATATATGCCTCAGGACCGCTAGAGCTCTGTGACATAACAGCCATCAGGTGGGATGAAATAAAAATCACTTTTCCCCAAACAGTTAAAATTAATTGAATTATTTTTACCGCTGTTAAAAATAAGCACATTCGGGTATTTTCTTGTTGTTTCTAATTAGTTATAGCTTAAGATTGTATATTTACGGCTAACAATGCAGAAAAGGAAACCAAAAGTAAAAAATTGTCGGAACAGTGAAACACATAATTTACTCATAGATTGTATTGTCCCTTTAAGAAAATATTTGTTACAGTGTCATCAATTAATGATGTAATTGCTACTTTAAAAATATTGATTTGTTTAAATAAATTTATTTTTGACTGAGTTTCCAAGGAATCTTAACCGAGGTTATTTGGAAGATTTTCTTGGATGTATTAGAGCGTATGTAGTTAGAAATATAAGAAAGATAGACAAGATGAGAAGTAAAGAAATAAGAATGGACATCAATATTGAATGAGTGAAAGTGTATATAGAAAAAAGACAATACAGATTAAGAATATATGCCTCAGGACCGCTAGAGCTCTGCGACATTATAGCCATCAGCTGGGATGAAACAAAATCATTTTTCCCCAAACAGTTAAAATTAATTGAATTATTTTTACCGCTGTTAAAAATAAGCACATTCGGGTATTTTCTTGTTGTTTTTAATTAGTTATAGCTTAAGATTGTATATTTACGTCTAACAATGCAGAAAAGGAAACCAAAAGCAAAAAATGGTCGGAACAGTGAAACACATAATTTACCCAAAGACAATATCATTACACGCCGATTCGCAGAAATATTACCATTCCGCCAGAGCCGTTGACCACCAACAAATGTGTCTCGAAACAAAACAACCACGTTCACGGCCTCCCACAAAAGGTGGCGGTATTTACAGTTGCGTACGTCCATCGACAAAGACCGTGGAACGCAACGAAACGACCAACACACGGAAAAGAAGCGGAAAAAAATGGATTCGTTCGACGCATTCGTATGGTAATCCGGTGTGCCGTTGCCTCTAAAATATAAGGCCGCCACAATAGGATACAGCGAAGAAGGGTGGTATCCACGACCGTTACGTCAGAGGAATGGGGTCGCGGGGATCCAGGGGGGGAGTCCCAGTGTACGCTAACGGGCCCGGACGTCCGCCCTTTCCCGACTTTATTTTATTTCGTCCGAATAAATAAGACATTACTTTTACGAATCATTTGTTACATCGGATGTTGGACGGGCCCAGAAGAATGATCGGTTTTTGTTCTCTTTTTGTGTTGTAGTTTATTTTAGGAGTTTGTCGAAATCATTCGCCTTTATTTGCCTCGATTGCTAACCGATATAAATTATTGGAGTTTTTTTGATGTTTTGAATATGTTTCTTTTGTGCAGAATTGATATTATGTTCATCATATTGAGGGTTTTGACCCTAAATAATATAGGAGAAAGTATAAAAATATATCCTAACAAATATTTTAGTTCTCTTTTCATTTTTATTTATGATGGTTTGTAGTCAAAAGTCTACTAAAACTTCACGATATTTTCTGAAATCACCTCTTAATTGGTTAATTCACCAGTCAGTAAACTTAATGCCCTGGGCCTTCGTTCAAGGTCGACGTAAAGATGTAGTAGTATACAGTTCATATAAACCTGAGATGTTAAATAATATTTTCAATATTAAGTGATTATTTCGTTTTTCGTGTTGTAGTTTATTTTAGGAGTTTGTCGAAATCATTCGCCTTTATTTGCCTCGATTGCTAACCGATATAAATTATTGGAGTTTTTTTTGATGTTTTGAATATGTTTCTTTTGTGCAGAATTGATATTATGTTCATCATATTGAGTGTTTTGACCCTAAATAATATAGGAGAAAGTATAATAATATATCCTAACAAATATTTTAGTTCTCTTTTCATTTTTATTTATGATGGTTTGTAGTCAAAAGTCTACTAATACTTCACGATATTTTCTGAAATCACCTCTTAATTGGTTAATTCACCAGTCAGTAAACTTAATGCCCTGGGCCATCGTTCAAGGTCGACGTAAAGATGTAGATACAGTTCATATAAACCTGAGATGTTAAATAATGTTTTCAATATTAAGTGATTATTTCGTTTTTCGTGTTGTAGTTTATTTTAGGAGTTTGTCGAAATCATTCGCCTTTATTTGCCTCGATTGCTAACCGATACAAATTATTGGATTATTCAAAAATGTTTTGAGTCTGTTTCTTTTGTGCAGAGTTGATATTATGTTCATTATAACAGGTGAATTGCAAAGTCCACGGCCTGTCACATAGATGGCGCTACTATAATTAAATACACATGTTTTTTAGTTTGCCCTAACCCTTAAAAGACGGGTGTATAAATTTGACAGCTGACGGATCATTAGTTTGTGAATTATAACATTTTGAGTGAAACAACTTTTGTTATTGTGGAAAAAAATGGATGAAACGGAATTTTGCGTTATCGATAAAATATTGCTTTTTGGAAGGAAAAAATACAGTTGAAGTAAAAACTTGGCTTGATGCCGAGTTTCCGGACACTATAAAGGAAAATCAACCATCAAGGATTGGTATGCTATGTTTAGATGTGGTGAAATGAGCACCGAAGACGGTGAACGCAGTGGACGCCCAAAAGAAGTTACAGACGAAAACATTTAAAAAATCCACAAAATAACTTTGTAAAAATAACAGACGCTTTAACGATATCAACTGAACGTGTACATTATAACATTCACGAATATTTGGGTATGAGAAAGGTCTGTGCAAAGCGGGAGCCGCGCAAGCTCAATTTTGACCAAAGGCAAGGATGAGTTGATGATTCGGAGCAGTGTTTGAAGATGATAAAGCGTAATAAACCCGAATTTTTGTGTCGATATGTCACAATGGATGAAACATGGCTCCATCATTTCACTCCGAAGTCCAATCGACAGTCATCCGGGTGAACTTCACATGATGAACCCGCCCCAAAGTGTGGGAAAACGCAATAGTCGGCTGGCAAGGTTGTGGCGTCTGTATTTTGGGATGCACACGGGATAATTTTCACTGACTGCCTTGAAAAGAGAAGGACCGTCAACAGCGTTGATTACATAGCGTTATTGGACCGTTTGAAGGACGAAATCACCGAAAAACGACCGCATTTGAAGAAAAAGAAAGTGCTGCTTCACCAAGACAATGCACCGTGTTGCAAGTTAGTGAAAACGATGGCAAAAATCCATGAGTTGGGCTTCTAATTGCTTCCTCATCCTCCGTATTCTCCAGATCTGGCCCCCAGCGACAATTTCCTGTTTTCAGGTCTCAAAAAAATGCTCGCTGCGAAGAAATTTTCGTCGAATGAGGAGGTGATCCCCGAAACTAAGGCCTATTTTGAAGCAAAGGACAAATCGTACTATAAAAAAGACATCGAAAATTTAGAGGGCCGCTATAATCAGTGTATCACCCTTGAAGGGAATTACGTTAAAAAAATAAACAACTATTTTTGCCAAAAAATGTGTTTTACTATGGTAGGCCCGGAACTTTTCAATTGACCTGTTATATATACACAAATTAATATACAGTATAATGTGAGTAGTAACGACAAAACTGACATAATAAACAAGATTTTTATTACGATATATATTAATTTTACGATTTCATCATGCATCAACATTTATAATACAATGTTTGTACAGTCTGAAATGAAATAAATCAAATGTTAAACGCCACGGAAATTAGCGTTAGTATAGCGTAAAAGGATATCAAGAATCGGCCTTAAAAAAACCTTACAAAACAATGTTTACCCGCATCTGACGTGTCTCATTGTTCAATCGTTGGTATTTAAATTAGAAAATACACGTACATGATTGATTATAGAAGACACGAGTCAACCAATCAAGACATTTCAGTATTAACGCATAATGGCAGCGGAATATTTATGACCATTGTCGGTAATAAGGCACTATCTGTCAGGAGTCCTCGTTAATGCGTGTTGCATAATAGCGGCGAAGATACTTGCGTCATCTAATAAACGTTGTCACTTACAGACCGACCATTAACAGTGAAAATCCGCCAGGTCGCGTCAGTCACACTCACTCACACACGGGCACGCGGGTTCAGGCGCGCGTTAGTTATTTGAAAAAAAAAACGATTCCGAATTCGCCACGGCTTCAACTTTCAATGATTTATAGCCGTTCTAATGGTGTATCCCTCATTGTTCCGTATCGAAAACTAACTGTCGGTTTTTCGTAATTCGAAAATAAACAAAACCCCCTAGCTATTATCAGGGATATCGTGTCGTTACTGTCGAAAAACTAATTACGGTGGCGCGATGTTTGGCGAAGGAGACGGGTAAGGGCCGGCGGGTATTGTCGGGAACCTTCGTGGAAATTGTTGTTTTGTGTGTTTTAGATTTTTCACGCGTAGAAACGGAAGACAGACGTATCCTTGGCCGGTCTATTATGAGTTATGGGGAATGGGGAATGCTTTGGAGCTATTGTGGGGCGGATAATGAAGCTTTATGGTCGTAATCCGTCGGAGAAAGGACCCGTACAACACTATTATAGCATTTACATAACGATGGGGTTTATTTGGAAAAGAGCCTATTGTATGGGAAGTTGCCTATTGACCCATTTTTTTCTCTTGTTGAGTTTTCGTTGAATGTATCGCGCCCTATACGTAATAATAAATGGCTGTATTCTCTTCTATAAACAGTATAAGTTTTATTATAAAAAAATAAATTTCGAATTGATTTACTACAGCCTTGCCTCGTATCACTTTATTCTATAACACAGGCCTGTAACAAAAGAGCTGTTTCAGTATTTTCGAATTGTGAAAATGGAAATATCAGCTTTCTTGTCAAGACATAAATGATAGTGGTGCAAATATCGATTCGTCTGGTCTACCTAGTTTTTCGTCATATAAGACGTCCTTCAAAAAGGTAATAGTTGTAGATTGTATTCTCCCTTTAAGAGAATATTTTTTACAAAACCATCAATTAATAATGTAATTGCTACTTTAAGAAGATTTGATTCTTCAAAGAAATCTATTTTTGACTGTGTTTCCAAATCATTAAATTTGTTTAAGGAATCGTAACCGAGATTATTTAGAGGATTTTCTTGGTTGTATAAGAATCTATGGAGTAAAAGTACGCATCCTTCAGCTAGTATATTTGAAAAATCATTTATAGCGCGCATCATCAAACCAATTTTTTCGCATCATTATCCCGTAAGAAATTGTGATGAAAATGAACATGAGTTGAGGAACTACCAGCTGACTATATTTTCAGATGTGTTTTTTTTTCTGTAAATGTATTATACCTTTTAAGTATTTTCCTTTATTTAATCTTAGGAAAGTAGGTCTGCTTTTCTTTTCCTTGATATTTTGACAGATCGCTATTTCTTATCAACTAAATCTACAGGTGTTTAACAAGAACAATACTTTCCAAATAACTTCCTTTTCAGACTTAATGGTATGCAATATTTTCCTGCACTTCTACAATGTCTTTCAATTGGACGAATAATTGAAATTACTTAAATATATAATTCCCTGTGACCTTGGCAAAGCTGATTTATAGGATTCATGTTGCCTACTTGTAATTTCTTCAATATTGGGTTTTAATAGCATTCAGCAAATACATATGGGAATACTACTATAACAATATATATACTACCTTGGCGATTACTCCCTATAAAGCTATACAATAAACTTCTAACATTCAAACATAATAATTAAAGTCTTTCAAATTCTTGAATGGTGCTTTAGATTTTTTCAACATCTATATTATGAGTGAAGATCCAGTCACAGCAATAATATACCTACAAACCCACCTGGATCAAATACAATTATGGTTGAAGACATGGCGCGTTAAAGTCAATGAAACAAAATTCACCCATGTAACATTTGCCCTGCATAGAAGAACATGTCCACCAGTGAATATCAATCATCGTCAACTCCCCCAAGCAGAGCAAGTTCAATATCTTGGTATGCACTTGGATCGACGCCTAACCTGGAAGAAGCACATACTCTCTAAACGGAAACAACTGGGACTAAAATTATATCAAATGTATTGGCTCATAGGGTGCAAATCCAAGTTATCATTAGATAATAACGTGTTGCTGTATGAGTCTATACTCAAGCCTATTTGATCATATGGAATACAACTATGGGGTACCGCTAGAAAATCTAATATATCCATCATTCAACGGTTCCAAAATAAAGTGTTGCGTGCCATTGTTGATGCTCCGTAGTATGTTTCAAATAAAGTGATACAACGCGATATTCCTCTAGAACCTATAACGAGTGTAATTCAACGTGTTTGTGTGAGGTACTTCGAAAGAGTGTCAGTGCATCCCAATGCACTCGCTAATTAGCTAAATATGCGACGTGATAGTACCACCTGATCTGATTACTGGACATATGTAGAGTTTAGAATAATCTTTGGAATAAGAGTAATTAATTAAGATAATATTTTATACAGAAGATCGCTTAATGAAGTGATTTACTGCATGCCACGTAAATATAACATAGACATACGAAATACTTATTGCCTATAGGGCAGATTGTGAACAGAATCACAAAGAGTAAAAAAAAATTAAGGGTCTGACTGCAATTAAACAATTCCTGTACTAAGAAGTAGCTATGAAGTCGCATTGCTCTAGTAGAGGAATTGTTTAATTGCAGTACTCTGCAGTATTGCCAAATCTAAACGCAAGAACTATATATTATTTACTAACAGGTCAACTGAACAGTCCCCGGTCTACCGTAGTAAAACACATTTTTTTGTGACCCTCCAACTTTTCGGTAACATTTTTATAGAACGATTTATATATTGCTTCAAAATAGGTTTCGGCGATCACCCCTTCATTCGACGAAAATTTCTTCCCAGCGAGCATTCTTTTGAGATCTAAGAACAGGAAATAGTTGCTGGGGGCCAGATCTGGAGAATACGGTGGATGAGGAAACAATTCAAAGCCCAATATATCGATGTTTTCCGTCGTTTTCACTGACTTGTGACACGGTGCATTGTCTTGGTGAAGTAGCACTTTCTTCTTCTTCAAATGCGGCCGTTTTCGGCGATTTCGTCGTTAAAGCGGTCCAATAACGTTATGTAACAGTCGCTGTTGATGGTCCCCCCTTTCGGAAAAAACTCAGGTTTATTACGCTTGATCATCTTCAAACACTGCTCCGAATCATCAACTCGTCGTTGTTTTTGGTTAAAAGTGAGCTCGCGCAGCACCCACTTTGCACAGTGCCTTCTCATACCCAAATATTTGTGAATGATATGATGTCCACGCTCAGTTGATAGCTTTAGAGTGTCTGCTATTTTATTTTAGTTCAATTTACGGTCGTTCAAAATCATTTTGTGTTTTTTTTAATGTTTTCGTCGGTAACAACCTCTTTTGGTTGGTCTCGATGGTTGACTTTCCTGGGGCAGTATCAGGAAACTCAACATCAAGTCAAGTTTTTGCTTCAACTGTATTTTTTGCTTTCAAAGAGCAATATTTCATCAACAGGTGAAATTCCTTTTTATCCATTTTTTCACAGTAACAAAAGTTGCTTCACTCAAATTGCTATAATTCACCGACAGCCGTCAAATTTATACACGCACCTTTTGAGGATTAGGGCTAACTGAAAACATATGGATTTAATTACAGTGGCGCCATCTATGTGTCAGGCCGAGGACTTTTCAACTGACCTGTTATATAGTAGAAAACTTATCTACTCTGTTATTATTTTTAAGTCTTGTCACATAAATTATTCTTCCAAAATTTACATCCATAACGCAAGTAGCTTAGCGGTATATCTGGCAACATCGATTTCTATAATTCTCCTTTTCCTCGAAATATTTTGTGCCAGTATACGATTAATACCGAAAGTGGCCGAATCTCCGAACCACGATGATTTTTAACGTATCCTAATCTGTGTGCGATTCACTGCTCTGGTACGCCATTGCCAAGACGCGAAACTTCGAGTGGAAGACGGCGCTTCGCATTTTTCCGCCACGCCACGATGATTGATGTGGAGTATTGTGCAGTTTTGATTGCAATTAATGGCACACAAAAGGAAACGTTTGCAATTCATAGTTCCCGGTAATTGTTTTATGCGTATTTCGAATTTTCCGGTCGGGCTGATTTTTTTTTCCACCGCCGATCGATTGTTGCATTTCAATTTCGAAAAGCGCAACTATAATGAATCGATTGTTGTGGTGGTGCCGCTCCGTAATTATTTTAATGATTCGCACTATAAAAATTGATTTAATAAATGTTCTAATGGAAGGAACCGATTGTTTTGTAGTTAGCCGTATTGTTTCTTGTTAATAATTTACAATTGTAATTGCTGTTGAAGGTATTCCTTTCACGTTATACTAATCGGGAACTGTATGAGAACGTACTGTTGTAGAGATAATAAATAATTGATATGATAACGTACAGATTTCTATCCAGTGAATGAAGAAAGATAACTCTATATTTTAAAAATGGTCATAGTTCTCTATATTGTTGGAAATAACTGAAAGTGGCTTAACACATGTATTAAAACACTTCTTTAAATAATTACAACAAAGCAAATGTTTAAACAATATATTAAGACAACAAGGGTGAAATATCAAATGTTTAATTGTATCTCAATTAGGCCAAACCTTATGACAAGGTAATTTTGTCACCAAATACCAGCTTTCCATATAATTATATATGTTTATACTCCTTCTTGTAATATTAAATAAATAAGACAGATGCGCGTGCAGAAGATATATTAGTTGCTTGCTTTATACTAGACTGAACAAATGGTAATCAAAAAGAGACAAAAATTCCAAGTCTTATCAACTCTTGCAAAGTATTTACAAGTGTTGTCGTGAAAGAGAATAATTTAGCGGTTTGAATGTCAGTAGATATTTGCAGTAATATTTTCATTGGAATTTATTAGCTCATAATACACTAACCTTGCTGGTCCCACCATATGCAAAGCTATACTTGGCCATCAATGTTCCACTTACCGCTGTCAATATGAATGGCTCTCCTGGAGCAATCCATGAATTTTTGCGTTTAGGACTGTTGCAACACATCCACTTTTCATCTCCAGTCGCAATATCCTTCCAACATTTTTCTTTTCTTGCATGACAGCTAATCAAATTACTATGTTGATATGGTTCAAAATGGCACTTTCAGTCAATTTGAGTGGTAACCATTATCCTTCCTCTTGGAGCTCCCTCATCAAAGGTAAATGGCCGAAAATTGTTGATTCATCAACTGCTAATCCGTTTGAAAGTTTCATAAGACTTTAAACTCGATTTTCGCACACTAAGTCTTGCAATGCATTCGGCGATTGTTTGTCTCCTCAAGTTGTTTTTTGTTAATGATATCATTGTCAATCGTTAAAACCAAACCCAATGGGATTATATGATGATTGAGATATATTATATTGAAAAATAAAGTAATTCTCGCCACTATAACGAATAAGAAATGGGTATAGCAAAGAATATCTAAGAATAAAGTATTCGGAAAATTGCGTATTGAATTCTGACCACCTGCTCTCATCTCACATATTCAAATCTGATATTTTCCGGCTATTTTCCAGGGTCCATTCGCTTCGTTGACCGCGTCGCCCTCGCGACGGATCCTCCGGCTTTCCCACCGAATTGGGGGGATAAATCCATCGTTCGCAAAAAGGCGAAATCCATTTTCTTGTAGCCGATTACTTTCGGACAAGATTGACCGAGAGCGAATAAAAGATCCATTTGTAATGAACTGAAGCTTAGAAAGCGGACCGTACGCGACGACCAAAAGTGACTGATACGAACATTTTCCTGTTTTCTTTCCCGGCTGTCGGGCCCCCCTCCGATGTCGTTCGACCTTTTTTTTATTGATATCGGATATTTAATTGGATATATTTCATGTCGTTCGGTTTAGTTTTCTTTGGTTGCAATTCTTGGTTTATTATTGTGTTTAATTAATATATTGGGAAGGTGGTTCAAACCGTTATATGAAGGTTCTATGAAACGAAGAACATTGACGTCCACATCGACTGATTTTACTACTTTTTACCAGTTTGGTAGTTGGCTTTTCAGTCGCTAGTTTTTTGACTATCGACTGTTTTCGGACGCTATTTATTTGAGAATTAAGATCACCAAATGCAAATTACAATATCTTACTCGCTCAGCAGTAAACTATTGGCATTTGAAATTCCCAAAACTTGAGAAATCACCTATATTAGGTTTAACATGGAAATTTGAGTAAAAACACAATAATCTTGACCTTTTCTTGACAATTTGGGTGGCGTGAGTGAAAATCGATATAATGAATGGAAAAACGGTGTTAGTAAAGCTAGAATATCAATATTATTGGTGATAGCTATTGGTTACTTTACAAGGAACAACATTATTCATCACATCGATGAATAGACAATGCTCGAAATCTTGCAGAAAAAGAGGGAAGATTATTGACTCCAATGAGGAAAAACATTGCTTAACAAAGATTCAATTTCAATACTAAGTTTTTCATTATATTGACAATTGAATTCAAATTCATAATATGTACATATTCCCACATATTTTGACTTAACTTATCGAAACAAACAATATTGCTACAAAATTTACTGATAAATACTAAAATACTTCTGACCGTATTTATCTTATCTTGGTAACTATTAGGTCTCATTTTGATTGACTTTTTCAATTTTCGTTCTCTGGATATTCTCATTCGGGCCCATTAATTGTTAAAAATTCTTCTATTGAAGTTTCAACGAATAATAATTTTAAAATATCCCTAATTAACAATAAATAAATGTATCATTATATTTGTGCAAAAGCTTCATTTAAATCCCTCGATAATATATCTATTAGATGTAACATAATATTAAAAATAAATTATATTTGATAACATCGTGAGCCTAAATGGACTAGGAGTCAGAGTTGAAGCGACAACATTGCGACATCATAAGCATTGATGACGTGAATTCACTGTTTTATTTATACGTACGTTTTTATATATATCTTTGAACAATTAAGTAAAATTCTCAATAGGGTTTCAAGTTAATAGGATTTGTTTGGTAGTGTCTGGAAGAAGTCAATGAAAGGAATATTTTACATATATTTTTTGTTAAACTTTTTTTTCTCTCGTTAATCTTTAGTCTATCCAAAGTTGGTGTAAACATTCGTCATCACAATTTATGACGTTATAACGGTGCAATGTTGCCACATCAACTCTGAGTTTTAGTGTCTTTGACTTATAACAAAATTCTAATCTAAATAAAATAATGACACAAATATGTTATCAAATACCATTTATTTTAACATTACAGTGCTTCTAAAAACTACAGTTAATTACACAGCTATAATAGTTTATAGGTTAGAGTTATAACCTATTATCACTATTGTTTTCAAGAATTTTGCATACGTTTGACAACCGGACGACTTTTTCGTGTTCGTTCATTTACGTGTTGGAACTTATCACACAGTATTGTGTCTCTTTTTAACTAAAATAAAATGAGAAGGAAAATATTGTATTCATATTGTGATGGAAGTGCATTATATGTCTGTCTATTCATTCTATTGACAACTGATGCCATATTGTGAAAAATATCTAACATTCTGCCTAAATATTAGGTTTAAAATTGTTTTACAAACTTTTTTTATGTGGTCCCATTTAATTTCTATAAATTAAAAAGTTGTTCTTCACTTGCAACGGAAAAAACGACGTATCCGAAGTAACTTCTAAAACTAATGCGTAACGTCGGAAAATGTCAAAATCCTGCCAATTAAACGGGCGAAACGCGGCATTTTATGCCGCCACATCACCCTCCCGACCGTTCCCATATCGCCCTGCGTCCTGTTCGGTCTCCTGCGGATACGAGAGTCTATTGATCGCGTCCCATACTTCAACAAGTTATTATTTAATGCAAAATGCATCGTTAAAACTTTTCAAACTTCGCTTTAATTGTATCGATAGCGAAGCCGCGTACCTGTTCGTTTTGTCGACGGGCGCTTTGTCTGGCGCGGAACAATGAGTATTGGTAGGTTGGCACTGTATCGCACAATGATAATTACTATTCCCTTCTAATTAAAAATTTTCCCATTGTTCTCCACGCAGCAGAAAACTTTCGGTTCGGATACTGTTCATTTGTGTTTTTATGTCTGTTACAATTGAGATTTTTCCATGGTCTTTCCATCGTTAGTGGCTACATATTTCTAGG
Source organism: Rhynchophorus ferrugineus (assembly GCF_030347505.1). Lineage (NCBI taxonomy): Eukaryota > Metazoa > Arthropoda > Insecta > Coleoptera > Curculionidae > Rhynchophorus > Rhynchophorus ferrugineus. The sequence goes on from NW_027472588.1 coordinate 4,248,277, forward strand.
ACTGTGAGTTCATTTTGATTGAAAATCGTTATCGGTTTAGTGTGTTTGAGTCATTCTCCTACTTATATTAGGAGTATATCAACAAGAAAGAAAATTAAAGACAATAAATGTATTGGTTATTTGGACGATAATCTAAATTATCTGTATATAACAGGTCCATTGAAAAGTCAACGGCCTATCATAATAAAACACATTTTTTTGCAAAATTAGTTTTTTTTTATTCAACATAATTCCCTTCAAGGGTGATACACTGATTATAGCGACCCTCCAACTTTTCGATACCACATTTGCAGTACGACTTGTACTTTGCTTCAAAATAGGACTCAGTTTCGGCAATCACCTCTTCATTCGACGAAAATTTCTTACCGGCGAACATTCTTTTGAGATCTGAGAACAGAAAATAGTCGCTGGGGGCCAGATCTGGAGAATTCGGTGGTTGAGGAAGCAATTCGAAGCCCAATTCATGGATTTTTGCCATAGTTTTCACTGACTTGTGACAAGGTGCATTGTCTTGGTGAAGCAGCACTTTCTTTTTCTTCAAATGCGACAATTCCTCGGAGATTTCATCCTTCAAATGATCCAATAATGCTATGTAATAGTCACTGTTGATGGTCCCTCCTTTTTCAAGGTAGTCAATAAAAATTATTCCATGCGAATCCCAAAATACAGATGCCATAACCTGGCCAGACTACTGTGGCGTTTTCCCACGCTTTGGAGAGGGTCCATCGTATACAGTCCACTCGGATAAATGTCGATTGGACTTCGGAGTGAAATGATGGAGCCATGTTTCATCCATTGTCACATATCGACGCAATAACTTGGATTTATTACGCTTAATCATCTTCCAACACTGCTCCGAAACATCAACTCATCGTTGTCTTTGGTGAAAAGTGATCTCGCGCGGCATCCACTTTGCACAGAGCTTTCTCATATCCAAATACTCGTAAATGATATGATGTACACGATCAGTTGATAACTTTAGAGTGTCTACAATTTCATTCAATTTCATATTACAGTCATTCAAAATCATTTTGTAGATTTTTTTAATGTTTTCGTCGGTAACAACCTCTTTTGGGCGTCCACTGCGTTCACCGTCTTCGGTGCTCATTTCACCACGTCTAAACTAAGCATACCAATCCTTGATAATCAATCAACCTTGATAATCATTCCTGGGGCAGTGTCCGAAAACTCGGCATCAAGCTAAGATTTTGCTTCAACTGTATTTTTTCCTTCAAAAAGCAATATTTTATCAACACGCGAAATTCTTTTTTATCCATTTTTTTCACAATAACAAAAGTTGTTTCACTCAAAATGCTATTATTCACAAACGAATGATCCGACAACTATCAAATTTATACACGCATCTTTTGAGGGTTAGAGCTAACTAAAAAACATATGGATTTAATTCTAGTAGTGCCATCTATGTGCCAAGCCGGGGATTTTTCAATTGACTTGTTAAAACGATAGTGCTATACAAGCTGATACTAAAACCTATATGAGCCTATGGAATTGAGTTATGGAGATATTCCACGAGAAGTAATATCAACATATACAATACCAATAGTTCAGAATAAATTTCTGAGAAATATTGACGCACTGCAGCTCTTAAACAACAGTAAACTAGGACGCAGACCCCAGAGAACCAAATTGTGCAATCTTGTACAGTTATGCAGTGAAATACATGGCATAAACACTGAAAAGTGGCACTAACTTTTATTTTATTAGAAATTAAGAAATAGCCTAGATAAGTCCTTAGTCTTAGAGAGTTGAGACAAAGTTCATACGGTTTGGTTCACAGCAACTTTATTTCGTGTTTTAATGCGAAATCTTAGAAAACTTTGTAAATCCATTTAATTTCGAGGTAATCATGTACTTCTTCACTGGCCACAAAATTATTAAATTTAAATGCATCGGTATCTCGGTAACTAACACAGATATATCAAAATGCGAGACGGATTCCTAATCGGTGTACTTTGAACTACAAAACATGGGAAAATGAGGTAATTCTATTTTCCAAATTTCACGAAAAAATGACAAATTATTTTAAGCCAAAGCGTCTTTTTATCTAATAATTGAAAGTTTAAAAAACTGTCAATAATATTATTCTTAATATGTAGTGTACAATAATACTACAAATACATATAGGTAGTGATCATAATGAGAAGTAGATTGAGATATAAAGAGAAGCTATTGTTTATTTTTAACGCTTCTCAACTGTAGGTGAGAATAAATTCAGCTACATCGAAGAACCAGATTAGTTGGACAGTATAAATAATGGACATCTTATGTGAGACTAATAGATTTTAATGTTAATCCGCTTTTTCCGATTAATTTAATCCTTTTGTGTTTCTTGTCTTATACAAAGACGAATGTTTAAAGAGCATTATTCATTACCACAGAGATATTTTTGTTGTAATGTAATATTTATATACAGTATCAAGTTACTATGTGGCTGTTTTAAAAGTATATGAAATTATGAAACGTTCCTTTTTGGTGCTTGGAGTTGTTTTGAATTTTTTTTTAAACTTATTATTTCGTACATTCTTGCCAAAATATCTCTTAAAAATGTTACAAATTAATAGGTCATTTGAAAATTCCCCGGCCTACCATAGTGAATCACATTTTTTTAACAAAATAGTTTTTTTTTATTCAACATAATTCCCTTCAAGGGTGATACATTGATTATAGCGACTCTCCAACTTTTCGATACCATTATTGTAGTAGGATTTGTCCTTTGCTTCAAAATAGGCCTCAGTTTCGGCGATCACCTATTCATTCGGCGAAAATTTCTTCCCAGCGAGCATTCTTTTGAGATCTGAGAACTGGAAATAGTCGCTGCGGGCCAGATCTGGAGAATACGGTGGTTTAGGAAGCCCAATCCATCCTCCAATCTTTTTTTCCAATCCACTTTGTCATCGTTTTCACTGACTTGTGTCACGGTGCAATGTCTTGGCAGCACTTTCTTTTTCTTCAAATGTGGATGTTTTTCGGCGATTTCATCCTTCAAACGGTCCAATAGTGTTATGTTATAGTCGCTGTTGATGGTCCTCCCTTTTTCAAGGGAGTCAATGAAAATTATTCCATGCGCATCCTAAAATAAAGGCACCATAACATATCGACGCGAAAACTCGGGTTTATTACGCTTGATCAACTTCAAACACTGCTCCGAATCATTAACTCGTAGTTGTTTTTAGTCAAAAGTGAGCTCGGGCGGCACCCACTTTGCACAGAACGTTCTCATACCCGAATATTCGTGAATGATATAATATACACGTTCAGTTCATATCTTTGGAGTGTCTACTATTTCATTAAATTTCAATTTGCGGTCATTCAAAATCATTTTGAGGATTTTTTAATGTTTTCGTCGGTAGCAACCTCCTTTGGGTGTCCACTGCGTTCATCGTCTTTGGTGTTCATTTCACCACGTCTAAACTTAGCATACCACTCCTTCATGGTTGATTTTCCTGGGGCAGTGTCCAGAAACTCGGCATCAAGCCAAGATGCATCAACTGTATTTTTTCCCTTCAAAAAACAATATTTTATCAACCCGCGAAATTCTTTTTTATCCATTTTTTTCACAATAACAAAAGTTGCTTCACTCAAAATGATATAATTCACAGGCTAATGATCCGACAGCTGGCAAATTTATACACGCATCTTTTGGGGGTTATCGCTAACTAAAAACATACGGATTTAATTCTAGTAGCGCCATCTATGTGTCAGGCGGGGACTTTTCAATTGACCTATTGCGTGTTTCTGCTACCGAGTTGAACCTCTTGTTTACGAAACTATAAATAACTAAGATTTTCAATGTGATAAAGAATTTTAATCGCCACGAAGATAACTATTATTGAAAATCGTACAAGAACCAATTAAAAACCTCGGTAATAACAGTTCGATCTTAATCTGGGAGGTCTTTTCATCCACCGAGAACAACTTCACACCTAAAAGATTCTCGTTTATGACGCGAACAACTCGGAAATTATCAACTTAAACAGGCACCTTAAATAATAATTATAACACCTGTCTATCTTCCTCGCCCATCGCCTTAAATACCAGAAGCTTACGCCGTCCTTCGGTCTTGATCATATCTCCCTCATCATTCTTCACAGTTACAGATTCGAAAAAAAATATTCCACCAGTTTCCATTCATCGACTCTCGACCATTATCGCTTCTCGAGACCCAGTAATTTCGGTAGCACCCGTATAATTATTGGCTGCCCCCTCATTATCTTTTTAGGAAACACAGGCATCGGTTTGGATTAGTGGACAATGGCGGACGCGCGTTGTTATTTCGATTCGTAATTACGGACCTCGAGTATTACGCGGACGATTAAGATGTTTCTTTCGTTCGCACAAAAGGGCCACCTATTAACTTAACGCCGACCGTTATCGGAGATTTAAGTGGATATGGTGTTACTTGCGGTTTCCGTTAATTATTTACATTTTTTCTTCGGCGCTGTGTATTTATTTTTCGTTTTTGACGTTCTAAATGGTCTCGGGGTGTTTCGACTGCGTGAAAAGCGTCAGAAATGGTCGATAATCTCCCCAAATAATCTTATTAGATGACTTTGTTATTATAATTATTGAGTGAATGGTCAGAATTCTTTTATAAAATGGTTATTTCTTCGTTCATGAGGTCGTGAAAACACATGTCCGCGAAAAATGTATAAGAGCTGTTTAAGATTTCTAACGAAAACCTTCATAACCGACTTCAAAAAAGGAGGGGGTTCATAGTTTATTCAAAACAGTAGTGGCAGACGTGACCTGTCAAAACGTCGCAATATTGCCCCAGCAAATCAGCAGTTTTAGTTCATTTTGGCTCTAACATATAACAAAATTCTGATCTAAATAAAATAATGAAACAAAAATGTTAGGTATTATAATTTATTTTAACATTATAGTACATCTAATGCATATATTATCGAAGAACTTAAAAACTACAATTAATTATACAGCCACAATAATTTATAGGTTAGAATTGTTTTATTATATATGCACTGAAATTTTTTCCGCACTAGTATAGATAGAGTTTTAGGCTCGTTTTTTATGTAGTGGTATCCCCCGAAGGCCTAATCCACCTAATTAACAATTGTATATCTGGGTAATGTATTTTACTTTCATTAGAGAGCGTATTTACCTTTTACGCTTAGTTCTTGTTTCTTTCGATGCAATGTTTCCTTATAAAGTCATTATGATATTACTATATTTCTCCTTAGTTTGTTCTATTACTACCTGTATATTGACCTTTAGTTGTTTCATAAACCAACATTCATTAAGTTTTATTCAATCACTGTCCCTTTCAGAAACACTAACCAAGTTAATAACTAAGTAGTTTATGTCCAATCTATGAAATACTTGCTCAAGATTCTACTATATGTCAATGTATTCTTCAATGTGTCTGATCGAGCTCACACAAACCGAAGGTGTTATTTTTAACAATCAGTTGTCGTTCGACCTTCGTAGAGTAAAGACGTGTTTGGAGCGACGGTCAGTGTAATAAATTTGAAAGTGTACTACCTGTGCCACAAATGCGATTTTAAAAAATAAGTAAAAACCGTGACGACAATAACAGTGTTAAAACTGCGCGTTAAATGTTTAGTGAAAATGTGTTTAAAACGATGGTCACTGCAATAAAGTAACAAAGGTAAAATTTTGGGGGCTGTTAAGGGTCGGAGGTGCATCATCTGTACCACAAATGCGGCGTTATAACGGTTCTGAAACAAATACCGGTACTGAAATTTTTGTAAAAACGTGAATTAAACTATTCATTAAATAAAAATGATTAATAGAGAGAACCAGAGACTAAATGAGATGGAAACACAATCCTCAACGTCAGGTGAAGCTTATCTGGCACAACAGAATCAAATCTTTTGTCAAGAAAACCATAAGAGAACGCAAAATGAGCAAGCTCTCTATAATGCGTATATTAACGAAAAAACAGCCCGACGGAATCTGGAAATTGCACTAACAAATATGCAAAAACAATTAGATGCACTACAACTCCTAATAAAAAACCAAAACACATACAATCCAACTAGCATTCCCGTAGTGAACCAGTGCACTGAAAACAAATTGCCTGTAAACTATGAAACAGACGAGGAAGAATTGCAAAAAGAAGTAGGCTGGATAACAGTTAAAAGAAATAAGAAACGAAAAGCAAACTACACACCTGAAGCTTCACCACAACAACCAAAAACCATTAAAGCACAAGAATTGAATAAAGAAATAAAAGTGCCGAGACCACCTCCAATTATAGTAAGTAATGTCACAGACTTTGACTTGCTATATGAAACAATGAAAACAAATAATATACTATTTAGAGCAACAACATTAAACAATGGACAAATCAAATTAAACGCCGAATGTCGTAAAACTTTTACGAAAATTGCTGAGTGCTTGGAATTCCTAAAATTACAATGGCACTCGTATGAAGATAAGCAAACCAGAGACATTAAAGTAATGGCAAGAGGGCTTCCACCGACAGCTAAAACTACTAAAATAGTGGAAGAGTTAATAAAAAATGGACTTAAATGTACTGACGTCACAAATATCCTGAAAAAAGAACGAAATAAAAATAACAATGGAGAAATAGTTGTCCAGAAGAAGCCTTTACCACTGTTTATGTTATCATTCCAACATAACACGGACATAAAAGCAATTTATGAAATTAAACAAATTCTAGGAGTCGAAGTAAAAATAGAACCTCTTAGAAAGGCAAATCTTGTGCCACAGTGCAAGAGATGCCAATTACATGGACACACACAAAAATTCTGTAAAAGGGAACCAAGGTGTGTAAAATGCTCAGGAAAACACATCACGGGAGAATGCAAAAAACCCAAAGGAACAAAAGCGAAATGTGCGAATTGCAATGAAGCGCATCCAGCAAGCTACAGAGGATGCGTAGTTGCGAAAACATTCCAAGAGAGAAGAAATAAAATCAGTCAGGCTAAAGAGCAAAAAACAGTGACTCAAAATAAACAACCAAAAATGTACAACGAAATCAACGATGAAATGACCTATGCTCAAAGCATAAACCAAACCGCTCAAAAAGAAACAAAAAAAGAAGACGTTACAACCAACGAACTGCTATTGAAACTTATAGCAAAGCTGGACAACCAGGAAAAGATTATTGAATCGTTTTCTGAAAGATTACTTAAACTCGAAAACAATAGGGCGGTGGCCTCAAGAACTAAAAATGGCAAGTAAAGACATCCGCATCGCAATTTGGAATGCTAATGGGATTCAGAAACATCACGCTGACCTACAAGTATTCCTAGAATTGCAAAAAATAGATATTTGCTTAATATCTGAAACCCATTTGACAAAGGAATCCTTTATTAAATTTAGAGGTTATTACTTTTACCACACCATTCATCCAGCTAACACAGCAAGAGGAGGAAGTGCAATAATAATAAAAAATAATATATGCCATCATCAAGAACCCGGACTCAGTTTAGCAGAAAATCAGGTAACGGCAGTAACTGTTATATCTAGCAAATACAGGGTTACATTAGCTTCCATATATAGCCCTCCAAGATACAACCAAAAAAAAGAAAATTACTTAAATGTTCTAAACAACCTAGGAGAAAAATTTATAATCGGTGGTGATTTCAATGCTAAAAATACAAGATGGGGATCTAGAATGACGACAACTAAAGGTAATGAATTACATAAAGCAGCTGCTGAGCTAGGGTGCAGTTACATGTCGACAGGAAAACCAACTTATTGGCCTACCGATCCAGAGAAAACTCCAGACCTGTTAGACTTCTTTATAGCTAGAAACATAACCACTAACTACATGGAAGTTGAAGAAAATTTTGACTTAAGTTCAGATCACACACCTGTGATTTTGACGCTGAGTGAAAACATTATAAGAAAACAACAAAATCCAACATTAACCAACAAGAGGACAGACTGGGAAGGATTTGTTGAAGAAATAAACAATCGAATTCAACTAAATGTTCCCCTTAAGACAGAAGACCAATTAAATTATGAAACCGAAAAATTCGTTGCAGACATCCAACAGGCTGCTTGGAATAACACTCCAGAAATTAAAACTTCAACCAAAGGAATAAATTACCCGAAAGAAATCAAGGAAATGGTAGCTGAAAAACGAAAACTACGGAAAAAATGGCAGCAAAATAGAACACCTGAAAATAAGAATATCTTAAACAACATAACACAAAGGTTGAAGAGGGAAATTTTGGAAATTAAAAACAATTCCATAAATAACTATCTACGAAATTTAACAGATGACAAGAACACAGACTACTCGCTCTGGAAAGCCACTAAATACCTAAAACGATCCTGTCTACATAGTCCTCCGATAAGAAACATGCATGGAAGTTGGGCACGCAGCAACCTGGAGAAAGCAGAAGCATTCGCTGACCATTTAGAGAAAACTTTCAAACCAAACGAAAGTGAAATTGAACATACTTTACCGGACATAGACGGCGAAAATTCGACAATTCAATTAACAACTCCGAAAGAAGTCACCAACGTTATTAAAACTAACATCAAGCCAAATAAATCACCAGGCTATGATTTAATAACAGGGCAATTGCTGCACAATCTGCCAAGAAAGGGTATTATAAAGCTCACTAACTTAATCAATGCAGCATTTCGACTGAAATATGTCCCAGACGTTTGGAAAATGGCTGAAATAATAATGGTTCCAAAACCTGGAAAATCACCAAATGATATAAAAGCTTATCGACCTATCTCACTGTTACCGATGATAGCTAAGGTATTTGAAAAGCTCCTCTTGAAAAGATTAAAACCAATTATAGAGAGAAAAAACCTAATACCAACACACCAGTTTGGGTTTATTACCAAACATTCAACGATTGATCAAGTGCATAGAATAACAGATGTTATTGAAAAAGCCTATGAAGATAATAAAGTATGCTCAGCTGTATTCTTAGATGTAGCACAAGCTTTCGACAAGGTATGGCACAAAGGCCTCGTCCATAAGCTACAGAAAATATTACCGAAGCAACACACCGAACTATTAAAATCTTACATCACAGCCAGAATGTTTAGAGTGAAACAAGAGGAAGCTTACTCTACAATAAAAGAAGCTAAAGCAGGTGTACCACAAGGAAGTGTACTGGGGCCAATTCTGTACCTACTTTATACATGTGATATACCACAAATCGAAAACATTACAATGGCTACATTTGCTGATGATACTGCTATTCTTGCTGTCGGAAACAATAGCGAAGAAGCAACCCGAAACCTACAACAGGCTACTGACGCTATAAATAAATGGACCCAAATCTGGAAAATACAAATTAACCAAAACAAATCTGTGCATGTTCAATTCACCTATAAACAGGCCGCGCTTACACCATTGACCATAAACCACACTGTCATACCATACAGCAATAATGCTAAGTATCTCGGAATGACACTTGATGCAAAACTACGGTGGAAGGAACATGTCAAAAAGAAAAGAAAAGAACTTGAGTTAAAATATAGAAAAATGTATTGGCTAATCGGAAGAAAATCTCAATTAACTATACATAATAAATTACTTCTATATAAACAAATATTAAAACCTATATGGACATACGGAATACAATTATGGGGATGTTCCGCAAAAAGCAACATAAATCTAATACAAGTTTTCCAGAACAAAGTCCTAAGAAGCATCGTAGGTGCACCCAGATATTACCGGACCATTTATTTACATCGAGATCTTCAGATACCGACTGTCAATCAAGAAATTAAAAGAATTGCAAAGAGACATGAGGAGAGACTTCACTCTCATGTTAATTTCGAAGTATTACAACTCTTGGACAACACCAAAACCGGACGCAGACTCAAAAGGACCAAACCATTTGAACTTGTGTAGTGTGTTGTAGTGTAGTGCAGTGAGGTGCATTAGAAAAAACTCAAAGTGTTAAAACAATTATTATTATGTTAGAGACTATGTAGGACTGATGAGTCCTATTAGATATATACCTAGATTTAAGCTATTATAAGGACAAATTGTAGGTTAGTCGGCAACGACTAGTAACAATGTATATAATTATAAAAAAAAAAAAAAAAAAAAAAAATTTTTAACAATACGTCTTTCCATAAATCCAGACAGTTCTGATTTGAATATCCTTGACGACCTGAATGTCTATTGCAATAATTCCTTGCAGTACCCTAAGTAGTTTATTCTTTAACATGGTTTCCTCGAAACTTATTTTATCTACTTTAAGCCATTACTTAATTGCAGACTTTGTTGATGTACAAATTTTCTCCGCCAGTGTACTATGATATGGTGAATTCTACATAACAATAATTGATGGTTCCTCCAAGTTCTTTAAAAACTAATTTTCAATCTACTGCAAAAACAAGTTATGGTTTATTTCTCTATGGAAGTCACACTTGGACTTAGAGGGAAGCACTAGTTCTGCACCAGGAATAAAACAATTCCTGTTTCCAGCATGACGAACTACATGTCTGCAAGGAATTATTAATAATTAGTAGTAGTAGTAAGTAGTAGTAGTAATTAGTAGTAGTTAATAATTAGTATTAATAATCATTAATAAATGTTTTGATTAATAGAACTTAATCTTTATTGTTAAAATTTTGTTGTCTTTACACTATATTTATTATAATCTTGCAATGAGCGACCCAATGTATTGAAATGTTCTGAAATATTCATGGCTCTTTTAAATTGATATAATTCTTCCTTGATTATGTTATACGTTTTTAAAAATTGTATTCTTTTAAAAGCAATCTCTGGGTTATTTTAGGTAAGAAATTCCCCCTTCACACAACAGATCCTGATTTGGTTGCAATGAGACCACCTCGGAAGTGCACTCTATCGAATTTAAAAAGGAATATTGAAAATCGGCGCGCAATTTACGGAGAAAAAAAAATATATACAGTTGAACATAGAACCTCAGCCTATTTCGAAGTTGGTCAATGAGAATACGCTAATAGTAAATCGCCGATAAGCCTGGTGCAGCTTCATCTATTCTCCTGGTAATTGACTCTTTGCTAAAAAAATCGGATGCTGCTGCTGATTCGCGTCGTATATGCCGTTGGCTCGGTGGGAATAAACGACGATGGTGTGCAGTAAACCGTTCGAAATGAGCAGTTATGACATAAATATCGTTTAATAATCATCCACTCGGTCGGTACGCTTATGGCCACGTGTCGGGCGTCAGTCAAGCCAATTATTATATCGCAGTCACAAGCATATTGTCTAATCTCGTACAGGGAAGACGTTGGCGTACTTCCCCTTCTTTATATCGACGATTTAACTCGATAAATTATCAGCATTTTCTCATTTGGTTTTTTGTTATTTTCTTATATTGATCCACTATATAAATTGCACTGCATAAATAACAATGTACAATTTTAAGATTCATGTATTTTGGACTTTTGGTTTTTTTTCTTAATTGTTTATTAAAAATATCAATATATTTTGCAAAAAATATATTATTTGATAAAAAATCGATATTTTCATATTTTTCGATCATTCCATTTTAAAGTATTTAACCTACGTTCTACCTAAACTTGTTAAAATAGCTCAATAAGTCCTTCCAGTTGGTTATTTTTCAATTTTGGGGCATAATATTACAAAACATTATGGCTGACAAAGCTGAATTGGCTAATAGTATTCGAAACCATTATTCAACATTATCAATATCAGGATATATTGCAAAAAAAATTGATATTTTTCTCGGTGACCATCAGTTCAACGTTATGCCAATGAAAAAAAAAATTTCAACAGCAGATTGTTCCATCGACTGTTTAAGTCTACAATAAATCCTTCGTATTGGTTGTTTTTCAATTTTGAGACATAATATTACAAGGCATTATGGCTGACAAAGCAGAATTGGGTAATAGTATTCCAAACCATTATACAAAATTATCATTATTAAGATATATTGCAAAAAAGTATCGATATTCTTCTCGGTGGCTGTCACCTCTACGCCATGCCAATAAAAAAAAATTTCAACAGCAGAAAGTTCCATCGACTGTTTAAGTCGACAATAAGTTCTTCGTATTGGTTGTTTTCAATTTTTAGGCATAATATTACAAGGCATTATGGCTGACAAAGCAGAATAGTGTAATAGTATTCCAAACCATCATACAAAATTGTCATTATTAAGATATATTGCAAAAAAGTATCGATATTTTTCTCCTGTCATTTCTACGCCATGCCAATAAAAAAAAATTTCAACAGCAGAAAGTTCCATCGACTGTTTAAGTCGACAATAAGTCCTTCGTATTGGTTGTTTTCAATTTTGAGGCATAATATTACAAGGCATTATGGCTGACAAAGCAAAATTGGGTAATAGTATTCCAAACCATCATACAAAATTGTCATTATTAAGATATATTGCAAAAATGTATCGATATTTTTCTCGGTGGCTGTCATTTCTACGCCATGCCAATGAAGAAAAAAAGATTTCAACAGCAGAATGTTCCATCGCCTGTTTAGTCCATTCCATTTTAAAATATTTTACCTAGATTCTTCCCAGTTATGGTAAAACAGCTCAACAAGTCGTTCACATTCACATTGGTTATTTTTATTTTGAGGCAAAATATTACAAAGCACAATGGCTGACAAAGCAGAATTGGATAATAGTATTCGAAACTAGGGATGCAGAAAAAATATCGATATATCGATATTTTTTAGCCGATATTTTTCGATATTTTCTCAAATTAGATTAAATATAATTTTTAAAAAACCTTTAAGATTTATATATTTTTTAAAATATCGAAAACGATGTATCGAATTTTTTTTAAATATGGATATATCGATTTAATATTTTTATTTTATGTAAGACCAATAGCGTTGATTGTAAATTTAAATACTTGTGCGCATGCGGGGATTCTCTAGAACTAGATTCTTGTTAAAACTCCCATCAAAAAACAGACAACGGACCACCCTATACGCGCATATCATTTTTCTTCATAAATAAATTTATTTTATGGTATTTTAAGGGGTCCCGTTGGATTTATTCGATACGGGAACGCCCCTGGCTCCCGAAATTACCACTCGACGAACAAGAGCATCCCGTAAGTACCCGCTAATAGTCCTTTCCCTCTGCAGCCGCCTTGATTTATTACCGGCCACTTTGAAAAACAACGTTCACGCTCGCTGACTGGCAAATAAAGAAGTAAAACGCCATTATGTAAATGACTAATATTACTAGTAAATCTGTTGTAATTTAATGTCGGCCGTATTGTGCCCCATCCAACGACAATACCCGCGCATATTTGGCCGTCTCGCCCCGCTGCTTTTTCATATTTCCTCGATTTTTTCTGTTGTTGCTGATACTTTGTTCCGGACCATCTAATAAGAGGGATGGACAACGTTCTGGTCCTGATTAATAAATGGCCATTATGCAGCCCTAGTGTTCGACCATATTCATATAAGAATGGAAGAATGTGTAATAATACGGTATTCGTAATAAAATATGTCCCTATTATGTGGATGTATTTGATAGATTGCTTGTAGAAAAAGAATGTCTCGAGCTCCTTCTTACCATTCATTTTTTTCTTTAGAATCATTTAGCGAATCAAATGCTAATATTAAAAGTGTGATTCAAGTTATTCAATAAATGAATCACTATATATATATATATATATATATATATATATATATATATATATATATATATATATATATATATATATTAGCGTTGGGAACTATCGACTGAAATTGACTGTCGCTATTTTTGCTTCGACTGATTTTACTACTTTTTACCAGTGACTGTTTCAGTCCACTGTTTTCAGTCGCTATTTTTGGTCCGACTAATTTTGTTACTATTTACTATCGACTGTTTCAGTCGTACTTTTAGTCACTATTTTTGCTTCTTATTTCATTCAACTAATTTTTAACGTTCTGACTCTGTCGTTCTTACCGCGACCTTGACAAAAATCTACCCAATTTATGCTTACCTAGATTTATATGTAATATATGTAGTTTTATGATTTTTTTGGTAGCTTGCTTACAAATAATATATTTTATATTAATATTATAATTCTATTGTATTGTCTATTTTTATTATAGTATATTATTTAAAAATAGCAATTAACACATAAAAATACAATAAAACATTTATGGGGTATTATTCCATTCCATAGAAAAATTCCATTTCTTTTTACCTCAGAACATTCAAATATAAAAGTAATTCTACTTCGTTTAAAATTAAATTATAAATTGCATGTTATTTATTATTATTATAATAATATTTAGCAATTATTTTTCTCCTTTTCTTTTTTAAAGTTAGTTCGAGAAGGAATCGCTTATACTACTGTTGCAAAATATAAAATCATATAAAATTAACTGCCCCAAGTAATCATCTTCGTTCTTTCCTCTCCCACAGTTTATAAAGGAAAGAATTCGTACATCTTCGTCTGACATCACGAATTTAACACAAATAGTTCTAGGTCTGTTGTTATATCTATTGATGACCTACCGACCTCAATACTACTGTTGCAATATACGCTGACTATACAGAGGTTTTATCATCACACGAGGATCCAATATCAGCCACAAGAAACTTCCAACTTCATCTTAACAAAGTCTACCCATGTGACGTTCACCCTTTGTAAAAGTACATGTCCCTCAGCAAAATTGTCATGAACTTCCGCAAGCAAACAACGTTAAATATTTGAGAATGTATTTTGATCGACGTTTAACATGGAAATAGTGACAAAACGCAAACAGCTTGGGCTTAATCTAAACCAAATGTATTGGCTGATCTAAATTATCATTAGATAAGAAGATTCTGCTGTACTCAGGCCTATTTGGACCTATAGTATTAAACTTTGGGGTACTACTAGCTAATCTAACATAGATATCGTCCAGAGGTTCCAGAATAAAGTGTCTCCAACAAACTGATTCAGCGCGATACCCCCTTAGAATAACGAATGTGATTTGAAGTGTTAGTGTGAAGTACTCTGAAGGAATATTAGTGCATCCTAATGCACTCGCCAAACAGTTAAATATGTGCGATGAATGCATGGCTGTATTGAATTAATGTATTTTATTGCTTCAAACGCAAACTATCATACGAACTA
The DNA here is from genome assembly GCF_030347505.1 of Rhynchophorus ferrugineus. Classification (NCBI taxonomy): domain Eukaryota; kingdom Metazoa; phylum Arthropoda; class Insecta; order Coleoptera; family Curculionidae; genus Rhynchophorus; species Rhynchophorus ferrugineus. The sequence goes on from NW_027472588.1 coordinate 4,263,322, forward strand.
ATTAATAGGCACATAGAGTGAGATAATAATCTCTAGAATAAGTTAGAATAGTCTTTAGAATAAGTTACGACAGGCTTTAAAATAAGTTAGAAAAGTATCTGGAATAAGATCACTTACTGAAGTGATCTTCTGCATGTCAGATTGGTTATATTATATAACGGAAATCATATAATAATACTTATGAACACACAGATTACAGATTGTTGATATTCAAAGAGATTCATCAAAAAAAAATATTATTATAAGTCAATCTTTTTACGGTTCTTTATTATCATTATGCATGTTGCAAAAAATATTGATCGAACTAAAAGGAAAAATTGCCGATAACTTATTTTTTATTTTCTCAATAGCACCATAAAAAGAACAATATTCCGCAGTATAAAATGTAACGATAAAACTGTACCAAGAAAATAAATCTTTAAATAACCTTTAAATAAAACTGTAAAGTTTGAGATCCTTTAATCGTAATTTCTCTTAGACCTGTCCCTGATTGATAGTCAACCAGCCGCGCGCACTAAAATCGAACTTAAAAATGTTTACATCTCCAATAGCCCCACGACAATCCGTGCATATTTGACGATCGGGGGGAAAGAGAGCGAGGGAGACAGAGACGCATAAATAAAATATGGTTTTAGTGGTGGGTAAAAATAAAACTTTTTATATTACCACAATTTCGCTATAAATTTTTACGCTCCGAAAATGTTATAAATGATTTTATGACGAGTCTATTTCCAGGGATTTATCGCCTATATAAAGTTTGGAGTATGGCATTTAAATTCGAACTAAAACTAGAAGTATTTGTCGTGGTTTCCATACTGTTTAGGACTACAAAGTATTTCAGTTCGACAAAAAATGGAAATAATAATGTTCGATTAGGTTATTAATCTATTTTTGAAGGTTGTCTGACAATACAGTCATTTTTCATATTTGTCTATACATCATTTAGATGTGGATATGCAAACAGTTATACATACTTTGATAGGTGTTTATAGCTTTTGTTATTTTGTATCCTATATAAAGTTTCATGTCATATTTTACACATTAAACCGAATATTTAGAAATAATTCTCGTGTTATTCACATGATTTAAATGTTTCCGTAAAAAAATATGATTAAACTTGTCTAATAAGTTAACAGTTAAGTGTTGAAGGATCTGTGACAGCGCTGTCTGTTCTTACCTTTGACGTTTGTTGTCAGTTATATTCATGGAATATTTTGTTAATATTGTAATATTTTCCCTATGCTTATATTTGGATTAGGTTATAAATAAGTTTGCTGCAAGTTGTTTTTTCTTTATATGTTATTTTGCTTTAGAGTTTAGACAGTTGTTTTCAAATTCGGTCTAAAACCAGATATAATTTTCTGCTTTCTATGGTATCTGCGACCACATAGTAGCTTATTCAGTCGCTATACTGATTTCGCTATGTTGTTCGTTTATTTTTGACATTTGCTGTCAGTTAAGTTTATGTTTGGTTATAAATAAGGCGTGTTTAAATTTTCACAAAAACTAAACATATTTAGTGCATTTTCAAGCGTGTTTGAGATTACAAGGTGATTAGATAATGTGGATAAGTGTTTTTGTTGATTTAATGTGTTATAGTTTGAAATTACAATCCATCAATACAAATAGCAGGAATATAAAAACTGACAATAATCATTGTTTGATGTTATTTTAGCCTCATTTTTTCGAGAAAAAAAAGCGAACCACCAACAGCGAGAAAAAAAATTAATTTCTAAACATTGCCGATCCAAAATTGAAAGTCATTTAATACGCTTAATTAAATGGCATTTTATCCGGACGAAATAAAATAAATGACTGCAGTGGGATATGTTAATTACTATTTTAGTTGTAAATCGAACGGCAGCGTGAATACGCAGTTTTTAGGCAAATTAATTAAAATATTAAATTGCATTCGTCTAATTACACGCGATTGTTCGTATTTTACGAAATATCGAATTCCATTCAAGTAATGGACGGAATTTTGATTCTCATATCGATGTTGCGTCGAAAACTATTTGGTAAATATTTAAACAATTAAACTAAAATATTTTAATAAATGATTAATTAATAAAAAAATTGTAATAGGTAAAAAATCAACCAATTTTTTAAAAATATAGAAAATATGACTTTATGTATAAATAATTTATAAGGTGTACAAATAAGAAACTAGCATTTAATTAACGTTAATTAGGTTTGTTCTTAATGTGGTGCTTGTCGCAAGCCTAATTTACAAATCTCTGTTTATTAACTCCGTCATAAACAGCGTTGCCAACTTGTAAGGAGTTTCCCAATCTGCAAGGAATCTCATGTAGATTGAGGATACATTGAGCATTGGCATTATGCTGGGAATATGCGAAGATTTTGACATTTCATCGTAAATAACATATAATATCTTCCGGGTGCTTATATTTCTGCAAGAATTTCGACTAACTACATAATAACTACTATAAAAACTATAATAAAAAAAACCTGTAATAAATATATAAACTATAATAAATACTACATAACTCCGAACTACTACATTATCATTCAACTAATTTCAAAAATGCCACGGGAGAATACTTGCTCCCAAATATAGGAATTGCGATGTCCTTGTTGCCTTTTAAAAGCGTATCGGTCAAGTGAAAATTTAGTGTCCTGAAAAAACAGATAAATACAAATACTGGATTGTCTTTAATGGAAACAAGGGTAGATAGTAAACAATTGGCTGATTGTAAATTGTTATGAAAAACTTGTAAGAAAAATATGGAAAAAAGTGTAACGTTATAATCCGTTAAATATTACATATTAATCCATATTATTGAAACATGAAAATTACATGTTGGCAATGCAAAAGTCAATGAGCTTCATAAACCAGCTGCTGATCTAAAATGTAGTTACATGTCAACTGAAAAATCAATCTACTGACCGACTGATCCAGACAAAACACCAGACCTGTTAGATTTCTTCATAGTTAAGATACTTCTTTCATTTAGAACATTTCTTCATTGCTTAAAATCCAACTATATGGAAGTCGAAGGAAACTTTGATCAGTTAACTAAGTTCGGAACGGTGATTAGGACACTGAGTGAATATATAATAAGATATGAACAAAATCCACCATCGTTCGCAAAATAGAGAACAGACTGGGAAAGATTTGCTGAAGAATTGAACAATCCAATTAAGACAATCCAATTAGGTGCAACCATATACTAAAAGACTGATTACCTACAGGGAGACATTCAGGACTCCATTCTCATGTTAACATCGAAGTATTGTAAATCTCGGATAACACCAGAACAGGACACAGACTCAAAAGTATCAAACCATTTGTTCTAGTGTAATGTAGCGCAGTGTGGTGCATTCATAGAGCAATAGAGGTGCAACTCAATAGGGAACTCTGGCGCAAAGTTTTGCGCTTCCCAACCTCCAGAGGGCGCCATAATCAGCCATTCAAGTAATTTGATTGGTCAATTTAAATCTCCATTATAGGCACCTGTAAGAACAATATTTTACTGTGAAGACATTTGATTGGCTCATTAGTAATGTTTGGCAAGTGACAGTCTTGACGTCATGTCTAATATATTAAATAAAATTCAATTAAATATAAATATAAATATAATATGTAAAAATAAATATATATAAATATAATCTATAACAATAAATATAAATATATAATGTAAATTTATCTACAAAATATAAATATAATATAAAAAAAATATCTATAAAATATAAACATATATAAAACCAGAAGCTTTGGTGCGTTGAAAATCAAAATAATCTCTTCCGTCTTTTTCATTTTTCATATTTCTTTAGTGCCATCAATTTAATATGATCTATCAGAGATCCGTCTTTTCGTTTTCTTATATTGAAAGAAAACTTTGAGTACTTCCCTCTTAATATTCTATTCACCTGTTTTACTCAAAAGTATATATGTTAGCACACCTTGTTAGTACCTTTAATATTTTATCTGAAAGATAACTATGGAAAATTTAGAATAGAAGGGTTTTAAATTTACTTTTTTTTAAACAATTGACAAAAATTTTGTTATATTGTCGACGTGGCCAAATCGCTGAATAAAATAAAAGGCATAACTGAAAGATCTACTAACAGTATAATAAAACAATTTTGTTGGGGCCTGGGGCACGAGATATTGTCTTTCCTGAGATGTACACTACGTACAACGCAAAACTTTGTTTGCTTTTATAGGAACATCTGGAACTGAAGTTATAGAGTCAAGTAATTAACGGTAAGAATGAGCAGAAAGGGGTAGACTGGCTAAATTAATACAAATTTACCACTACCTTCTAGAGTTTGTTCAAAAGCTGATGACACTTGTTTCAAACACTCTGGTTGTGGACCTGGAACGATGAAAATAGGCACTACAAATATAGTAAGACAGTTTATAAATTAATGCTAAGAATTATGCATACAAATGTGACTGACTCCGTCAATTTACCTTCTATATCATTTTAATTTTGATCTACTTTCATTTGTAGATATTCTGGGCTCGTAATATTATTTTCACCATTCCTAAATTGTTCATATGTACTTAAAGAAAAGTTTAAATGTATCACAAAAATGTCTATGACAGACGCGGCAACGGTCATAAATCTGTTTCATATTTAACCCAACCAGTTTAGGATTTTTACTGTTTTCTACCCATTTCTTAAAGTAAGAATGTATTTCAACTACCGACTTGTATATACTAATAAAATAATATAATAATTTAATGTATAAACGTTATAAAAAGCTAACCACACTGTTCTCTAATCGACAATCATCCAAGTGGACTGCACACGATGAACCCGCTCCAAAGCGTGGAAAAACGCAACAGTCGGCTAGCAAGGTTATGGCGTCTATATTTTGGGATGCGCTTGGAATAATTTTCATTGACTACCTTGAAAAAAGAAGGACCATCAACGGCGACTATTACGTAGCGTTGTTGGGCAGTTTGAAGGACGAAATCGCCGAAAAACAGCCGCACTTGAAGAAAAAGAAAGTGCTGCTTCACCAAAACAATGCACCGTGGCACAAGTCAATAAAAACGATGGAAAAAATCCATGAATTGGGCTTCGAATTGCTTCCTTATCCACCATATTTTCCAGATCTGGCCCCCAGCGACTATTTCCTGTTCTCAGATCTCGAAAGAATGCTCGCTAGGAAGAAATTTTTGTCGAATGAAGAGGTGAATGTCGAGCCGAAACTGAGGCTTCTTTTGAAGCAAAGTACAAATCGTACTACAAAAATGGAACTTGTTGGAGGACGGAAAAAATGGAAAAGTTGGAGGGTCGCTATAATCAGTGTATCATCTTTAAAGGGAATTATGTTGAATAAAAAAAACTAATTTTGTTAAAAAAAAGTGTTTTATTATCGTAGGCCGAAGATTTTTCAATTGACCTGTTACTATATCAGAGACTAAGATAGGGCCGAAGGGTCATCCTGGATAAATACCGAGATTTAAAGACTCGTAACATTGTAATAAATGAAAAATATATATATTTAGTGCTTCATGTCCATCAAACCACCAACAATACTTCCCAGCGTTTCTCAATCTCACCGCCAGAGTACCCCATCTCGGATAACCCGTCAAGCCACTCCTCGTTCTCCCGAGGCGGTACCGTCCGATACCCACGGCTCTGGTCTTGACACCGCCCATACCACAGCATGGCGGAAGAACTAGCGGCGCGATAGTGGTACCCCGGATGATGGTACTGACCATCTGCCGCCTCCCGCTGACACCGCTAATGACCGATTCTCATTGGGAACGACCGCAAGCCAACCGGTAGCCGTGCAGATAGCATCTTGGTGGTCCATCGCTGATTGGGATTCATGGCTAACTACCGTGAAATCAAGAAATAGATGAACGGTACTCAATTTAATTTCGATCTGTGAGAAATAAAACTTATTTATTTTGATTGTGTCTAGCCGTTGGCGAAAAAAGAAATACGCTGTATCTAATTTATGCCATGACTATAGATAAATCTCATTCGATGTTGTGCTTTTGTTGCTGCACGAAATATTTATAATATTAGCGCGGATCGGGCGCGATTAATATCGTCGACAAACAAAATGAGATGTTCTGAAAGCCTCCGAATAGTTTCAATACCTGTTCTGGGACTATTTGCATCTTCTAGATTGATTTAAATAACGAATAATGGACTTAATAATACATCAAGGCAATATCATCATAGTTTAATGATCAGTATGATTAAAAAAGTGATTACTTTTTCAGTGCTTGTTAATTAGTGATCAACACCTTGGCAAAAAATTGTTAATAACATCGTACCAAACTAAACAAGTTTAGCGTAATAACAGTTTCTACAAAGGCATCTTTCTTAATCAGGTCAAAATTATATAATAGACATTTTTGATTTTGTTCTTTTCATCAGAATGTTACGAGGGTAATTACTCATGTATCTGTTAATTATAACAAAACTTGAAGGATATGCATCATCAATCCATAGCATGTTTGTAAGTATATTGGTATCTTCCCTAGTCATCCTTCTTCTTTTACAGTCTAACTTGGAGTCGTTCTTAAAGTGCTTCTCTCCACAATCAATGAATATTTATCTTGCAGATACAAATACTATTTTGTAAAACAAAAAGTAAATTTTCATTATGGCACTCTGATCAAAATAGTAAGACTTAAATTCATATTGCTATTTCCATTTTTTATTTATTATAGCAATCTAGTAGGTTAACAATGATTAATTGTTTGTTTTTGTCCTAATTTGCTAGGGATTTAAATTTACCAAGTACATTGTAGGAATGTTCGTCTTGGTGGGTCGGTCGGAATGTGTGGCTGTCGATGCGATGGTTTGTCCGAACACTCACTACTATTTTTGGAAGGAATTTGCACAAGAACTAAAAACACTGGTTGAAGAAATACTTGTTTATTGCGATATTCAACGATACATGTGGAAGACGGGAGGATTGACAGGATATTAGGTTAAGGTAACGGAAGTACGGTAGCGCTGTGGAAGTGATACTGTTACAAGAGGGTAGAGAAAAGAAAAGAGAGCGAGACGTCGTCATGGTGGTCTTTTATATCCGGGAACCGCATGGTACCAATCCACCGGCGCCGCCAACCCCTGAACTTACTGTAGGTGAATGCGTGGTGGCCTAAAGGGTCTTAGAGGTCTCTACAACATATTCTACGATAGACACTTTGGACTTAACATCTATGTAATTGTTTTTACTATGCACTGAATATTACTTATAACTTCACCAAATTAGATCAAATGGTTTCTCTCTCATGGATCAAATCTAATCTTCTGATTAAACCATCATTAACTAGGAGTTTGAAAACCTCAACATTTATGTACTGATGGGGCCTCTGTCCATATCTTTGGGTCCTTGATAACGTTAGCGACAGTTTCTACCTTCAGCAATCAACAATACCTCGCAGTACTTTGTGTTAGAATATTTGTAAAATATTTCTATTGCTCTAGCTTGTACAATCCTAGAGTTGAACACTGTAAGTTCACACTGGTTTCAAGGCTTGTTGGTAAAGTAATATCTTATTACATAGTCACCAGCGGTGCTGAATATCTACCCATAATAGGTGTCTATTCTTGTTTGACACTGAATGATATTTTTGAATTTTGAACACTGAATTAACATTTTTCATGGATATAAACAGTACAGAGAAGGCAGTTGGATGTTTGGAGGGTGATGGATGAAACATTTGGGAGATGGTGTCGGATATACATAACATTTTCAATAAATTGATGTTAATATGTTTAAAAATATTTCTAATCATTAAACTTCCAACAAAAGAACAAGGCTAGACAAAGATATGCAAACTGCTGAACCATAAGTTAATCCAGATCGAAAAACTGAGTTGAAAGTCAATGATGTTGATGGTTTTCTTCGGTTGTTGTGGTTAAGATCGTTAAAAGTAGTTATGTTCAAATTTATTTTGAAGGCAAACTATTTAAAATAGTAACTATAACATACATCAGTGCCAAGTATTTGAAATACAAATTATGAACTACGTATTTTAATTACAAGTAATTGAAATACTTCCCAACTATGGCTGTATTAAGACATAACTTGTATATGTTTTATTGTCGTTTTTTTTTTTTAATAAATTAATGTTTCCAAACTGTGTAACGGTAGTGTGTAAACCAAATCAATTTTTATCAGTTAATAATTTCTAGCAAATACTTTCTGTTATGTAACAAAATTTATTGACATTTTTAAAAATATGCTCGAATGAATCGTTCGCTAGTTCAAAATCATTTGCTTATTTAATTAGGAAAACATGAGGAATGGTTTTGAGGAAGATGAACGATAAAACCACCACCGTAATCATCATTACCTCACATCAAAACCTTAATCATTATAGCTTAAATTGAAAACTACAACAATTGACTACAACACTTAAATAGAACCTTCGCCAATTCAACGTCATCGACTTATTTATTTAGTAAAACATGAGGAATGGTTTTGAAAAAGATGAACAACAAAACCACTACCACAACCATCATTACCTAGCATTAAATCATCAAATGTTATAGTTTAAATTGACGTCCCCACAACAACACTGAAGTAGAACCTTCGCCATTTCAACGTCATCAGCTTATTTAATTAGTAAAACATGAGAAATAGTTTTGAGAGAGATGAACGATAAAGCCACTACCACAACCATCATTACCTCATATTAAAACATCAAATGTTATAGTTTAAATTGACGTAGCCACAAGAACACTGAAGTAGAACCTTCGCCAATTCAACGTCTTTGACATCGACCCTCTTTGATTAATAAAATCCGTTTCAAAGCCATGAAAAGCGATGGAGTGTTACTTGATATTGAAAGGCTCGCTCGGCATTTCTTTCTCCCTCCGTCTTGACAAAGCGAAGAAACAAATTCCCGCCTCTGCCAATAATTACTGTAACGTAAACCGAACAGCCAGTCCGTGGCGTAACGATGGAGAGCTCCAGGAAAAAAATTGAAAAACGACAAATTAAAGCTCCCGCCGGCCGTGTTCATTTAATTTGTGACCACTCGAGCGGCGTCCTCCCGCAGACGCTCAAATAAATTGTGAAGCGTCGCGACGCCAAGCCAAACCGCACTTTTCCGTGAAAGCTAATTGCTACTCGAAACGATCTACGGGAGACCGACGGCGACCCCGACGCCCGGCGTCGGCGGTTAGGCGACGGCATGACGATCCGGCAGAGGGCGCTGCCGGATGTTCTTGAAAAAATGGATTAATGACGTTCTTTTAGATTTTTGAGTGACACACGGTCAATAATCACGAAAAATGAAAATAAAACTGTTAATTATAATATATATATATATATATATATATATATATATATATATATATATATATATATATTCTCTATTATATTATATTTATATAAATGTGACTATCCAACCTGTATTAAAACAAATACGATAACAACAATCTGAATTGGTTATTCCCCTGTAGTCAAAAGGTTTTTACAGAACTATGGGATTATGGAATTCTCAACACTAAACAGTCCCGCCCTTAATCAAGGACTCAAGTATGGAGCTGGACCCATAAAATCCCTGACCCAGGTACTCGACGGTCTCGCCGCGAGCTCTGAACCCATTCAATTTAACCTTCAATGAGAAATTAAAGAACTAATCAGGTACAAGAACCGATTATCGAGAAGAGCTCGTACCACACTGGCTCCTGAGGACAGCCTATATATAGGAATCAAAATTTAGGTACCACCCACTGCTCCTTATGGCCTCTGACATAATCCCCGACGAACTATTCGGTTTCCGTGCCAAACACTCAAGCCTCAATCAACCTGCTTGAGTCGTAGCAACAATCAGGCACCTATAGAAGGTCGCAAAGCTGGAGCCATCTTCCTAGACGTATTCAAAACTTTCGATCAAGTATAGCACAACGGTCTAATTTTTAAAGCAAAACAACTAGGTCTACCTGATGACCTAATTTTTTTTGATCCACTCATACTTGGAAAGTAGATCCTTTCAAGCAAAGATTTCGGCTCCGCTCGAAAACAAATATCTGCTGTAGTCCCGCGAGGTGCTTCACTAGCTCTAGTCCTGTACTTCAAACTGTACATGGCTGATGTTCTACTTCCCAAGAAATCACATCCAACATTTTATGCAGACGAAGTCCAACGGAACCAGGCGATTGCGTGATATAAATTCTGGCGACCTCAAATTAACCCAAGCGAAACTGCACCGTAAGAAGCATACCACCTCCAAATTGCAAAAGTCCCTATCCACTAGCTCCAGAAAGTATCATACATTGGTCTTCAAGTAGATCACAGATTCCAATGGTTGCAAAGATAATGGCGTGTACAGCATAATATTTCCACTCCTCTGCAGAAAAATCAAATTCCCAATCCCCAGAAGACGACTCTGTACAATATGCTGATCCGTCCAGTCTGTCTCTACAGAGCACAGGTTTGGTACCTGTACTCCAAGTATACTAATCCAAAAAAAAGAATCAAGCACCGCGTTCGTGAAAAGCTTCACGAACATGGTCAGTATGACGTTCTCCCTTAGCACTTTAGAACGCGATAACAATCTGATTAAATCCCTATCTATCCATAGACCTTGGTAGTTAAACCCAATACGACAATCCCAGTCGTAACCCAGGGTCTCTGTCGCTCACAAAATCTTACTATCCTGAACCCGAAGCAACATCAACAAAAAACCATCTGGTACTAGCTGGTCAACTTGGAAAAAAAAAACAAGTCGACGGTCTTTCCTTTATCCGTGCTCCCTAGAGCGTCAACTACAACGTCAATAATCAAATGAATTATAAATAATTCCGTTAGTTTTAATGAAAGTGATGTAGTTACAAATACAACTGAAGACATTTTAAAAAGGTTTTTCGAAAAGTTGCCATTGAATTAAATATCTGATACTTGAAGGCGTGAATTATCATATGATATCACAAAGAATCTCAAAAACTTACGTTTTACAGTAAGTAAGACATTTAGTACCTCCTATCTATCAAAGCAGCCCAAAGGACTTTCCATAATAAACAATTTCTCTAACTTGTATCAGTATACGTCTATAGAAAATTAATAAACTAACTTTGATTTCTGGGACATAGATTCTTGGATAATATCAAATATAAAATCCATATCATTATATTACAATTTTAAATTTTAAAATTTTAATTAGTGATAATAAATTAAAATACTAGTTAAAATAAAACAATTAAATAACACAGTCACAAATATAGTAACAGTTCAACGATGTTTAAAAATAAAAAGTTAAATCGACCGTGACAGGACTCGAACCTGCAATCTTCGGATCCGAAGTCCGACGCCTTATCCATTAGGCCACACGGTCTGTGCATGTTATTTTATGCTATACTATAATATTACTCGGTATAACATATAATGTGTTTTGTTTTTGAATAATTATAAATTTGTTGAGTTGTTTATTCATTTAAATATTTTAAAAAATTATTCAGCTAGATGGATCCGACGTCGTTCCTTACAGATATTTGTAATATTTTTAAGATATATGTAGTGAATTATATTTTACCGATTAATGAAATATTAGTACAGGAAGTTTTGTCTCCATGATTGTTTTGAGCATAATAATTTTGTCTTTTTAATATTTCAAATACCCTGCGTAGAAGAACATGCCCACCAGTGAACATCAATCATCGTCAACTCGCCCAAGCAGAGCATGTTAAATATCTTGGTATGCATTTAGATCGACGCCTAACCTGGAAGAAGCACATACTCTCTAAACGGAAATAACTGGGACTAAAATTATATCAAATGTATTGGCTCATTGGGCGCAAATCCAAGTTATCATTAGATAACAAGGTATTGCTGTATGAGTCTATACTCAAGCCCATTTGGACATATGGAATTCAACTATGGGGTACCGCTAGCAAATCTAATATATTCATCATTCAACGGTTCCAAAATAAGGTATTGCGTGCCATTGTTGATGCTCCGTACTATATTTCAAATAAAGTGATACAACGCGATATTCCTCTAGAACCTATAACGAGTGTAATTCAACGTGTTTGTGTGAAGTACTTCGAAAGAGTGTCAGTGCATCCCAATGTACTCGCTAATCAGCTAAATATGCGACGTGATAGTGAAGTGTGTAGACTAAAACGTTTAACACCACTTGATCTGATTACTGGACATATGTAGACTTTAGAATAAGCATTAGAATAAGACTAATTAATTAAGATAATATTTTATACAGAAGATTGCTTAATGAAGTGATTTTCTACATGCCATGTATATATAATATAGTCAGAAGAAATACTTATTGCCAATAGGGCAGATTGTGGACTCACGAAGAACAATAAAAAAAAATATTTCAAATAAATAAATTATCTTCAATGTTTAATAAATTATATGATCTAATCGTTGTTTGACAATAGTGGTCATAAATTTTAATCAGATTTCAATATTTATATTTTTAACGTACCTTTAATTAAGTACTAAACTTTACTAAACATTTAAAATTAAGTACCAATTTTAAAAGTTTATTAAAAATTATATTTAATTTATATTGAAAAAATATCGAAAAATACCGTCTAAAAAATATTGCCAAAATATATCGATATATCGATATTTTTTCGGCATCACTACCCAATGGTACATCTGCTGTAGACTAGGCTTCCTCTTGTTTGACCCCAAAAATTCTGACTCTAGTGTAATCTTCCAATAGTTCAGTATATTGTATGTAGGTGTGACATTATGATATTTTACAACAAAATATATCGATATTTTTAAGAAAAAATAAAGATTGTGAAATATTAACCTAAAAAAATATATATTTTTTCTAAATCTCTTAAAAAATAGTAATCTTTTTGATTAATTTTTAAAAATAAGTAACAATTTTATGTTCTTAATTTCTGGGATATTATTCCATAAAATATTAATGAATAAAAAAAGGAAGTCTACTGACGTTCGAAGAGGCTAAGTACGGCGGCAACCTGAGATTTAGAACATTTATAGAGTAGATCCCACAATGACTCCGGATATTTCCTCATTCAAAACAGAGAAATAAGCGTAAAAATCTCTCACGAAAATAACTTTGAATATCTTGTACTTAATACTTTTTGGCAGTATTTTACCAAACAATTTTTATATAACTAGCAGCGAACTAGATCCGACTTGTTCTACAGGTTTGTTAGATTTTTTAAGTATAATTATTTAAGCAACCTTAAAACATTCCGGAACATGCTTCTGTCTCAAACAGACATTAAATATGTATGCCAACATGATGATTGTTTTTCGTGGCAGCTCTTTCATTAACCCAGGTATAATCTATTAATAAATACATTTTTTTATTAATATCCTAGAAGGTTAACGATCTGCTAGTGGGAAATAAGTATTATTATATGATGTCAGTTATGTAATATAACTGTCCTAATATGTAGTAGATCTAGTCTAAATCTTATTCTAGATACTATTCTAACTTATTTCAAAGTCTATCCTAACTTATTCTAAAAACTGTTCTAGCTTATTCTAGACATTATTAAATCTCACTCTATGTGTCTATTAATCAGTTCGTATGGCAGTTTGCGTTGGAGCCTACGCACTTCACTGTCATCGCACACATTTAACTGTTTGGCGAGTGAATTGGGATGCACTAATAGTCTTTCAGAGTACTTCGTACTAACACTCCGAATCACACTCGTTATGGGTTCTATGGGGATATCGCGCTGAATCAGTTTGTTAGACACGTAATATGGGGCATCGACGATGACTTTCATCACTTTATTCTAGAACCTCTATAGGATATTACTATTATAGGATTACTACTTTTCCTATGTGCTTGGATTAATTAGCAAGCAAGACGAGTACGAGAAAATACATCAGTATATATTCCTCAATTATAAAATTATAATTATTTATTAATTATTAACTTATAGCTATAGTTTACACTAATAATACACACTAAATGTTCACACAAGTTCGTATGGTTTTGTTCGTTTCAGTCTCCTGACATGCTGTGCGCTGTCCAGCAGTTGTATTGCTTCCACGTTAGAATGATTTAGTAATCTTCTTTCGTGTTTCAAGGCGAAATTCTGCACAACTTCGCAAATCCATTTGATTTCCAGGTCATCGGGCAGTTCTTCATTGGTTACATAACGATAGGCATTGGTAATCAATCGAAGAATCTTGTTTTGACAGCGCTGTATGACTAACTGATTTGAATATTTAGTGCAACCCCATATTTGCACCCCATAGGTCCAAATTGGCTTTATAATTGTATTATAGATCAACCTCTTTAATTTTAGATCAAGTTGGGAGTATCTTCCGACTAACCAGTATAGTTGTTTTATTTTGGTTCTAATGTGTTTTGCTTTTTGTCTAACGTGATGCTTCCAGACAGATTTGGAGCTATTAAGTTGAATTTTCCAATCTTTTGTCCATTTGTAGATTTTGTTGTATATATATATATATATATATATATATATATTAGATTCACTGCCACTTGCACTTTTTCTATTGCCCTAAGCAGAGATATATCTTTTACAGCAAAACCTTGTTATCTAATGATAATTTAGATTTACGCACTATCAGCCAGTACCGTAAGCCCAAGCTCTTTGCCTTTTGTGACTATAATTTTCCATGTCAAATGTCTATCGAAATGCATTCCCAGATATTTAACATTGTCTGCTTGCGGAAGTTTATAATTATTGAATTCTACTGACGGATATGTTCTTCTACAAAAGATAAATGTCACATGGTTAGATTTTGTCTCGTTTGCTTTGATACGCCACGTGTTCACAATCACAATTCGACTTTGTTAAGATGAAGTTGGAGGTTTCTTGTGGCTGATATTGGATACTCATATGATGATAAAACCGCTGTATCGTCAGCACATGTTGCAACAGTAGTGTTTCTTCAAGTGGGTAGGTCAGATATACAATAGATATAACAATGGGCCAAGACCACAGCCCTGCGGAACATCCGAATATATTGGGTGTAGGTCAGTGTATTCGTGACCCTCTTTGACAACAAAATATCTGTCTGTAAGGTACGATTTCAGCAGTTAACATGCAGCATGCCACACCTTGTTAAAGGCATGAGAAATATTGAGACATGCAGCAGAGCAATATTTTTTATCGTTTAAGTTTTTATTAATTTGGTTGAATGATCTATGTATTTGTTCTATTGTTCCGTGTTTATTACGGAAGTCAAATTGATGGTCTGGAATAATATTTCTCTCCTCTGTGATTATTCCGAGTCTCTTAATGTGTAATTTCTCGAATAGCTTAGAATAGATCACAGCTAAAGAGCTTATAGGACGATAAGAGGAAACGTCTGATTTTTCCCAGGTTTTTTCCAGCCACTTTCCAAGTACTAGGAAGGTAATTAAGTCTTAGCATGGCATTAAATATGAATATTATTAATATGATTCACTTTCATGACAGCTCTTTTAAGATTCTTTCAGTGATTAAGTCAAAATCAGGAGCTTTCTTGGAATTTTTATATGTATTGTTTGTTTAACTTCCTTAACAGTAGATTTCTCATGTCGCAGATCCATTTGAAACTGAGTGTTAAGAAAGTCAACTATGTTATTTTCTTCTGTTGTGAAAATTTCAGGCGGGTACGGATTATATATTGTTTTTAAGTGTCTAGAGAAAACTTCCGCTTTATCTTTATCATTCCTAGCCTAGGAAGGTACAAAGAAAATGTTTATTTTCAGAAATATATCATAATAAACGAAGATCTGACTCGCCAATGATTATTAACCCTAACGAAAATGGAACATCACTCCAGTTTATTGTTTCTTAACGTTTCTTGATTCACCATTGCTGACAATCAACCAGAGGGAAAACGACTGTAACGTTATTGTTAAGGGTCGGCCGACGTTCGAATTAGCTAAATACGGCAACAGGGGATTTGAACCATTTATAGAGTAGATCCTGCAACGACTCCAGATACTCCCTCATTCGAAACAGAGAAATAAACGCGAAAACCTCTCACGAAAATTGGCAACAAACAGCCGGCGACCTATCCGCGACAATCCCCGCGAGTCCGGCTGCGGGAGGACGACGCGAGGCGGGGGGAGTACTGCCGGGGACCTGGAGGGCGATGGGGTGGCTATGGCGCGTACGTCACCGGGAGAACGGCGCGCGGAAGTCCATTGTCTGCCCTGTTTTAATTTCCAACATAATAAAAACACATGGGAAAACAGTGGATGCCATTTTACTGATTAACTGGGGAAGCTGGTCGGACCTTTTGTGCACTTTTGTTCGCATCCAGATTGTTTTTTTTTATTGTGTTCCCGTTCGCTCTGTTTCCTTCTGTCCCGCTCTACCTCCCTGCCCCTTCCCCCACCCCGTCGTTCTCGCCTTCGTCATTCGGGGGGATCGAGCGGCAGGGCTGAAATTTTAATTGGATTTAGACATTTTTTCCACCTGTTTCTTCCGAATCCGAATTTAGAGTACTGGTAACGATGATCTAGATAATCGGAATATGGATTTTCCATCGATTTCCGGCTTTTCTTTTATTATTCTTTTTACGTAGTGTGAAGTGAAAGAATTTTAATCCATTCACTTTTGTTTTTTAAAATCTTTATCTCACTGCTATTTATATTCATCGTCTCCTTTTTATGATTTTATATATTTATCCTCCTCAATTTGTCTACATTTGGAAGACCTTTAATGATCGATAATATTGACATTTAATGTTAATTTATAATTCTTTTTGTCGCCCTTACATTTTCAACAATCTGCTCAATAGACAATAGGTATTTCTTATGTTAACTATTAAATTCATGATACGTAGAAAATCACTACAGTCATTAATTGTATAAAATATCTCGCCCTGAGACCTATATGTTATATAATGTTACGTGTTCTGTCCTGACCTACCTCCCTGCCCTTTTCCATCATTCTCGCTGTCGCCATTCGAGGGGATGAAGCAGAAAGCCTACTGTTATGTTTACTTGCATTAATATACAAGCAAGGCAAGTACGGGATTAATACATCAGTATGTATTTTCCAAATAAAAATTAATTAAATATAAAACTAAACTAGCACTTTGTTTTTCTTCAAATGCGGCCGGTTTTCGGCGATTTCGTCCTTCGAACGATCCAAGATCGCTATGTAATAGTCGCCGTTGATGGTCTTTCCTCTTTCAAAGTAGTCAATGAAAATTATTCCAAGTGCATCCCAAAATACAGAGACCATAACTTTGCCAGCCGAATATTTACAAATATTCGTGAATGATATGATGTACATGTTCAGTGTTTTTCATCTTTAGAGTGTCTGCTATTTCATTCAGTTTCAGTTTACGGTCATTCAGAATCATTTTGTGGATTTTTTACTGTTTTCGGCTGTAACAAACTCTTTTGGACGTCCACTACGTTCACCGTCTTTGGTGCCCATTTCACCACGTCTAAACTTAGCATACCAATCCTTGATGGTTGATTTTGCTGGGGCAGTGTCCGGAAACTCGGCATCAAGCCAAATTTTTGCTTCAACTGTATTTTTTCCCTTCAAAAAGCAATATTTCATCAACACGCGAAATTCCATTTTATCCATTTTTTCACAATAACAATAGTTTTCACACTCAAATTGCTATAATCCACAAAGTAATGATCCGACAGCTGTCAAATTTATACACGCATCTTTTGAGGGTTAGGGCTAACTAAAAAACATATGGATTTAATTCTAGTAGCGTCATCTACGTCGGGGACTTTTCAATTTACCTGTTATACTATTGATCTATTAACTACAAGAACCGCCACTGTGGTAACCTATGCAGATCACATGGTAAATTTAGGATCAGTCTAAGTAATGTAATATCTAAATAAAATATAACTCTGGCTGAAAATATTGTGAGCTTTGATATGAAACAAAAGCTACCCATGCATCTTTTACCATTCGAAAATGAACTTAACCACCGATATCCAATATCAATATTTTCCGACTCTCAACATATTTTACACAGGAAATCACTTAACCAAGTGATAATAGTTTATAACAGATTATTGGACGCGAAACTACGACACAATAGGTAAAAATAAAAAATAAGCTATAAACATTTAATACAATCCTATGAAAATATAAGGTTCCTGTCTTTCAGGACTGTTACTAATTCAAAATGATACTGTCAAAATTATTTTACACAATTAAAAACAACTCTCACGCCCTTTTAACGACTGACTGCTCTTCACAGGTGACTGAGTCATTCGACTTTCCGTACAAATCAGTCGAATAAAAACACGAACACTAAGAACGTTTTAATTTGGCCGAGTGGCGGAGACAGGAGAAAAAAGGCCAGCCAGCTAGCGTTCGAAAATATTTTCAGATGTAATAAAGAAAATATAAGCCGACGACAGGAACCATTCTCCAATCATATCCGCTATTATGTCCCGTTCTGAAAATCAACACAAAGCCATTTTTTAAAAAGGCTGACTCAAAGAAGCTGATAATGCCGAAGAGCCGCGACACAAAACAACCACGTTATTACTTTTTGTTGTTATTTTCTTAGGAGGGCCTCTCAAATCCCATCAGAAAAGATTCAGGAGTTGTGTGAAAATGGGGCCCACAATACTAGATTTAAAATTGTCATTATAGAAGCCACATTCTTAATACTATCAAAATAGGGGCGCTCTTTATAAAAAGACGAAGAATGGAAATCTAAACAGGACGCCCTACCGGAGAAAAAGACGGAAGAGCAAACAAACGAGGAGAGAAAGAGCTACAGTCGATGCCACAGTGAAGGTGCTTTTTAAAATTAATCGATGGCAGATTGAATTTATTTAGGATAATTAATCGTTTATTATTATGTTTTTAGTTTCGATTTTAGTTAATTGTGATGGTGAACACCATCTGATTTTAATTAAGATAACAGGTCAATTGAAAAATCCCCGGACGGCCATAATAAAACACATTTTTTTGCCAAAATTAGTTTTTTTCATTCAACATAATTCCCTTCGAGGGTGATACACTGATTATAGCGACCCTCCAACTTTTCGATACCATTTTTGTAGTACGACTTGTCCTTTGTTTCAAAATAGGCCTCAGTTTCGTCGATCACCTATTCATTCGATGAAAATTTCTTCCCGGCGAGCATTCTTTTGAGATCTGAGAACAGGAAATAGTCGCTGGCGGCCAGATCTCGAGAGTACGGTGGGTGAGGAAGCAATTCGAAGACCAATTCATGGATTTTTGACACGATGCATTATCTTGGTGAAGCGGCACTTTCTTTTTCTTCAAATGCGGTCGTTTTTGGGCGATTTCTTCCTTAAAACGGTCCAATAACGCTATGTAATAGTTCCTGTTGATGGTCCTTCCTTTTCAAGGTGTGTTCAGATTAAAAGTGTTATAACAACTTTTTTGACAATATTCACAAATTGATTATTTATCTATTACTGTCTACTATTTATAATCAAAATATGGTCAGTACAAGTAAATAAGCAATAAGCACAAATAAACTATAAACAACAAAATATTTAACCTTGCAAAATCGAGCTCCTACTACTTTCAAACCGAAAATAACCGATATTAGATTTTATCATTCAATTTTTCATAAATGGTAACGTCACGAAATCAGATGGAAACTATCGAAGTTTACCAAATACTAGTTAGGGTTCTCCAGAAATAGTCACTACTATCGAAAATCCGAAAGTTGATCAATAATTGGATCTCCATGATGCCATAATAATTGGAAAATGTTGTAGAAAATGATGGAAAATGTTTCTGTTAACGTATATTATACAATTTTTCTCAATACATTCCCTTTTAAAGTGAAAACATAATCAGAATACATTTACGGTATATCCAAAGTTGGTGTAAACATACGTCATTTCAATTTATGATATTAAAACGGTGCAATGTTGCCACATCAACTCTGAGTTATAGCTTATTTTGTCTTTGACCTATAACAACATTCTAATCTAAATAAAATATTGAAACAAAAGTGTTATCAAATATAATTTATTTTAACACTATAGTACATCTAAAGATTAGAGTTAATTATACAACCACAATAGTTTATAGGTTAGAGTTATAAACTCTTATCACTCATATTTTGAAGAATTTTGCATACGTCTGACAACTGGACGCCTTTCGACTCATTCGTTTACGTGTACGAACTAATCAGACACCACTGTGTCTCTTTTTAGCTAGAATAAAATGAGAAGGGAAAATATTGCCTGATTCTAGAACGAATTTACAAATTGCGGCAGGCAATACTTTTAATATTTTGATGACGTATGTTCACAGCAACTTTGGATAGGCCCTACGCATTTAAACACATAATTTTTTTAAAACATGTGATTAAAACATCATACGCAGCTTGTCTCATCCCATTTCTACAATGACCCACCCTTATTGAAAAGCCCTATGACAACAGTACGATTAATACTTGTTGAAGTTGCTCTAAACTTTCGAAACATCGAGAAAAACTTGTTCCTTCCCATAACGAAGGCGTAAATTAATTTTTCACGTACCGTAAATTATACGCGGCTCTTTAAAAGCGTCATTTTCACAGTCGAACGGCCATAGCTCCCGACTATGGCAACGCGTGAGAGACCGCGTCCCGAACTGATAATAAACAAATCGAAACTTATTTGTTCAGGTGTCATTAAAGCGTCTTTTGTCGCCCTAACAATGTAATTAAAGTCAACGCACTCTCGATCCGCGGAGGCTCGTTACCGGCATTTTAATTAAAAGCTGAAAATGAAGTGTGACTTTCGATTTTCGTCACAGTCGGGACACCATTCAGCCCGGGACCGTGTGGGCGGGAGCGTTATCCCCACGGGGAACGAGGGACGAGAGAGGTAATTGGGTAGTACGACTAGGCACGAATTGATTTTTTCATATATATATGGACTTTATTATTTTTACAACGCTTCACTCCAACCTAGCACTCATTCTTACTCACGCTCACTTTATTTCTTGCCCTAATACTATTAATTTTAAATATAACTAAGTGCCGCCCTCTATGACCCAATAAAATAAAAAGAGAATAAGACTTTCATTGAGTTAAATTACTAAAAGTTATTGTTAACGATAACAACAATTCTATATCGTTCGATTATAAGAGGAAATACTAAAAAATAACAAATTTAACGAAAAGAGCACAGCCCCATCTCTAGACAAATGCCTGATACAGAAGTAAAAAAAGGTGAAGGCGCTTGGAATTTCTCGAAATTAACGTAGTTACAAGGTAGTAAACGGCACGGAAACTAAATAAACGCGAAGCTGTATAATAACAGGCAAGTATCGTTGCTCCATAATTTATAACAACAAGTTTTTAAGCCTGAAAATTATATTTTAATTAATGTTAATTCGGTAGAATTGCTTTTTATATGGCGAAGGTAAATTATATTATTTTTAATAATTATCCAATCATTTTTTTTTTAATATCAGGCAATTATATGTTCTTACAATTCAAATAAAATAGAATTACACTAGAATAAAATAAACTCTGGTATTGATTTTTTATATATAAGAATTTTTAGGAATCTGTAAAACATTACTACAGATTCCTGTAATATTGTAAATTTGATTTCATTTTTATTGATTCTGAATACAGTTTCCTGTAAAAGTAGATATTCTAAAATTTTCTAAATAAGAAGAAATCTTCTTGTATTAAAATAGTGAAAAAATTAGAATAAAAATTTGTGAAATAGAGATAAAAGTCAAGCATTTTATTCAGGCTTTGATTTAAAATTATATAATGAAAATGATATTTGTTTATATGTTTTGTATCGTATAGATTTTATATTTAATTCATTAGCAGTACAGCAGCAGTAAAGTAAATTACAATATAATGTCAGTTGTTGGCCTTCAACTAATTGTATACATTGTCATCATATTACATCAACTATTGGAATTATATCGAGTTATAATTTTTAAAGGATAATAAATTTAAAAAAAACAGAGTATACTAGAGTCATAACAAATCTATTGCAAATCTCGTTAATTTGACACAAAGAACTATTCTTTACAAACAGTAAAAGTTCTAAACATGAAGTTCTGTTTCAAATTTACAAAAAAATTATGTAGTACCCTGCAGAAAGTGCCAGTACCTGTACACTGGTACTTTCTTTGCGATATTTTTGCTCAATTTCAACTAAGATTTGATTTTTAACACTTTTTCCAGGATATGAAGGTCACCATTCTATATTTAGTAAATATGATGGAGAAAAAAAAACATAAACCATTATTTATGGTATATATCAAATATTTTTTGAAATATAAAAATTTAAGTCTAAAGAAAAGCGACGTAACCATCTTATTTAGCATCAAATTTTACATTGGTAGTAATATTTTGAACTAAATATTGCTGTTTGAAGTGAAGTTATAAGGAAAAGTTTGAAAATTACCAAAAATTGTAATTTATGCAGAATGTATGTAAAAAAATTTCTGGCTTCCAAATGAGATAAAACTATTAAATTTTACAAACGTTATGATGAAGAAAACGAGAATAACATTATTTTTCATGTAATTATTTCATGTATCAACAAAAATTATAAAAAACTTAATATTTCCTTCTGCTCCCGTTACATACAATAAATATGAATAGATATCAAACACCAGAAAGTGCGCAAACGTTCTTATATTTGATGCTTTTTATTCGACTAACTCAGCATTCTACATATATTCAAGTACATGGCTGGATAAACAACGTTATTTTTCATTATAATTACCCTCAATCATTTTGTGAAGTTAATACAGGACGATTCCTTAATTCCTCTGTAATACCTACATGATACCACAGATTCCAAAAAACGTTCCGTAATATCTGAATTCTTTAATTCCATGCACAATAAGAAATAATTGGCATAATGATTCATTGTGTAATACAATTTTATGACAATCCTGCGTATTTACTTTAGTTGCAATAAAAGCTTTTGCCAAAAATTGTAAATAATATTTAAAACGCTATGAAACGCTCCTAATTTGTGGCACAGTTGTTGTAGATAAGAAAGATATCAAGCAAAAGCTCTCATCCAGTCCTATATATCGGCCAGATCTTCCCAGGCCAAGATCAATGCCACAGCTGTATTTAACCTCTTTATTTCAGATCTGCCGAGAAAAGAGTACAGAGACGTCTCGTTTTACGCCGATGACACTGGTTTCTTTACGGCCTCCAGGCTTGAGGTAACCATTCAGGAATGTTTACGGAAGCAGCTCGATCATGCGATCAAGTGGTTCAAATTCTAGAGGTTGCAAACCAACCCCTGAAAACCCAGGCCATTATTTTCGATAAGAAGAGTTACGCAGTGCATTACGAATCACTATGTATTCTCAAAATACAAAAATTATGATAGCTAAATACATGCCTTCAATCATATATGTCAAATACTTTGATAAGCAATATTTCTGTTACTGAAGTCACATGCAGTAAAAGGTACTAAGCAGAGATCAATTTTTCAGAGATAATTTTCAATATGCGGTACTCATCCCTCGGTATTATGACCTGGGTGGGTGGGATGATGGCTCCACCTTTTCTCCGCCATCTCTTTACGAGGGATGGACGGAATCCCTTTTCCTGAAGTGATTTTCTAGCTTGGTCTTCCGTTATTGATTTCAGTAGACTCTGATGACTCCCTTGAGTTGCCTCTTCTGTATGGATGCGAAGGAGTGAAAAGGACACTTAATCTCCTCTAGGATCTTGGTTGCCGGTCACTAGTCGTCAACGGTTTTGGGGTAGAATACCACTCCCTCGGGTCTTGTCCTCGTGTTGCCGAATTCGATTGTACTATTTTGAAATATACGGATTTCCTTCTTTATTTTATGGCTTTAGGTTGGCCTGAGTTGGTGCATTTATTCTCCTTCAGTTTATTGTTTATACATGTCTTGTTCACTACATGAGGAAAAACTAGAGTTTACCTCCCTTTTCCCCTTCTGTGGTGCCTGTAGGAAGTTCTGTATTTCGTGATCCATTTTGTCCTGTGTTTGATTTTCCATTTCAATTTTCCTGATTCAATTGTTCTTTTGATAATCCGTGATCTCATCTTTGCGGGCCCCTATCACTATATTAGTGCGCGTGGTTCCGGGGCATCCTCATTCATGTCTTGGAGAACTTTAATTGAAAATAATCGTATCATTATTGGCCCTCAGCGGAAATTGCGTAAAAATATTCTAATCGTCCAGTGCCTCACAAAACCACAATTTTTCCTTTACATACGAATTTTCGACAGTACGGTATGACAGAAGACTTGGTCTGGAAGACAACGGACGTCTCGTAACGCTGAAAATATGGCTCTTGCGCGCGATAGTGTTGCAGAGTCTCCAGAAACATCAATTCGGAGATATTTCTGCACGCAGTTTAAAGCGAATTTTAAAAACTGATTTGAAAATGTGTGTTTCTTTCTTGTTAATGTCTTGGAAAACTTTTATCCTTCCCTCCTTCCGTTTAACCTCATCACCGAATTGTTTGATTTGGAGTTGTAGCGCTTCATTGATTGTTCTTGTCATTGAATTTTCCATTTTGAAGAGGAAGTTCTGTGAGTTCAATAACTGTTCCGGTGTTAAGGTTGTATTTGGTGTTGATTGTGCCATTGGGGAATCTTTTGCTTTGTTTTCGGATTCCAAATTAGACTGCGGTTCGGATTGTTTTAGTTTCTTTGAAAAGCTCTTTAAAAGCTTTTCATCATGATTGACTTGTTTCCTGGGCCTTTATTTAAAAAACAATCGCAGGTAGCCTGGTTTTATTTCTACTAATCGTATAGATATTAGTAATCAGGTTTCTAATTTAGATTAATATTTTTATGATTATTTATTACAGTCATCTTTCATAACAGGTCAATTGAAAAGTTCCGGGCCTACTATAGTAAAACACATTTCTTGGAAAAATTAGTTTCTTTTATTCAACATAATTCCCTTCAAGGGTGATACACTGTTTATAGCGACCCTCCAACTTTTCGATACCATTTTTGTAGTACGATTTGTCTTTTGCTTCAAAATAGGCCTCAGATATGGTGATCACCTCTTCATTCAACGAGAATTTCTTCCCATTATTTTGCGAGCATTATGTTGGGATCTGAGAATAGGAAAGAGTCGCTCAGGGGCCAGATCTGTAGAATGCAGTGGATGAGGAAGCAATTCGAAGCCCAATTCATGCCATCGATTTCACTGACTTGTGACATGGTGTATTGTCTTGAAGAAGCAGCACTCACAAAAAGAATTTTCTTCAAATGCGGTGGTTTTCCCGCGATTTCGTCTTTCAAATGGTCCAATAACGCTATGTAATAGTCGCTGTTGATGGTCTTTCCTTTTTTAATGAAAATTATTCCATACCAAAATACAGACGCCATAAACTTACCAGCCCACTGTTGCGTTTTCCCAGGCTTTGTAGCGGGTACATCGTCTGCAGTCCACTCAGATGACTGTCGATTGGACTTCGGAGTGAAATGATGGAGCCATGATTCATCCATTGTCACATATCGATGCAAAACTCGAGCTTATTATCTTCAAATACTGCTCCGAATCATTAACTCGTAGATGTTTTTGGTCAAAAGTGAGCTCTCGCGGCACCCACTTTGCACTGAGCTTTCTCATACCCAAATATTCGTGAATAATATGATGTACACGTTCAGTTGATATCTTTAAAGTGTCTGCTATTTCATTCAATTTCAATTTGCGGTCATTCAAAACCATTTTGCGGATTTTTTAATGTTTTCGTCGGTAAAAACCTATTTTGGGCGTCTACTGCGTTCACCGTCTTCGGTACTCATTACTTCCAAACTTAGCATACTGCTTTAGCTGCTGATTTGGAATATATTTTGGTTGCGGTTTGTGAAATATGCTTTTCTAGGGTGTTCACTTAACGATATATATATATATATACATTCATTGCAATTATCCTATCGCCTAAAAACACCCGAATCTCCAATTTGTTTCGAACCTCTTGACATAATCCCATTGCGCGCCCGTCTTTTTTACGGTCTCCCCACACTACACACATACAGCCATTGGCCCCCGAAAGAAAACGATATATGGGAAAGCCATTATGCCCAAATAAAGAAATCGGAATAGAAACGGCGGCGGGCGCGTATGCCGGATTCTTCGGCAAATTCGCGTATTTTCGGGATTTGCGAGAGCGTGCAAAAGGCGGCCGCCATCTCGCCGGCAAATCCTTTCAAATAGTATATTGGATTCGGTCCGCTTTGCCTAGTGACGGGATCTTATTGGGAGATGGCACTCCATCAGGGAGGAAAATGGCCCACGGCGTTTCTTTTCGCTGCCTTCTTTTGCGACCCGAATGGGTTCGTTTCGGCTTTCAATCGCACATAAATATATGTTAATGTTCTGCGGTCCGACAAACCGGGTCTTTATTGTGGCTTGCGAAGACTCGCCGCGATATGGAGCCCATGCTTTCGGATACGGTTAATGCAATAATAACAGGTCAATTAAAAAGTCCCCGACCTGACACGTAGATGGCGCTACTAGAATTAAATCCATACGTATTTTAGTTAGCCCTAACCATCAAAAGATGCGTGTATAAATTTGGCAGATATCGCATCATTAGTTTGTGAATTATAGCATTTTGAGTGAAGCAACTTTTGTAATTGTGCAAAAAATTTATAAAAAGGAATTTCGCGTGTTGATAAAATATTGCTTTTTGAAGGGAAAAACATAGTTGAAGCAGAAACTTGGCTTGATGTCGAGTTTCCGACACTGTCCCAAGAAAATCAACCATGAAGGATTGGTATGCTAAGTTTAGACGTGGTGAAATGAGTACCGAAGAGGGTGAACGCATTGGACGCATAAAAGGAGTTGTTACCAACGAAAACATTTAAAAAATCTACAAAATGATTTTGAATGGCCCTATGGTAGGTCAGGGAGTTTTCAATTGACCTGTTATTTTGACACCAAAAAAAATAAAAAAAAAAATATATATATATATATATATATATATATATATATATATATATATATATATATATATATATATATATATATCCCTATAGGTCGAAAGAACTGTACGGGGCACTGAAACCTATTTAAAACAAATATTCTGAAAACTTGTACGGATTTTTTAAAACCCAATTATTGCAGCTTGACCACCAATACAATATACGATTGCTGCTTTAGCGTTTATGCATCTCTTTGACCAGATTATATTCCAATGCCGCTCAACAAATCCCCAAAAGAGGGGAAGCCCATATAGACGCGTCATCGGTCATTCTTTTCCATCGGTTTCGAGCATTCGACAAAACCACCTCCCACTCCCACAGTGTCGCCCCCTTCTCCTCCTCCTCGCCCCTGATCAACGCCGGTGCCGATTCGAATGGGTCCCGTAAGCGACTCGATAAAATCCCGCCGCCACCACCGCCAACTAACGCCGTAAACTTCCAAAATCCGTTCGGAATTGTGACTTTTATAACGGACCAAAGCCGATTCAGTCGATTCTTTAGCGTCGGCCATTACTGCCAACAAAAGCCAAATAAAAAACGAGATGATATAAAGAAACGCAAATCGAGATCCCACCGACTTCGATCGTATTCTCCTACGTTTGGGGACGCGGGGAACTTATATTGCTATAAAAATATATTTTTATTTTGATAAGCAGGTACCTGTATAACAATAAATGTTTTGTGGTTCCTCTACGGAATCGACTATATATCTGTGGCTGTTAAATAACAGGTATGTATAACAATCTGAGAGATAGATGGCGCTACTAGAAGCGCTATATGTTCCTTAGTTAGCCCTAATCCTCAAAACATGCGTGTATAAATTTGACAGCTGTCGGATCATTAATTTGTGAATTATAGCACTTTGAGTGAAGCAACTTTTATTATTGTGAAAAAAATGGATAAAAAGGAATTTCGCGTGTTGAAAAAATATTGCTTTTTGAAGGGAAAAAATACAGTTGAAGCAAAAACTTGGCTCGATACCGAGTTTCCGGACACTGCCCCAGGAAAATCAACCATCAAGAATTGGTATGCTAAGTTTAGACGTGGTGAAATGAGCACCGTAGACGGTGAACGCTGTGGACGCCCAAAAAAGGTTGTTACCGACGAAAACATATAAAAAATCCACAAAATGACTTTGAATAACTGTAAATTGAAATTAAATGAAATAGTAGACACTCTAAATATATCAACTGAATGTGCACATCATATCATTCACGAATATTTGGGTATTAGAAAGCTCTGTGCAAAGTGGGTGCCGCACGAGCTCACCTTTGACCAAAAACAACGACGAGTTGATGATTCGGAGCAGTGTTTGAAGATGATCAAGCATAATAAACCTGAGTTTTTGCGTCGATATGTGACAACGGATGAAACGTAACTCCATCATTTCACTCCGAGGTCCAATCGACAGTCATACGAGTGGACTGCACACGATGAACCCGCTCCAAAGCGTGGGAAAACGCAACAGTCGACTGGCAATGTTATGACGTCTGTATTTTGGAATGCGAATGGAATAATTTTCATTGACTGCCTTGAAAAAGGAATGACCATCAACAGGGACTATTACATAGCGTTATTGGACCGTTTGAAGGATGAAATCGCCGAGAAACGGCCGCATTTGAAGAAAAAGAAAGTGCAGCTTCACCAAGACAATGCACCGTGTCAAAAATCCATGAATTGGGCTTCGAATTGCTTCTTCATCCACCGTATTCTCCAGATCTGGCCCCCAGCGACTATTTCCTGTTCTCAGATCTCAAAAGAATGCTCTCTGGTAATAAATGTTCGTTGAATGAATAGGTAATCGCCGAAACTGAGGCCTATTTAGAAGCAAAAGAAGAAAAATGGTATCGAAATGTTGGAGGGTCACTATAATCAGTGTATCACCCTTGAAGGGAATTATGTTGAATAAAAAAACTAATTTTGCCAAAAAAATTTGTTTTACTATGGTAGACCGGGGACTTTTCAATTGACCTGTTATTTAACAGCAATCATTTTGAGTTACTTTCTGTAGAACACATCCATCAATAAGATCGCCAAATGTATTTATGTTCAATTGTATTCAAATCTACTTTGAAGATAAGTATTTGAAATACTAACTACAAAATGCATCATCGTCAGGTATTTGAAATACAAATTATAAGTAACATTTAAGAATTAATTGAAACAAAATAAGTATTTGTCAATTAGGTATTTTAATTACAAGTAATTTTATTACTGCCCCGCCCTGATTGCTTGTAAATCAATTAAAGTAAAAATTAATTAGGTGAGTGATCATTGAGATTAATGATTGATGAGATTATTGTATTAAGCATATTTAATAAAATATGTTAATTGTTAAATATACCTTAATAATATAGACTATCGACTTAATAACTAAATTCCAAGAAAAAATCCAAAATCTGAAAGAAACTGCTTGGACGGTATTAATTAAATAAACCATTATTTTAAGGTCGATTTATCTTATTAATCAGCATTCGATCATTTACTCGATTATTCGACTGAGGGTGTCACCCAGTATCCCGAATAAAAACAGGATATCTTGCCTGCGGGATAATCCCGTCCAGTTTTATTAGTTTTTTTTCCCGTTTGTCCACGGATCGAGCCACTGTGTGGCCGTGTGAGTACAAACAACGAACGGTGCCTTATTGAGCGAGAAGAATGGATCAACAGGGGCCATCCGGTTCAATATAAGAGACTCCTTGTGTCCAGAGTCAATAGCGCGGCGTGAACTGTAAACAGCCCGAAGCTGTTCATTTTTGTTGGCCCGTCAATACCTCCAACGATCTGGGATAATATTGTCGTTTTTGCAACGCCGCAAAGGCGATTCATGCGACGACGCTATATGGCCTTCGGTAAACAGTTTTCATTTTCCTTTATTCTCATATAGATTTGTCGAATTTGTATATATAGTCATTGCAATAAAAAACGGCCAGTGCACCTCATAGATAACTTCGAATGTACTACCAAATTAATTTTGTAAAAAGCGGATTTTTCTTCTAATTTTATTATTTAAAAGTAATCTAACTAAAGGGAGACAAAATTGCTGTTTGATGTGTCGCAACATGTAACGGAATGAGTCTATAAAGTTCGATTTGTGTTTGTAGTGGTCGACACAAATGGTAATAATAAAAGGTTATAAACCGGCAAATATTCTTTCGGCGCTTGTTTTAATACACTTCAAGTAGCTGTTTAATAAGTGTGAACACTTCGAAATACTTCGAACAAGAATGGAGGCCCCTCTTGCCAGTAAAATGCGTTTCACCAAAGTAATTGCAGTAAGTAATTGCAATTTTATTGGAAATATTTTTTAAATATCACCTTTATACTAACGCTTTTCAAGGTCAAATTATTAAATCTATAAAAAAAGTGAATAGTTGGCAGTTCTAAAAGCTTCTATAGAAAACTTAATGATACGCAGCTCCTTGAAGGATGTAAGTCATCCTTTAGTAAACATAGAATTTCAATGGTGTAAAGATAACTAAAGAAGACGTCTAATGGAACCTTGAGATATAGCTTTTATTATAATACCATTTTTAAAAGCATATAATAAAATTGTTACATATTTCAAAAGGGTTCCTTTTTCTAGGCCACTCTTGGCAAAACACCAATAAAGAGTATTAAGACAAAAAAAAGTTGACCGATAAAAGTTAGAGTAACATTTTATTAGGTTTTGTCAGTCCTAATGTTTTTTAATAACTCATTGCAATTAATATGTTATTATTCATGGTGGAAGCAGATATAGCTTTATGTATGGAGCTGAGTTAGTGTTTGATCACTCGGTAGATATATTTATTTAATGTTTTTTAGCTTGTGAACATCAGAGTATTTAAAATATTATAGTAAAAATGAAGACACAATAAAACTAATAAGATATATTTTATTTAAATATAATTAACTTTTTAAGTAGTGTTGGGAACTATCGACTGAAATAGACTATCGACTGTTTAGTAATTGATTTCTTTTTACTATAAACTGTTTCGGTCGCTATTTTTGGTTCGACTGATTTTATTACTTTTTACCAGTGATTGTTTCTGTCGCTATTTTCGGTCCGATTGATTTTGTTATCTATTTGCTATCGACTGTTTCAATCGTACTTTTACTATTTTTGGTTCTACTTGTTTCGTCCGACTGATTTATAACGTTCTAGCTCGGCCGTCCTGGCAGCGACCTTGACAAAAATGTACCCAATTTATACGTAATATATGCAGTTTTATGATTTTTTTGGTAGTTTGCTTGTAAATAACAATAAATTGTATATTAATATTATAGCATTTTGGTACGATATTTTTCAAGATTGTTAATGTAATAGGCTAAAAAGATTAAAATTGGGAATAATCAATAGTAAAATTTGACTATTTTTATGGCAAAAATAGTAATGAATAGTAGACTGAAAATAGTAATTATTATTTTCGGTCGCTAGTTTTTTGACTGTCGACTGTTTTGCGATTATCGACTGTTTCGACTGTTTTCAGTCGATAGTTCCCAACGCTAGTATTAAGCAAATATTCCAAATTAACATATATGAAAATATACTACATAATCTTAAAATTTTTATATGTTATAGTTTTTTTTTTCATTACAAAAGTAACATAACTTTTAAATACTATTAAATATATTGCCATATAAATAAGTTCCCTTTGAATTGAACATGAATAAATAAATTTGTATATTTACAATAATAACCTTAATATTAATAAATAAAAAATAACCAAAAATAAATGTAATATTTCTAAAAGTAACTGATTTTATATTGCTACATTTCATTATTAATAAAATATTTAATATTTTATTTAAATATTTCATATACCATCAAATACAAAATATACATCATATAAAAACTATCTAATCTATTTATGTTTTCAAGAGATATGAAAAATATTTCATTACCTATATATATGACCTTTTATTTTTTAATATTTTCTTTGGTATGTATCTATTATAAATACATAGTTGTATAATGTTCATATAAGCGGTATTATATTTAGGCGTGACAATGATAAATATCCCATTTTTACCCTTTACAATTTTGTCGACCTCCCTAATGCACAAAAACAAACTCCAACTATCGTTTTACAAATAACAATATCCCATTGAGGTCGCTCCACAAAATTGATTGTATTAAAAAATGCAATTATTTGCTGATATAGAATATTACTGAGGTAGGTGTCATACATTAAGTGATATACATAATTTCTAATCAAGCGAAGATATTGCTTCATTCACTGATAAATTTGGCCTCAGCTTTGTTAAATTACATGAATTATACTGACAAGTTTGAATAAATTCGGTATCATTTGTCACTGCTAAGTTTCCTCGAAAACACAATATATACATATATACCCAATTCTAATAAATATTACTGAAAATCAAAAAATTGATCTTGTTATTCATTCATCAAATCATCCATGCACATTTATTTTTCTATTGATTTTAACAATATTGTGAATCTACTAAGTAATATCTGAGAGGTTAAAACAACGAATAGCTAAACATTTCCGCTAATGTTCTCTTAAGAATACCAGCGCTATAGACTATAAAAATATGTACAAGATTAATAATTTTTATAATTTAAACATTATTTTCATACAAACAAAAATCATTTATTAGCGGTTGTAGATGTATTTACTAAAAAATAACATCCTACACTACATACAAACATTGTATCATGTTATGGTAAGTCACTAAAAGAGTTCATCGGTTTTTCTTTGAGAATGGTTTATAAGTTTTACACACACAACACGTAGGTATCCAAAACATATCGGTATAAACCTGAAAATATATATTTCACACAATATATAACACCTTATTCATAGAAATTGTGTTACCTCGGTACCACCATCGGGAACCAGCGTCAATAATCTCTTCTGTAAATAGTGTTGTTCGCACACTGACTTGTATCCAAGAGGCAATTTACACCTGCTATCCATACATGGTTTACCTTCTACTCCAGGTCTAGAAAATGATCAGATAATGTCAAAAGTTATTCAAAAACGATAGAAAAAAAATATAAATGCTTTTCAGGAGCTTTTTAAAAATTAACTTTTTGTAAAAAATTTTGACGGATGATGAAAATAATATATTTAATAGAGACAGAACAAACTCACATATTTACCTCAAAGTATAGAAGATCTTGAACTGAAAACCTGAAATATAATTGAACAAATTCGGTATGCTACAAAAGAAATTACTCCGACATCAAGAGAAAGCATATAACCAGAAATGCTGTAGACAAAACAGTATTTAATAGAATTTGTAATCAGATAAATCAAAAGATTAAAGAATATATATAAAGTTGTTTCGAAATATATGTATGTGAATTAAGCCCGAAAGAAGACAAAGATTACTCGCTATGGAAAGCAACTCGAAGATTTAAAGGACCAGTTATAAGTAGATTAAGTACAAGTAGCGGTCAACATGATCTATAAATGGACTAAAAACTGGAAAATACAGCTTAATAGTACCAAATATATCCATGTTAACTTTACGTTGCCGCGAAATGACAATAAATCTAGTTATATCACTTGACGGATGCCCGATTCCTCAAGCAGAATCAGCCAAATACCTCGGAATATATCTCGATGGTCGGTTAAACTGGAAACATCACGTCAGACAAGAACCAGAGCAGATTAGACTCAAAGTCAAACAACTGTACTGGTTAGTCGGAAAATACTCTCAACTTGGCTTAACATCAAATAGATTTCAGTCAATCATAAAGCTAATTTGGACCTATGAGATACAAATATAGGGTAGCACTAAGACATCCAAACCAACTAGTAATCCAACGTACCCAAAAAATGTTCTACGATTAATTACCAATCCGTATCGTTATACAACCAAGAGCTGCACAATGACCTCGAAATCAAGTGGATACACCAAGTGATCCAATAATTAGCCTAAAATCTAACCATTAAGAAGATTGCTAAACCATAGCAACGTGAAAATAATATAGCTACTCAACAACACGCAGGAAATCAGAAGTTTGAAGCGAACCGAAGCACATTATTACATTAAGCGTATTTTTACGTTTGGTTTAATTAGATTCGTTTCATTTTTAAAATACACACTGATGTATTAATCCCGTACTCGCCTTGCTTGTGTATTAATAGAAATACACTAGAACAGTAGTAATATATAATGCATATCTAATGTATAATGTAATTAATTAATTTTATTGTGCTAGAAAATGAAAGTAGTGAAAATGATAAAGTAAAACTGTCAAATATAATTCACTTTCATGGCTTAATTTAAAAAAAGAACACCAAAACTTACTCGCAAATCTGTGACTTTATCATCTGTGTCATTCGAACCCTTGGGATATTGATCAAGTACAACCATTCTCCACGAACGGTCGACTTCGCTACTTTGGGATAAATAAAACTCGTTTTGGATCCGCAAAGGCCATAATCCACCGCCTCCAAAAGTTCCTCCTGTGGTTCCTTCCTTCCTTCCTCCTGTCGTTTTATTCGCCTCTGAGCGATCAACTTCAACGAAGCCTCTGATATATTCGGATACACCTCCAGTACCTTCCTCGGCACCCGATTATACCTGAAAGCATCACAATACGTCATGAGTATTCTGTTGAAATACCGATCCAATTCGTCAATACCGTAAAGGAGTTTGAGCTTTGGGTACCCTCCAGTACAGGCTATATGCATCACTTGAGGTATCTAAAACAATACTCAAAAATTAATCTGGAAAATATAAATTCGGTGTAAGGAGCTTGAATAAAAACAAAATCAACTATTAAAACATAATATAATATATTTCATACACGATATACAAAACAACAATATCCCAATTTAAATGGTTAAAGTTTTAAGAATCTCCTTATCCTTTTCAAGTCCTCTCTTATCTCGTCATTGGATGATGGAGTTGATTTTTCGGCATCTTCATTTTCTAAAAATAAAAACATTTATATCATTCATATTTACGATAAGGATCATGCCTTAAACATACCGTCTACTATGTGATGTTGATGATAATATGGTGAAAATTATCCTAGAGTATTTGTGTCACATTTTATATTTATTTTTTTAAGTCTTTGTGTTGGAAATGAAGAAATATTAATAAGTGAGGGAGAAGAAATATCTTGGAATTATACTTAGAGGGCTTTCTTAATAGAAAAGTGAGCAGGCAAAAATATCATACTGTAACAGAAAACTATTCAAGACAAGGCTGTTTGATCAATTTTTATTGGTTTTAGACCATTAAAAGGGATAAAAGACCAAAAACCTTCAGTTAAATGGCCAGTCCAATGGCACAATGACAAGGTGTAAATGTTAGGAGATATTCTTGTGATTAAGAATTAACAAAAAATTTTTAAAAAAATAAGAAAACAGTTTTATAATATGACAATGGCCAAAAATGCAGAGGCTTTGTAGTATCATAAAAAGTACATATAATGATTAGTGAGTGATGAATAACAATAATTCTGTTCAAAAACCACTATCCTATATGAAACAATGAAACTGAAATTGAAAATTTAATAACCTTATTTTTAGTTGCGAAATCTTTATTTTTATTTCCCAATATCTTCAAGGCATTAATTTATTGAAATTATTTGCTAAAACTTGCAGCATATTTTCGAAAGACTATGATAATTTAGCAAATTTATTAATCCTATATCATTTAACGAAGAATTTGAATTGATCCTATATATTTTCAATATCTACTCTTCCAAGTACAAGGTACCGTTCTGTTAGTTAGACATCTCATGCATTTTATTCAATTGAATCTACATGACTTAGACTTGCTATTATCCAATCACAATGCAAGTTTCAATCGAGTTGGTTTGCTCTTCTTTGAAGGATTTCCTGACTGATCGTCGATCTAACAGATCGTTCTTTTATACCAGCAACAGGGAATGTGGGAATTTTTACTGAATATCATCTAATACTTCATTCAAACATTCATTATTTTAAATTATATTGCTTAGCAATGTCAATTTTCCAAATATTCTCCAATAATTTTCACAGGATCAATTTAATACAATAACTGTAATATTTACCACAAAACCCATTACAACTGATAACAATACCTGGGCTAGAAATGATAAAGATAAAGCGGAAGATTTCTCTGAATATTTAAAAACAGTATTTAATCCGTACCCATCTGAAATATCCGCAACAGAACAAAATAACATAGTTGACTTTCTTAACACTCAGTTTCAAATGGATCTGCACATGAGAAATCTACTGTTAAGGAAGTAAAACAAACAATACATAAGGAAATCAATTCTAAAAAGCTCCTGGTTTTGACCTAATAACTGCAAGAATATTAAAAGACCTTTCACTAGCAGAAAAGTGGCTCAAATCATTATGATTCTTAAACTTGGGAAAAAATCAGAAGAGGTTTCTTCTTATCGTCCTATAAGCCCGTTATCTGTTATCTCTAAACTATTCCAAAAATTATACATTAAGAGGCCAAATCTAAATTATCATTAGATAACAAGGTTTTGCTGTATAAGTCGATACTTAGGGCCATTTGGACCTGTGATATTGAACTGTGGGGTACTACTAGCAAATCTAACATAGATATCCTCGAGAGATTCCAGAATAAAGTGTTGCGAGTCATCGTCGATGCTCCATATTACCTGTCCAACAAACTGAATCAGCACGATATCCCCATAGAACCCATAACGAGTGTTATTCGGAGTGTTAGTGCGAAGTACTCCGACAGTCATCCCAATGCGAGTGCCAAATAGTTAAATGTGCACGATGACAATGAAGTGTATAGGCTCAAACGCAAACTGCCATACGAACTGATTAAGACACATAGAGTGAAATTTAATAATCTCTAGAATAAGTTAGAATAGTATCTAGAATAAGATTTACATTATAAGTTGTACAGTAGATCATTTACTGAAATGATCTACTACATGTCAGGATAGTTATATTATATTAAATTACTGAAATCATGTAAAAATAATTATTGCCCACGGGCAGATTGCTAACGTTCTAGAAGATTAATACAAAAAAAAAAAGTTACGACAAAAAGTGCAAAATGGGTCCTCCAATTATGTATGTATAAAGTAACAGCCATGTCTCTGTGAATATGACGCTTATATATTTTCATTACAAAGCTAAAATACCAGTAGATATACTTGTATCAATAAAAATTAATAAATCTCCTTATTATATTGGTTATTTTACGTAATTTTTTCTAATATAATTGGCATTATAGTTGCCATTTTACGTACCGTTTTAATTATTTTCAATATAATTGTGAATTCTACTAATTATAATATAGATTAGATTCAAAAATATTCACAAATCATTAAAATATTATTAGAAATAAGAGAAAAAAGCTTGTGAGTTATGATGATGGTTAGACGTGATAGACAAATAACGTCGTACGTCACCAAATATACCCACCTACTATATGGGGTTTGTATGGGTGAGGGGGTAGAGGTGGGTACAGCGTAGCGTTGAAGTTCCATGTCCCAGAGCGTCCAAATTCAGGTCTTCGGCTTAAAAGTTCCGAAGAATCATTTTTATCAGAATTGAAATTAGGTCCATCATCCAACGATTCATCGATCAAGAACTTGGACACGTCGAATTTGCTGTTGGCCAAAGCGTATAATATCTGCTCCCTGAAAAAATAAACAGAAATCTTTGTGAAGAATATCGAAATAACAAACCGAATCCACAAATTCCGAAAACAATTTAAAACATTATGCCTATAAATTCGTTCTAATCGACTATTTTTCAATTTTAAGCTTTATTGTGAGAAATCGGTAGAATGTCGAGCCAAAAGAACACAAAAATAATGATATAATTTAGTGGCATATACACAAAATTAAATTACGAACCAAACAAATCTAATTCGTTACTCGTACCGACTTCAGAGTTATCAGTTAGTAGTTAAAATAATATTGTAAATAGATAAATAGGTTTAGGCAAATATTAAGCTAAATTGTATGTATATAGTAGAATATAAAATACGTGTAGTAAATAGGTTAAATAAGTTGTTTGTTTATTTTTATTTAGTTATTACATCGATTATGTACATATCTTATTTTAAAATGCTTTTTTTTTTGGTGTTAAAGATCTAAAATGAATTATTTTTTACATTTTAGTGAGTTCCTTATTTATTTTTTGAAGTCGGTTCAATTTTTTTGTTACAAAAATTGTATATACATAGTAACATAATCCGTTGTAAATCCTTTAATTAACAGACCTAATAATAAATAAACGCAGAAAACCTTGTCACTTCGTCAATCGCGTAAAAGTTCAATAAACCAGTAATGATTTCGATAGGAAATCGTTTAAAAACTAACTTCGCAGTCAAAAGGTCGGTAAATGCTGGGAAAATACGCTCTTAATGTGAAACAAATTCCAATCTAATTATTCGGGCTGATCTAGTTGGAAAACACAACGGATTTAACAGAAAATACTTGTTTTTTTTTTGGTGGAATTAATGTTGGTTGGGATTTACTGTAACTGAAATAATATTATATTAGTTTATACTCAGAATGATTTAATAAATATTTCAATACTAAATGAAGATTTATATTGCCTTTTAAAGACGTTTTAAAAAATTAACAATCTTTGTTAAAACCTAATTATCAATTATTATCTTGTATAGATTCTTGTTCATTAAATTTATATAAATTCCTTCTCTATTTCTTTTTAAAACTAATGTGTTCGAGAACAAGTACTTTCTCGTGGTTCGGTACAGTCCTCGGTATTAAGCCTTCAAACTGGCCAATGAACAACTTTAAAGACCGTCCCAGGGGACATCCGGTCTTATCCAGCTTGGCTAATGGCTTGATGTGACGGAGATGGTTATTCCTTATAACAAATTTTATGCTGTTGCCAAGAGATATTGCCTACAATTCCAATCACAAATGTAGAGTACATCCATGCCCTGCGGGATACGAACCTGCGACAATCGCCGTAGTATCATTTAGAAAATAAAAGTAAGTTATTCAATTATTTTTCTGAAATTCATGGTTTCTCTTGGATTAGGCTTTGGTCCTATTAATGGAATCAAGTCCAAAATACTTCCTGGGAAAGCCTGTGTATACTTTATACAAAAGGTGATTTTTATATGTTACTATTTTTTGATAACAATAAAATGCAGGTTTGCTGAACAAAAACACTAGATGTTTCGGTAATTACTTTCCGATTTTACGAATATATTTCAAACACAAGCCTCACAAGTCACAAACTACTGTACGAAAAGGTATATTTGTGGCACGTATTACCATTCTTATTTTCAAAAAAGGAAAAGAAAAAAATCCGATGAAAGCCTTTATTTGCTGGTGGAGATATAGATTGAAGGTGCTCTGATGAGATGATGTAGATGATGATTGTAGCGTTCAAGAGAAAGAACGTCCTAGTAGGCTGAAGATGTGGAATTATAAGAGTTATTGGATGAAAACCAAGCACAAATAAAAAAAACAGTTGCAAAAGAATTGAATGTGAACCGAGTCGCAATTTGTGAACAGTAACAAGTGATGGGAAAGATCCAAGAGATAGAATGATGAGTGCCATATAAACTGAATAAAAATTTTTACAAAGAAGTAATTTTTACACCGCATGATAAAAATAATCAAGGGTTTCACCTGGTGAAGCCGACCCATCGACTGAAAAGCCAAATCGCTTTGGCCGCAAGATCTCCGTGTCCGGTGAGATATAATTAATAAAGAAAGATATTTATATAATATTTTAGAGTCTCCTTTTTACCAACAAGGGTTTATGTGGACTGGACCTACAGTTTAACGTGGGCTGCGAACTACGGTCCTCAGCATTAAGCCTACTAACTGGCCAGTGACCAACTCAGATATCATCCCAGAAGACATCCGGTCTTACCCATCCTCGTCACTGGCGTGACTGGGTTCATTTTCCTTGTCGGATTTTGTACTCTTGTCTGAGGACAATTACAAATGTTAGACAATCACAAACATACATTTACGACCATTCCCCAGTAGGGTTCGAACCCGCGACTATCACAACAGCTGGAGGACCGTCCTGTCAACTTTACCGCTCTGCTAACCAAGCCGACACGGAAAGGAATTACCGACATACCTGGTACTTACACATTATGGTTTTTCCAATCTGTCGTCTAATAAAAATTCTTTCGGTGTGACATTGGGAATAAACTTACAATGGATAGTGTTCGACGTCCTCGCAATACGTCATCCCTGGATCGGTCTTGCACGGTGGTGGATCATTGCGACCCGCCGCGACATACTTGTAGCCCGGAGGACCGGGATTGACGCCGCGCAGAGCCTCAGCAGCGCAAAGGAGCGACAGGGCAACCTGCAAACGAATAATCTAGTTCAGTCGCGAGACGGTACGAAAAAACTTCGAAAATCGACCAGGATAAGATAACAAGAATGCCAAGGTCGTACCTGGTAGCTTCGGCGTTCGTCCGAAAGAACGAAATCGAGACGTGAAAATTTTTAAGAATCTCTCAAAAATCACACGCTCTCGGGGGAATCCCCAAAATCGATTCTGATTAGCGCTGGGAACTATCGACTGTTTATTAATTGACTACTTTTTACTATCGATTATTTTTGGTTCGACTGATTATGTTATTATTTACTGTCGACTGTTTCAGTCGTGTACTTTTACTTACTATTTTTAGTTCTACTAGTTTCATTCGACTGATTTTTAACGTTCTGACTTTGTCGTCCTAGCCGCGACCTTGATTATTTATGATTATGATATTTATGTTTTTTTTATAACATCTTTATTAGATACGCTTAGTTCAATCTTAATTATTATTATTATTATTACAATTAATTTATTACTACTTTTCCTATGTGCTTGGATTAATTAACAAGCAAGACGAGTGCGAGAAAATACATCAGTATGTATTCCTCAATTATAAAATTATAATTATTTATTAATTATTAACTTATAGCTATTGTTTGCACTAATAATACACACTAAATGTTTACACAAGTTCGTATGGTTTTGTTCGTTTCAATCTCCTGTCATCCTGCGCGCCGTCCAGCAGTTGTATTGCTTCCGCGTTAGTATGATTTAGTAATTTACTTTCGTGTTTCAAGGCGAAATCCTGCACAACTTCGCAAATCCATTTGATTTCCAGGTCATCGTGCAGTTCTTCATTGGTTACATAGCGATAGGCATTGGTAATCAATCGAAGAACCTTGTTTTGATAGCGCTGTATGACTAACTGATTTGAATTTTTAGTGCAACCCCATAGGTCCAAATTGGCTTTATAATTGTATTATAGACCAACCTCTTTGATTTTAGATCAAGTTGAGAGTATCTTCCGACTAACCAGTATAGTTGTTTTATTTTGGTTCTAATGTGTTTTGCTTTTTGTCTAACGTGATATTTATGTTTATGACTATAATTTTTAGGATTTTTTTTGGTAATTTTCTTATAAATAACAATATATTGTATACTAATATAGCAGAATTTTGGAACGATATTTTCAAGGTTGTTAATGTAATAGGGTAAGAAGATTGAAGTTGTGACTGATAAAAAGTAAAATACCTTTGACTGTTTTTATGACAATAATAGGTAATATATCGATTACTCCCTCGATTTTTGTTAAAAAATATTTCCGTTCAATAATAAATAGAGCATTTACTTTATTTAAAAAGCTCTAGTAGTTTTAGTAGTAGTCAAGGATTAGTTATTTTTATGATTAGGTATACGTTTAATTCTTATTTAGAATATATGGTTATTGCACATCTTTAGTTTTTAGGTTTTGTTTAAGTTGCATTATGTTGT
Source organism: Rhynchophorus ferrugineus (assembly GCF_030347505.1). Classification (NCBI taxonomy): domain Eukaryota; kingdom Metazoa; phylum Arthropoda; class Insecta; order Coleoptera; family Curculionidae; genus Rhynchophorus; species Rhynchophorus ferrugineus. Next base: position 4,304,854 of record NW_027472588.1, read on the forward strand.
CTATATTTATTGTAATATATTATTTCAAAATAACAATTAACATATTAAAATTCGATAAAATATTTGTGGGGTATTATTCCAATCCATAGAAAAATACCATTTCTTTTAACAGATCCACAAAAAAATCAAATATAAAAGTAATTCTACTTCGTTTAAAATGAAATTATAAATTGCATGTTAATAGTAATCAGTAATATAATAATAATGTAATAGTACGTGAAGGAATATCTACATCTCCGTCTCGCTTATACTACCGTTAGAAAAAAGCACATACAAAATTAACTGCTCCAAGCCATTATCTCCATCCTTTCCTCGTTCACAATTTATACAGGAAAGGGTTCGTACACCTTCGTCTGACATCACGAATTGAACAAACAGTCGAACCATGAATTTGCTAGTTGCTAGTTTTTTGACAGTCGCTGTTTCGACTGTTTTTCGACTATCGACTGTTTCGATTGTTTTCAGTCGATACTTCCCAACGCTAATTCTGTTTAAGGATGGAGATGGAAACGGTAGCTTTGGCGGCATTTGGGAAAAATAACGTCCGATCAAAATGCGCGATCGCCATTCGGAGCGCGTACGAGCGGATGACATTAAATGTTTATTAATCAGACCGAGATGCAGTCATAGATTTAAATGTCCGCTTATTTAAATCGTATTAGTAATCGGAGGAATCGTTTTTAGGGTATATTCTAATGCGTAACGATGTAATCGACGGTATGTCGAAATAGATTCCTGATGGCACGACGGGTTTAGTGACCTCCGATGATTGGATCGAATTCTAGATCGTGTTCCAAAATACCTCGCACTAAATCTAGAAGAAAAATACGGGTCTCAGTCACTGGTATGGTTATTGATGTTCGGTATATACGGAGATAGTATATTAGATAGTAATATAGTAGATTTTGTTGCATTTTGGCAAAGCTGCTTCCATGGATACACTGTGACGAGTGTGTATTGCTCAGTTTACATGCCAAGTTCTCATCAATTTTGACGACTAAATACCTGGAAAGCAAAAAGCGAAGTTTTTTCGAAATTCGAATTTCGAATTATTTATAAACTGTATGATTTTCATTGAGGTGAAGTTGTTTGAGCTGAAATGACGACAAAAACATTGAAAATTGCAAAAGATCGTAAATTTTCACGACTATATACATGGAAAAAGTAAAAGATATTTATCCCTAGAAAATAGATAGTAATCTCAAAATATATGTATTTTGTTGCAAAAGAAACGAAAATCTATGCAAAATTGTTCTAGAATTAATAGTTTTTAAAATATGTGACATAAACAAAAATCCACTCATTTTCTGAAAATACACTTTTCTTTATATAACCGAAAAACTAAAGGTTATATAAAATTTTTCGCAATACCATTCGATTCAGCATAAAATTCTTTATAATCTATGTGATTTTCATTGAGCTGAAGTTATCTGAACTGAAATGACGACAAAAACATTCAAAATTGCAAAAAATCGCAAATTTTCACGACTATATACATGAAGAAAAAGCAAAAAATATTTATCCCTAGAAAATAGATAAAAATCTCAAAATATATGTATTTTGTTGTAAAAGAAACAAAAATCTATGCAAAATTGTTCTAGAATTAATAGTTTTTAAGATACGTGACATAAACAAAAATCCACTCATTTTGTGAAAATACATTTTTCTTTATATAACCAAAAAACTAAAGGTTATATAAAATGTTTCACAATACCACTCGATTCAGCATAAAATTCTTTATAATTTATGTGATTTTCATTGAGCTGAAGTTACCTGAACTGAAATGACGACAAAAACGTTCAAAATTGCAAAAAATCGCAAATTTTCACGAGTATATACATGAAAACAAAGCAGAAAATATTTATCCCTCGAAAATAGATAAGAATCTCAAAACATATGTATTTTGATATAAAAGAAACGAAAATCGAAGCAAAATTGCTGTATAATTAATAGTTTTTAAGATACGTGACATAAACAAAAATCCACTCATTTTGTGAAAATACATTTTTCTTTATATAACCAAAAAAGTAAAGGTTATATAAAATTTTTCACAATACCACTCGATTCAGCATAAAATTCTTTATAATTTATGTGATTTTCATTGAGCTGAAGTTATGTGAACTGAAATGACGACAAAAACATTCAAAATTGCAAAAAATCGCAAATTTTCACGAGTATATACATGAAAAAAAAAGCAAAAAATATTTATCCCTCGAAAATAGATAAGAATCTCAAAATATATCTATTTTGTTGTAAAAGAAACAAAAATCTATGCAAAGTTGTTCTAGAATTAATAGTTTTTAAGATATGTGACATAAAGAGAAATGCACTCATTTTGTAAAAATACATTTTTCTTTATATAACCTAAAAACTAAAGGTTATATAACATTTTTCACAAAACCATTCGATTCAGCATAAAATTCCTTATAATCTATGTGATTTTCATTAAGCTGAAGTTATCTGAACTGATATGACGACAAAAACATTCAAAATTGCAAAAAATCGCAAATTTTCACGAGTATATACATGAAAAAAAAGCAAAAAATATTTATCCCTCGAAAATAGATAAGAGTCTCAAAATATATATATTTTGATATGAAAGAAACGAAAATGGAAGAAAAATTGCTGTAGAATTAATAGTTTTTAAGATACGTGACATAAACAAAAATCCACTCATTTTGTGAAAATATGTTTTTCTTTATATAACTGAACAATTAAAGGTTATATAAAACTTATCATAATACCATACGATTCAGCGTAAAATTCTTTATAAACCATGTAATTCTCATCGAGCTAAGATTATTTGCAGTAAAATGACAGCAAAAATATTGAGAATTGCAAAAAATCGCAAATTTTCACGACATGACATAAAAATCTCAAAATATATGTATTTTGATGTAACAGAAACGAAAATCGAAGCAAAATTGCTGTAGTATTAATAGTTTTTATGATATGTGACATAAACAGAAATGCACTCATTTTGTGAAAATTAATTTTTCTTTATTTAACTGAAAAACTAAATACTATATAATAAAATAATAACAAATATTGAATGACGAATATTTTAATTGTTTATATGTAGCATTTTCATAGCCACAAGAGTGGACTAAGTTCAGGTAAGAGAAAATACTTGAGAATGAAAAAATGGAATATTAACCTAAACCAAATTATCCTCAACGGTAAATAAAATAAAACATTTTACGCCATCCGACGTATTCACCAGACATTGTTCCATGCGATAACTTTATTTGATCAATATCACACTACTCTTAAGTTTTTTAACGTATAACTAAATCACATACATTTGTATTAACTTATAAACCAAAACTAACAACAAAATATGTAAACTGTCCCTGTAGTTTAAAAATAAACATATACATATTTTAGTATTAGAAGAAATAGAGAGACAATAAATTTAAAAATAATCGTATCTAATAAGATGCTTTGTTATAATATATATTATTATTTATGATATGTTATGATGATATTCAGCGAGAACAATTTATATACACACCACTATTTTTATACGCATAAAAAATATTCCCATCTCAAAAAAAAGAAAGTGTTTGAAGGCAATTTATGTAAAAAATTCCGACTCTAATAGACGCGCATCGAAGACGGGAACTTGAACTTGAAAAACAAACTTGAACTAATTGGAATACTTACGCCAATCAAGTAGAAAATCATGGTGCAAGTGCTCGTGTCACCGTTGACCACCTGGTGCGACCTTTTCCTTATCAAACACTGAACGACGTCGAGTTTGAATGAATTAGTTCGAACATTTCTTGGCGGATTCATTCCCCTCCACATCTAGCCGACGACCTTGTCCCAGGGAATGTCATTGTTTACGATTTATGTACTACATTGGATTGGTCTCCTTTTTCGCATTGTTTTCTTTCGCGTTAGAAGATGATCTCGCTGAGTCTATATCGGGCTGCGACTGAGGCGTAGAAGTATATATTTCATAGATCATATTGTTATCGTTTAATGCATCATTGCAAATATTATTGGTTTCATTTATTAAGATCACTCCGAGGTTTAAACTATTTTATATGTACAAGAGATTGACAGAACTTTTCTTTATTAGACACTAACCAATCTTTTAGTTATAACAGATCTATTGAAAAGTTCTTAACCTGACACATAGATGGCGCTACTAGAATTAAATCCGTATGTTTTTTAGTTAGCCATAACCCTCAAAACATGCGTGTATAAATTTGACAGCTGTTGTATCATTAGTTTGTGAATTATAGCATTTTGAGTGAAGCATATTTTGTTATTGTGAAAAAAAAATGGATAAAAACGGAATTTCGCGTGTTGTTAAAATATTGTTTTTTGAAGGGAAAGAATACAGTTGAAGCAAAAACTTGGCTTGATACCGAGTTTCCGGACACTGCTCCAGGAAAATCAACCATCAGGGATTAGTATGCTAAGTTTAGATGTGGTGAAATGAGCACCGAAGATGGTGAACGCAGTGGATGCCCAAAAGAGTTTGTTACCGACGAGAACATTTAAACAATCCACAAAATGATTTTGAATGACCGTAAATTGAAATTGAATAAAATAGCAGACACTCTTAAGATATCAACTGAACGTGTACATCATATTATTCACAAATATTTGGGTATGAGAAAGCTCAGTGCAAAGTGGGTGCCGCGCGAGCTCACTTTTGACTAATAACAATGACGAGTTGATGATTCGGAGCAGTGTTTGAAGAAGATCAAGCATAATAAACTCGAGTTTTTTCATCGATATGTGACAATGGATGAAACATGGCTCCATCATTTCACTCCGAAGTCCAGTCGACAGTCATCCGAGTGGACTGCATACGATGAACCCGCTCCAAAGCGTGGAAAACGCAACAGTCGACTGGCAAGGTCATGGCGTCTGTATTTTGGGATGCGCATGGAATAATTTTCATTCACTACCTTGAAAAAGGAAGGCCCACCAACAACGACTATTACATAGCGTTACTGGACCGTTTGAGGGACGAAATCGCCAAAAAAACGGACTCATTTGAAGAAAAACAATGTGCTGCTTCACCAAGACAATGCACACTGTCACAAGTCAGTGAAAACGATGGCAAAAATCCAAGAATTGGGCTTTCAATTGCTTCCCCATCCACTGTATTCTCCAGATCTGGCCCCCAACGGCCATCTCCTATTCTCAGATCTCAAAAGAATGCTCGCTGGAAAGAAATCTTCGTCGAATGAAGAGGTGATCCCCGAAACTGAGGCCTATTTTGAAGTAAAGGACAAATCGTACTACAAAAATGGCATCGAAAAGTTGGAGTGTCGCTATAATCAGTGTATCTATTGGTGCATGTCTTTGTCTGTGTTTAAAAAAAAAATTTCACCCCATTCAGAGCCTCGTAGTTTGCGTGACGTAAACGATACGTCATAATTCACTGGAAATAAAGCGCTTATATTTTAAGGTAATAAAAAAAAGGAAATTAAATTCCAGGGTATTTTTTTAAAAAACGACAATAAAGCAACCGAACTACCCCGTCAACCGTCGTAAAGATCGTCCCCGGATCCGAGTCGGTTCACCCCTTTCTCCCCGTCAAAACGACACCGGGCCGACCGGCAGACAATGAGCATTGATTGGTGAGACAATTGTCGGGTTTTTGCCACGTCAATTTGTTTTTGTGTCTCGCACAATGCGGCACTGCTGGCGCAAACAGCCCGAGCTGTCGCTTGCCAATTTGCCGCCATTCACATCAAACTTACGCATCAGGAATTTTTAACGCCCGCTCATTTTACCATTTGAACGGATAAATATTGATGTTTTGTCGACGCGACAATGGCAGCATTTTGTACCGGAGCTCTAAGATTGGACAGGAACAGTAAATCACTTCCGTTCCCTTCTAACGGTGGCTAGACATTGCTGCAATGACAAATATTGACAATATTATTGTTATTATTCAATTACTGCAAATTAAGACACATTTTCTCGATATTATTTTCTTAAAACACAAACTACAACATGTACCATTAAAAGAAATCATAAATTGCTCCGAATATCTATTGTATTGGGTCGTTTAATTCGTTTAAAAAGGTTTCTTTTAACATATATTTTAAAGTATCCTTTTACCAAGGAGGGTTTACCTCGACTGGACCTAAGTTTAACATAGACTCCGAACCACGGTCCTCACTGACTGGCGAGTAACCAACTTAGAAATTATCCCAGAAGACATCCGGTCTTACCCAGCCTGGTTACTGGCGTAACTGGGATCTTTATCCTTGTCGGATTTTATACTCTTACTGACAATGAGAACCATAAATTTGCGACCATGCTCCAGAGGTATTTGAACTATCGCAACAGTAGGTGGGCCGTCCTGTGGCCTTTACCACTGCACCAACCAAGCCGCTGTTTAAGAAGGTTTGATTGATAACGTTAAGGAAACTAGGAAGGATTGCTGCTTCTTTTTATTTGTTGGATTACTCGCTTACTTTCCGGATACCCAGCCACATAAATAATTACCATTAATGGCGACATTATTGATGTTTCTTCGTGGACTGTGTGGACATCTTAACATGTCCAAGGAACGTTCAAACTCCATAAGAGATTTGTGAAGACGTGATGGTCAGAAACACTACATTTTTCTTATTCAGTTGATTTTACTGTATTTTGTGCCATCCAACCTGAGTTGTGTATCAAATGTTGATTTTATTCACAGATTTATTTAGTTATTTATTAATTATTCTCTATTTATTTACCTATTTATCAATGTATCTTTGTCTATTTTATTCTCCTCTATTTTATTATATATTCGTATCTTTTCCATAATATACCACTATAAAATATAAATTATAACTATTTTAGAAAATGGAAACTGATGCTAAAGTGGCCAAAGTAACTGATGTGTACTTATGATCTATTGATAATTTGAAGCATACATAAACACCACCCAATGTGGTTCCTGTTGGCTCTTGATGGTAGCGTATCTTGCGTGCAAATTTTGGCTTTTGTTATTAATGAAAAAATAAGGTTCTGATCATTTTTTCATTCAATAACTACTGCAATTCCCCAAATATGTTTGTCTTGAACCTCGAAATCATGACATTTTAATTGTAGAAACAACGTTTCATATGTTCTTGTGATTGGATCATGGTCACTGTAAGTTTCTGCTGGCACATTAATAGTAAAATTTAAGAGGTTGCTTAAGAATTTCTTATTCTAATACTTCTACTTTCTTCAAAATGTATCATACCTTTTTTAATCAATGCCAGCAAATAAGTCGAACCCACTCTAGTCAATACAATAGTAATGTCATTATAAATTGTGGAAAAGATTGATTTCCTCTAAAAGAACAACTAGTAGTCTCATTCCCTCTTTTCGGATTATTTTAGATTGGTACTGAGGTAAATTTAATATCAACTCACTTGTATATACCCTTTTTATCCCAGAGTCTATAAAGAACAATTACAAACAGAACTGTTTGTTATTTATTTATTCATGAAATTACCCCAAGGCTTTAAATGATGCACTGCTTCATCTAATTTTTTTAATAAAAATCAAGGAAATACATTGAAGGGGACTAGATAAATATTAAAAATTGTAACAACTCAAATTACAATACCCGGGGCTGAAAAATGTTTGACCAACTAAACCATGACTGCAAATAAATCAAATCAAATTAAATCGTTTAAGAATTGTATACTAAATACAATGTTCAAAAAGTTGTACATCCTAAAAGTTGAAAAATTTTAATAACAAAGTAATACTTGAACACCTAAAATTATACACTTAAATATTATTGGTCAACAATCAGGTTTTCTTGACTGAATGATGAATGTATTTTTATCATTAACTAATTTCCAATCATTTGAAACAAGAGCGACACTTTCAGGACAACTATTCAATTGTACAACAATAAACACGCAAAACAAATAATAACAAAAGGAAATGGCACCAAAACAATGTCATTTTGTGAGTGGGAGAGAAAGGTTCAATCAGGATTTGTTCCCATATAATCAGCAGCTTATTGTTATGGGCAGTCATTAAATGAAGTGATGAAAATGTTTTTATTTTCAGATTTAACTGCCCTAAAATCGAATTGTACAATATTTAGATAATTTACGCGTCGACGTATAATTGAGATACAGTAAATTGATTGAAAAGTAACCGGTCCATGAAAACCTCCACCATTTTTTCTTCATACTTACCATTATTTTAAAGAAAAATCATTAATACTCTATTCAAAGTCTTTTTAGTAATGCATCACGGATATTTGTGACGTCAAAATATTGCAATGTGGCCTAATTAACTCTGAGTTTTAGTTCAGTTTGGCTTTGACATACAAAAAAATTCTAATCTAAATAAAATAATTGAACAAAAATACTATGAAATATAATATATATAATATATGTCCAGACGAGATAGTCCTAATTGGTAATATAACAAAAAAAATGACCTAACTATTGTAATATTCCGTTGTATATTCGTATAATCAATTTCCCATAAAACCAATATTACTTCTACAATTTCCCTTGTCCATTATAATATTTTTCATGTAATTAAAGATAAATATTAATAATTTTAGTGACGTTTCGCGTCAAAGTCTGATTATAACTACCAGAAAACATATTGAAAGACGCTTGTTTGAGCTGTGACCTTTTGCTTTAACATCAAAAAAGGAAGGTTTGGATTATCACTGATGATGAAAGGCGGATCTAATCCAGGGGTTCATACAAGTTCATATAGAACCACAACATTCAATATTCAAAACGAAGCAATACTTTAATTGAAACTGTCTTAATTATAAAAAATTGTTATACAGAATTTCAATGAATATCTTATATAAACAAGCAACAAACATTTTAAATTATATATTTACAAATTAAGTTAAAATCACTGTGAAAAAGGAACAAAAAATATATTATATTGCTACATCTGAAGATGACACTGTAACCCTAGCCATTTTACAACAAGTTACTTGCCTATATTCAATGAAAATGTTGGTATATAATAAGCATTTTCTTTACCAACTCTGGGGTTGTACCAGACAAAACAATAGAAATATTATTTAAATATTTCAAGACAATGTACAATGAGGTATTGTCGATGCTTCGTTGTATGTTCGTAATGACAGTCCGCGTAAGGATCTGAAGATAGAAACTAGTGTTGGGAACTATCGACTGAAATCGAATATCGACTGTTTAGTACATGACTACTTTTTGCTATCGACTGTTTCACTCGCTATTTTTGGTTCGACTGATTTTACTTCTTTTTACCAGTGACTGTTTCAGTCGCTATTTTCGGTCCGAATGATTTTGTTACTATTTACTATCGACTGTTTCAGTAGTGTACTTTTAGTTACTATTTTAGGTTCTACTATTTTCCCAGCCGCGACCTTGAGAAAAATGTACCCAATTTATGCTTACATAGATTTAGACGTAATATATATATTTTTATGTTTTTTTATTATTACTTGTAAACAACAACATATTGTATATTAATATAACAGCATTTTGGAAATATTTTTCAGATTGTTAATGTAATAGGGCAAAAAGATTAAAATTGTGAATGGTAAATAGTAAAATACTTTTGACAATTTTTATGGCAATAATAGGTTAGTATTTTGATTACTCTCTCGATTTTTGTTAAAAAATATTTCAGTTCAATAATAAATAAAGCATTTACTTTAGTTAAAAAAGCTCTAGTAGTTATTGTGCGATCATTTTTAATTATGTCATGGATTAGTTTATTTTCTATAATGGATTAGTTAATTTCTTTTATTTAGTATTTATGTTTATATCTTTAGTTTTTAGGTTTTATTTCAGTTTAATTTTACACAAAACATTTGTGAGGTATTATTCCATTCCATATAAAAATTCCATTCAGTAATTACTATTTTCAGTCGCTGGTTTTTTGACTATCGACTGTTTCGACTGTTTTGCGACTATCGACGGTTTCGAATCGACAGTTCCGAACGCTAGTAGAAATGGCTGATAACGTTATCATTGACTATGTCCAAAGACATGAACAGAGGCTCTATCAGCACATCAATGTTGGACAAATCAAAAGATTAAAGAAACTAAAACCGTTTGATCTAGTACAATGAAGTTCCAAGTACTCATTAAAAACGTATCTAACATAAATTAAGTACTTGGTAATTTTAAAACCCTAGCAAATTAAGATAAAAACAAATAGCTTATTAGTGTTAATTTACTAGGTTGCTATAATAAATAATGAAAAAAACATTACAATTTGTTTATGTTAGATCTATATTAAAAGGAATGTAACCAGATCGCAGGAGAACCTGCGACAATCGCCCTGTATCCGGGCCAGAAGGACCGTCGAATGCCTTAAGATATCCTGATGCGATTAGGAGATATCCGGGCCAATGGGGCCGCTGGGGCGGAGTTTGAACAATCGATGCCGGGAGGTGGGGGGAGAAAGGAGCAACAAGTGGGCTCTGTGTAACGGCCCGCTTAACGGGTAACCTTGTACGGCTAATTCGCTAGCGTGGCTCTGCCGCCAGCAGGACCTGAGAGGGTTGACGCGACCATAAATCCGTGTGTCGTTTGTTTTGGTGAGGTACCGTCCAAATTGGATTAGTTATGATGATTCTTTTATCCGAATATAAATAATATGTATAATATAAGTATAGATTAAAACTAAGATAAATCAATCATTTATTTTAACATTATAGTACATCTAATGAATATATCGTAGAACGACTGAAATTACAGTTAAGAGATTAGAGTTATTTTATGATATAAGAGATCATTTAAAGTCTCCACCCTGACATATAGATGGCGCTACTAGAATTAAATCCATACGTTTTTTAGTTAGCTCTAAGCCTCAAAAGATGCGTGTATAAATTTGACAGCTGTCGGATCGTTAGTTTGTGAATTATAGCATTTTGAGTGAAGCAACCTTTTGTGAAAAAAATAGACAAAAAGAAATTTCGCGCGTTGAAGTTAAAGAACAATTGAAACAAAAACTTGGCTTGATGCCGAGTTTCCCAACACTGTCCCAGGAAAATCAACTATCAAGGATTGCTATGCTAAGTTTAGACGTGGTGAAATAAGCACCTAAGACGGCGAATGCAGTGGACGCCCAAAAGAGGTTGTTACCGACGAAAACATTTTAAAAAATCCACAAAATGATTCTGAATGGCCGTAAATTAAAACTGAATGAAATAGCAGACACTCTAAATATATCAAGTGAACGTGTACATCATATTATTCACGAATATTTGGGTATAAGAAAGCTCTGTGCAAAGTGGGTGCCGTGCGAGCTCACTTTTGACCAAAAACAACGACGAGTTGATGATTCGGAGCAGTGTTTGAAGATGATCAAGCGTAATAAACCCGATTTTTTGCGTCGATATGTGACAATGAATGAAACATGGCTCCATCTTTTCGTCGGTAACAACCTCTTTTGGGCGTCCACTGCGTTCCCCGTCTTCGGTGCCCATTTCACCACGTCTAGCATACCAATCCTTGATGGTTGATTTTCCTGGGGCAGTGTTCGGAAACTCGGCATCAAGACAAGTTTTTGCTATATTTTGTTTTTTATTTAATGTTTTACCAACACGCGAAATTCTTTTTATCCATTTTTTTCGCAATAACAAAAGTTTCTTCACTCAAAATGCTATACTTCACAAACTAATGATCCGACAGCTGTCAAGTTTATACAGGCATCTTTTGAGGCCTAGGGCTAACTAAAAAACGTATGGATTTAATTCTAATAGCGCCATCTATGTGTCAGGTCGGGGACTTTTCAATTGACCTGTTAGAAAAAAGAGATTAGCCAATGGGTAATATGTTCAAAATTAATAATTCTTCGCAATAAAGGGATTTTTATTCAAACAAGTCTCGCAATATTAAGGAAACCACCAAAATATTTACTCACTTATTGTCCTCCATAATCCCGCTTGACACATTAATAAATACTTTCCGAAACTATAGCCGCACAATGAGGCCAAACTGTCACGGGGGGGAAAAACCAACCCTCCACCGTCCTCCTCACAAACGGTCGGTTAACAGTTCTACCCCGCGCGCGACCGCCCCCCCCTCTCACCTCACTTAACCGTAGAGCAACACCTACAAAGGCCATCGGGGCACAAAACACAACATAACACAAAACGGCCACTTTGAAGCCCGATAAATCGAGCAATAACTCCGGGCGCGAGCACAGGCCACGCCCACAAAGCGTGGCCCTCGTAGGGCCCGAGGGTTCCGACGCCAGTCGGCCGCATCAGACCGTACACGAGACACAACTGCAGGACCGAATCCTCCCCCGAAACAGCCTGGCCAGAGTCGGTGGTTCGATCGCGATCTATGTACCTGGAGTCGTATCGTTGATTCGGTGGTGATCGAATAGACACGGTGATGTCGTCTCCGAAACCGACGGCTACGACGGCGACCACGACGGTCCACGGCGGCGGACAAGAGCACATCAAGAGGCCCATGAACGCCTTCATGGTGTGGAGCAGGGGCCAGAGGCGGAAGATGGCCCAGGAGAACCCCAAGATGCACAACTCGGAGATTTCGAAACGGCTGGGTGCCGAATGGAAGCTGTTAAGCGAGAGCGAGAAGAGACCTTTCATCGATGAAGCTAAAAGACTGAGGTTAGTAACTTAACAACAAAAACTACTATATACGATAAATTATTATAGCAATCTAGTAAATTAATGCTAAACCATTTGTTTTAATTCAAATTAGACATAGACATTTTGGGCCTTTTGGGGCCCATAAATAATGTCGTATAGCTGCTAATTAACTAAGTCTTCTTCATGAATGCAGATGTGACAATGTGTATATGTATAAAAGAGACGTTTTAATCTTCCCAAAAATACAAGTAGAAATTATAAAATCAACATAAATGAGCGTAAATAATATATATAATAAGATAAAACATATAATAAAAATAAAGTAAGATTAGTGTATTAATATTCGGGTGTTAATAAAAAAATAATACAATAAAATCAGAAAAAAACAATTAGGTGTTGAGTATAACATTAAATAATGAATAAAGGGATCAAATAAGTGACACGGAGTAACTTAAATCCTAGAAATTACCCCTGTGGTATGTAGAAAATATAGCAGAGTGTCTGTTTTTTTCAATGAATATATGTCACTGTTTAAATGCTTTGGCTGGTACAACCCCAGAGTTGAATATCATAAGTCCAAACTGGTTTCAAGACTTGTTGATAAAGTGAAAGCTTATTATATACTGACAGGGCCGAATATCTACCCAATAACCAGTTTTTTTTTGCTTTCGTCTAATTCTTCATATTTTTCTTTGGTATGTTTAAATGAGTTTAACATCAATAGCATCAAGATATTTGGTTGTATTTCCATACGGGACTACTTGTTGATTTATATATACTGGCTTGTACTTGATTATTTTGTTGGTAACGTCATTACCATTACGTCATTTTTCTGTACAGCACTTTATATCTGCAATAACTGTTTGTACCTCTTCGGTTGATCCAGTGATGTTATCACCAATGGCTAGAATTGCAGTGTCATCTGCAAATGTATCGACAATATTTTCATTGAACGCAAACAAATACCGAGTGTACAGCAGATAAAGGACTGGATACAGTTCCCTTTGACACCTGCTTGTTTTTTTTTTTAAGTTAGAACAGGCATCTTATTGTTTAACTCTGAAGTATAGGTTAGTTATGTATGACTCCAAAATATCTGAATATCGGTCAAGGAGAAGCATTTTAATCTCTTAAACCCTCATGTCCAACTTTATCAACAGCTTCAACAGTAAGTATATAATATATACAATATTTTGTTCGAATTTAAATATATATTGTTTTCAAATAAATAACAATGAACCAAATATAATTGAAGGAAAAGTAAAGAATATATAATTAGAACAAACACCAAATAATATACACAATTGTCCTTCATAATTCCGCTTGACACATTTATACTGACACATACAACTATCATCGCTAGATAAATTGCAGAATATATAGTGAATAAAAAGCTAAATATTTATAAGCTCAAAATTCAAACTTTTAGCCATACATCGATTACTTTTTTTCTATTATTCCGTAACATTACTAACATTAATAAATAAATATAACATATTAAAAAAAACAAAGTAATCCCATTTAAATACATTTGTGATAATACTTTATCCACTTTCCAAAAAAAAAACAGCCAGATATCCGAGGAAATAGAGTTGGTTTGAGAGATGAAACTGTAGCGAAGAAATAATGATCCTTCGTATATACAACAATAATAAAACAATCATTTAATTAAAGAAAGTTTTAATATACAATAACAAACCATATTATAGCAAATAAGTTACATTAATTCTCATGCAAGCCGGCCTGGTTGGCACAGTGGTAAAGGCGACAGGACGGTCCCACCTACTGTTGCGATAGTCGCGAGTTCGAATCCCGCTGGGACATGGGTAAGAGTATAGAATTCGGCAAGGAAAATGATCCCAGTCACGACAGTAACCAGGCTGGCTAAGACCGGATGTCTTCTGGAATGATTTCTAAGTTAGTCACTAGCCAGTCGATAGGCTTATGCCGAAAACCGAAGACCGTGGTTCGTAGCCCACGTTAAACTGTAGGTCCAGTCCAGATAAACCCTAGTTGGTAAAAAGGAGACTAAAAAATTCTTATGCAAAATTGCGAAATAAAAATGGAATGTTAACGAACAGTTTCAAGGTTTATGAAAAGAAAAATTTTTAATCTAAAATAAAACCAACGATACTGAACATATATGTTAATAAATATATGAAATATAGACTAATTTTTAATTATTAACTATTTGTTATAATTGTTTCACAAGGTTGTGAGTTAAAATTAAACACTAAATTTGATGTAATTATTTGATAAGGATGTTATACTAAAATATTCTCGTTTTTTGATTTTTCAATGAAGGTGTATTATTTTTTCACTGATAATTCATATTTACAAACAATAACAAATTAATACTATATCAAAGCAATCGCATTTATGTTTACTCAATATTGCGATATTAAACAATATATTTGTTATGATTATTTCATAAAGTTATTAATTAAAATTAATCACTACATTTGATTTATAGAATTGGTGATTTTATTTGACAAAGAGATAAGACTAAAATATTTAAGTTTTAAATTATTTTATAATTAAAATAGGAATTACAGAGAGGTACCATTTTTTAGATTTTATGTTTAATTACAACTTGTATACTTCGCAGGGTTTGATAGTCTGTGATAGAGTCTGATTATAATATTTATGAATCTCCATTCTTCTCCATTCCAATTCCCTATAAAACAATTAACCATAAACCAAAATTCAATATTTGTGTGACATTAAGTAATACTCTATCTAGCGTTCTCTACGATTTTATTCCTGTTATATTTCGAGCATAATATTTATGTAATTCAGAAAAAAATGGATTTAAATACAAAAATTTTAGATGAAGTAGTTCTTCCTTCCCATCTTTCTACCTTCATTCGATAAAAAGCTCGTGTATGTTCGTCTAATCTCGATTTAGAAAACCTGATGTGAGTTCAAGTTGCTGCAACTTGGCCGAATTCAATGATTACGGCATTGCCATGGATATTTCTTATTTTATAAAAAAAAAGTTCGAAATAGTGACCACCATCCGTTAATATCATCACATTTTTAATGCCTTTCTTCAGATTTCCTCTGTTTCGTTTCACCATAAACCAATACAGACAACTGAGATAACAATTTTAATATTACCTGATTTATTTATTAGTTTTGTGTGATTATAAATAAAAAATTTACATATATATCATTAATTAAATTAATTAATTAACTAGCAACACTGCAAAACAAAACACACTATCAGCTATGGGTATAATTTTATTTTAACATCTAATTATTGTTATTTTTTTGCCAATCTACATAATTTTAAAGCCAATCTACATAAAAAATGAAAAAAATAAAACAAAGTAGTTATTAGCTATACTGTAAATAATAATTAAAAATCACAAACCTTTCTAAGTAAGGCTAAAAAAAACGCATATGTCCATTACAGTAAAAAAGACAGGACCGGACAAATTTGAAGCATACTAAAGTTTCATACTTTAAATAATATTATGGGAAACGGTTAAACTTAGATTAAACTGATATGACCACACAAATGAAAAAACAGCGCTATCACATACGGAAGAAATATAATGAAACAAGTAAAACAACAGTAAGAAAAATTGATTAACAAGAATTAGGATTACAAAACTGTCCATCAAAATATAAATATTAAAAAACAAAAAGGCCAAATGCAAATCAAGCAGACCTAGACAGAAAACATCAAGAGATTAAGAAATTATTAAAACAAATGTATAAGAAACAAGAGACTCACAAAAACTGGACATAAATGTGAAGAACTACAGAGGGAAAAAAGAAGGAGACTTTAGAAGAGGTATAGAATAGCACACAGAAAAAAAAAACAACAAAATAATAAACCAAAATATAGTTAAAAGGTACATTAATGTCAAATAAGGGTATATTAAATTTACAAGAAAACTCAAAAAATAAATAAACCAAAAAATAAGGAATCAAAATAAACGTATGATATTTTCAAATTAATTCGTGCCAATTTAAATAAATCAACATTTTATTAGTCGAATTTCGTAATATTTCGTAATCTGTTATGACCAAAAATTCAGAGAATGTAATGAAATAATATACACAAATTGTTTAAATATTATCAATGTTACTCATGACATTATTTCACAGTAACTAAAAAAAATCAACAACATTTTCAATCCCTTTCAGTTCGAATATGTTCAAAAATGATAAATCAAAATAAACAATGATGAGAAATCACTGAAATGTTTAAACATAACTTTGTTTCTAACTTTTTTCTATAGACAAACTTAGCTGCACGTATAGAGTACGATAAATGGTTTAATATGAGGAAATCTATGACTGGGACTCGTCAATTGATCTTAAATGTTAGTGATGAGGGTGATATTGACCAAAGAAGGTTGGGAATAAATTGCGATAGGTGCATTTTAGTCGAGTAACAACAACAATGAATAATAACATCTGACCACATGATGCAAAATACGCGAGATCTACCTGGAAACGCTTAAATGTCTAACACCATTCGCTGGATTCTCCTGACGTCGCTCCCTGTGACAATAATTTGATCTTATGAAGAGCTTAGAAATTGCATTGGATTGATTTATGAATGGCTTGGACTATACTATATAAAAACTATCTATAATTGTATTCTGGTATATTTTTTTATATTAATCTCTTAGAACGTCCATAATCTGCCCGTGGGCAATAAGTATTATTATATGATTTCAGTTATATAATATAACCATTCTGACATGTAGAAGATCACTTCAGTAAGTGATCTGCTGTACAACTTATAAACTAAGTCTTATTCTAGCTACTATTCTAACTTATTTTAAAGTATATCCTAACTTATTCGAAGGATTATTCTAACTTATTCTAGAGATAAACACCATCTTATATTATTCGTCACGATCCACAAATGGTGTGAACATTAATTTAGTTAAACTATTATTATCTACATTTTTAAGCAAAAACATCATTGATAACGGTAGATAGAAGATTCCTCGTGATTCTTCTTCTTACATCAAATTTTCAATGGAACTATTTTTACTAAAACATCAAAATTTATCATGGCAAACATCATGCTTTAAATTGCCCTCATTTCTAAATAATGTTTAGTAGATACTTTATTTTACATAAGATTGAATGGTGAAGGCTCAACAAATTCTTATTTTTCTTCTTACTTTTGTTGCTTCTGGTTGGAAAACTGATTCGAATGGTTTCCACATACCTCTCTGGAAATTATCTCCATTAGCAGAGCTCTGAAGAAATCGATAGGTATGGATTACAAGACGAATGAGAGAAAATTTTTGAGAAGTTACTAAATTAGTGTGTGATCGAACATTATCATGATGGATAACTCTTTTCCTATTATTCCACTATGGAAGTTATGTTTCATTTATTTTATTTAATACATTTAGTTCGATATTTTTTTAGTTCCATACATGTAATTCCATCAACAGCACTTTTCAGCCCCAAATATAACTTCGTTTCTCACCAATCTGTTCGTTACTCTTATGCTTTATTTCTCGTATTCAATTAACTCGATTTTATTGAATTTCAGCAACACATCTCAAATATTAAATTGATGACTTGATCGAGCCTCCTTTGTAGCCATTTTAACGTAAATTTAAAACAGTTTTGTACAATCAAATCAAAGAAGTATTGAAATTACTTTTATTGGAAGTTTTATCGCAACCGCCGTACTTTCCAAACCTGGTTTCATCCGACTACCACCATCTCTTCGCATCGAAAAAGATATGGCTCGATGAATTGTTTAGCACAAGAGAGAAATTGTACTTTTGAAGTGACATCTATAAATTGTCTCAAAGATGGGAAAAATGTATAAAATGATGAGACCAATTGCTTGTATAAATAAATTTTAATATTCCATCGTCAAATAATGTATTTTCTTTAGCGAAAAGGCCGGAAATATACTCATGTATTTATTCAACTCATCTTACTGTTGAATTGATTCAAGAACAAATGAAAAGTATCTAATAAAACCTATCATATTTACAAAGAGAAACCTTTTTGTCCTACTACGACCATCGTATCGAAAAAAAATGGTTCAATGAAGTGTTTAGCTCAAGAGAGAAACTGTTTTTGTGGAATGACGTGCATAGGTCGCCTCAAAGGAGGGGAAAATATATAGTATCAATAGGCCAATAGTTTGACTAAAGACATTTCAACAATCCATTTTTAAATACTGTGTCTTCTTTGGCGAAAAGACCGTAAATATACCCATGTAAATATATTTTTGAATTGATTCAAGAACAAATGAAAAGTATCTAATAAAAGCTCTCATATTTACAAAAAGAAACCTTTTCATAAGATATAAAGTTTGTTTAAATATTGGCGAAATTATTCATGATGAATGATATCATTCAGGGCGACCAAAAATGAGACAGCCGCAAACAACTCAATGTTATAACCAACGACAAAGATCATTATTTTGAAGGGAAATTTTATCGCAACCGCCATATTTTCCAGACCTGGTTCCATCCGACTACGACCATCGTATCAAAAAAAAAATGGTTCAATGAAGTGTTTAGATCAATATAGAAACTGTTTTTGTGGAATAACATTCATAAGTCACCTCAAATAGGGAAAAATATATAGTATCAATAGGCCAATAGTTTGACTAAAGACATTTCAATAATCCATTTTTAAATAGTATGTCTTCTTTGGCTAAAAGACCGTAAATATACTCATGTGAATATATTTTTGAATTGATTCAAGAACAAATGAAAAGTATCTAATAAAAGCTGTGATATTTACAAGAAGAAACCTTTTTATAAGATATAAAGTTTGTTCAAATATTGGCGAAATTATTCACGTTGAATGATATCATTCAGGGCGACCAAAAATGAGACAACCGCAAACAACTCAATATTATAACCAACAACACAGATAGTCCTATCTGTTCCCACCAGAACCGTTTTATTTGAACACCGATAACCGGCAAGAATTACCACATAATATCAGCATAAAGGACCCATTATCTTTGGTCAACAAAAGGTGTACGTAATCTGTAAAAAGCGAGAAACCGTAGAGGCGAAGAAAGGTCGGCTTTTGCAAACACGGAAACAACTTATCAGGAGATTTTTTTCCTCTCTCTCTCTCTCCCCCCCTCTGTCTCTTTTTGATTCGATATTTGCCCAGGTTTCGTAATATAAACAAACCAATAGTCGAATTATCGTTACAACACTGGTATTATATCGTTTAAGACGCTGTACAATAAGCGATGTTGTACCTGATAAAAGCCCATGAAGAGACTGTTTGTACAGATTTTTCTATCAATACCATCGGGTATCGACGTATTTGCCTATAAACTGTTTGAATAAATTATCAGGTATCGAAGTAGACTAGAACGACATCCATATAAGCGTATTTATTATTTTGTTCGTACAATATTTACGCATCTGATTTATTGCCTCTAGGAAAATATTGCTCTATTTTGCGATATATACACCGTTCAAAAGTTTGCAAACAATAAGCTATTAAGTTATTACATCTCATTCTTTTTATTAACTTATTTAATTAGTCGAAGCCCAGTGTCCTACGTTCAGTTGGTCAATATTCTAGAACTCTAGAAGGAGCAATATATTCCAAAAATATTTGAGCCTGTTTTATTCACTTTCGGTCAGTTTTTCAAAACCTAAACCGTCACACGACCACATACGTACTCAGTAGTCTTCACAGCACACACTTCACACCCCTAGAAGATTCAAAATTCTGAGATGTGGACTTATCCGTCCACAAGACAGTTTCCAGTTGTTTTTTTTTTTTAGTCTCATTTTTTTGGTAAATATATCTTTATAGTTGTACTTAAAACTGGTTTTTCTTGCGTTTGATTTAAAATCGCAGTAACTAGAGATACTGTCAATCATCTAATTCATTTCGATAACATTACAACAAAGCTAACTTCTAGCTTTGTCTTCGATTCGGTACGTCCAGATCTCTTTCGTTCTTGATTTCCTCCATTAGCCCATAACATACTCCTTTACATGAAACTCCGAGTTTTTCTACAATTTTGCAAATTGAATATCCTTCCTGACTCTAGATACAGATAGTACTCTACTGTTCAAAGAGAAATCTATGTCCTTTATGCCATCTTAAGGGCTTATGACTTATTGTAACTATTATATGAACTATGATTAGGCTATATCCAGTAGAAAACTAATTACTAAAACTTGACTATCTTGTTTTTCTTACCCGATTTGTTTTGCCTCAATATGTGACAATGGATGAAACATGGCTCCATCATTTCACCCCAAAGACCAGTCGACTGTCACCCGAGTGGACTGCACACGATGAACCCGCTCCAAAGCGTGGGAAAATGCAATAGTCGGCTGGCAATGTTATGGCGTCTGTATTTTGAGATGCGCATGGAATAATTTTCATTGAATACCTTGAAAAAGGAAGGACCATCAACAGCGAATATTATATAGCGTTATTGGACTGTTTGAAAGACGAAATCGCCAAAAAACGGCCGAATTTGAAGAACCCTGTCACAAGTCAGTGAAAACGATGGCAAAAATCCATGAATTGGGTTTCTAATTGCTTCCTCATCCGCTGTATTCTCCAGATCTGGCCCCCAGCGAATATTTCCTGTTCTCAGATCTCAAAAGAATGCTCGCAGGGAAGAAATTTTCGTTGAATGAAGAGGTGATTGACGAAATTGAGGCTTATTTTGAAGCAAAGGACAAATCGTGCTACAAAAATGGCATCGAAAGGTTGGAGGGTCGCTATAATCGGTGTATCACCCTTGAAGGGAATTATATAGAATAACAAAACTAATTTTGCCAAAAAAATGTGTTTTACTATGGTAGGCCGGGGACTTTTCAATTGACCTGTTAAAAGCTCTAAATTACTATAATAAGTAAAAAGAAAAATGACATCTTATTATTTAGAAAAACAAATATTGAAGGACTTCTCCTCTGGAACATTCTCGTCTAGGTTCTTCTCTTTAACCATATTAATTCCCTCCTCCCAAAGTGAAAAAAAACGTTCCGTTATCGCACGCGATCACACAACCGAAATCGCCTCGCGAAAATAACAAACGCAGAGTGGAAGAAAAAGAAGCAGAAAAGAACGGAACGAACGAAACCTCCGGAGCGGTGTGGCGAAGTCGACAATCCTCCCACAAAAGGCGTCGTCGCGCGCCCTTTGTGGCCGTAATTGATGGCGGTGCAGATCCTCCGGAGTCTCCGCCGCGCCAACCCTCGCCACCGCCGCCACCCTAGACCCCCCGCCCCCACCCCATCCCAATAAACAGAGATTTAAAATGAATTACTACAAAGCAGGTCGTCTGTTGTACAAAAGATAACAGCCCACGCCCTGAGAATGCCGCCAGACGCATCCCATTATGCCGCGGGGGGATTAATCCGGCATGGTATTAATAAAGACGTAATGTACGCGTTCAGAGGCGACTGCGATCCGAGCGTGTGCATGTGTGTGTGTGTTTGTGTGTGAATGCGCTCCGGAGCCCCGAGGATTAAGTCTGTAAACAGAGTTGCAGATTTATTGGGAAACGCGACTGGCGCCCCCCTTTTTTCCTGTCCGCGATTTTTCCGCTTGTATTGTCAACGATATCGTAACCTAATTCAACAGCCAGCAAAGCATACAACTAATCATAAACGTAATAATAAATAAATAATAACAGGTCAACTGAAAAGTCCACGGCCTGACACATAGATGGCGCTACTAGAATTAAATCCATATGTTTTTTAATTAGCTCTAACACTCAAAAGATGCGTGTATAAATTTGACAGCTGTCCGATCATTAGTTCGTGTATTATAGTATTTTCTGTGAAGCTTTTGTTATTATGAAAAAAACTGATAAAAATGAATTTTGTGTGTTGATAAAATAATGCTTTTTGATGAGAAAATATACAGTTGAAGCAAAAAACTTGGCTTGATGCCAGATTTCCGGATACTGCCCCGGGAAAATCAACCATCCAGGCTTGGTATGCTAAGTTTAGACGGGATGAAATGAGCACCCAAGACGGTGAACGCAGTGGACGTCCAAAAAAGGTTGTTGCCATGACGAAAACATTTCAAAAATCCACAAAATCAATTTGAATGACCGTAAAATGAAGCTGAATGAAATAGCAGACACTCTAAAGATATCAACTAACGTTTATATCATATCATTCACGAATATTTGGGTATGAGAAAGCTCTGTGCAAAGTGGGTGACGCGCGAGCTCACTTTTGACCAAAAACAACGACGAATTGATGATTCGGAGCAGTGTTTCAAGATGATCAAGCGTACTAAATCCAAATTTTTACGTTGATATGTGACAATGGATGAAACATACCTCCATCGTTTCACTCCGAAGTCCAATCGACAATCATCCGAGTGAACTGCACACGATGAACTCGCTCCAAAGCATGGGAAAACGCAATATTCGGCTGGCAAGGTTATGGCGTCTGTATTTTGGGATGAGCATGGAATAATTTTCATTGACTACCTTGAAAAAGGAAGGACCATCAACTGCGACTATTACATAGCGTTATTCGACCGTTTTAAAGTTTGAAAGTGCTGCTTCACCAAAACAATGCACCGTGTCACAAGTCAGTGAAAACAATGGCAAAAATCTATGAATTGGGCTTCAAATTGCTTCCTGATCCACCACATTTTACTATAGTAGGTAGGCGGCGGGCTTTTCAATCGACATGTTATAATGTATATTATTTTTTCTATCATATATGACATCATTGCTTAAAAGGATTTCAAAAAATGTGAACGATGAAAAAGGTAACAAATGTTCAACTACACCAGTAAAAATTGATATATAGAAGATACATAAGAGTGTTTTTTTGCATTTTGTTCGCATATGAAATAAAACAGCCATAAGTTACATCATTGCTTAAAAGGGTCTTAAAATATAAACAATGAAAAGAGTAACAAGTGGTCTAGTTAACAGTAAAGATTTTGACATGATTACGCAGGTCTGCAAAAAAAACAAAGAACTGTTTAGGTTTTGTGATTTTTTAAATATATTTTAAAATCTCCTTTTTACCAACTATGGGTTTATCTGGACCGGGCCTACAGTTTAACGTGGGCTCTGAACCACGGTCCTCGCCATTAAACCTACCGACTGGCGAATAACCAACTTAGAAATCATCCAGTCTTACCCAGCAGGTCTTACTGGCGTGAATGGGATCATTTTCCTTATAGGATTTTGCACTCTTGCCTAAGGACAATTACAAATGTTAAACAACCACATACATAAATTTACAACCATGCCCCAGCAGAACTCGAACCCGCGACTATCGCAATAGTTGGAGGAGTGTCCAACCAAGCCGGCGGTTTTATGATTGGTTGGAAACTAAAAATAACTTTTTGTCATTGGGAAATACGTAAATTGTCAAGAAAATTTGAATAACAATGTTAAATTAGTTAATATATCAAAATAAAAAAGAATAAAGTTCAAAAATATTATTTTATTTGCAAACTATTAAAGATACATGTTTTTGGTTTAATATACACAGTTATTAGCACACAATTCACACAACGATTAGATACACAAATATCATCAAAGGTGGAAATGAATTTAGACTCATTAGGAAAGATAAAACTCAAAATTGTTTTGATGATTTGTATGTAGTTAGGGTTTTTATTATTGCCTAATAATTTATTTATGACCTCCTTAAGCGTTAGTCAGTTATAAGCCGTCTGATGTTTGGCCCGGCGAAAACACATCCTTTCACCTTTGTTTATGAGAAGCCTGGAAACTTTCGGACTACATATCTGAATCTCCATCTTTCGAAGGTGAATTTATAAATTACTTTATCAATCACAACCAATATTTCCCATACTCAAAAAGCAAGGTAAACTCAGCTTTTGTGAGCAATATGCACAAAAGTGTAAAATTACAGCAGTACCGCCAGCGATGGTCGTCATATTTTAATTTGCGAAAAACCAATTCCAATTTTTTGTAGGTTTCTTTGAGATGTACTGAATGAGCCACAGTAATAAAAGCATTAAAACAGCATACTTTAAAGCTTTTTTATGAAACTGTGAAAAAACTCAAGAACTGTATCATACTAAATCTTAACCTTCAATATTGATAAAATTAAGCAATTCCTATCTCCAGGAACTTTTTCAATATTATTTTCGCTTTCGACATAACAAAATATATAGAAATCAGTTTAAAATACTCTCAAGGCCAATATTTTTATTTTTACAAATAGCAGGAAAAAAAAGAGCTTTCAAATTGCTGAGCAGTTGATGATGATTTATTAATAAACGTTTTTTTAAACAATTAAAATTGAAATACGATGCTGAACAGAAAATAGCGTATCAAAATGAATCAATGTACATTGATTTAGCCAAAATAATAAAACGCTATATACCATGCGATAATAGTTTATTTACCGAGGTTTATAGAGGCCGATAATTCAATAAAAGAATAATAGCACCCCCCGTATCAATCTAACCTATAAAAAAGTATCCGCGGAATCGAGATTACGACAATTCTCGGTCGATTGAATTGGCAAACTAAGAAGTTACTCGGATGCAGCTCTTCGACGAGGCACAATACCCCGATCCGAGGTATTGTGACACATTCATCTGGCGACAAAAGATAATGCCGCCATTGTACGGGCACATTGAGCACCTCCTGTGTCGCCATTCAGGCCGCTAGATGGGGCTCCGTCTCAAATCCTTTCGCCCCGACAATGGACCGTTTACGCGCCACTACCTTTTGTTCTAAGCCGTGCGGGACCTATTGGAGTGTGTAGTAGCTACATTTCGTCAGTCGATCGGAAACGAGGCTCGAACAGCCAGTGTGCTCGAATAAAAGCTAAAATAGGAAGATTCGTCCGGATACCGGTGAAAGAATAATAAAGGGAATAGTCGAATATCGTTCTGGAAAAAAACAATAGAAAATTGTTGATTCTCAGTTACAACAACATATCGACACCTTACACTCGCTCAATAAATATATAGTATGTCCGAAGAAGTTTTGAACATATAGTTAATACAAAACAGCAATGAACCCACGTGTTTAAACGAGTTTTAGTACATTTTAATTTTGACATATAACAAAATTCTAATCTACATAAATAAGAAACAGTAATGTTATGTATGATAAGTTATTTTAACATTATAGTACATCTAATGCATATATTGTCGTAGAACTCAAAAATGCAATGATAAAACTACATTTAATGACTGCATTCTCCTTAATGAATTTGCTATATTTGCAAAACAGTCAGCATTATTTCTCTCCTCATACATTTTAAGCACATGTTCATGTATATTCTGAACAATAACACACATGCTCATAAAGCTTTCACACTCTATAATACAATTTCATACAGTTAAAGTATATTATTAGTTATATACTGACCTTCAGTATTGAATCATAAACCAACTTTCATAAAGTTTTATTCATTCACTGTCACTCCTGACAAACCTGCAGAACAAGTCGAATCTTACAGGCCTATTTCGCTACTACCTGCAATATCAAAGCTATTTGAGAAACTGATATTTAAACGTGTTAAACATTTGGTAACAATACCAGATTTCCAGTTTGGTTTACGAAATCACCATTCAACAATCGATCAAGTGCACAGAGTAACTGCAGCTATTGAAAGAGCGTTTGAAGAAAAGAAATACTGCCCTATTATATTCCTGGATGTCCCAAACTTTTGATCGGGTTTGGTATTTGGAATTAATCTGTAAGGTGAGCAAATTGTTACCGCGTAACTATTGTGAATTGCTGGAGTCATATTTATTCCGAAGTAAATTTAGAGTGTCGCACGAAATGGCGTTCTCGACATTTAAAAATATCTCGGCTGGAGTTCCATAAGGTAGCGTCTTAGGACCTCTCCTGTATCTGCTCTACACTGCTGACATTCCAAAAACAAAAGAAACACTTCTTGGAACCTTTGCTGACGACACAGTTATTATGAGATATATCTCTGCCTAGGGCAATAGAAAAAGTGCAAGTGGCAGTCAACAAAATCTACAAATGGACGAAAGATTGGAAAATTCAACTTAATAGCTCCAAATCTGTCTACGTTAATTTTGCATTAAGGCGAAATAATAAAAACTTAATTATATCACTCAATGGATGCTCGATTCCTCAAGCAGAATCAGCAAAATACCTTGGTATCCATCTTGACGGTTAGACAAAAAGCAAAACACATTAGAACAAAAATAAAACAACTATACTGGTTAGTCGGAAGATACTCTCAACTTAATCTAAAATCAAAGAGGTTGATCTATAATACAATTATAAAGCCAATTTGGACGGATGCAAATATGGGGTTACACTAAAAATTCAAATCAGTTAGTCATACAGCGCTGTCAAAACAAGGTTCTTCGATTGATTACCAATGCCTATCGCTATGTAATCAATGAAGAACTTCACAATGACCTGGAAATCAAATAGATTTGCGAAGTTGTGCAGGATTTCGCCTTGAAACACGAAAGAAGATTACTAAATCATATTAACGTGGAAGCAATACAACTGCTGGACAGCGCACAGGATGTCAGGAGATTGAAACGAACAAAACCACACGAACTTGTGTGAACATTTAGTGAACAACTTCGCAAATCCATTTGATTTCCAGGTCATCGTGCAGTTCTTCATTGGTTACATAGCGATAGGCATTGGTAATCAATCGAAGAATCTTGTTTTGACAGCGCTGTATGACTAACTGATTTGAATTTTTAGTGCAACCCCATATTTGCACCCCATAGGTCCAAATTGGCTTTATAATTGTATTATAGATCAACCTCTTTGATTTTAGATCAAGTTGGGAGTATCTTCCGACTAACCAGTATAGTTGTTTTATTTTGGTTCTAATGTGTTTTGCTTTTTGTCCAACGTGATGCTTCCAATTTAATCTACCGTCAAGATGGATTCTAAGGTATTTTGCTGATTCTGCTTGAGGAATCGGGCATCCATTGAGTGATATAATTAAGTTTTTATTATTTCGCCTTAATGCAAAATTAACGTAGACAGATTTGGAGCTATTAAGTTGAATTTTCCAATCTTTTGTCCATTTGTAGATTTTGTTGACTACCACTTGCACTTTTTCTATTGCCCTAGGCAGAGATATATCTTTTGCCATAATAACTGTGTCATCAGCAAATTTCATTATATGCTCTCAAAATTTGCGTTCTTTTAAAAACAATCCTTAAATTTTCTATTAAATCCATTTTTTTTCAGAAGTAAACATTGACATTATTTACACCTTATTAACATTAGTTTATTAACTTATTAAATACATTCAAAGAAACAGCTAAATTGAAATTCCCTTTCTATTCTTTCAGGGCACTTCATATGAAGGAACATCCAGACTATAAGTACCGACCGAGACGGAAACCCAAACCGCTGATCAAAAAAGAACCCAAGTTCGGTTTCTCCATGTCCCCGTTGATTTCGCCCACTATGGACAGTCCAAACCTCCAGAGATCGTTGATTCCACCCATATCCGCCGCTTCCGGCTTACCGTCACTGTTAAATCCTGACTCAGAACACCTGAAACTATCGAGGTCGTTATTCCCGCCCATCCCTTACCTCTATCACCCTTTCAGGCACCCGGACGAATCAAAATTCGCCGCGGAACTAGCTCTGTTGTATAGTAACAATCCCCTGTACCCACCAAACATCAACTGGCCGATCCAGAACCTCACCAGTCCGAACGTGAGCACCGCCAGTTCGTGCAATATGTGCCCGCCCGCTTTCTCCCGAAGGTCACCGAGTCCCGAGCCCATCAAGAGACCCGTGTGCGTCATAATGAAGAACGACGAGTACCGAAACGAACCACTGCCGGCGCACGTCATATGAAAACCACTGGCGGTTCAGCCGGAGAGGCTGAACCATCTGGGGAATTGGTTCAGTGACATCGCCAGCCTGGCCAGCAGCTCGAGCACGTTGGCGGCGACGACGTCCACGGCCGGTCTGGTGGATTACCGCGAGGGTACGAGCTCGGGAAGGGACAGTGCAAGTCCTTGTGGCAAATAAGTCGTGGAAACCATGGAAGTTATACTGTGATTCATTTGTTTTGCGTTTATATTGTAGTGATGTAATAAAGAGACTCGAAGGACACGTCGTTTCTTGTGAATAGCACTTATTATGTTGTTGGATTCGTTGATTGTTTTGATATTTTCGTTCTAGCAGATGGTATGAGTATATACAAAAGATGTCAGCACCACTTGTCTAAATAAGCAGCTTAATGATGCATTAAGCTCTGTTCAAAAACGTTTTTGGCAGGTTTTCTGAAATCACAGCTCTGTACTAGTGAGCTGCAATCCAATGATGCTATTAAATAGCCATTGAATTGTCAAACTACACCACAGGGTTCCGTGCTATTGTATAAAGTTAGAGGGGTCAACTGAATCTTATAAAATAGCCTTTAAATTAATTAAAAAACTCCTATTTGTTAGTAGGTATGTGGACAATAAGGAAAACAATTACTTACAATGTATAGTTACAACGTATTTATTCAAAATGACTATTTGATTCTATATATTTTGGCCATCTTTCATACAGGTTTCTCCTCTCGATTCATTTTTTTATACTCAGCGAAGTATTTCTCTACAAGCGCTTGCTCCATAGATGCAAGAAGGTGTTGATCGGATAGAGTCAAGTCCGGAGAGTACAAGTTCAGTTACATCTCCCATCCAAATGATTTCAATACTTCTTTGACAAATCATGCATTTGGACGCATTATTGACGACCAATTCACAGTCCAAATTGATCATTTGTTGTCGGTAGCGATCAGTATTAACTCTTTCTCCAGGTTTCAACAGTTCACTATATACGGCACCAATCTGGTTCCATCGTATTAGGAACGCCGGAAAAATGTCGATATATCGATATTTTATAGAAAATTAAATATATTTCTTAAACATTACAAAAAAAAACCATTTAATTATCTTTAATAAATCATCTAAATTAGTACTTATTAGTAGGTATTTTAGTACTTAATGATAATATCGATATTTTTTCTCTCCGATATATCGGAATATTAACATTTTTCTCGGTGGCCCACACCCCTACATCATATACAGAGTGTGTAACCAGTGATGTTAGTAGTGCATGACATCCATTATGCGGTCGAAACATCTATTCAACACCTGCAATTCCGCATGCTTAGACTGTTTGGGCCAGGACGTTCTGGACTTAAACATTTAAATAACAACACATGATGGGTGAAGCCACGATTCACATGTTCTTATATTTGGAGCATGCTCACTATATCACACCAAAACATTGCATACTTATGATTAGTGAATTATGTTTTAAAAACAAGAAAGTAATTACAGACACACCCGGTATATTACAAAATACCACATTTCTAGCCTTAAACCAATATTAATTCTCCGATATATGAAAATAGTTCCAAAGATAAATAAATAATAAGTGTTTAATTATCTAGGTATCAGTACTTGAACAACGCGATAACTGGACAATATTCGCGGTTGATTAATTTTTAATTTTGAGAATTTTTAAAGTTATTTTACGCACATCCGAAGACATTATCCCAAAAAGCCCATCAACGACTAATTATGTGGGTTTGTTGGTTGAAATACTCACCGAATATTACGAGTGAAATATCTTAACAAAAAATTCATTTTTACGATGCTCATATTTCCAATTAGAACACTTATTCGCGCTAATTACAGTATTATAAATAAGGAACAAACTGATACTTCTGGGACTATAAAGTATAGAAACAATGAGATTTATATTGTAAATACTGGATAAGCTTTAATTGAAACCTGCCACAAAACTGACAAAAAAATGAAAACGAGCTAAAATTTGTATATCCTCAAACTATCTCCACTTCGGACATCTCTAACCAAAAACACTGTCTTAATATTAACTTGAGACATAATGTATTTGTATTGTATTCAATATGTTAGATGTATGAATCTTTGTTTGTTTCATGAACGTCTACAATCACCTCTCTTGATTTATTAAAAATTTCTGTCAATATTGTATATATTGTTGATACATCTCTATGCATTTATTAATGATTATTATTAATTATTTATATTAAATAAATTATGTAGATACTAAGTGTAGTGCAATGTTGTTCTTGTTTTCATTTTAGAAATGAAATTAGAACTATTTTTCATTTGTCTTGTATTATAGATAGATGGTAAACATTGTTAATGGTAAAAAAAATACATATGTTTCTTTTTTAATGCGTTTTTATTCTTATAACCTAATAAAGACAATTATCATAACAAATAGCATGATTTAATTAACATGATCTTCTGCGCAAAAAAAAACAAACCAATAAAACCATCACTGGATGCAACAAGCTATCGAAATGCATTCGACTAATGAAATTTTAATTAGAAATCACAACCGGACGGTCTTTATTAAAAAATAAAGTAACTCCGGCTATTTCGAAACAGTAATAACCGTTTTGGAAATTCATAAAGCCGGCGAGTGCCTTGAGCACTTAATTTTTCCTAATTTTTTTCCACTACTATAATGGGGCCCTGTTCCGAAGGGTGAAATTGTTCGACGATTGTTCGAAAGCCCTTGAATGGTTACACAAGCAGAAAGCAGAAACGACGGCATGATTCGATAATACTGGAAATTAAAATAGAATCGACTGGAAAAATTGATGAATAAAGTTTTCATTTACTTATCAATATGATGTTGAAAAAAAAGTAGTGCTTCAGTTTATTCTAACAGTTCAATCGAAAAGTCCCCGGCCTGATACATAGATGGCGCTACTAGAATTAAATCCATATGTTTTTAGTTAGCCCTAACCATCACAAGACGCGTGTATAAATTTGACACCTGCCGGATCATTAGTTTGTGAATTATAGCATTTTGACTGAAGCAACTTTCGTTATTGTGAAAAAAATGAATAAAAAGGAATTTCGCGTGTTGATAAAATATTGCTTTTTGAAGGGAAAAAATAAAGTTGAACCATAAACTTGGCTTGATGCCGAGTTTCCGGACACTGTCCCAGGACAGGAAAATCAACCATCAAGGATTGGTATGCTAAGTTTAGACGTGACGAAATGAGCACCGAAGACGGTGAACGCAGTGGACACTCAACAGAGGTTGTTACCGAAGAAAACATTAAAAAATCGACAAAATGATTTTGAATAACCGTAAATTGACACTCTAAAGATATCAACTGAACATGTACATCATATCATTTACGAGTATTTAGGTATGAGAAAGCTCTGTGCAAAGCGGGTGCCTCGCGAGCTCACTTTTGATCAAAAAAAACAAGTTGATGATTTGGAGCAGCTTTTGAAAATGAGTAAGAATAATAAATCCGAGTTTTTGCATCCATATGTGACAATGGATAAAACATGGCTCCATCATTTCACTCCGAAGTCCAACAGACAGTCATCCGAGTGGACTGCACACGATGAAACCGTACCCAAGAGTGGGAAAACGCAACAGTCGGCTGGCAAGGTTATAGCCTCTGTATTTTGGGATGCGCATGGAATAATTTTCAATGACTACCTTGAAAAAGGAAGGACCATCAACATCGATTATTACATAGCGTTATTGGACCGTTTGAAGGACGAAATCGCCGAAAAACTGCCGCATTTGAAGAAAAGGAAAGTGCTACCT
Organism: Rhynchophorus ferrugineus; assembly: GCF_030347505.1. Classification (NCBI taxonomy): domain Eukaryota; kingdom Metazoa; phylum Arthropoda; class Insecta; order Coleoptera; family Curculionidae; genus Rhynchophorus; species Rhynchophorus ferrugineus. The sequence continues at coordinate 4,336,974 of NW_027472588.1, forward strand.
CACCAAGACCATGCACTGTGTCACAAGTGAGTGAAAACGATGGCAACAATCCATGAATTGTGCTTCGAATTGTTTCCTCATCCACCGAAAATCACTAAATTTTACTCCAAAAGTCAGGAAATACACCGCAAGTCCATTGAAAAATATGTTGTGCTCATACCATGAGTGTTTATGAACAATAAAAAATATATCATGCATATATCAAATATATCACAATACTGAGAAATTAAAATAATGTTTAAATTGTAAGTAATAAATTCATAGTCAATTTCAAAGCTCGTAATGGCAATATGGAAGGTTAAGCTAAGTGTTTGGTGGGAGTAGAATGAAATTATTAAGCTATAAAATAAAAGAAAACTGACAAAAATTGGGAGAGAATGGCTGAGATGGTTTGATGTTTCCACCCTGTGTTGTGTCCTTCAGAAGCTTGTGAAAATTACTTCGTTCAGTTTCTTTCCCAAAAAAACTCATAGGTTCTACAGTGACAGGCGCATCTGTAAATTAATGACATTTTCGTGCGATGATTTTTTACGACTTTCGATGTGGGTTTTTATAACAAGAGTGCATCAATCAACTTGATTTAACTTTTAGCGATGAAGCTCCATCAAAAACCACCGTCCACCACTGGTTTAGTGAATTCAGTCGTGGCCGTAGTTCGCTGTCCGACGAGTTTCGTGAAGGTCGTCTAAAATCGGCTGTTGTGTCAGAAAACATGGATGGTGCATGCGAAATCACTAAGCAAGATCGTCATATCACCTATTGTGAGATTAAGGCATCTCTAAGCATTAGTTCCACCAGCATATATGTGATTTTACATGAACACTTATCTGTGCGAAAGTTATGTTCGCGTTGGATCCCACACAATTTGACAATGGATCAAAAAAAACCTTGTGTCGATTGGTGCAAAGAAATGCTTAAGAAATCGCGGTGTTTCGAAAGGCGTGTATAAAATCGTTCTTGATGACGAATCATGGATATATTCGTATGAGCCCGAAAGTCGACTGTATGGGTGTTCTAAGACAATGGTGGCCTGTTTCTTCGGGAAAACTGGTCATATTGCAACAGTGCCTCTAGAGGATCGTAGGACAGTAATTTCTGATCGGTACACAACCATTTGTTTGCCGGAAGTCTTCGGTTAAATAAGGAAAACATCATGACAATGCGAGCTCTCACATATCGACTCAAATAAGAGACCATTTGACCAATAACTTCCTTTTGTTCCCATCCGTGAAGACTAAACTGCGTGGTCAAAGATTTTCATCGCCCGGAGAAGTTACTGAAGCGTTCAAAAATCATGTTTTGATGATACCTTATTCGGAATGGAATAAATGCATTGAAAATTGATTTAAGCGTATGCAAAATTGATCGATCATGGTGGCAAGTAGTTTGAAGAACAATAAAAATATATTCGCAGCTTAACTATTTGTTTTTTTTTATTCCTGAAATATAAATAGTAACCATCGTATAATTGCTTATATTTACTTTCTTTTGAACCTTATTAAATTGAAGCCTTATCAGATCGTAAAACATCATATACTCTTTCTCCGTCTCCCTTAAGAACTCGCAAATCTCTACAAAACTCCCACATGCGTGCAATTTTTTTCTCGACCGTCAACCCCCTTTTTATTATATATCTGGGCTATCTAATTGAATATACGTATAGGCTCAAATCAATTCGGTGTAGCTGCCGGGAAATCGGTAGAAGTGTGTCGGGCTTCTGCTCATATGCATTTCTATGACGGCCTGATTATCGGGGTGGGGCAACAAAAGGCGACCCCGCGCGATAAAAACGACGATTATCGAGACGCCTGCCCCGAGAGGGTTAGGGCGAGGGGTCATCGCGTGGGGTAGCGCCTCAATAGGCGCTACTAATTTGATATAGACGCAATGTTTGGATATAATGATCATGTTGTGATAAAGTGATGGGTTTCTGTTTGGTTACTTTGAAGCCTACGGAGGGGAGAGGGGGACTGGAGAAAGGGCGCTTATTAATAGACCAAAAACTTTACCTCAAATATAGAAAAGCAATATTTGGATAGGAGTAATATATTTTTAATCCTTAATAACATTTAAATTCCAAACTGACTAATTGATTATCTTTTGTATATTTCAAAGTCTCCTTTTACTAAGAGGGTTTATCTGGACTGGACCTACAGTTTAACGTGGGCTCCGAACCACTCTCCTCGGCCTATCGACTTGCGAGTGACCAACATAGAAATCTACCAGAAGACATCCAGTCTTACACAGCCTGGTTACTGGCGTGACTGCGATCATTTTACACGCATTTTAATCGGATTTTACACTCTTGCCTAAGGACAATCACAGGCACAAATTTACGACCATGCCCTAGTAGGATTCGAACCCGCGACTATAGCAACAGTAGGTGGCTGGACCGTCTTGTCGCCTTTACCACTACGCCAACCCAGCCGGCAATTGATTATTTTGTTCTTCAACTCCAAGTTTGTTTTTAGATGTTTCTTTGCTCATTCAATGAAATATAAATGTAGTTAATATCTAATCTGATAGTGTGTATGTATTAACACTACTGTTTTTTTGTATTAAATGCATCTCACCATACTAAACTACACAAGATCAAATTGTTTGATACTTTTGAATCTGAGTCCTGTTCTGGTGTTATCCAATTGGTTGTAATACTTCGATCTTCATGCCTCCTTATGATTCTTTTGAGTTTTTGAGTGACAGTAGAAATCTAAAGGTCTGGGTATAAATAATCAGTCCTATAGGGTCCGAGTGCTCATACTATGCTTCTCAGGACTTTGCTCGAGATAACCTGTATTGTATTTGTATAATTCTTCGCAGAACATTCCCATAATTGCATTCCGTATGTCCATATAGATTTCAATACTTGTGTATAATAGTAATAATATAATAAGTAATAAATATAAGTATAAACATGTACGTTTTATAAGAATATGTAGGAAATGAGTATGTTGAACATGTTTAGGGTAGATTATTTATTTTGAGTTAAGTTGAGCTTTTAATTCAACTAATAGCCCTAAGTTATTAATAATTGTAATCATATTGTGATGACTTGTATTGCAAAGAAAAAAATCTTCACAAATTGTGCAACGCTATTACTAATCTAGTTTGCAACAATACGTCATTCGATCTGCGCAATTGAAATCGGTAGATATTTGTAATAACAGCTTAATTCGTTGTTAGTAGTTTGTAACAGACTACACCTTGCCAATCCCACCATATGCCCAGTAGATATATCCACTAATATTCCGCTTCGATGTAGATGTAAATAACTCTCCTAGACTAACCCATAACTTCTTGTGCTTCGAACTCTCGTAGACGATCTTCTTTCAATCGTTTTCATCACCAGTCACAATAAGCCACAGAAAACTCTTCTTTTTGGCTGCCAAACAATGAATCTGTGATGTTTGAAGCAGTTCGAAATACCATTTTCTCGGTAACAAGTCTTCCAGTTCAACCAAAATTCCTTCGATCGTTTTTGGTCCTTTAGGTCATTATTTGTCATCGACATTCTCAACTTTTAAATTATTAAAACCAAAACCGACAATTGGTATATGACGAACAGAATCACCATAAGTTTCTGAATGAGTTTGATGAACTTCCACAATATATTTCTTCGAATAACAACAAACAACAATAAAATATATTTAACAAAAAAAAATTGAACCGACTAAAAAAATAAATAAGGAACTCGGCACCGACTTCAAAGTAGTCAGTTGGTAGTAGTTACAATAATATTGTAAAGGCATAAATAGGTTTAGGTGGGTATTAAGCTAAATTTTGTGTATATAGTCGAATAAAAAATAGGTGTAGTAGATAGGTTAAATAAGTTTTTTGTTTAGTTTTATTTAGTTATTATAACGATTATTATGTATATATTTTATTTTAAAATGTTTGTGTGTTAGAAATCTGAGTTTGATTATTTTTTAATTTTTAGTGAGTCTCTTATTTATTTCTTGAAGTCGGTTCAATTTTTTTGTTAAATATATTTTATTTTTTTCTTTTTAATGTTCGATATTGGCTCAATAAATTACGCAGTTATTTTATTTAATATTACAATGGATAGGTAAGTAAAGATGCAGCTCGCTTGAAGAAAAATAGGAATAAAGAAACAATGATGATAAGGAGAGCTTCAGGCCCCGGGATCCACTACCTAGGCTAGGTAATTTGACAAATGTTCTAACTAAACAACAACAAAAAGTTATTGTGCCCGCCGGGAATAGAACCCGCGACCTTCGTTAGGGAGCTAAACGATTCTACCATTACATCATAGAAGCAGTTGTCCACAATATTTTTACGAGGTCTTATAAGCTATATTTAGTGCTTAAAAGGCAAACTAAATGGCTTTTGCATTGAACGACTTCCGATTTTCCATGACATCGGCTCAGCAATAACATTATACACAAATATCTGACTATATTAAATGAAAAAATATGTGAAAAATTTGTATGTGCCTTTGAAATTTGGGCATTTCTCTCGATTTCCTCCCCTTCCCCTCAACATATCCTCATTGATGGCTACAATGGGACCACGTCGGTAGTGTATTCTTTCGAATAAAAAAAAATAATTTTGAATATCGGCCAACAATTGACGAAGACATCGGCGAACACACATTAAAAATTATATATACAGCCGAACCTAGAACCTCCTTCTCTTTCGAAATCGGTCAAAAATAGTGAATGTCGAAAATACAGTTTTGATCTCTCCATTATTAGCATCACTTTTTATTTTAATTTTGTGTGTTGTCTATAATGCTAAATGAAAGACTGTTATTTATGCAGAAGAATGTCAAATAAAAACTCAATAATTAAAAAACCGTCCAAATTCAAATAGTAAACGAATCTCTTCATCCAGATGACTGGATTATATATGGAAAGAAATATTTTCGAAGCCCGATAAGCGATTTTTATTATTCTATTAAAAATATCCCCCCTGGACGGGTCCAATACCGACCGCGATCCAATCCGCCTGGCCATAAACTGGCCGCAGCAAATTTCCTTTTGTGTCAGATAAAAGGGAATGGCGGCACTTATTCGCGCTGGATATAAATAAGTGAGCGTCTTGAATGGGCGACGCGACTCCACGATACAAATCTCGTATTTCCGGCGCTTGACCAAAGGACGGCGGTAAAAGCCTTCGCCGGTCGCGGACTGTTTATCTATATATAAGGGCCGGACAGCTTTATGGCGTTCACGGACGTCGTATCGCCCAGAATAAATACCTCCGAAGATTCGGCGCGGTCTCTTTCGCAGTTTCGCCAGGAAAGTCCGTATATTTCCGGTCAATGAGGGAATAAATTACCTTGGTTTTTGCGATACGCCTTTTGATATATACGCGATTGTCCTATGATATATCGAAGTTGGAAAACGATATATATATATATATATATATATATATATATATATATACTAGCGACCCGCCCCGGCTTCGCGCGGGTGCAATGCTGATACTAAATTAAATACACTACAGAAAAAATATGAACGTTGTATATAAAAACATAGCGGCCCGCTCCGACTTTGCACGGGCATAAAATATATATGCCTATGTCACTCAATGAAAACATGATTAAAATCGATCCAGTATTTTGGTTCATTCATTACTGCCCTTGGCCTGCACGCATTAAATTTGGAGTAAAACAATTCCTCTTCCCCTATACTTACTATGAAGATTTCCTGCTATCTTTGGAATATCTAAATTCATACAATTTTTATTACATTACACATTTTTTAAATTTGTAATATCTCCGAAAATATTTGTTTAATTTACATGCTGTAAGGAACCATATTGATCTATATTAATTGCACACTGTATTTAAGGTACTTAATTCGATAAGGATTAATCCCGTATTGCTTAAAATAGCTTCGTAAATAAGCCATTTTCTCACGTAAAAAGTAAACAATAAAAATGGTTAATGTGGGTTATCCCTAAAAGATAAACATATACCATCGCGGACTTTTTTGTAGACCTTTTTATGGTGTACAATACTGTAGTACATTAATTTGATCTAACTCGTAGGGTTAGGCAGCGTTTTTGCTAATTGCTAAATAAGCCTAAAAAAATAGGTTAATTTACGACATCACGTTAGAAACCTCTAAAATTAGCAATATTGCCTTAGTATATTATGCACGTATTATACATATAAACCTTCCTCTTGAATCACTCTATCTATTGAAAAAAACCGCATCAAAATCCGTTGCGTAGTTTTAAAGATTTAAGCGCACATAGGGATATAGGGACAGAAAAGGCGATTTTGTTTTATACTATGTATTGATATATATATATATATATATATATATATATATATATATATATATATATATATATATATATATGTATATATATATATATATATATATATATATACATATATATATATATATATATATATATATGTATATATATATATATATATATATATATACATATATATATATATATATATATATATATATATATGCCCTGGCAAACGCTATTTAGCAATATAAATTATTTCTGGATAATATTTTGATAGAAAAAACTAACTAACTTATTGTATGCTGTAGAATAAGGGTGAGGATCTAGTATATTAGTAAAAGAGGCAAGGAGAATATAAAAATAACAAAACACCAAACATTTATTTCTACTAACTCTTCTCTAACTACTCTTTAAACTAACTGGATGGTTTGCCCACCAGAGAGCATGCAGGTGTGAAAAACATGATTTCCTCAAACATAAGCCGCAAACAAACACCATTTAGCCGTGAGATCAATAATAGTCATTGCAAATGCCAATCCAATTGGAAATTGAAGACGTTTTAATTGAATTGGCACATCTTTGGGAATAATAGGAATTGGTGGTAGTAATATATATGTTCTTACCTCGGAACTTACTATTTAGATTGTTGAAGAAACACAACAATTTGATTATACTGCTGTTTTCTATTTTGCCTTGTATCTCACTTTTTTTTATAACATCTTTATTAGATACATTTAATACAATATTAATTTACAATTAATGTATTACTACTTTTCCTATGTACTTGGATTAATTAAAAAGCAAGACGAGTGCGAGAAAATACATCAATATGTATTCCTCAATTATAAAATTACAATAACTTATTGCTATAGTTTACACTAAAGGTATACACTTTATATAAGTTCGTATTGGTTTGTTCGCTTCAATCTCCTGACATCCTGCGCGCTGTCCAGCAGTTGTATTGCTTCAACGTTAGTATGATTTAGTAATACTCTTCCGTGTTTCAAGGCAAAATCTTGGATAACCTCGCAAGTCCGTTTGATTTCCAGGTCATCGTGCAGTTCTTCGTTGGTTACGTAGCGATAGGCATTGGTAATCAATCGAAAAACCTTGTTTTGACAGCGTTGTATGACTAGTTGGTTTGAATCTTTAATGCAACCCCATATTTGCACCCCATAGGTCCAAATTGGCTTTATAATTGTATTGTAGATAAACCTCTTTGATTTTAGATCAAGTGGAGAGTATCTTCCGACTAACCAGTACAGTTGTTTTATTTTGATTCTAATGTGTTTTGCTTTTTGTCTAACCTGAGGACTAAAAACTCACCAAAAATGAGAAATTAAAACATTCATTTTACTATCTGCAAAATTTGGTTACGACTTTGTTACAAAATGAATTTACTAATGAAACCTGAGATGGATTAGAAACTAACACTAATAAAATTTACAGAAAAATCTGAACAAATTTTATAATTACCTCTGTAGGAATGTTCGTCTGGTCGGTCGGAATGTGTGGCTGTCGATACGATTGTTTGTCCGAACACTCACTACTATTTTGTGGAAGGAATTCGCAGGGGAACACCTCTAATACACTGATTTATCAATCTGACACAACTTAATCAATAACTACCAGTTCTTAAGCAAGAACAATTTTTCTCAGATGTTCTGAGTTCGTCAGATATCAAATTAATTGAAATTAAAAATCGTTTAATTGATATTTATATTGTGATTATGAAAATCTGCGTGCGAAAATCTAAATACCTTGTAAAGAGAGCTGAGACGATTCTTGTTAATTTAGAATTATTTTAATCTATATTAGGCTGAAATTTTCTACCAATTTCTTGTCCTTAAATAATGTAAAATGTAACTGTAAATAATCATACTCTCTAATAGTTCCAACAATACCGGAATAACCGCAAGTAACATAAAATTTTAAACACTGCTGAAAATTAAATAAAAACATTTAATAATATTTTAACTCACTCAAATAGAGAACCTAAAGACCTAAAATTGCTCAGCCATCATTTTTTGCACCACGGCGCTGCCAAATTTACATCAAAACGCAAAATTGCACGTCCGTGGTCGATTTACGTACAACAGAAACGGCGAATAATTCATCGTATAAGAACAGGAGCTGACAGCATATCAACCAGATCCAGTGAAAATAGAGCTTAAAATATTAGTTTATATATCTTGTCGGCTATTCCTGGTTGCTTGATTAGGGCGTATTGCGTTGTATTGGAATTTACTTATTTGTAACTTATATTACACAAACAATTTGGACCTAAAATTTCTCCATTAAAGGGAAACAAAATAAATTTCTCTAAGCCGATTAAAATATAGAAGTAGAAGAAGAAGAAGAAGAAGAAAATAAACACACCACCTCGTCTTCCAATAACTGACAATCGCGTGATATTACAGATATGTTTGATACTCGTTGCTGTTGTTGCAAAACTAAAAAATCATTTAAAACTGAATGATTACTATAATCGATCAAAACACAAATCCTGTTTATTTTCTATCAACAAACACAGTCATTGTTTATTCCATATCACAAAGAAACAACGAAAAACGGTGAAGGAGTCACAGCTGTCGTTGTTATTCCTTCCCGTACATTCATCTATATATAAAAAAGCCACTTATTTACACTTACGCTTCCCCAAAATCGACGACAACGCTTTTTTTTGATGTAGATAAAATACAAATCGCCAGAAGAGAGCAGGCGCGGTCTGTCTTTCCTCTCTTGTTCGACAGCGGGCGCATCATCGAAATCGACATGTGTAAAAATAATCGCGTCTCTATATTCGAAAGGAACCACTGAATCGACATAAAAGACTCGTATTCATCGCGGACCGTGGATATTTTACGACGTTTCGGCAGGAAAAAATTAAGCAGCAGGGGGAAATGCAGGATTTGCGTCGGCGGTTTCTATGAAGTGATCGCGACAAATTTAAATTCCTTGAATAATACTTCCAATACTCTATAAAGCAACTTAACAAGTCAATTGAAAAGTCCCCGGCCTACCATAGTTAAACTCATTTTTTTGTCAAAATTAGTTTTTTATTCCACACTAGCGACCCGCCCCGGCTTCGCACGGGTGCAATGCTGATACTAAATTAAATACACTACAGAAAAAATATGAACGTTGTATATAAAAACATAGCGGCCCGCTCCGATTTTGCACGGGCATAAAATATATATGCCTATGTCACTCAATGAAAACATGATTAAAATCGATCCAGTATTTTTGGTTCATTCATTACTGCCCTTGGCCTGCACGCATTAAATTTGGAGTAAAACAATTCCTCTTCCCCTATACTTACTATGAAGATTTCCTGCTATCTTTGGAATATCTAAATTCATACAATTTTTATTACATTACACATTTTTAAACGCAAATTTTAAATTTGTAATATCTCCGAAAATATTTGTTTAATTTACATGCTGTAAGGAACCATATTGATCTATATTAATTGTACACTGTATTTAAGGTACTTAATTCGATAAGGATTAATGCCGTATTGCTTAAAATAGCTTCGTAAATAAGCCATTTTCTCACGTAAAAAGTAAACAATAAAAATGGTTAATGTGGGTATTCCCTAAAAGATAAACATATACCATCGCGGACTTTTTTGTAGACCTTTTTATGGTGTACAATACTGTAGTACATTAATTTGATCTAACTCGTAGGGTTAGGCATCGTTTTTGCTAATTGCTAAATAAGCCTAAAAAAATATGTTAATTTACGACATCACGTTAGAAACCTCTAAAATTAGCAATGTTGCCTTAGTATATTATGCATGTATTATACATATAAACCTTCCTCTTGAATCACTCTATCGATTGAAAAAAACCGCATCAAAATCCGTTGCGTAGTTTTAAAGATTTAAGCGCACATAGGGATATAGGGACAGAAAAGGCGACTTTGTTTTATACTATGTAGTGATAATTCCTTTCAAGGGTGATGCACTGATTATAGCGACCCTCCAACTTTTCGATACCATTTTTGTAGTACGATTTGTCCTTTGATCCAAAATAGCCCTCAATTTCGGTGATCATCTCTTCATTCGACGAACATTTCTTCCCAGCGAGCATTCTCTTGAGATCTAAGAACAGGAAATAGTCGCTGGAGGCCAGATCTGGAAAATACGGTGGATGAGGATGACTCAGCGGCCTTTTCCTTCTAATTGAAGTAAAAAGTAAAACTTTTCGCAAATGCGATTTAGTCGGTACAAAATCCTACATTTCTAACGCGTTGAAAAACATTTTTGTTAACACTTCGACGAAATGATACATTCTGAAGCCGGTGAGGCTTCAACATAAAGTTGGTTACAAATGTACTTGACACGATTTAATGCATTATAACACCATGTGTTGAAAATCCTTTAAAATTAATTATAGGCCTGATATTTTCTTTAAATAATTAACAAAATTCAATTCAACTGAAAACTCCCCGGCCTGACACATAGATGGCGCTACTAGAATTAAATCAATATGTTTTTGGTTAGCCCTAACCCTCAAAAGATGCCAAAAAAATTTGTTTTGTAGGCCGGGGACTTTTCAATTGACCTCTTAGATGACCCAAACCTAAAAAATCAAAAATATCATGATGATACAATAAATAAGTAACAACAAACGCGACTCTAATATTTCAGCAATATATCTGGCGCTGATTGTACGAATTGTGTTTCGACGGCAGGAACGAGGACATCCTGTCGACTTGAATGGCCACTCGGAGGGCAGGACCGCGCCCTTTTATCCTTTTTTCTCCCGATACCGATTCCTGGAACAACCCTTTCGTTATTGTCGCGCGACAGAGGCGATAACAATGCCATCCGTCGATTTTCCCCGCTTTCTTCGTCGGGAATCGACGCAGTCAACGATAATTTTCCGATGGTCAATTCATTGGAGTTTACCCCATTTGGGAATCGTTTTTTTCGTGGACTTTATCGCACGACGATTTAATTAAATATTTTTTATCTTGACAAGAGGAGACAATAAATATTCCTTTTCATGTTCATTATCACTTGAACTGACATTGTTTTAACTAAACGAAAGTTACAACAGAATAGAAAATATATTAAGTTGTTCAATATATTCATGCACTCATCCTTTGCGGGTTTAGTCATGTCCTTCTTTATATTATTTAACTTCCCTGTTATAAACCAGGTGTACTGGAAAGTTAATGCCTTTTTTTTCTGAAGAAACTGCAGAATTATCAAAAATGTATATATCCAAAATATTAGCCATTGAAATCTATAGACATGCGTCATCGAGATATTCTAATAACATAAATTTCCTTGCCTTAACAGCATTTTTTCGTTATTGTCATTAATATAAAATGATTATCATACTTTCTGGTATTATGAGAGATTCTGAAACTCAAGTAGACTTTTCTTTCACTTGTTTTTCTGTGTAATTCTTTGAAAGCTACAAATTTGTTCGTATAATGTTGAACTTGACGGGGCATGTGTAAAAATTAAGTCATCAGCGGTCATTTTCTGTTTCGTTAAATAAATACTATGCTGGGACTTCCAAATACTGATTAATTTATTTTTACAAATTTTTTCAAGTTTTTTATTTTACAAATTGAGTTTAAAAGGGCGAAAAGCAATTCCTGTTTTTTCCTATTCCCTAAAGCGAATTTATTCATAATAAGTTTAACTAATTAGTTATAGTCTATTCAAAGTTTATTTGTATACGCATCATCAATATGTTTATGTATCGGCTGCCGTAATTTGTAAATTCGTTTCAGAATCAGACAATATTTTTTCCTTCTCATTTTATTGTAGTTAAAAAGAGACACAATGCTGTCTGATAAGGTCGAACGCGTAAAGGAATGAGCCTGTCAAAGTCGTCCGGTTGTCAGACGTATGCAAAATTCTTGAAAACAATAGTGATAAGAGGTTATAACACTAGCCTATCAACTATTGTGGCTGTATAATTAACTGTAGTTTTTAAATGTACTATAATGTTGAAATAAATATTATTTGATAACATTTTTGTTCACTTATTTTATTTGCATTAGAATTTTGTTGTATGTCAAAGCCAAACAGAACTAAAACTCGAAATTGGCGAAGTGCTGCTCTGAAAACTGTGTGAATTTTTGGACGTTTTCCATTACTCGCAATCGGTTAATAATTTCTTGGGCCACATTTGACGCTTCTACCAATTGTTTTTGAGTCTGAGTTGGATCTCCATCCAATAACCCTTGCTGTTTCGCATTTTCAAAATTTTCCGGTCTACTAGAACGTTCTTTGTCTTTCATATCGAAATCAATTGTTTTGAATTTTCGAGATCACGCTTCACATATTTTTAAGGTTAGAACACAATCGCTCACCGTAAATTTCTACCAAAAAACGATGACTTTCGACGGCTTTTTTCTTCTCATCAAATAAAAGAAGTAAATGCACGTTTTCAAGCATGAAACTTAACATTTTTTAAGAGATAGAAATCTATGATGGCTACTTTGCATAGTTAAGCCTACTGACATTTATTGGAAAAACCATATACCAGTTTGACTAAAGAAACACGTTATGTATTGCCTCTATGATTCCATCAATTCTACCTATTTCTCAGAAATTTTAGAAATATATCCATTTTTCATCATCCGTTATTATTCGATGCAGAAATTACTTGTTTTCATACTTTTGAAGCAATATTTCACTGGCGATTTTCTAAGATTTTCTATTTCTTGAAGCTATTAAGCTGTATTTTCAAGTCTCTAGTCCATTTGTAGACCTTGTTAACCAATATTTGTGTTTTTTCTACATCCTTAAAATATTCCAAGAACTATTTCTTTTGTTGTGGGGTGATCAGCAGTGGAAAGCCGATACAGGAGTGGTCCCAAGGCACTACCCTAGGGAACTCCAACCGAAATAGATTTAAGTGTAAATAAAAAAGTTATTTTGAAAAGATATGATTATTTCAAATTGATAATAAAAAATAACAAGGAACAAATCCGTAATAAAAAAAACATATTTCGCCGCCGTATATCGAAACACTCCTAAATCAAAATTTCAATTAGCCCGCGACGGTTTCAGGAAGTGTACGAAACGACGAAGAAGCGATAAACTTACAATATTAAATTCTGCCTCTCAATTATTTTACAAGATAATTAAAGCGCCTTGAACCATAGCGTCAGAGCATCGCCGCCCTGCCCTTACAGGGCTTAATAACGACTTAAAATATATTTAGTCGCGGTAGAATGTTAATTATTCTCCGCGCCAGCGTCGATATTTGCGAAAACTATTCCTTGATTATATCTGGTTGGTGTAATAATGTCGGGATACTGGGAGTGTCAATTAATTGTCAAGGGTTTACTATAAAATGACGTAGAATTTTTCATTCTTTATGATCAACCAGCAGATCTTTCATGGTTTTCCCATATAATGTTTGCTTTACTACCTGGAGTAAAGTACCTTTAATTTCCTGCAGCTCTTTCTTTGTAATCAGTCCAACCAGCTACCAATATTCAATACAACCTTTTTGGCCATCTACCATCATCATCATCATTATTTCATAGTCACAGTTAATACCGCAAGGCTTACTCTAATGTTCTTCACTAAGTCTTGGAATAGTTGTTCTGACCTGGGACAACGTCAATCTCCGATTTTAATGTTTGATGGAATTGGAAAAGAATTGTTCAATTCGAGAATCTATGAAAGGCTGCGAACATTTTCCATCTACAAAAATCTCTTAATGGTGTAAAGCTGGCTTCGAAACAGACTTGTGAAAATCGCTTGATTCAGTTTTTCACCCACAAAGTCTCTTAAGTTTTTACCAACTATATGACAACAGACCATTCCTTAAAATGGCACATATATCATTGATTAATGTATCGTTTGTCGTTGTATCCTTCAACTGTCCGATGTTTATGTTATCCTGAACATTGACATTTCACTGTTGACGTTCATTTTATCTACACCAAAATTTTATGTAAATACACTTTGTTTGTCATCTATTTTACTTCAATTTATTTCTAATATTTTTGGTAGCGCTGTAACGATGATGTCTGATAGTTTAATAGAATAATAGTAAATGAATGTGTTATGTCAATAACTTCAGTCAATGGCATCACGATATTAACACCAGGAGTCCAAATATATATCAAAACTATGTCTGAAGACTTGTTAAGTCAACTGTTGACGCATTGTTTAGAAACAAGAATAATATAGAAAATTTCAGAATTCATTCACTTTCACTCCAAAAAATCATACCAATATTGTCGAATTCAAGGAATAACGACTCTGAATGTGATAAGAATCATCGAGTCAACTAAAACGGTACAAAAGTGTTGAACTGATTTTCTTTTCGCTACCAAAATAATCGCAAAAAATTGAAAATTTCAAAAACAAATTTATTATTGAATTTTTAATACTTTGGAATGGCACTAATTCATTGTCATCTTTTCATAGAATTATTCTTATAAATTCCGTTTGGTGTTTTAATTTATTTAAGCCATTATATCGGAGTCTTGTTGCAGTCGACAAAGTTTTCTCGAACTGAGCCTTTGAAGCAGTAAAACATTTGTTGTATATAAAAAGTGACTTGATAGCTGCAATAGTTAAGGTGACAGAACGGTCTTCCTCAACTTCATAACTTTTGCCCCCATTCGAGTCCAGTATCCAGTCGTGTGTTAACTCAAGCTCGCGAATCAAAAGTGAGTTTCACTATTTGTTTGTTCTTCGGGTCCTCGTGCCCAATAACGGGTGCCATATCCCCAAATTTAATGCAGTAGCAGTAGCGACCCACAGGGGTCAACTGTGAGGCGGTTTCGATTTAGTGTATTGGTAAGCCCAGGGGCAGTCCCACATAACCCGGTACAACTTGTCACTTCAGGGCAAGTCTCCGCGAACAGGTATACAGGTAATACATTTCACAGCCTAGTTTTAGGCTAGAAGAAAAAATCTTCCTCGATAGCCGCTGATTCGAATAATACTAATACATGACTTAGGCAACAGTGTAAGATGCAGCAAAGAGCAATAACACCTGTTTAAAATTAAGTAAGCAAACCATGTAAGACGTAGTGTCTTCAAGAACAGTCTCTAAGTTGACCACTAGTCAATCTTAATACCTTAATGCTCAGGACCGTGGTTCAGAATCAACTTTAATCTAAACTATCGTACTTTCTCTTGCTGTGATAGTTTTAAATTGTCTGGCCACAATCTTTTTTAATATTCATCGACATCAGTCAGTTGACTTTGGATTTAGCATACTGTTATTCTTCGCCAATGATGTTTTACTATTTTTTGGGTATGCTGCATTGCGACAATACTTTTCTATACTGTATGAAGTTATACAATTTTAATGTACAAACAATCCGGAGCAAATATCTCATATAACCGCCTTACGTAGACCTCTGACTGCCCCTACAAGAAACCGTAAAAGAACCACACGGAACAACTCCGACCAGAGGAAGAAAATACCATAAATACGACAGACGTCGGTTTATCTCGCTGTAGGAAATTGCTCTGAAAGTTACTGGCTCCACTTAATTACCTACCGCATTTAACTTCAGCAATTTGTAACAATTAAAAAGTTTGAGAGACAAAGTTTACACATGTTAATCGTGGGAGAGCGAGCTGCGGGAAGGGTGGGGGTGGTAGCGCGGGGGTAAGGAGGGACCACTCCCCTCGCGCCCCGCCGTCGCTTAATTGCGATTTAGGCCGCCACTAAATCAAGATACGTGGGCGGGTGTTTAACGGCTGCGATGTTCCTCCAGCGAGGATCTTATTATGATCTGATAGAAGACAGGCTGCGGTATCTGCGAAAATAGCTTCACTAACGCGACGTTTATTAGAAAACTTGCGGCACCGAAAAGCCGCGAGGCCGTGGCAGATTGCCTGAACACTGAAGAGTTTCCTGCACGCCCTGTTGAGGATATAATTATTGCGAGACTGGCGGAGAACGATGCTGAAACTGGCGATGAAACAATATTGTTTTTATTTGAGCTCTGTTAAGCTCCATAAACAAATTCTATATGTTAGGTTTAAGCATTAATAAATAGTAGTTACAACAACTATTTAAACTAAGAATAATGTGTGGTTCATTGATGTATACGCATTCAAGATAATGCATGTCTACCGCCTTCTAATATGTCACCCGTGACATTTTATGAACGGTTATGTTAAAAGCAAGAACTGACAGATTTTGTCTTTCACTCGATTCGAAATTTTATAAAACATCCTAGATTATATTTGTTTTTTTCTACTTTTGTGTTTAATTTTGAAGAATTTTGTTGTTATGGCACTATTTCTGTAGCATTAAAGGTAAATATCAACTTCATTCAACAAAAATTCAACCCCATTCAGAACAGAACCAAAGAGTATAACATATATATCGCAAGCAAGAATTGTTACATATATCTTTATGATTCTGCTTTATATTATATTTTGTATATTTATAATTTTTTTGTATTCATTTGTATTCTCTAGACTTTTTTATTTCGTGGCAAAAGATTGTTCTGAACCAAATTTATCTAAAATTCTCATTCTTTTTTAAAACGATTAATTATCCTGAGCAAGGCAATTTAATTAGAAAAAATAATAATTAGGAGTTGCTTGCTCTGATGGGTGAATAAAATTAATAAGATTGCAAAAGGCAAAAATGAAAAATTTTGCATGGCTACTTATAATATGGACAGTGTCCAATTACATTCACATAAAAACATAATATATCAAAAAGCAAGTTTTGTAATTTTAAATTCAAATATATAATTCTCATATTCAGTAAATATTAAAATTTAAATTTAAATTTATATGTTAATTAGAAAATAGATCAGTTGTTTTATACAAATGTTAAGTAGTACTTAAATAAAATATTTTATTAAAATAATATTTTTTAATTTCCACCTGTAATAAATATTTCTGCTTAGCGCATTCCCATATGTTGTGACGTAGAAGAAACGTTAACCTGTCAATATTTTGTCAACTGTCTTCGTCGACTTTTCTTCATATTATGAGATTTAAATGAAAAAAACATTTTTGAAAGTTTTTGAAATAATTTTTGTACAAACCTTGTCCTAATAATACTGAAGATAACAAAAAAATTACTATCTAATTTGACGCAGTGGTTCTGATATAGATTTTTCCATTGCGAATTAATTTAAAATTTTCATTTTAACATAATACAACTTAACATAATAAAACTTTTAGATAAGATTCAACTTCTTCCATCAAAACAACTTCTTCAACAGTCACAGGATGAGTAACAGCTCCCCTTACCGATTAATCTTTGCTTGCAAAATATGCTTCAACTTTGCCAATCTTCTGAGAAACTTCTTTCCCTGAAACATTTAATTTGAGTTCTGCAAATAACCAATAATTGAAACCACAATCTAATCATCGTTTTCATCATGTGACACTAAAAGACTGAGTCTTGAAGACTATTTCACTGACATTCGAATAGCTATATTTCGTGAGTAGTTAACAAAGCAAACATTTTCACTCTTCAGTTTCACTCTGATCTAAAAAGTCGTTAAAAAGTTAATTGTTATTTTAAGGAAGAGGTTAAATGAAGACATTTCATTATTTCTAACAAACTTATTCAAAAAGGTTTGGAAAACATACTGCGTGTGGAAAACATATCACAACAGTATCTAAAAAATAAAATGGTTATCATACCTTTATGTATTATGAATAAGAAATATTTTATAAAAAAAACATTTTGATTAGTTTTAATATGACCAAAATATAATTCCACCGGCATTTGTTAATTAACTATTTAATTCTTTAAATTTGCACTTCCATAAAGGCTTCAATAGGAAAGCCGGCGATATCGGGAAAGAAACAACGAACGAAATCGAATTAGACCCGTGTTCCGGCATCTCGAACTTTTTCCGAATTCGATCAGCGGCCCGAAAGGGCATAATCCTAACCGAATTTCGCGCACAAATTCGCTGTTTTCCACTGACAATTGGAAATAAAGCCACCCTTTGTTCGCGACTCACTCGCTCTCGAATAGACCGTATTTACATAGGAGATATGATATCAATGGGGAAGTGTTATACGTACAAAGCCGTAGTTACAGCAACAATTCGGATCACGTGCCCGCCCAATCAGGCGACAAAGAGACGAATTTGCACGTGATCTGCTTCTCGGTGGTTGTAGGCGAGGGGTCCTCGCCACCGACGTTCACGACAACTGGCTACGAAATCAGGAGACTTGACAACGTAGCATCAGTTGTTTTATCTTGCTTGCTCTATTCTTGCTTCTTTCTGAATATATAGCTATAAGTGATAGGATAGTTTCTAATTAAAATAAGTTTATAGCGTAGACCACATGCAATAATTTAGTAAGGCATAGTCATAGTACAAGTATTATATTCTATAAATTAGAAGGCTTAGAGAAAATTTTGCTTTCAATTTTAAGGAAAACGGAGACAACTGGAGGCGTGAATTTGGTAAAGCTAAAGCCTATATTGCGGAAGAATTTCTAAGCCTAAAATTTTTATGTAATATACGCTACAAAGAAGATACAAGATACAAGATATACAAGATATTTAAACAAATATTTTATTTTATATTTTTAACTGTTGGACTGTGAGCCTATTAAACATTATTAGACGAAGTTATTTAATTTTAAGCAACTCTTAGAAAACTATCGCGCAGGATACAGACTCAAAATAAACAAACTAGTCGGTCTTGCAGTGCAATGAAGTGTATTTAACAGAAAAATACAACAGTGAACGTTATAATTATAGAGACTAAATGAGGACCGATGGGTTCTCTTAGATGTATACCTAGTTTTTAAATTATTGTAAAACCAAATCGTAAAAGCAAACGTCTAATAAAAGTGTATTGATTGATCAGTTAAAATCTAGACATTGCTCTGATGAGAAATCTTATGCAAAATTTAAGTTAGTAGTTTTGTTGTTATTTTAGTAAGCATATCACATTAGACAAAAACGTAAAGTATAATATAACATTTAATTTAATTTAAAAAAATCCGTAAACATTTAGAATAAATAAGTTTCAATTATATTTACATATTATACATTAATGTACAGATTTTCGTCAATATCATAGCAATTAAATTAAACATAATTAGTAAGACAGTAAGATTTCATTTTTAAGTAATAATTACTGGTGGTTCTTTACGCATAAATTAGTCTTATATTCCAGTATCACATTTAGTTTGTAAAAAAAGGAATAATTCTATAATAATCCCAAATATTTTTATCATATATATATATATATATATATATATATATATATATATATATATATATATATACATATATATATTAAGTACTACTATATATATATATATATATATATATATATATATATATATATATATCATCCCATAAGACATCCGGCCTTACCCACCCTGGTTACTGACTGGTATCATTTTCCTTGTAGAATTTTTGGTAATTTTGTCTAATATTTGGGTCTTAAAAATATTATATTTGTCTTATACAATGTAAAATAGGGAGACGTATACACAACGTTTTAACTATCCTCACGGCATTAACAGCGACATTTTCACCTCGCAACGTATTTACAAAATAAATCAGTATAAAAAGTTATTTGCTCCCGTATATTTTCCGCCAATTTTCGCTAATTCTGATGACGTTGTGACGAGGTTTTTCTCTATTTTTCAGCCGGTGATTGTAATTTCTCACAGTCGAGCGGCTCTAACGCCGAGGCCCCATATTGCATTATCATTATTTCCACTTGGAATTTATCCAATTTTTCCGGGACCGCGGAAAATCGCCCGTAAACCTTGTTTAAAGCGGATGTTTTATTTTTCCTCATCTCCTTTTTTCCTTTCGTCCTTGTCTTCCGTCAGTTATCATTCACTTGGTTCCTAATGAAAGTTAATATAACTATTGGTAATATACAAAAAGAAATTGATTTTAAGAGTTTTTTAATAGATGTAAATATTTTGACATTATAACAATAAGTGAAAATCAGTGAGAGTCATATATGGTAAATATTGCGAGCGTATGGAATTTCCCTTTCACATGTGGTATTGGAGCACATGTTACAAAATTATTAATACTTCGCTCAAACATAAGTTGTAATCAATGGAGACCCCAGAATATGATTTGGCTGCCTTTGAACATCTAATTTTTTAAGTTTAATTTTTAAAATCACTATTTCTAAAAGCTCATAAATACATTCCCACATATTTTCATTTACAGTATATGACAATTGTATACTTACAAAGGTATTAGATAACTTCCAGTAGCAGTTTTACTTACTACAAACAAGAATATTAGTCACAAAATGTTGTCTTGTTACTTCGCTTTCTAATTTTTCATAGCCTTTTGTATAACTTTTACTCCATTTGGACAGTTGTCACAGGCTGATACCTTTAGCTACTGGCCATCATTTTCAATAGATCTATATACCAGCCATTGTAGCATTCGATGAGTTTTTTGTTTTTATCCAGTTATTATTTTATTTTGTTTGGTATCCAGCTCTGTTTTCCTTGGCTCCGTCGCCCATTTTGAACCTAACTTGTGCCTACTGAGAAGCTCTTTCTTACTTGAAAACATACTACTTTCTTCTATCTTTACTGTATCAACTCTCCAACTGTCAATCACTTTAAAAGTTTCCAAAGCTATTTTGTAAACTTTTTTTTTAGCTTTTGCTGTCCAATTTTAATAACATTTGCTTTTTCTAGTAGTTATACTGCGTAATGCTTATCATATTTTAATTCGACAGGAACTGAAAACACATAAAAAGATTAATCATAACAAACAGTGTTATGATACACTTTTTATAATTTATATCTAACATTTTTAAGAGCTCATGTTTTTATTATGTTATTGCTAATTATTTATTAATTAGCAATAATTATTTATTGCTAATTTACTTAAAAATTATCAGCTATACATTGTAATAGGTGTGGTTCTCAATGAAAAAGATTTCTTATTGATTTAATTAATTATTTAAATTATATCACGTATCATTACAAAATTAATACTATTCGTAAAGAATAGAGGTCTGTCTATTTTATATGATGTGTTAAAAAATGTATTGAATAGAAACTGTAAATAAAATAATAAGAATGGAGAATCATAACAAGCAGTGTTATGATACACGATTTATGTATTATACCTAATAGCTAATACATGCATATATTTTAAAGTAAATCAGTATTTTTAATAATACTTTCTTTAAAAATTATCAAACCGTAGCTATAAATTATATTAGATATGGTCTCCAATAAAAAAGGATATAGGGGTTTTATATGTATTAACAAAATTTATTAAACAGAAACTAAAAATACATGAATGAAAAGAGAATCATAACAAGCTATATTATGATAGACTTTTCATGTAGTTTGTCTATTATTCTAAGACCTATTATTTTTGTGTTGTGTACTTTCTCTTGTTTTGCAACAAATATATTAATTAATTCAGTTTTCTTCTAAAGTGTAAGGTGTAAATTATTTTATATATGGTACTCAATCAAAAAGGATATCTAATAGAGACATTGCATTGACTATTACAATTTTATCTCCTATGATTAGAACATTACTACCACGTGGAAATAATAGAGGTATCTTTTATATGATGTGTTGATTGTGACCAAATTTATTCGATAGAATACATGAAGAAAAAATTTATGTTGTGATACACTTTTTATATATTATATCTAATATATAGTAATAGTAATAGTAGTTAGAAGTATAGTAATAGGATTAGAATTAAAAGCCGATAATAATTCTTAATAATACTTTAGTAAATATAAGGATAAAGAATCATGGGTTATATTCTTATGAAAGCTGAAATATGATAACAAATTTTTAGTTTTTAGCAGGTGCATCAACTTTTTATCCGCATTATTTTAATCAATGAGCGTTTGTATTGAAAATACCTCTGATAACATATCTTATTATGAAAGGTTTTGAGTATATACCGTCTCTAAAGGGCATGTACTTCAATTCAATAGACCCCAACCCCAGTGATACCTTATCACAATATTTTATCTCATTGACAATCGGAGACAAACCGAAACCAAATCCTTAAAAACGCCCCTCTCGACTGAGCCGTCGTCAGGATCACGAAACTACTCCGCCCCCTCGTCTTTTCGTACGTCCGTCGATCCCTCCACCCCACATTCAAATCAAATTCAATTAATCGAAATAATTAAATCGATTTATTTTAGTCGCATCCACCTTTTTCAACGAAGCGCCTCCACCGATTCGCAAATAGTTCGCGTCCCCCGGGGTGGTCCGACAAACCTGATCTAATTTTTCGTCGGGACGGTTATAAAAGCGCGAACGGGCACCCCTCCGCCCTAATCCTCGTCCCGCAACAGTTTAATTTTAAAGTTTTAATTTGGCGGATCGCAAATTGCTTTTTTAATTTGTTGATTTTGGCGCCGGTATTTGTGTTTATTCTGTTCTTCATCGGTTTTGGTTTTTGTGCGTGTAGAGCGGTGCGATCCTGCGGCGGATTCTGTTTGCCGTGCTGGGCGGTGGCGGGAAGGGTCCGTTTAACGAAGATTAATGGGATAATGAGACTCGTTTTGTGAATGTTTTCGATTAAAATCGGTCTATCGGTCGTGTCTAGTCGTTCTGGGTGTCTTGTAAAAGCGCCAGGTACATATAGAGATTATAGTTTTAAAATATCAACTGCCGCCTTTTTACCAAACAATTAGAGAAGTACAAAATCTCATCACATCTCAGAAGACATCCGGACTTACCCAGCCTGCTTACTGGCGTGACAGCAAATCGCAACATACATTTACGACCATGGCACAGCAGATATTACTTTTGATGAAAAGCTACCCAGGATTTTTTAAATCCTTAAATTTCAATCCCTGAAATATCCGGTCTTACCCAACCTGGTTACTAGCGTAACTGAGATGATTTTCCTTGTAGGCTTTTACACTCTTTTCATAAGACCAATCACAGTTATAAACAATCACAAACATACATTTACAATCATGCTACAGCAGTTTTTTATTGCTTAAAAATTATAAGGAATTCCTTCGGTAATATCTGAAAATTGGGCCAGATGTGATTTTAAATTTGAGACATTTTGAATAACGCGTTTTCGATGAAAACATGAACAAATTCACTGGTGTCGATAGAATAGTCCATCACATCATATTGCACCGGCAATATGGTGTACATTTTCAAAAAAATTTGAAAAGTATTGGTTATTTGATTCTATACATCTTGACCATCTGTCATTCAATTTATGGATGCCAACCCCAACTGCCCCTAACCCCAACCTGTTGAAACGTAATTATATTATATATATATATATATATATATATATATATATATATATATATATATATATATATATATATATATATACTTTAAAGTCTCCTTTTACCAACTAAGGGTTTATCTGGACTAGACCCACAGTTTAACGTAGGCTTTGAACCACGGTCTTCGGCATTAATCCTACTAACTGGCGAGTGACTAACTTAGAAATCATCTCAGAAGACATCCGGACTTACCCAGCCTGCTTACTGGCGTGACAGCAAATCGCAACATAAATTTACGACCCTGGCTCAGCAGATATTACTTTTAATGAAAAGCTACCCAGGATTTTTAAATCCTTAAATTTCAATCCCAGAAATATCCGGTCTTACCCAGCCTGGTTACTAGCATAACTGAGATGATTTTTCTTGTCGGATTTTACACTCTTTTCATAAGACCAGTCACAGTTATAAACAATCACGAATATACATTTACAATCATGCTACAGCAGTTTTTTATTGCTTAAAAATTATAAGGAATTCCTTCTATAATATCTGAAAATTGGGCCAGATGTGATTTTAAATTTGAGACGACATTTTGAATAACGCGTTTTCGATGAAAACATGAACAAATTCACTGGTGTCGATAGAATAGTTCATCACATCACATTCTTCATGAATGGACTTGATTGCTAATTAAATGTCACTTGAAAGAAATTTAAGTAAATGAAAGTAACTTGCACATATAGCGTCTATCATATTTGGTACCGAATCGCAGTTTCTTCTTATAGCCAGGCCTATTTTTTATTTATTCATTATTTTTTAATCATTAATAGTCATTGCCCACTAAATGACATTTTGTTTTTGCAGTGACTTAAAACTAGGTACTTATCTAGGGAGGCCTATTGCCTTTACTTATGTCACTTTCTCAAGCGAAATTAATGTTAACAGTACTTTCAACTGTTACCACCATTTCACACAGTAAACTTAATCACGCAAGACCACCCAATTTGGTTCTCTTGAGCCTGACTAATTTAGTGTTGTTTAAGACCTGCAGAACTTCATGGGAGTATAGGAGTGAAGTCTTTCCTCATGTTGCGAATCTTTTAGTATCTGCTCGTACAGCTTAATTCAGTTGTCCTTCCAAATGTTTGGTATTTTAATTCGACTTCAGTTTTTTTTTTGATATGGCTTTTTGACACCCGGTGAATAGCTTGTACGAAGTCCAAGAATATTGCAGGGCTATAATTCCTTTCTTGGAATGCCTTGTCAAACTGGAAATCTGATATTTCTATAAATGGGTTAATATGTTTTAATAGCAGTTTTTAAATAATTTTGATATCGCAGATAACAACAAATTAGACCTCAAAAGATATAAATTGATCTCCCGGTTTGTTAGAGTTTTTAAGCATAATTATCCACCCTATATCGTACGAGATATTGTTATAAACATCACCACAAACATACATTTCTCGCAATCCGAGCCTGCATCGCAAGTCGTCGGGCCGCGATCCTTCGCACAACCAGCGGCAGGGTGACAAAAGCGAAACGACTTTGCCCAAATTGCCATTTTCTCCTCTCGCGTCGTTCCAGAAATGACCCGGCCCTCGCGTCCCAGTCAAAAGAAAAGGAAAGGCGCCGTCGCCGTAAATTTTGAAATATAAAGTCAGAGGGCCCCATCGGACCACTTTTACGTTATTAGGGAGGCAGTAAAGGAGGTGGCGGTGAGAGGGGCGGGGGAGACCCGGAAGATTGCCGCGGCGAACACGGGGCGTAACACGGACGGAATCAGCGACGAAACAACCGCCAGAGAGAGATAAGTATTAATCATCGGATGGCTCCATCTCTGTTCGCGAGATACGGACGTGAGACGCGGTACCTTGAAAGCGCCATAAAAGCTAACAATGTATCGGTGAACGCTCTTCTAACATATAATATAGCGAATAATGCGGCTTGACAGCTTGATAATTGGCAGATGCACCGGCAATATGGTGTACATTTTCAAAAAAAATTGAAAAGTATCGGTTGATTCTATACATCTTGCCCATCTTTCATTCAATTTATGGATGCCAACCCCAACTGCCCCTAACCTCAACCTGTTGAAACGTAATTATGTAGTATCTAATATATTTCTAACTATATATATATATATATATATATATATATATATATATATATATATATATATATATATATATATATATATATATATATATATACTTTAAAGTCTCCTTTTACCAACTAAGGGTTTATTTGGACTAGACCCACAGTTTAACGTGGGCTCTGAATCACGGTCTTCGGCATTAATCCTACCAAATGGCGAGTGACAAACTTAAAAATCATCTCAGAAGACGTCCGGACTTACCCAGCCTGCTTACTGGCGTGACTGCAAATCGCAACATACATTTACGACCATGGCTCAGCAGGATCCGAACCCGCGACTATCGCAACGGTAGCTGGATCATCCTGTTGCCTTTACCAATGCACCAACCAAGCCGGCAATTATATTTATTTATATTATTGAAAATTGTTCACTTTTAAGTTTACGAAAACTGTCATTTTTTTTTCTTTTTTTATAGTTTAGGGGTCTAAAATATTAGACCATAATAACTGCTTTTTGTACAACAGACTTGAGACAACATAAAATATTGCATTGTATTGAATGTTTGGTGAATCCAGACCAATGTAAGAAAGGTACTAAGCAACAAAAAAACACTTGTCTAGTCAAAAGGATGTCCCATCTGCTCGTTGTCGAATCTTTCGAATAATAAAGGTAGGTAATTTAGATGTTCTTCCAAATTTTTGGTATTTTAATTCGAGTGCTGTTTTTTTGATATGGCTTTTTGACACCCGGTAAAAAGTTTGTAAGAAGTACAAGAATATCGCAGAGCTATATTTCCTTTCTTCGAGTGCATTTTCAACAACCGCTGTTATTGACATAATGGTTTAATATGTTTTAACAGCAGTTTCTCAAATAATTTTAATATCGCAGGTAACAACAAAATAGGCCTCCTTGATCTGCCGATTTGTCAGGTTTTTTAAGCATAATTATTCGAGCAACTCCGGCCATAGTAAAACCTGTTGGTTTTCCGGGAAGGAAAGAGACCAGAGACCAGGATCAATTCGTTCGAACGAAAGAAAATTAGCGCGAGATCTTATTAGACGGTCAATTCGGCGTCGACAATGGCGGAGGCGGCCGTTAGGGAATTCGGTCGCGAGATCGGGAAAAGAAGTCGATCGGACGGGGACCGAAACTCAATTAACAATCAGGGACAATTGTGCGGAGACAAAGCGGGCGAGCGAGGAGCCGGTCGCCGGCACAAAAGCGGCAAAAACCCGACGACGCGATAACATTGTGAGGCGGCGGCGTGGTGGCGCTGTTATCGGGCCGATTCGTTCATTTCCGGTTGCCGAGCGCTGCGGCGACACTGATAACTAGATATCGCGCGTATTTCGCCACTTTATCTGCAGAAAGAATAAGAAAACGACGCAGAATGGACCATTATGTTAGGTATAGTAAATCCTATTATGCCGGAGAGCGTTATCTCGCGCGGCAAGCCCGTATACTTCATTGATATCGTGCGCACGTGCGCTCTCCGAATAAATCGGCGACGAGGAGGACGGCGTGGGGGCAGCGTCGTGGAAATTAGTACCGGTTCCTTCGGGGAGCGAATTAGGTTCGAATATTGAATCGTAACTTTATCCAAAGAAGCTAGTACAATCTATTTTTTTATCGTTATCGATTATTTGATATTCTTATGGCGAGTACAGACATGAACGAATCGAATGGTTCGGGTACTGCACGAGACCATGCGCGAACATTCGGGGAATATTCGACGAACAGCTCCCCATTCCCCAATACTGTCTGGTGATCGAAATCAACTTGTGGCGCGTTCGGTTCCTCTCGGAAAGTCTAGGTCCCCAAAAATCTTTTTTTTTTGTTGTTACTAATCGTTTCCGACTGACCTACAATTTGTGTTTATGATAACTTAAATCTAGGTATATAACTAAGAGGACACATCGGCCCTATCTCAGTCTCTGTTGAAATAATGTTTATACATGTCACTACTGTATTTTTTATTAAATGCAACTCCTTACACAATCCTACACAAGATCAGATGGCTTGATTGTTTTGAGTCTGCGTCCTGTTCTGGTGGTATCCAAAAGCTGCAATACTTCAATATTCTTATGAGAATGGAATCTTTCCTCATGCCCCCTTGCAATTCTCTTGATTTCTTGACTGACTGACGTGAGTATCTGAAGGTCTCGATGTAGGTAGTCAGTCCTGTAGTATTTGGGTGCGGCCACAATACATCTCAGTACTTTGTTCAGAAAAATGTATATTTTGTTTATGTTACTCCTTGCAGAACATCCCCATAATTGAACTCGGTATGTCCATATAGGTTTCAGTATTTGCTTATATAATAGCAATTTATTATGTACTGATAATTCTGATTTTCTTCCAATTACCCAATACACTTTCCTATATTTCCATTCCAGTTATTTTCATTTCTTCTATATATGTTCCTTCCAGCGATGTTTTGCACCAAGATTCATTCCGAGATGTTTAGCGTTGTTGCTATATGGAATGATAGTATTATTTAATGTTATAGGTGCTTGTATGGTCTGATTGTAAGTGAACTGCACATGCACAGATTTACTTTCGTTAATTTTTATTTTCCAAGCTTGTGTCCAATTATTTATATTGTCACTGGCCTGTTGTAATTTTCGTGTGGCTTCTTCGCTATTGGCTCCGACAGCTATAATGGCAGTATCATCAGCAAATGTAGCCATCGTAATATTCTCGATTTGTGGTATATCACAAGTGTAGAGTAGATAAAGCACGGGCCCAGTACACTTCTTTATGGTACACCTGCTTTAGCGTCTTTTACTGTAGAGTAAACTTCTTTTTGTTTAACTCTAAACATTCTGGCTGTAATGAACGATTTTAGTAGTTCGGTGTGTTGTTTTGGTTTTCTGTAGCTTAGGAGCAAGGCCCTCATGTCAAACCTTATCGAAGGTTTGTGCTCCATCTAAGAATATAGCTGAGCATACTTTTTTTACTTTCGTAAACTTTTTCAATAACACCTGTTATTCTGTGGACCTGGTCAATTGTTGAATGCTTGTTAATAAACCCAAACTGGTGTGTTGGTATTAGGTTTTCTCTATCTAAGATCGGTTTTATTCTTTTCAACAGGAGTTTTGAAAATCTTAGATATTACTGGCAGCAGTGATATATGTCTATAGACTTTTTTTTCGTTTAGTGACTTCCCTGGTTTTGGGATTATCACAATTTCCGCCAAATCCTCCAAATGCCTGGGACATGTTTTAATCTAAATGCTGTATTGATCAAGTTTGGTGGATTTTATTACTTTTTCTTAGGTTTATTACCCTTTATTGGTAGTTTTTGCAGTAATTCTCCTATTACTAAATCATAGCCTGGTGATTTACGGGGATTAATGTCAGTTTTAATAACTTTGGTTAGTTCTTTCAGCGTGATTAATTGAGTCATAGAATTTTCAGCTTCTATGTCCGGAAAATTATATTCAATATTACTTTCGATTGGTTTGAAAGTTTTTTCTAGATATTCAGCAAATGCTTCTTCTTTTTGGCGATTGTTACATGCCCAATTCCCACATAGGTCTCTTATAGGTGAACTGTGTAGATAGACATGAGCGCTTTAGATATTTCGTGGCTTCCCAGAGAGAATAATCAGTTTCTCTATCATATGTTAAATTTCTCAGATTATCATTTATGGACTTGTTTTTAATTTCCAGTATTTCCTTTTTCAGTATTTGGGTTATATTTCGTTCACTTGTTTTAGATAATTCATTCCTTTAATTGTACTCTTAATTTCTGGAATATTATTACAAGTAGCTTATAGATAGTCTATATGTGCAGTTAAAACATAACGATTATTGTCTAATTCTCTAAAAAGAGGATTAAAAATTATTGAACATAACCTAGCTTTTGAACAAACTAATGGAGGTAAATGATTTGACGTTTGTCGACGGCGATTGTTTATAATTTGACGTACGTCAAGCATAGTAGGAAGATCAATTCGCCAGGAAATACTCACATGGAGCAAATAATTTATTCATAATTTCGCGTCTTCAATCAATATTCTTCTTATGGGCGCGAGGTCGTAGGGGAGGCGCAGTGAGACGCCCGAGGCCGTTCGGCAAAATGCCGGCTTAAATTTCCATCATCGCCGACAATTTCCACCGTAACCGCGTTACGTCACGGTCGGTCGCCCTCTAATCGTTCTCGCCGAAACAATTTCGACGCAACGTTCCATTCGCACCTCTTACATTCGTAACTAACTTCCGACGACCAAATAATAACGATAATTTTAATTATACGGGCCGTGGGGAATGTTATCCGCCCTTTTTTAGAAGATTTTTTACGTAACAAAATAATTTACTACAAATAACTGTCAAACTATGTCAATCCGGTGACATTTCAAACACTGAACTATCATTATTTTTTAACCATCAAATAAAAGAGAATTTATCAATTTTTTGTCCATTTTATGATTTATTTATACAGAAATTTATTATTTATTTGTTATTTTTTTATTTATTATTTATTATTAATGTTTAGACATAATGTATATTTTCTATAATAAATTTAATCGAAATTATAGTTTTAAATAATTGAATTGTCATTCGTTAGTAATAGTGTATATGCAACGTACAATACATTTTTCTTCAAATAAAAGAAAGTTTATTAATTTTACCTTGTCCTTTTAATAATTTATATATAGAAAAATATATTTGTTAATGTTTGTACATTATGTATATTTTCAAATAATTAATACATTCGAAATTTGAGTGTCAAATAATTGAATTATCATTAGTTTGTATTAGTGTATATGCAACGCACAATACAGTATATTATTATATCTAGGTATAGACTATGAGAGAACTATTTCACGTAATGTCATGTTATGTTGATTCTGAAAAAAAACCTATGGGCCAAATAGATGACGCCATTTGCAAGTGACTCTACTAAATACTCGTTAAAAAGTTCGATAGTGCTAGTGTCAAGCATCAAAATTGGTGCAATGCTTCAAAAGTAGAGCACACTCTATTTCTTATTCCAGCTATTGCAGAATTCTCTCAACTGAATCAAGTTAATTCCAATTTTATTAAACAATACTAATTCCTAATACCATTCGTCTGATTGAAATCATAATCACATTATCTAAGAGTAATTTTTAGGTTTTTATTTGACGTCCCTAAAATAACATATTTTCTGTTGTCAGGGTGACCGTTACTATTTACCAAATATTTGGAAACATAATTAAAAACAAGGAAATATTTCATTAAACTTCACATAAACAATACCAAACATAATTAATTATTTGGAAACACTATTTACATTATGCTTATACTTGTTAACATTCAAATATATTTATAGAATGACAAATAAAACTAGATTCATATATTACCACCTAGTATTACAACAACCTGCAATACATTATTTTCATATCTAATAATATTCAAATACTTATAGTTGTCACAGTGACAAATAAAGTTAGATTCCTATATTACTACCTAGTATTACAATAACCAGGAATACATTATTTTTATACCTGATAATATTCAAATATATTTAGTTGTCAGAGTGACAAATAAAGTTAAATTCCTATATTACCGATTACGATATTATTATACGTGTTAATATTATAACATATTTATCGTTATCACACTGACAACTAAAGTTAGATTTCTACATTACCGATTTGTATCACAATGAGATTAATTACAATCGTTCTTACGGCAATTTAGGCCGCGATTTAAAAAGGAGGCACTAAAAGCCCCTTGTCTCTCGTCGGACAAATACGAACAAACCCCGACATCTACGAGATAATTCCTTTCTTGTCGCCGCTCATCATTATTCAGCTCCTTAGTTAAGGGCTCTTTCACGGCGCTCGCTATTTAAAGTTTTTAAATCAGATCTCATAAAGATGGGTATTTTTTCGCAAGAAAGAGGCGCAAGATTGGCAGCCGAATTAGCCGGTATTGAAAGCCGAGCGGTTACAGCGACAACTTCATAAAAGTGTCGCTTATCGCACTTTTCTTAAGGAAAATATTTGGCTTAATTGTTAATTTCGCGACAGCGGTAGTCAACATGTTATTTTTTTTGGACTTGATTTCGATAAAAAAAAAAGAAATTTCTTATAAAATTATATATATATAGTCAATTCAAAATAGCAGTGACACGAGTGTCAATATATGTCTGTTTAAAGTTGTAAATTCGTTCTACAGTCAGACAATATTATCCTTGTCATTTTATTATATTTAAAAAGAGATAGAAGTTCGAACATGTAACGGAATGAGTCTGCAAAAGTTGTCCGTTTGCCAAACTTCCGAAAATTCTTCAAAATATTATAATTATGGGTTATAAACCGGCAAACGTTGTTTTAATAAATTTGAAATCGCAGCGGTTTTTAATGAAAATATATTTTTTGCGCCTTGCAGCTGCACTGTATATTAGTACAGACACGGTCACTAAAATATCACAAAAAATAAAAACAATATAACTTTAAATTCGCCAATTCGCTTGGTGTTTCAGAGATCAAATATACGAAATTTATAAAACAGTAAGTAGTTTTTTCAATCGAAACATAATTTAATACAATTAGTTTTATTTTCATAATTATTTTCAAACTTCAATAAATTGTTTAAATATATTTTTTTTAACAAAAAAGACAATTAAAATGTCTAAATTTCTTTATAACTACGAATTTCACGAAAAATAATTACATCAAAAAGAAATAACTATGCTAAAATACAACTACAGGCCACAAACTGACATGTTATCTTAAAATCCTTAGAGATGAGAAAGAAATTTTGTCTGTGTATTACCTTTAACTATAACATTTAGGCCAATTGAGTAAAAAAACTCACAAAAATACCTGATATGTAAAAGAAAATATAACTTTCCATCAAAATAGTAATTAATACTTGCCTACGAAACCCAAAAATAACCTTAAAATATCGAAAACCCTATTTGGCTTCGTTCTAGCAAACTTCCCAATTATCAATGGAAAACTTTTGAGGACCGCCGACAAGACCGATTTTAAAATTCTCTGCCGTGAATAGCGGCATTTTTCTCCGAGCACAAAACTTTTTTGTTAATTTTCCTTCTAATTTTCTCGACGGTTACTTATTCGCCTAATCGAATTGGCGCGGAAAAACTTTGTAGGCGTCGCTATGCCCGCGTCTTCTCGAAAAAGTACCATTTGCATTCGTCGGCCGGTCGAGAAGGCGCTTGTTAACGTTTGTTGTTGGCTAAAATATGCTGGGGATGTGCAAAGAATGTCGGAATATTAAAATTAATCAAGACATTTTCAGCAGGACTCGTAAATGTATTTATATTAAAAAAAAACACCGAAGAAAAGCAACAAGTAAAAAATTTTCAATTTCAAATCAAACAATATGTCAAAATTGACAGTAGTGGACATTTAATGTCAACAACTAATGTCACTGTAATTCACATCAATTGTCACAACACACAAATTTTACTTTATTTCAAACATTTACACAATAAAATAATATTAACCACATAAATTTATTAATAATAATTTAAAAACAATTTAATAATCTACATTAGAAAACAAAATTCAACGAAAACCTTCCGGCATTTAATAAAAATATTGGAAAATTATTTGTCAGTCATCATACCATTACCTTACATAAAATTTTATAATATTATTACGCCTAAAATAAAGTATATTGATGTATTATATCCACGACCAATTTACCACAATCCAATAAAGGTATAATATAAATATAATATAAACAATAATCTAATTTTAGTGATGGAGAAATCGATATGGTAGGGTGTAATTTTAACGATACACAGACAGATCGTGATGACAAGTCAACACCGGTATTACTCACTGGTTGCCGAGTATTTATTTTGAAAATATACCTTTGTAATGAAAAGAAAGCATCTGAAAAGATGTGCGGTGAATTACGTACATAGCGAGAAAAATAAATATCGGATAATACGGTTTGGATTGTCATTCTTGCAAAACTTCAGAGGCGGTCACGGCTAAGTTGATGTAACTAGGAAATGTTTTTCGGGTATATAATAAAATTATCACAGTAAATTACCTCAGGTTTATTACGGCTTTTTGTGTAATTATTATTATTGATTCTACATTTTATTGCTGCGTCATAATCGAATAACAACTCGAAATTGCCGGTATTTAAAAGTAATAATTAAATTATGAAACAAGCGCGAATAGCGGCGAAAGACCCGCCACCAAAAACAGAAATTTAATTTATTTGACAAAGAATTACTTGAAAGGATTCTTAAAATGGAAACTACGTCTCAAAGCATTCGGAAAAGATCGCTTGAATTAACCCATGTTTTAAGATAGGGCTTTAATTAACCACAGGGGTCTTGTTTTAGTACAGGTCTGGCATTAGTTACAATTATTTTCTCTAATAATTCAGGTCTTAAAGACAGATATATAAAAAGTAGTAACAAACAAATCGACAAACTACTTTTGATAATCTCGTGACATTTTCTAATTCAAATTATACACCACCTAACGATGCGATTATAATTTCAATCCTAAGTACTACCCTGTGTCATTTATTATAACTAATTAAACGTTTCCAATTGAAAGAAAGCATTCGCCTTTCATCTACAATTACCACGTTAGGCAATATGAAAAGGCGGCTCATTCACCATAATAAGCAATTTCAACGCATATAACATCAAAAATGGAACGGTTTCCATTTCCTTGTCGTTATAAATATACCAAAATCGAGGTTGGGTATAGTTTACCAATATAAATTATTTTGTTTTGCAGTACTCCGAATTATTATTCATATAAATCATAATTATGTATTAATATATAGAATGGTGAAGGTGCATGTAATTACAACAATTTAATTAACAGAATAAAATCTATTAACCTAAATTTAAAAACGAATTTCTCGCTCGGTTTCAAAATAAACTTCATTTACTACATATTATTTTTATACTTTACTTATTTTAATGGTTAAAAAATCATCAAAAATAGCGAGGAGCTTACCAAAATTATTTTCTACGATATAATAATAATTCCCTTTAATATGACAGGTCAATTGAAAAGTCCCGGCCCTACCATAGCAAAACACTTTTTTTGGCAAAATTATTTTTTTTTATTCAACATAATTCCCTTCAAGGGTGATACACTGATTACAGCGACTCCTCAACTTTTCGATACAATTTTTGTGGTAAGATTTGTCCTTTGCTTCTTCATTCGACGAAAAGTTCTTTCGAGAAAACATTCTTTTGAGATCTGAGAACGGGAAATAGTCGCTGGGGGCCAGATCTAGAAAATACGGTGGATGAAGAAGCAATTCGAAGCCCAATTCATGGATTCTTGACACGGTGCATTGCCTTGGTGAAGCAGCACTTTCTTTTTCTTCAAATGCGTTTTCGACGATTTCGTCCTTCAAACGGTCCAATTAACGGTATGTAATAATCGCTGTTGATTGTCCGTCCTTTTTCAATGTAGTCAATGAAAATTATTCCATGCGCATCCCAAAATACAGACGCCATAACTTTGCCAGCCAACTGTTGCATTTTCCCACGCTTTGGAGCGGGTTCAACGTGTGCAGTCCACTCAGATGACTTGATTGGACTTCGGTGTGAAATGATGGAGCCATGTTTCATCCATTGTCACATATCGACGTAAAAACTCGGGTTTATTACGCTTGATCATCTTCAAACACTGTTCCGAATTATCAACTCGTAGTTGTTTTTTGTCAAAAGTGAGCTCGCGCGGCACCCACTTTACACAGAGCTTTCTCATACCCAAATATTCGTGACTATGATGTTCAAAACACGTTCAGTTGATATCTTTAGAATGTCTGCTATTTCATTCTGTTCCATTTTACGGTCATTCAAAATCATTTTGTGGATTTTTTTAATGTTTTCGTCAGTAACAACTTATTTTGGACGTCCACTGCATTCACCGTCTTCGGTGCTCATTTCACCACGTCTAAACTTAGCATACCAATCCTTGATGGTTGATTCTCCTGGGCAGTCTCCGGAAACTCGGCATCAAGCAAAGTTTTTGCTTTAACTGAATTTTTTCCTTTCAAAAAGCAACATTTTATCAACACGCGAAATTCCTTTTTATCCATTTTTCACAATAACAAAAGTTACTTCACTCAAAATGCTATAATTCACAAACTAATGACCCGAGAGCTGTCTAATTTATACACGCATCTTTTGAGGGTTAGGGCTAACTAAAAAACATATGGATGCGACCGCCACGACCCTTCAGGTTACCACGCATTCACGAACAACAAGTTCAAAGGTAATGACTACAAATTAACAATTATATTTAAATTGGCATTGGGAGTTATAAAAAAACAGTTATACATAAAAATGGTGAAGATGATCAATAAAATAACATAGTATATTCAATATAATAACTATATTTCCATTAATACAAAATTTAACAAAAAACCACTCGTCAGATGCCCTATATATACAAATCACCTGTCATCAACTCTCCAAGGAGGAACCTCCATATAAAAATATAAATTGACTTATTGTTACGCCAGAGTTACCTTGGATCCAGCTTTGAAATCATCTAAATTGCCTCCTTGAAATTTAGCATAGCTGCACGGAAACTATTTCAGTACAGTAGTCAGGTAACGAGAATATTACTTACATCTGTTCATATTTCCTCCTCTCACTTTTGGTCAACGAAGGCCTGGTTTTAGATAAGGCATCCAGTAGCAACGTCTGAGTAATCTGTGTAATACTAAGATCTAGGTCTTGCTAATAAAACAGATTAAATTTAAAAAGAAAGAAGGAAGAAAGTGAAACGGTCTTACATCATCCGTAAGTTTCATTGATGCCAACTGGGCACTGTACAAGAGTGACTGGAGGTCAGCTCCGGAGAAATCTTCCGTTTTCTCGGCAATTTCCTCCAAATTAACATCGTCACCGAAATCTAATTTCCTCGACAGAATCCTCAGGATATCCAATCGATCATTCTATGTAACAATTGAGATGATATTAATAAATCATGGCATATAGGACATATATTTTGAAAATGATAAAAAGTCGCTAATTTTTTTATCTCGAATAAAGGTGCAACTTTCAAATTATACATATTTTGGGGTGAAAGAAACAAAAATCCATATTATTTATTGCTGTAGAATTTGTCATTTTTTAAAATATATAACAAAAACAGATATCCATTCGTTCAAAAATTCACTTTTCATTCTGTAACTTAAAAAGCAAAATTTTTATTAAAATTATTTAAATACAATTAGATTCTGCGGAAAATTCTTTATCAACCCTTTCATTTTCGTTAACTTGTAATTATTTTAACGGAAATTACACCAAAAAAATTGAAAACGAAGAAAAATCGCCAATTTTCAGGACTACTTATATGGAAAGTGCCACAAATTTGTATCTTTTTCCGATAACTCATAGCCTGGGGAAGCAACACTTCAGTTCTCACAAAAACGCCTTGAATAAAATAAATTGTATCAATTTTTCTTCGATTAATGCATGAAATAAAATTACAAACTAAAAACTCATCTCACCATACATCCCACAATTATTATTAAAGTAATACAAAGTTTGTTATAGCTAGCAAACAAGATGCCATCTTTTCACTAATTCTCGGTCAGTTAGTTAAATAACTGGACTTGAGTTACGTTGTAACGTCAGCTATAAAACAAAAGACAAACAAATCGACCGACCCAAGCAAACAAAACCATGCCTCTTACAAACCGAGCTGGTACAGGTGATGATTGTTGGATTGATTTTAGCAACTCTATAAATTCTGGACAAGGTATCCATCTGAAGATATTAGAAGTTTTAGAATGTGGGCAAAAATGTATTATTTCCATTATATAATTATTTTGTTACTTAACAATGATTATGACGATTAGTGGTTCAACTTACGGTATCGGGCATCTGGCACAATATTTGTTTATCCAGTCGACCTGGTCTCAACAGTGCAGGATCCAAAAGATCGGGCCTTGAAGTCGCAGCTAAAACGCACACACCTGTCAACGATTCAACCCCGTCCAGTTGCGTTAAAAACTGATTCACCACACGATCGGTTACACCAGTATTGTCATGACCACGCCTAAAATATTAAGATCAAAATACCGACTATAACAACATTACAGTTAACAGTACCTTGGTGCTAAACTATCGAACTCATCGAAAAAAAGCACGCAAGGTTTGGCACGTTGAGCTCTGAAATCAAAAATGGCAGAAAAACCATCATACATCATACCACAATGTCCCAGTACTTATCAAACACATCTCTAACTGCTTGTTCGCTAGCTCCAATATATTTACTGAGCAGTTCTGGACCTTTAATTGATATCAGCCTCAAGTTACACTGTTTAGCTGCGGCCCCAGCCAAGAGAGTCTTCCCAGTACCCGGACAACCATAAAGAAGCAACCCTGACTGAAGCCTTAGCGGGGCTTTCGAAAATATGTTAGAATACTACAAATATAATCACAGAGCTGATGCATGTAATCAATATAACAATATCAACCTTCACGGGCCACAAGAAACTCTCGATCATAATTGTCTTCACGTCACTTAAACCACCAATATCGTCAAACGTTTTCGAGCCAGGCGAGTGAAATTTGACATTCTGTAAAGCCAAAGAACAAGTTTTCTTCAACGCTCGTTCACAGCAATTCTGATCGATCACCGGATGTTTTTTCGAACTACCCTCTAAAAATATTAACCAATAAACACTTTTCAAGCATTGTACAAACTAAAATAAACCTTTATACGCCTCAAATAGAGCTTTATCATAAAAATCTTTAATGTCCTGAACCACAAAGCCATCTGTTTTCATCAAGAGCTCGTTGTAATCCAAATTATTTGTGTCAGACTGGTTAAAAAAATATTTAAGCAACAGTAATCTATCAGTCTACGAATACAAGGATGTTAAGATACCCGTCGATGCTGATATACGAAATATGTACCTTAGTTAGGTCATTTAAACCGAATATATTTTTAAATAAATGATTGCCTCTTGATCTATATATGTATCGGTTTAGTTTAGAAAGGGATTCTACACTTGCCAACACAGCTATCTTATTTGTTTCGGTATATGTCCATAATAAATTACATAACATCTCACTAACTCTAAAACAATAAATATATTAGATATAAATATCGTTATCAAGGCTTGGTAAAACCTTCATATATAACATTATAATAAATTACCTATTTATATAGACCGTGTTTGGGGTTTCTTCTCCCTCACACCTTTCGCACAAAACGTGTAAATCATCGAGAACTAAAACTGATGGCTGACAAAGAACCAACTTGGAAAAACAGTCCATAAAGATTTTATGTAATGAATCTACGGTCTTGCCTTTGATTGCTTTACATTCAATTGTTTCAACATAAAGGAAATATGGGTACTCCTTGAAAGCTACACTGATATAATTCAAAAATTGAGTTTTTCCCATTCCATTCCTTCCTGTACATAAGATTGAATAAACAAGACATTGTATTTCGAAACGGACACTGGGGTTAAGCCACAAAACAAATGATTCTTTATTAAATAGCTTTATCTGTGTCCATCTAGTTTAGGAATTTTGACTAACTTTTAACTAGATCTTAAAGTAACACTTCTAAATAGTATACAATATTATACATCCATGGTACTGATTGCTAATAGTAACAGTACATAAAACATACTTAAAGGTAATTTAAATTTCTGAAAACGTGATGCCTTCGGATTTTGTCAGTTGGTATCATATGAGGTAATAAGAAAGATAACTCTTGATTGTTTAATTGTTGATTTGTTGAAAACAAAAGACATATAACACAAATTCTGAGAACCTGCATTAATTTTTGTAGCTTAACCCTCGTCATAGCTTACCAGTGATGATAGTATGTTCAGACTGAAAGTACCCTCGTCTCCACAACACCGACAATACATTATCAGCCAGTTGCTGAACGACTTCAAGTTCCTCACAAAATCTTTGTTTTATATTGTCTGATTTCCTGTCATCGAATAGTCTTACATTTTCAATATTAAATGAGAATGTACAGTTTCTCAAATCATTTCCATCAATGACACAACATGACGGCATGCTTGGGGGGAATGTTAAAGAACAATAAAAATCATCTCCAATTCTTATAGGAAAATCTGCATTAAGAATTTGGGCTTTGCCTTTGCTCTCTGATAACACCAATTTTAAATTCTCCAATGTGTCTTTCGAATGTTTTCCTGGACAGTGCTGCACACAAATCTCAGAAGGCTGTGCCAATTCATTGCTAATACTTTTTAAACATACCCTAACTCCATTATCACATTGAAAATATTTTAATATAGAGTTGTGCACATAAACATTATTTGATAAATTATTTAAATATAATGGAGATCTATTCTCAATAATATCATCTAAAAAACATAGTTCAACATACAGTTCTTTGGTATTGTAGGTATTCTGTAACATTATAAGTTTGAAGAAAAAATGATCATTGAACTGTGTTATATAATCATTATGCAAACTATCTTTAAAAATAAAAACTTTAAATGGTTGCGTATGTTTTAGATTAACGGGCAGTTCTGAAATTGGTATCAACCTGTAAATTAATTCAAAGTTTGTGTTTTTTAATTTTAATTCCTGTGGACAGTGACTGCTTGTTAAACTAGAATTAGCATTCAAAAATGATACAAAGTTTTTCATATAGTCCGAGTTAACATATAATTCTAAAACAATTACCAAATATTAGTTACAGCTTTTGTGTATCATTGTCACTACCTTTCTTTTTCATGTTTGTATCTGGAGGTTTAATAACTACTTCAGTTAAAAAATCTAATGTTCCTGGATATATTGGCTGTACACTTTCTAGAATAGTTTACTTTAAAAATAGTAAAACGATCTAATACAGATTCTTACCAACATAAACCACTATCGAGATATTATTACCAATCCAGATAACAATTTTTTGACCAACATTGACGATCCTAACTAGATCAAGCAGATGGGATTGAACATTTGACGCTAACAATTCCAAAACTTCATAATCAGTCTTATTAGATGGTTGTATATTAATGGAATTAACTACAGGGAGTTGTTCTATCTCAGACACATTGACTAAATCATTTTCTTTAATACTCAGCACTTTAGCATACAGAGAGTTAATTCCTATACAGTCCGAATCAACGATATTTCTCACAATATTAGCAGAAAAATAAGCTGTTTCATTGTCATTATAACTCAGTCTTAAGCAAGTCTATAAGGAGGTAAATCAACAAGCACTAAATATAAAAATAAATTTTATGCAACTTACCCCTGTATTCAATTGCGTATGTTCCGTAGAAAGATAAAGAAAACATGATTTATGATGCACATACTTGACTCGTAAAACACTATCAAACATAATTACAGTAAATTGTTGCAAAATGTTTAATAAAAATATAAATAAAACTTATTAAGGTTATATGTCCATTATATGGGGTTAGAATATTATGCTGGCTTGCCACGTTTAATTTCTTTTTTTAATATTCTTCAAAATATTCAAATTAATAATAAGATATACCCTTAAGATTAGTTTTAAAAATTATAATCTAGCTATAGAATGAAAAGAGTTGTTAAAATATTTTATATGAATTAAAAGTTTTTGTACTAGGTAGTTCGAAGTTATTATTTTTCTACCTAAAGATTATATTTTATGGTACATCTGACAACGTGAACTTGCAAATATTGAACTGTCAAGAAACATCTGTTGATATATTTTTATTTTGTTGCCACCAGAGGGTCAAGGATTTTACCCCCCTTACTCTATACAGCCAATCACATGAAGCAAAATGCAAATAGACCAATGGAAATATTTGAAAACAACTGAAATCTAAACGGTCGCCCAGGAGCGATTAGTTTGTCATAAGGATTTTGTGTTGAGAATTTTTATTCCGTTTTTACATAATATCACTTTTATTACCGATTTTACTAATTTTTTTGGTAAGTAGATTTAAGTATTTTCTACCTAATTGTGATTATTGGTGCTTCAGTTCATATTTTAATTCATAAACTAAACGGTTTACTATTCGCCACCATTTTAAAATCCTTTTTTGTAGTATGTTTAAGTTTTTTATTCAGCTCGTCGATTCTTTTTATTAATGTTGTTTGAAACGTGAATGTACTAATGATAATCTAATGAGTATTATATGTTGATGTTCTATCTATGTTCAAAGATACCGTTAAAAAAGGCGCTAAAAGTTAAGGTGTGTTGTGTCATATTTCTTTATCGTTAATTTAGTGCGTCAGTTACTTATTTGGTACAGATTTATTATGTTTTTAAAGTATGAGGATATATCTTAAAGACTTTTTCTCAACTTTTGATACATTAAAACACGTGGTGTATTAATTTTTGACCATTGTAAGTTAAAAAGGTTATGCTCCTTTAAGGTAAGACACTAATTTTTGTATATGACTTAATAAATAAATAGGTTAATTATTTCATAGTTTACTATTAAAACTAATTCTTTCCTCTTTCCAGAAACATACTAACTTTGATAATAATTATGGCACCGAATAAAACTTTAAGATCATTAGATGTAGTGAACAAAGTTTCTACTAGAAGCAGAACACTGTGTTTTCAAGACAATGTTAATAAAGGGCTTGACAGAATTGATAAAATTATTAGAGGCAAACGAAAGGCTGACTGTTCTCCATCGAAGGAAAAAGCTATCAAGAGGACAGCTTTAGGTGATTTAACAAATAATACAACAAATAAAGTTAGTGACAAGGTAACTAATGTTGATAGGGATGTTTATATTGTGTATTGTGTTTTTTAATCTCAGGGCACAAAAGCAAAAAAAGTGACTGTGCAATCAAGAGTATTACCCTCAGTGAAGACTGTACAAAAGATTAGACAAAATGAGAACCTAGCCCCACCTCCTGCCCCAGGAGGCAATAAAATATTGACCAGGGCATCCATGAAAAACACAGTTCATTGCCCGACACATACTGCTGTAAAACCAAAAGAAGCACAGAAAGAAAACCACTTGGGCATTGGTGCAACTACCAAGAAAAGACTGAGCAATGAATTTGAAAAGACAGAAGAATCTCTGTATAGTTCAGCATTAGAAGAAATGTAAGTACTAGTGCAACCAAGTATATTCCAGCACAGCTTGCATATCTACTAGAGTTTCAATAATACAAGCCTTATTATAGTAATGAGTCTCCAAACTTCAGTACGAAGAAACGCACTACCAGATCTTCAAAAAATGCTGATATTTCAATGCCTAGTTTATCTTTCGTAGCTGAACAGTTAGAATCTAAACTTCATCTTGGTAATCACGAGGTTCCCGAAGGGGTATTGGATTATGACAAGGAAAACTGGAATGATATTTACCAAGTGTCTCATTATGCCATGGATATATTTAATTATTACAAAGAAAAAGAGGTTGGTTGAAACAATAGATTGGGGAAAAAAATAATTTTATATATTTTTTTTTTTCGTATTTTTCAAAATGCATTGATTCAGTTACTTTTAATATATTCATGGTATGTGCTGTTTGGTTGAAGAACCATAGTTCCGTCACAGTATAACCTCTCAGGTCTTCCAGAAAATTGAAGCAGAGTTTCACAAGTTTTTAGTTTGTTTTTTTTTGTCCGCAGGTCACGCCCTTTTTCTGTCAGTCAGGAGGCAAGGTCTGGGCCTGCCTCAATCAACATTAATTGCCTACAGTGACAGTAATGATCTGGCAAGATTTGAGCAATTCCTTTCCAACCCCACCAGGCGTTTAGCACTTTAATTGGTGTCAGCACAGGCTTTGCAACCTTTTGTAGAGCTTCTCTGAATTCTGTTCACAATCTTTTCGGCACATTAACTTCATACATAATCCGTTTTTTGATCGTTTGTTTCAAAAGTGACTCGATTTAGTTTAAAAGCGAGTCATAAATGGAAACTGTTCACTAAATTTTTCACTGTTCTTTCAACTTCTTTCAATATCCAATCTTTTATAAAAGGTTCAGAGCCGTTTTATGACTGGTGTTTAGTTGTGAAAGAAGATGAAATATATCGGCCTACTTCGATATGTTAAAAACTAAACATTATCCAATTTTTGGATGTGCTTGTGCAGTATTTGGTCCCTTTTCAGCAGTAAAAATCATAACGAAATTTTCACTTAAACCTTTATATTTAGGCCATTCTACGAATGTTTGCCTTTCGAAAGCGTTATAGTATGGTTTCACTGAATTTGTGTCAGTGCAAGTTTGAAACCATCTATTCGAAAAAAAAATAGAAACAAGATTATTTTTTCCCCAAATTTATAGTATGATGTTTTTTGCTGCTAGATTAATGATTCGTTTCAGAAACAATTTCCAATCGGTAACTACATGGACCGCCAGGTATGCCTTACCAAATGGATGAGGTCGTTGCTGATCGACTGGATGGTGGAGATCCAGGAGAGTTTCGAGCTCAACCACGAAACCTTATACTTAGGAGTTAAACTAGTTGATATGTATTTAGATAGGGTAACGGTTTCCAAGGAGACATTGCAGCTGGTAGGGGCGGCCGCAATGTTTGTAGCTAGCAAATTCGATGAGAGAGTACCTCCCATGATAGACGATTTCCTGTACATATGCGACGGCGCGTATAACAGGAAAGAAATGATCAGGATGGAAAGTAATCTCTTAAAGGTTATTGGTTTCAATTTAGGCATTCCAATTAGCTACAGGTTCTTGAGAAGATACGCCAGAGTAAGTACCGTGCGTTCGTGCTTAGTCGCCGCCGCTCTAACGCGAGTTTTTCTGTTTCCGTAGTGTGCCAAAGTAACAATGCCAGTTCTGACTCTCGCCAGGTTCATCCTAGAGTTCTCCCTGATGGATTACGAAACCATCGCCTTGCGGGACTCATTAATGGCATCGGCTGCTTTGTACCTGGCGCTGAAGATGAAGAAGGTCAGTGACTGGACGCCCACCTTGGAGTTTTACACTGGTAAATCGTCGAATCTCCGAAACCCCCGATTGAATTAACACGATGTCGTTTTGCAGGATACAAAAAGGAGGAATTGAGGGACACGGTCCTGTTACTGAACGCCGGAATCAGCAGACCTCCTCGATCCCAGATAATGACCGTGCGGAATAAATATTCCCACAAGATATTCTTCGAGGTGGCCAAGACGCCCCTCGTATCCGACAACGACCTCTTCTAAAACGTTCTGTTCTAATAATTATTATTATTATTAAACTCGACCTTTTACCTTTA
Organism: Rhynchophorus ferrugineus; assembly: GCF_030347505.1. Lineage (NCBI taxonomy): Eukaryota > Metazoa > Arthropoda > Insecta > Coleoptera > Curculionidae > Rhynchophorus > Rhynchophorus ferrugineus. The sequence goes on from NW_027472588.1 coordinate 4,381,624, forward strand.
TTTATAATTCAATTGATCGCCGTCGGACCTAATTGTTTTTCTTTATTTATATTTTATTTCAAAGTTCAGTTGAGTTTGTGATCGTGCGGAATGATGTCGGGCACCTCGACGTGCCGCGTTTATATTTTTAAGTTTTATTAAAAATATATACTGGTCGAAGTGGAACGAGGCACATCTTCGCCGTTTCGTATCCTACTTGGGGCTAGTTCGTGGAGACTAATCCGAGACCATTTTTTTTTCTCAGGAGCTTAGTTATTAATTAAAGGTTCTACTAACAAATTTCAGCCTTAGGACAAAGAAGCCAGACATGTACATTTACGTATACGTTTTTTTTTTAATGTGTATACATACGGATAAAATACCAAAAAAAAAAGAAAAAGTTTTAACACAAAGTGCATTTCTCAATGCAAAAATAGACTCGGCTGATAACTAGAAAAAGTACAACTCCATATAGATATATAGTCTTCGTATTTACTGTTAAGTGGTTGCATGATAACTTTTAATCATAATATTATTCGTAAATTAGATTTTTTGTCAGTGCAAAGGTATTCAGTATATAAAAAAAAACCCGGTGAACATATTCCGCTTTTATTCGCATACGCCACCGCGTCGAATCGAGTCACCCGCGGACCAGAGATTACCGTCGATAATTGTTTTTATTTTGTTTTGTTTTATTTTTAGCTAATATATACTGATACTGGCGTGATATTTACTGTTATAACACTTTGTGTTAATAAATTGTATCCCAATATAGTGTTGTTTTAATGACGCAACTCTCCCGACGATTATAAAAGAAACAAAGTAACTGTCGTTGTTTTTTGTTCTGATCAGCTATTGTTTTATATTACAATATCTTTTTAAAAAACAACATTTTTGGATTTTGACCGATATATAAATAGAAGATAATCCTTAACGAACCAGGGACAGATTTTTTAATCATAATATACTTGTATAAACAAACCGATCAAAGAAAAATATTTCTACCGAATTTAAGTGAGTTGACAGCAAATGAAATCATTGGCGGACTTTGGTATCATGATTTCTAAAAAATATAAGATGTTAACATCAAACAGTTCCTAGTTAATAAACTTAAATCGACACCTACAACTTCGTCAAATCGGAGTTTGAGGTCAATGATGAAAACGCCGTAATAAATAAAAGCCAAGAATAACGGAATATTGCAGCTGTTGGAAAACTATTCATCCACAGTTGTTAAAGAAATAACTCGCAGAAGACAAATATCTCACTTGCATTGTAACAGTGGCCTATACAGCTGTCGTGACTCTGACATTCGAACAATGAATAATCCGCTCATATACAAGGAATCAACCCTAAAAAAAATCTAAAATAAAGTTCAGGTATTACCCTCCTAGGTGAAGACTTGAGAAAAATACCTCTGCATTTTCATGATTTAGGTTTTATAGAAACATCTATATTGAAGAGAAAAAATTTCCAGCAGCAATAAAAAATCAGAGGGGGGAATAGCAATGGGTGTTGAAAACATATATTGAACAGAGTATTATTGAATCATTGAACAAGACAGTCAAAGTTTAGTTAGATTCCATTCATTTATTACATATATATGACGATTTTTTCAGTTTTTGACATTCCTCCCTGTGAAAGAAAAAATAAGAATAGGTCGACCCTTTTCCGCCTGTTTTAGGTCAGAATCTAAAGCAAATAAGATATAGTCTATCGAATAAAATAAGCAATGCACACCAATGGCTGTTTTATTAGGACTATAAAATATTAATCAAAATTCTTCGAAATGTTAATGATGTTTTTTTGTTTTAATTTTTATTTTCTACTTCTAAGACCTCCTTTTATCCCCCAAGAAAAACTAAGATACGGTCGATCCCCTTACTCCAAAACTAATAAATAAATGAATGCAACAAGGACAAGTTACAATCCCAACAAGGAAAATAAAATTTCGTTAAAATCAATCCTGGGATGCACCTCATTGGAGGTTAAACAGAGAAATACACGAATCTGAACAAATAAATCCACAAGCTGAATTAATTTTAAGTAACACGTAACCATATTTGCAACATTTTTCTTTATCCCCACGAAACAATATCCAAAGAAAAACGGTTACTATCATCTGTCGGATATCCTAAGAGATATGTGATTTAATTAAGCAAACAAATAATGACCCAAAACAATAAATAATAGCAACGATTAGATATCTCTTAATTTGGCTAGTGTCCCTAGACCTGAAAAATTATCGGCCCATGCTTTTTTGAAAATGTAGTTTGGACAGTATTATTTTTAAGAAATAAATTCCCAATAATTAATATACAATTTTTCAATAGACCAGGAGTCTAACATTCAATAAAAAAAGAATGGATTACATCTGAGCTAAAGAATGAAAGAATTAACTCTTCCAAAAAAAAATCTGAGAAGATACTATTTAATCATTCACAAAAACATAAATAGGTCTTTGGTGGTATTGCATAAGCCGACTAAATCACAAATGCAATTCAACAAGAACTTATTTGAGTACTTAAAAAAAAGAATTTATTTATTTTTATGATTTATCTTCAGAGAAATATGTGTATTAATGTTTGGACATGATCTATATTTTCAAACAATCAATATAATGAATTGAAATAATGAAAATAATTTGTCATTCGTTTGTTTTAGTATATATGCAACGCACAATACAGAACATTGTTATTATAGTCCTTCCAATAAAACAGCCAATGTACGTCATCAACACCCAACGTATTGTCAAATTCATTTTATAAAAACGTAATATCCCTTTTAAAGTACAAACATTTTTCTTTCTCATTTTACTAATTAGCATTACTTTAATAAGAGGCAGAATGAAGTCTGATACGTCCGAACATGAAACCAAATCTATAAAATTCGATTTGTGTTGGTGCTATTGTGCAGACACCGTTGTCACATGTCAATGTAATAAAACTCTAACCTACAAACTATTGTGGCTGTTTAATCAACTGTAGTCTAAGTCCTTGGATAAATATGCATCAAATGTATTATAATGTTAAAATAAATTATATTTTATAACCTTATTTTTGTTTAATTAATTTTTATACATTAGTACTTTATTGTCAAAATAAACGAAATCTTAAATTTGGTGCGGCAACGTTGCATTATAAATTTTGATGACGTGCATTGCCTGTTTTATCAGAAACATACTTGACATTCCATTAATTAATTCCAAGAAGACGTTTCATGACCTACTTTGATCGCCATTTGTCTGAAACTTATTTATTTTCCATTAAGTAATGTCACCGGGTTAATAAGGAAAACATTCTGGCATTATAAATCTAAATTTGAATAAATAATTATATTACGTCACTTCTACAAAAATATAAACAATGCCAGTTAGTAAACATTTAACTAATAAGATTTTATATAATTTATCTTTGGTCCTATGTAAAACTAAATCTAGATATCAGTGCTGTTGGCATTTTGTTTCCGCCTGTTGATCCTTGTACACCTCAGGCATTCGTTCGATTCCGTCCAACATTTGATGTGGTAACAGGCGGAACACTTGGAGCACCTGGACACCACCTTCATCTGCCACGGGAATATGATTTCGCCGTCCTTGCAGACCTCGCAAATATATCCCCTGGCTATGCAGAGCTGCGACAAGAGTCGGTCGATGAATGAAAGGTCGGGACCGGGCCACCAAAACTTACCTTGCACTCCGACGTGTGCCTGCAGCAAATATCCACCAGAAACTTGAGCTTGTTCTTCATCTCTCCGTTTTTTATCTTGACCAGGTCGTCCATGGAATATTCGTCGGGCTTCGCTAAGAAATACGAGGGCAGAGCCGGTTCTAATCTCTCCTGCACCCTGAAATCAAACGACGGTGATTTTCCGATCGAACATCCTTCGGGAAATAAACGTACGTCTCGGCAAACCGGCAGGTGAATATGTATTCCTTCAGGTAAATCAGGCCCAGTCGGTATTTCCTGACGAATTCCAGATTACCGCATAGTTTTTTGGCGTTTTTGTTCAGGTCGAATATCCGGAACAGCGGATCGTAGTACATTTGTTCCAGCAGTTTATACGAAAAAGTCGAAACTTGGTATCTGAAAAGCGGTCGTGACATTCCCGACTAAAGAACCCGTAAGAACTTACTCTTTAAAATCCCATTTGTACAAAACACGGGCGGGCAAATAGGCCACTTGATTTTTATGGCACCCAGTGCAAAAATATTTGCCCAAATAGTTACAGTATCGATATTTGGAGGCGTATTTTTCGGCGACCTTCATTCCACACCCGGCGCATCTATAATTCTGCTTCTCCATCAGTGTTTTTCTCCTTAACACCAGTAAAAAAAAATTAATCTTTTTGTAGTTTCCCACTTGTTGACACAATTTTTCTGACATAAATAAGATTACATGTTTTGAATTCCTTATTCTATTGTTAAAAACAATGTTGTTATTGTGTGAATACTATTTACGTTTAAAAGCTGTATTACTCCACAATGGTTTGTTAAGACTTGTTACAACATTCTAAAACGATGGGATGCAGAATATTTTAAAAATTGCGTTTCTTGCATTGCATTTCGATTTCTTCCCCCTAATCTTGGTATGGCAAATGACGAACAAGGTGAACGCTTTCACCTAGATATAAAACAACAGAAGAGCGTTATCAAGGAAGATGGAATGCTAAAATGTTTGCAGCTTACTGCTGATTTGTAATGAAAGAGGATTCTACTGTTCACAAGAGGAAGAATAATATTTCGCCATTTTCTTTCCTTTAAGAGGAGCGGCCTGTTAATTTAAAAGAATATCTAGTTGCTGAAGGTATCGCCGATAATTTAAATGATCCCAAAGTATCATTAATGCAAGTGAATCAGGATTTGAAACAAGCCCTTCCTCTGCCTTACTTACTAGGAATATTTAAAGCACTGTATTATCACATTTAATTGTATATTAACATACATGAGGTTATTAGACAAATCAATTTGAACCATTGATTTCGACAACCAGTGAATAGTTTCATTCTAAAGTTGAAAGAAATAAATACAAATCTTTGAAGTATTTTGGTATCTGTATTTCGACAATTGAAAGATTGTTCTACAAAAAACATCTCCCACTATTAAGCCCATCATTTGCGACAGTAAATGAATCTCCAGGCAATCAGAAGAAGCGTACGAAAATAAGAAAAAGGAAAAATAATCAGATGAAGAAAACTCAGATTCTACAAGAAAGGTGAAACAAAACTATAACACCTGTGTCAATGATATCAATATCTACTAAACGAGTTAATGAGTCCATAATTTTAACATAATTATGAAGCTTATAGTACTTAGAAAGTTATAAAATATTTTAGTGATATAAAGTTGTGATAATTCAATTTATTATTTTATTTACTAGTTTGCTATTTGTGCAATAACTGGTCTATTCTTGAAACAAGTAACATATAGTTTTTAACCAAAAAATGCAATACCTATTAAGGAAAGTGAATGTATATCTAGTACTTACGCAGGTGTTGGATGTATGGTCAAAACAATTTGTGGCCTGGGTGGTGCCCAATCTTTAGTACCCCTCAAAAGTGTGGTGGACTTGTCTGCCGTTTTCTGATCCAAAGGCCAACATTTGGGCAATGGCAACAAGGCCTGAGGAGCCTCCTCCTCTGACACCAACCAATCCAAATCAGACGCCCTGTAAACACAGCACCCTATGATTAAAATCTATATTGAATAGATTGAACCTATGCAATACTTTGGCAAATGTTTCTCATTAAATTTGCTGATCAGTGTTAGTGCAACACCTTCTGCGCTAAGGACGTCAGAAGCACCATCTGGAACTCCCCTCGGTTTTTTCACTATATCTGCATCAGAATATAATGATGCCAGAGACATTGACAATCCTATAAAACAGTGATTAACAAAAATATAGTCACCAAAAATATATAGAGTTATATTAAAACCTTGACTGTCGCCTAAACTATTGGTGGCTTGATCTATTTCAATATCATCGACATCTTCAGAACTACTTAGGTCAGGTGACTCTTCTGATGGTGTTGAACTAGGACTGACTGTAGCTTGATGATATCCTATTATAAGTACAAATATTTGCAATAAATGGTTTTTACTCACTATCAGTTTTGATATCACTAATTGTGTCTGATGACCACTGACTTGTTTTGCTGTCCACATGCCTCTGTCGTCGTCTGAATCGTATTCTCTGTTTTAAATCCATTACCTCAGGATCACTGTCATCCAACAGCTCTTCATTAACCAGCTTCAGGTCCCTGTTACATTTCAATTGTTCCATGGCAGATATTATGGCTTCAGATATGCTGAAATGGGCATTTTCACGATCCAATTCTGCATTGCTCCTTGCTAATTTACTAGATGTAAGAAAAGATGTGAGAGTTTGGCCTTTCATGGGTTTAGGAAAATACCCTGTTGACATTGGTAGAATACTCATACCTCCATCTTCAATAAATCTTTTTGGGCAATGTCTGCTGTAGTCCTTTTCACCTAGAATAGAGAATAAGTTAGAAATTTTAAATTGATTAATTTGTTAACATACCCTCAGTTGGAAGAAAACTATCCACAACAGATAATGGACTATGTGATAAAAAGTTTTTAGATTTATCACTCTCTTTATCTGATGAAGTTGTGCCATATTTACAACTAGATATGGGTGCATGTTCAATAATATCACTATTATTTATCACAATCCTTTTTACCTCCCTTTCGCAATCATTTGTTTTTCTTATGCATTTTCTAAGAGTGTTTCTGTTAAATGTCGCTGTTTGTAATGCATTATAATCCACTTTTAATAAGCTGGGAGATATTTTTTTACTATGTATAGGAGTATTGGGAGTAGTTTTGCTAATAAAGTTAATTTTGGTAGCAATAACTTTCATTGCACTATCAATTTGCAAATCAGGTAAACTGGACCATGGTTTCAATTTTCCAAGTACTACTTTATCTTGAATTGAACTGGAATTTTTATCAGCCATATTTCGCAGATGACTTATAGACTTTCCACAGAATTTCAAATGATTGTCAGGAAATGAAAAACATCTTCTGTGTGATTTAACAAACTCTTTTGTGCTGGCATTTTTTAAAAATAAACAAGGATTGATTTCAGACAGCAATGTTGCTTGATTCCTCTCTACTGCTTTGAGACAAATTAATGTAGCATCTGCATATTCCTTTTGGCATAGAAATGCCCATGGTTCATAGCAAGACTGGACATGTAGATTATCTAACAATAACCATGATAATTTTGTAGATAATGTGTGAGATTCTAAGCTACGATATAACCATATTGATGCTTTGTCCTTTATTAAAGCCGGAATATGTGGATCATATTCGCAGTCTACATTAAAATAACATTTTGAAGGTTCAGGTTGTAACCATTCTAGACCTTGAATAAAATTGAAATATATACCATCCTAAAAAACATATTAACATTAATTAACCAAAATACAGTTATACACATATTAAGGAAGCTAAGATGCATATTGGTATAAAATATACTTTTGTATTGACCTGCGAAATATTCTTGCATCCATGACTAAATATTTTTTCTAAGCATAAGTATAATCTGTTCAGACCTCCATAAATTGACCACACATTTGCGACTTGTGTTACCAACAAACTCTCCACAGTGCATTTTAAATTTTGAAGATACTGCTGATATATAGCAGTGTCAGCCATCTCTTACACCAGCTTAAATAACTTTACTGTAATATATTTAAAATCAACTAATAAGTCATCATGAAATTAAGTGACAAAATTATAAACATTTCGTCGCAAATTGAAAGAACAAAACATATCCACCTTCTTGTCACAGTTATTTAATTTTTGACATCAAAATAAAGCAATTTTCATTGGACAATGAATCATATACGTTGTATTCGCAGAAAAACGCCCACATGTGTTCATAACTGTCAATAATAGAGGTTAAAAATATTTACAAACGTCAAAATTAGTAAGATTATGTTTATGGAGTATTTATTTTACAAAAATGGAATCTCGAGGTGAAACTTCCGAGTTACAACAATTGGTTTCAAGTGATGCGGAAAATGACGATAGCACTATACATGAGGATCCCACCGATCCGACTGAAAGTAAAGTAATGTCTCCAATCAGAAGCAGTAAAATAGTAAACAAGTTTCGTATTAGCCTTATCATTGTGATCCTTAACGATTTTGTTGCAGTTCTCTTCCTCTGGAAATACAAGTCGCAGTTCTGTGACAAAATCTTTAGGTAAGGGTAATATAGGGCCAACAATTGGAGGTTCAAAGATATCTTTTATTAACGAAAGAAACCCAACTAGAGAACCTGTAAAGCCTAGCACAGCGAGACCTAGAAATGCTCATAAGGGTAGGTTTGGCTAAGTACTCACCCTAATTATGGCTCTAGTATATTAGAGTGCTTTTTACACATTTTAATTTCTTTATTTTGTAAATAGAAGTTTTATTTTATTTTTGCATTGCATGTGCGTAGAAACTTCTAAACCACCAGATATCTGCCATCATTCTTTTATCTCTCAAGTACCTGACGTTCGCCATATGGAAAGGGCCCTCTTAGGCCTTCTTGCAGACTTTCATTCAGGCAAATTAAGAGCTTTCGGTGGTGGTTGCACTATGGAACAAATGACCAATATAAGAGAACAACAGGAGAAGCTAGCAAAACTGCACTTTGATTTAGCCGGTGCTGCCACAATACCATCTTTAACAGATGATACTCTTAAAAATTCACAGAACACCATGAGCCAGCTGATACAAAGACTTGAACAACTGAGTGTTTCTATAGAAGGTCTACATAGTAACTCAACAAAATAAAAAGATTGTGATAATTGTTAGCAGTTTATTGTTTTAAATATATGTCATATAAATAGAATGAACATATGAGAATAAACTTATGATGTAAATATCAAGAATTAACTAGTTTTCTTTATGTCCTTTTGTTATTAGCTGCATTAGGAGTAGGATTAGATGTTCGTTTTTCTAAAAATGATAAAATTAATACATAGCTTCGTTACTCCATTACGTTTCACTCACTTATTTTATTCTCTGCTGCATCGCTAGCTGAAACAAATGTACGCTGTAATTTGTTCTTCTTATTTTCCCTATATTTTTTTGCAACATCTTTGGATAATTCTGCTATTTTAAACATAACGGGAGCCGGATATCTAGAACGATTATTTGAAAAAAATCTTTATAGTACATAGTAGTACTTTCTATAGTAGATACATACATGCAACCCATGAATTCAATATTTGTAAATGTCCGACCTAATGACACAAGATATTCTTCAGAAAATCGTCCTTTGTGTTCTTCCATAAAGGCCTTCCTCAATTCCCAATGTTCCTCGGGTTCCGTTTCATCACGATACTCGTCGACATCCCAATCGGTTTCATACTTGTGTGTCATAATTCAACAATGATTTAAGAAGAATCCAAACAAATACTATATGTAACAGTATCACAAAATATACAGACTTTCAATGCTTTGTCTACTATAAACGACAGTAAACGTCGGTGAACTATATCCTTAGACCTAGGGTTAAAATCACAATATTTCTTGTTTGAATTTTGTTGTTTGACTATGAATCATATAATCGAAATATATCGATTATTTAAAATTACATCATATATCAACCCAGACATTTTTACTATGTGAAATTCATATCCATATTGTCATAATGAAAAATAAAATTATTGAGTACATTTAAAAATGTATAAGTAGAAAATGAAACAAAAAATTAATAACTCGGTATAATCTTTTAAGACAACAAAAACTTAATGGATTAATCTGTTAATTACGACAGTAAATGTTTCCGCGAAATAATTTATAAAATGACCATAGAGTAAAATTACTAGTACCCTATGAAAATCACCGAATATATCTACAAATACTAAAATTTAATCCAGTTATTATTCAATTATCTTTTTTTTTAAATAATTATATAGATCATGACCAACACTAATTCAGGAATAAATTAAATCCATTAAGACCCAATATCGACATTATGACAAAATCCAAACATTATTAGTAGTGATGGGGACTATCGACTGAAATTGACTATCAACTGTTCACTAATTAACTACTTTTTACTATAGTCGTACTTTTAGTTACTATTTTTCGTTCTACTAGTTTCATTCGACTGATTTTTAACTTCCTTGCTCTGTCGTTCTAGCCGCGACAAAAAAGTACCCATTATATGCTTACATAGATTTATATGTAATATATGTAGTATTATAATTTTTATGTTAGTTTGCTTGTAAATAACAATATATTTTATATCAATATTATAGCATTTTGGTACAATATGTTTCAAGATTGATAAATAGTAAAATATTTTGACAGTTTTTATGGCAATAATAGGTATTATTTGGATTACTCTCTCGATTTTCATTAAAAAATACTTCTATTCAATAATAAATAAAGCATTTATATTATTTATTCAGATCATTTTTATTATGTCATGGAACAGTTTTTTTTTCTAAGATTAGGAATACGTTTAACTTTTATATAGTATTTATGGTTATTCTACATCTTTAGTTTTTAGATTTGGTTTAAGTTCTATTGCCTATTTTTATTATAGTATATTATATAAAAATAACAATTAACACATTAAAATTAAATAAAACATTTGTGGGGTATTATTCCATTCCATAGAAAAATTTCATTCCTTTTTACAGACCACAGAACATTTACTTTCGTTTAAAATTAAGTTTTAAATTGCATTTTATGTATTATTATTATAATAGTATTCAGTAATTATTTTTTCCTTCTCTTTTTTAAAGTTAGTTTGTGAAGGAATTTATACATCTCTGTTTCGCTTATACTAACGTTAGAAAATATGAGCACATATAAAATTAACTAGTCCAATCAATTATCTCTGTCCTTTCCTCTCTCACAATTTAGACAGTAAAGGATTCGTACATCTTCGTCTGACATCACAATTCCATATAAACAGTGGAACCGTCAAAATAATAATTACTATTTTTTGGCTATAGACTGTTTTTCGTTTATCAATTGTTTCGACTTTTTTCAGTAGATAGTTCCCAACGCTAAATTTTACTTTTATTTGTTAAGGTATGGTTAATTATTGAATGCCTGAATTCATTGCCATAAAATTTATTGTATAAAGAGTTGCCTGTATTTACGATATTATAATTTGAAACAGAAGACGAAACTAATGTTGTGTTTTACAAGGGAATAAAAAAACTAAAATTAGACGAGGAAACTTTATTCAAGAATACTACCGTCGTCGATTAATTTTTGTTTATCTATCAGTCCTAAATACACGCAACAAGCCAATGCAGCGCCCTGTTCTGCAAATCTTTTATTTTTCTCCCTAAAAAAAAATGTTATTATTACATTTCCTCGCATATTTAGGGTTACTACCAGTAGGTTGAGCTATATTTCTTGTCTTCCATAGTAACTATGGCTCTGAACAATTTGTCTTCGTTGATAATTTTGTATGTGGGAAGCTTAATTTTATTCTTTCCGCAGTAGGCCATTAATTTACTTTTAGGTAGGTCCGGATCAGTTTGGAAGTTGACTCTGATAAAGGCACAATTTAAACATTGAACATCTGAGTCTTCATCACGGTCCAGTCTTGGTTTCTTTGCACATTTGTCAAACATGTCAGGCGTCACCTCCCTTCTGCCCAAAATACCTTTGGATTGATATTCCAGTTGTTTTTTTCTACAATAATCTGACAGATCCCATATTGCACTAAAATAGAGTTTTCGATATTTCATCACATCGCATGTTAAGTTTTGCCAAGCACACTGTGACTTACCATATTTGTTCTAATGTTTGGCATTCCAAAAATCTTTTTCCTCTGGGTGTTTCTTGTAATTCCTTTAACATATTTTGTACACAATACTTTGTATTACTTGGTGAATTGTCATAGTCAACTGCTAATTTCAAATAATCTATTATAACATCATCTAATTCTCTTAGTCCTTGTTTACTAAAAATAGAACAATTTGCTTCAGCTGCTCTAGCAACCATTATGCTGCTTGCACCACATTCATCCCTGAACTTCAATATATCTGTATATCTATCAATTTCTCTAGATCCACCACTAAAACAAGGTTTATATTCAAGAAATATAGTGTTAAATAAATGCTAGTATGCATACTTGGCAATTACTGGGATATCCAGTGCTTGAGCAATTGCTTTTATTGTACTATTCCTATTTAAATGTTGAGGCCTTTCTGATTTGGTCCTACCATGAACTGCTATTGCTGAAATACCTGTACTAGCCAAGTCTTTCACTAAAGTCAATGTATCCTCCACACTTTCAAAAACTCTAATTTTACAGGTTATTGGTATACTAACGTTTTGTACCAACAAAGAGAGGATAGCCTTGGCCTTTTCCGGTTGACTTAAAAGGGCAGCTCCCATGCCTCCTTTTAAAGAAAATTCTTTTGGACAACCCATATTTATATCAATACCAGCAACATCATTTTCACTACAACAACATATTTATAGAAAAATTAACATAAGATAATAAAAAATACATTAATTTAGCTACTCTTAAAGCTCTCTGCGCATCACAAGTCCCTATTTGTACAACAACTTTACACTTTTCAGCTTGACATGTACGGAAAACTACAGTCCCATCTGATTTATCAATAAAATCTACAGTACCAAGAACATCTAGAAAAATATAATTTATATACATACACGAATAAAAACACTTATAAAGTACCATTAATTCTTCTAACGGATTTGAGCAACTTCCAGTCAATTAGCTCTTCAGAATAAACAATATCAGCCCCATATTTCAATGCCAACAGTCTTGTCGGTAAAGTACCTACCCTTACCATAGGAGCTAAAATGATTTTGTTTTCATAGTTTAGTTTAGTGCTTATTTTAGTCATTATAATAAATTAAAAGAATTAAAAATATATATATTAACAAAACATTACAGGATTAGAGGAAAAGTCATCCTAACAAATTCTTCTTTAAATTTTTTAGAATATGATATTTAGTTATGAGATGACTGCATATAAACTGAGAAAGAGGAGCAAGTTGTCAAATTTAAATAAGGTTAATATTTGAAAACTATAATTTTATTTAAAACAAACAATTATTTACCATGGTATGGTATATTTTTTTGATATAGATTTTCTATAATCCGAAAATCAATAGGATTTTATTGTGAGTGAAATATTTTTCCTAAGTATCCTGTAATACAAAAATAAAAATATTTTTCAGATACAAAAATAATTAATTAAATTTAGAATGGTTGTATTGGAAGCTCTTGCGAATATTTTGAGATAAGGATTTTAAAAGAAAAATGGCGAGATACTCAACGGCATTGTCCTACGTTATTTTAACTGTTATGGGGATATATTCATTATTAAGTTTAGCTAATTACAAGTTGTATTTTGCCAGATTATCATTTGGCATAATTACATTGACTTCTTTAATAGGAGTGTGGCGGTGGGGTGAGTAACTTATGAATAATAATAAATTCTGAAAAAAATATGAAGGCGCCAAGTTCTCATTTCTATTTTGGTTGTCATTGCATGTCATTTTATATCACTTGTTTTTGCCAAGAGAAACAATTTTTATTTCAGGACATCCAATATATGGTTATAAAATCAATAAGATTTATGCAGCTGTAAAAAAAGTGGAGGATATGCTGGTGCTGGCCTGCATTGTCACTTCCATATGGATGAAGTATCAGTTTCCACTTTTATTAGCATTAATTCATGTTTTAGTTGCATTTTTACCATTAGTTATTCCTCATATTTATAGTGTAAAGAAGAATAAAATAGTAGACTATTGTATAGGAGCTAATATACTTTCGTTAATTTGTGTATCTCTGTTAAAAGGGAATTGGTTTGGTATATCAACTGCGTGGTCTTATACGTATACACACTATAGCATAAAACGGGACTTCTTTTTACATCTGCCATTGGATGCCCCAGCGATGGATATATTAAATTATTCAATGTGTTTTTTCACTCTATTTGCTTTAGAGGCTGTGTTAGATCCATTAATGTAACGAGGATCATTGTATTTGGAGGGTTTCGTTTTGTTTGTCACTGAATTTGAAAGGTTATTTTTTAATTTATTTTATTTAATATTTCTCTAATTGGTTTGGTAGTGTTAACGCTATTAAATTGACAGCTTGGTTTCTGTGTATCACCTGCACTGATGCAAGTGTCAGGATTTAAAATATGCATCGAACTATGGGGACTGAAAGACTGGACTAAGATATATTTTTAGTATATGACATTATTTATGGTTATGAATACCGTTATCGGGGAGGCCATGATTTTGTATATTTGACTGAGACGAGTTTGTGACTCAGGTCACCTGATTAACGCACTGCAGGTGGTTGGTAAATTGGAACTTCTGATCCGCAGGGCATGTTGATACCATTTGAGTCCTTTTAGAACGTTTTCCCAAAGTTCATCTTCGACAGTGCCATCGCATTTAAACAAATAACTTTCGCCAGCAGTATTTAAGGATCTCAGGAAATGTTCACAGCATTTATTTTTGAAATACAGGTCGAATCGCCACATTTTTCGTTCACGATTACAATGATTCAAGTGCTGGGAATATTTGGGATAAATACAAATCTAAATATTCTAAACGAATTTTGATAAACCGAATATAGACATAAATAAATATATAAATATATGTATACATTTACCGAATTTTTTGTTTTCGTGCTTACTGGATGTGCATATCAGTCTTACTGTTATTCTACTTATCGTCTATTTTTATAGAAAATATATAAAGATATATGTCTATTTTATGTATGTTGTTTAATAATTTTAATAAATTGTATATGGCATTCATCGACGGTGTTTTATTCGTCGCCACCTGAGGATCCGCCTGACCCACCGCCAGTAATCATCGACTGGATGCTCTTCGTTATGTTCTCGTCTAGGGATGCCAACGACACCACGGAGAAGAATGCCATCAGCACGTTGAATATGTCCTGCGGGATCATGGAACACTGGCCCTCGGAACGTTTAAAGAAATAGTAACTGAAACAATGAAAAAGTACAGTTATTTAATGTAAGAATTTTTAAATATCTTATGATATAGAGTTTTTCAAAATAATTATATAAGATTACGCCGTATTTTTGAAAATAAAAATATATATTTGATAAAAATAAATTATACCAAGAAGCAATTTACATACTTATTCATTACTAGCGACCCGCCCCGGCTTCGCACGGGTGCAATGCTGATACTAAATTAAATACACTACAGAAAAAATATGAACGTTGTATATAAGAATATAGCGGCCCGCTCCGACTTTGCACGGGCATAAAATATATATGCCTATGTCACTCAATGAAGACATGATTAAAATCGATCCAGTATTTTTGGTTCATTCATTACTGCCCTTGGCCTGCACGCATTAAATTTGGAGTAAAACAGTTCCTCTTCCCCTATACTTACTATGAAGATTTCCTGCTATCTTTGGAATATCTAAATTCATACAATTTTTATTACATTACACATTTTTAAACGCAAATTTTAAATTTGTAATATCTCCGAAAATATTTGTTTAATTTACATGCTGTAAGGAACCATATTGATCTATATTAATTGCACACTGTATTTAAGGTACTTAATTCGATAAGGATTAATGCCGTATTGCTTAAAATAGCTTCGTAAATAAGCCATTTTCTCACGTAAAAAGTAAACAATAAAAATGGTTAATGTGGGTTATCCCTAAAAGATAAACATATACCATCGCGGACTTTTTTGTAGACCTTTTTATGGTGTGCAATACTGTAGTACATTAATTTGATCTAACTCGTAGGGTTAGGCACCGTTTTTGCTAATTGCTAAATAAGCCTAAAAAAATAGGTTAATTTACGACATCACGTTAGAAACCTCTAAAATTAGCAATGTTGCCTTAGTATATTATGCATGTATTATACATATAAACCTTCCTCTTGAATCACTCTATCTATTGAAAAAAACCGCATCAAAATCCGTTGCGTAGTTTTAAAGATTTAAGCGCACATAGGGATGCTGGGAGAGAAAAGGCGACTTTGTTTTATACTATGTAGTGATAGCGAATCAAGTTGCATATCTACCAGGGGGTAACATTAAACAAGCATTTAAATTGGGACTAGAAAATATATTTCAAAGTTTTAAGTGCAGTCTATATATAAAAAAGCAGAGGTGGTTTGACAATTCGGCTTGTAGCCTTCAACGCCTACTAATCCTTTCTTTCAAACTCAGTGTTATAGTTATTTGATCATTTTAAAAATATAAAGCTCTAATTCTTATTGATAGTTAAGGATAAAGTGCGATTATTATTTTTTGTTTTTCTTCTAATTTATTGTCAAATAAATTTTCATTTTTAACGTCGCTGTGTTTAAAACGTGGATTGCTTTTTAACGCATTAAATATTAATACTAATAAAAAAAAGAATTTAACGAAAGGGGACGTATAATGAGGTCTATAGTGATAAAATATTTAACTAAATATTGACAAGTTTGTCAGTCAAATACCACATGAGAGATTTTCTCGCATCCTCCATACCGTCCAGACTTTTTTCCGTGTGATTTTTTGTTTTTCTTCTGATTTATTGTAATATAAATGTTCATTTTTAGCGTCGCTGGGTTTAAAACGTAGGTAGATTTTTAAAGTATCTAATGTTTACCTTAGAAAGAACACCAGACCGGCTACAACAGCGATCGGATTCTTGGACAATGCCCCAACAGCGAAAACACTAATGGTGTTGCTGAAGATCGCCAGGTCGGTTAGGTCTTGTCTTTTATACTCCGTGAAAATAAACATGGCAGCGGCCAGGAACCCTAAGAATCAAATCGATCAACGCCTGATGTCATGATACTTAGCGCAAAATCACTTACCAAGTCCAGCGTGCAGATATCCGACTTCAGGTGGACCCATCTCCGTTTTCTTCCATAGTTCCGCCGCGTAACACGGCATCATCATAACAATTTGACAATAATCCAACAGATCTCGTAGGGGGTAAAAGGAATCCTCATCAACTGCAACAGAAAACTGATAAATCGCGTCGTAACGCGTGAAATACCGCCATACAAAACTCCGTGAATCCCGCAAGCCCGTTGGCTATCATAAACAAGTACCCTAACGACTGAAAGTGATCAAACTCGTTGTTCACTACCGACGTGTGATAATAAAACAATGATGCGGCGCTGCACACTGTCAAAAGGGTATAAGATACGGCGGCAACTATCGTAGAAAGCTTTGGATCACATTGGATTCTCTTCATGAGTTCCGCCATAGTAACAGACAAAAACGAACACTGGAAATTTGGATATTCGAGATTACGGCCAGAATGTTTAGATTTTTTTGTTTTGACTTTGACAATTGTTAAGGTGCGATAATATTTTTTGACTTCTACATTGTCTTGGTGTATGTTTAGTTGCCTGACCTCACAATATGAAATACGATTTTTTCAGGAAACTTTACTTAAATATAGATTTTTGGAGTCAATTCTTTTTGCGCTTGCTAGATTTTTGCATCAATATTTTTAAAGAGTGTACAATTTTACTTCAAAGTAATAAACGTATAATAATTCCATTTTTAAATAATTACTTGAAATAATGAAACAAATAAAGGATAAAACAATATAACTTAAAAAGGGATATCTCGACAATCAATTTTGCTTTATAAGCTTGAGGTTTAAGTAAAAAAGGCGAAAAAAAATTATAAAACTATATATAAAATAATAGTTTTATATCGAATATAAACAAGTCAGTGATACTACAGATTTTACCAGTTTCAGTGTCAAAACAAAGAATCTCGATTGTTTGTAAAAGGCACCGTCGCAAAATGAGCCGGAAACTCCAGAAGCTTACCGAACGTAGGCTGGGCTTTGAATGTGCAGCGTTGCCAGTTATGGAAAATTATACCTATATTTTTTAAAAATATAACAATAAAATGTCTAATAAAACATCTGTGATTTTAAAATAATATTGAAAATAGAGAATATATTCGTATACTTGAAGAGTATAATATATATTGTGAAATTCACATATTAACCTAAAATCTCACTTGAAACTCATATTCAAATTTAAAAAAGTTTACTGTCTGTTATATTACGTTTATATATTATGCCTAAGTTGTCTTTGGAAAAAAGTTGTCTTTGGTGTTGTCTAAGGAAAAAAGAAAATAAAACAACATATAAGGTAACAAATGTTAATTTATTTATCAATATATCAAAACATCCATTTTTCTTAAAAATTACTCATTAATACTTGTATATCTTGCACGACATTAAAAAATATTATACGCTGTTTCCTCATCGAATTCGATTTCGATCGATTCTTTCAGTTGAAAACGTTATGAATTAAGCCTAATAGGTCAATTGAAAATTGTCGACCTGACACATAGATGGCGTTGCTAGAATTAAATCCATATGTTTTTTAGTTGTCCCTAACCCTCAAGAGATGCGTGTATAAATTTGACAGCTGTCGGATCATTAGTTTGTGAATTATAGCATCTTGAGTGAAGCAACTTTTGTTATTGGGAAAAAATGGATAAAAGGGAATTTCGCGTGTTGAAGCAAACACTTGACTTGATGTCGAGTTTCCGGACACTGCCCCAGGAAAATCAACCATCAAAGATTGGTATGCTAAGTTTAGACGTGGTGAAATGAGCACCGAAGACGGTGAACGCAGTGGATGCCCAAAAGAGGTAACAACCGAACGAACACATTTAAAAAATCCACAAAATGATTTTAAAATACCGTAAATTGAAACTGAATGAAATAGCAGACACCCTAAAGATATCAACTGAATGTGTACATCATATTATTCACGAATATTGGGGTATCAGAAAGCTATGTGGAAAAGCAGCAGTGTTTAAAGAAAGAGCATTGTTTAAAGATGATCAGGTAAATTAAACCCGAGCTTTTGCGTCGATATGTGACAATGGAAAAAACATGGCTCCATCATTTCACTCTGAAGTCCAATCGACAGTCATCCGAGTGGACTGCACACGATGAACCCGCTCCAAAGCGTGGGAAAACGAAACAGTCGGCTGGCAAGGTTATGGCATCTGTATTTTGGGATGCGCATGGAATAATTTTCAGTGACTACCTTGAAAAAGGAAGGACCATCAACAGCGACTATTATATAGCCTTATTGGGCCGTTTGAAGGACGGAATCACCGAACAACGGCCGCATTTGAAGAAATAGAAGGTGCTGCTTCACCAAGACAATGCACCGTGTCACAAGTCAGTGAAAACTATGGCAATAATCTATGAATTGGGCTTCGAATTGCTCAAAAGAATACTCGCTGGAAAGAAAAAAATTCATCGAATGAAAAGGTGATCGCCGAAACTGAGGCCTATTTTGAAGCAAAGGACAAATTGTACTACAAAAATGGTATCGGGGACTTTTCAATTGACCTGTTAGGTCTAGAATATTCACGTATACTTTCATGGCTATATTGTTATAACATTTTATATTGTCCTTCATTTATTATGATTAATATAAAGTCTTCTTTCTTTAACGTAAAGTAGGTACGCAGGAACTAAGTTTGTGAATTATATAACACACATTCTGTATTTTTGACCTCATTTACTCATGTTTATAAGAGGCAATAGTGGTAGGAGTTTATAACACTAACCTATAAACTATTGTGGCTGTATAATTAACTGCAGTTTTTGGGTGTACTAGAATGTTAAAATAAATTATATTTGACAACATTTTTATTCAATTATTTGATATAGATTAAAATTTTGTTGGAATTTAACAGTTTTCATTTGCTCTAACAAAGTCGTTGGAACGTCGCGTCTGATCTTAAACAAATTTCGATGTCATGAATGCAAAACGACCGGCCATAATGCGTTGCGTCCCCCTGGAGGCGTCGTGCACTCGACAGAATGTGTATCTTTTCAATAAAACGGGTATCAGGGCCTTTGAAATGTAAATAGTCATTGTCCGCCGTGACATAGAGATATCAACACGCTCATAACAGAATAATGGAGAGCCTGGGTCTCGTTCCCCCTCTCGGAAACGGGCGACGTTCATTGGACGCGCCGACAAGGGGGCTTATGCCAATGAAATTATGTTTAGATGACTGGTACAGATTAGCTTATCATCGTCGGGCCGTTCTTTTTCTCAGGATACAGGAAACAGAATATAATTTCGGTTAAGGACATGCGCATTTTCATTTATATGAACTAATAGTCTCAGGGAACCAGCGCTCTTCTGACAAGCTCTGCGCAAACTTTGCTCTGTAACTGTTGTTGAACATTTTAGTCCATTTTTCTTTGTATATCGCTCTGCGATGAAGAAATTTAGCTCCATGAAGTTAAAAAAGGCTTTAAGCATATACATGTTACAAGGTAGTAATATGAAAAGTTAATTAAGGAAAAGTATCATTAATTTTTTATTACATACTTTAAATTAAATGCTGCCATTCAAAAGTGTTAACAAAATAATAAGTCATAATCTATTAGAAAAGTTTATTGCAAATCTGAAAAAAAAGGAGTGAAAAGAGCCACATTTATATACAAATTGTATTGAAATATTTTTAGAAAATGTCCATAAACCACATTTGCATAAAGACTTGATACCATAGTACCTACCATAGTAAAACACATTTTTTTGGCAAAATTAATTTTTTTTTATCCAACATAATTCCCTTCAAAGGTGACTATAGCGACCCTCTAACTTTTCGATACCATTTTTGTAGTATATTTGTCCTTTGCTTCAAAATAGGCCTCAGTTTCGGCGATCACCTCTTCATTCGACGAAAATTTCTTCCCAGCGAGCATTCTTATGAGATCTGAGAACAGGAAATAGTCGCTGGCGGCCAGATCTGGAGAATACGGTGGATGAGGAAGTAATTCGAAGCCCAATTCATGGATTTTTGCCATCGTTTTCACTTGTGACACGGTACATTGCCTTGGTGAAGTTCCAATGTTTCAATATTTGTTTGTTTCAATTTTCTTGAATTTTTTCAAATTTCTTGAGTGCCAAGTTATATGAATATACCAGAAAGTTGGTGAGTTCGTGATGGATGACAAAAGGGGTGGTCGAAATAGCGACTATAGATAGACAATATTGAATAAAACAAAGTAATTTTTGCAAGAACAAAACTCAAATAAATAAATGTTAACATATAATAGCTTAATAAAAAAGTAAACAAACTATTTCAATAATAACTATACTTTAATAACAATTAATCAATAATTAATAACTAGCTTTACTACAGAGACTTTATGAGATGAAATATCAGCTATTCTAGTATGAGGTGTGAAATATTCCTGAATTTGGTGAAGCAGCACTTTCTTTTTCTGCAAATGCGGCCGTTTTCCGGCTATTTCGTCCTTCAAACGGTCCAATAACGCTATGTAATATTTGCTGTTGATGGTCCTTCCTTCCAAGGTAGTTAATGAAAATTATTCCATGCGCATCTCAAAATACAGACGCCATAACCTTGCCAGCTAACTGTTGCGTTTTCCCACGCTTTGGAGCGGGTTCATCGTGTGCAGTCCACTCGAAGGACTATCGTTTGGACTTTAGAGTGAAAAGAAGGAGCCATGTTTCATCATCACCATCATCGAGTTTATTACGCTTGATCATCTTCAAACACTGCTCCAAATCATCAACTCGTTGTTTTTGATCAAAAGTGAGCTCGCGCGGTACCCATTTTGTACAGAACTGTCTCATACTCACATATTCGTGAATGATATGATGTACATGTTCAATTCAAATCTTTAGAGTGTCTACTATTTCATTCAATTTCAATTTACAGTCATAGATCATTTTGTGGATTTCATGTTTTCGTCGGTAACAACCTCTTTTGGGCGTCCACTGCGTTCACCGTCTTCGGTGCTTATTTCACCACACTAAACTTAGCATACTAATCCTTGATAGTTAATTTTCCCGGGGCAATGTCCGGAAACTCGGCATCAAGCCAAGTTTTTGCTTCAACTGTATTTTTTCCCCTAGTGATTGAGTGTTAGGGCTAACTAAAAAACATGTGGGTTTAATTCGAGTAGCGCCATTTATGTGTGAGTCCGAGGACGTTTCAATTGGCCTGTTATTTTGGATGATTCCTTCAGAATTATTAATAAAATATATTTAGAAAAATATTAAATTGTTGAATACATTTGTCATAGTTATTTTTATGAACAACTTTATACTTTTACGGACGCCAATTTCATAATGGATGTAATTTTGATTATAACAATAATATTTTGTCTCAGGTACAATGTCGCCTTAGAAAACTTTGATGCCGCCGAAAAAAAAACGCAACCTTTTTTTACTATACATCATAAAACCACTCTTTTTTAATGAAATTTCAGGATTTTACGAATCATTGTACCCATATTTTAGACATTTTCTTCGGTTAAAAGTTCTTCTTCAAAGATAAATAATAATCATATCGGAACTTTTATTGCACCTCAAGATTGAGGGCGAAGTTCCCGGACATAACGGTTGTTATACGATAACCCGAATTAGAGATAATAAAATGTAACAGTATACGAGAAATTTCCGTTTTTTAAGACATTTTTTAGTGCGCTTTTATTGGTCATAAAACAATTCCTGATATTCTTCGCTAATTTTTCAAAAATATTTCATGATAGTTGAATTATAAGAGCTTCTTCCAAAGTTATTTATGAAAAACATGTTTTAATAATTAAGTATTTACCATTGTCATTGGAACATTCTATTTTTTAACTTTCTGTTGAGATTTTTGGATGTTTTTATTAAGATTATGTTGTTTTTTTATTTATCTTTGTCATGTTACAGTATTTTGCTCTGTTCACGTATGAAATTACTAAAGAATAAACTGCCATTGGCTTTTTTAATTAATTCTTTAGCGTAATTTTAATCGTGATATTTTTCTTGATTGTTGAATTATTAAAGAGTTTTTTAGAAAGATATTTTTGAAAAACATATCTTCTGATAATTTAAGCAGATACCATTGCCTTAAGTAGTTAACATTTTCTGATAGGAATGATGGTCGAAATCCGACCATTATTTATTAAGTTCCCATAATAAAGTAAAGCGAATAATTTTAAAATGATATGTTACTAAAACTTACTACTAGTGAACCTATTGCTACCTCACTGAATATTATAACAAAGTATCATAAGTAAGGTTATTTGTAAGTAGTATAGTAGTAGTAAGTAGTTTTTTCTATCGAAACATAATTTAATACAATTATTTCAAAGAAAATTGTTAGTCTGGAAAGTATCCACAAAGATCCAAAAGATATACAGCTATTTGAGAGATGTAAAACATCCGTTCCACGAAGGGGTTTAATGGAACTTCCAGAAAGTGCTTTTAAAAGAATACAATTTTTAAAAACATATAACAAAATCAAGGAAGAATTATGTAAATTTATAAAAAGAGCCATGAATATTTGATGATAATAAATATAGTATAAAGACAACAAAAGTTCGTGGAAAAAGGTAAACGATGAACTATCAATTAGGTTTTTTATTCATTGCAGACATATAGTCCTTCATGCTGGAAATAGGAATGGTTTTATTCCTGTTGTAGAATTAGTGTTTCTCTAAGTCCAAGGGTGACTACCACGAAGAAATTAACCGTAAGTTGTCTTTACAGTAGTTTGAAAATCAGCTTTTAAAGAACTTGGAGGAACCATCAGTTATTGTTATGTACAATGCACCATATCTACCATACACTGATGGAGAAAATCCTAACAAGTTTATCGGTAAAGGTTCAATTAAGGAATGGCTTCAAGTATATAAAATAAGTTTCGAGGAAATCATGTTAAAGAATGAACTATTTCATATTATTACTCTGTAAATAGGAATGAAATATTTAATTGCATTTTATGTAATTTACTTTTTTAGAATACATAGTATATCAGATTACTGAATGATATATTAACTGTTTTGCAGATATGACAAATGTATTAATGATAATGCAGTGATTAAATGTAGTTTTGTCAAGAAAGATGTATACAGATTGTCACAGGATAAACTAAAGAGAAATATAGTAATATCATAATGACTTTACAAGGATACATTGTATCGAAAGAAACAAGAACTAAGCGTAAAACATAAATATGCTCTCTAATGAAAGTAAAATACATTACTCAGATATAGAATTGTTAATTAAGTGGATTAGGCTTTCGGGGGATACCACTACATGCAAAAACGCGTCTAGAACCCTACCAATTCTAATGTGGAAAAAAGCTCTATGTATATATATAATAAAACAACTCTAACCTTTAAATTATTGTGGCTGTATAATTAATTGTAGGTTTTAAGTTCTTCGATAATATATGTATTAGATGTATTATAATGTTAAAATAAATTATATTTAACAGAATACTTGTTCAATTATTTTATTTATATTAAAATTTTGTGATATGTCAGAGCCTAAATGTACTAAAACCCAGATAGCTGCGGGAACATTGCGACGTTTCCCGTGTCACTGTTATTTTATATTAAAATAGAGAATATATGAATAAAATTATGTACTTGGGCGTGACAAAATTAACAGCTTTCTGAATATTTTATGATTCAGTGCTGCCAATTTCTAAGACAGGGTGATGAGAGTGGAAACAAGTAAAGGTGCGTATATAATTAATATATGATAACTGTGGGAAATGTTACTGTAGAGTGTGTAGATTTATGTGTACGTATATATGTGTAATTGTTCGGAATATACATGAGCATTTGGCTAACATGGGACAGGAGAAAAAGCTCTTTTGCAGATATGGCAAGTGCATTAAGGAGAATGCAGTAATTAAATTTAGTTTTATCAAGAAAGATGTATATATGTATTAACAGAACAAACTAAGGAGAAATACAGTGATATCAAAATGTCTTTACAAGCAGGCGCTGTATGGTATACAAGCAGAAATAAGAATCAATATTAAAATAATTGTTAAAGAATAATAACGATGTGTGATATGATGTGTTGAATAACTATAGTTCCAGAATGCTGTACCATCAACTATATTGACCAGAAATCAAAATGATCAATAAGTATTTAATAAGATATTGTTTAAAGATATATTGTTATGTTAGTTGAGATCTATGATATTCAAAGTATACAAATAGAAATGAGAATGAATATTAAAACAATTGTTAAAGGAGACACTGTATCGAGGGATACAAGAACTAATGAAAGTAAAATATATTAGTTGGATATACAATTGTTAATTAGGTGGATTAGGCCTCCAGAGGATACAACTATATAAAAAACGCGTCTAGAGCTCTAACTCACACGGTGTATGAAAAAGAGTTTAATGTAATATCACTACATAGTATAAAACAAAGTCGCCTTTTCTCTCCCTATATCCCTATGTGCGCTTAAATCTTTAAAACTACGCAACGGATTTTGATGCGGTTTTTTTCAATAGATAAAGTGATTCAAGAGGAAGGTTTATATGTATAATACATGCATAATATACTAAGGCAACATTGCTAATTTTAGAGGTTTCTAACGTGATGTCGTAAATTAACCTATTTTTTTAGGCTTATTTAGCAATTAGCAAAAACGCTGCCTAACCCTACGAGTTAGATCAAATTAATGTACTACAGTATTGTACACCATAAAAAGGTCTACAAAAAAGTCCGCGATGGTATATGTTTATCTTTTAGGGATAACCCACATTAACCATTTTTATTGTTTACTTTTTACGTGAGAAAATGGCTTATTTACGAAGCTATTTTAAGCAATACGGCATTAATCCTTATCGAATTAAGTACCTTAAATACAGTGTGCAATTAATATAGATCAATATGGTTCCTTACAGCATGTAAATTAAACAAATATTTTCGGAGATATTACAAATTTAAAATTTGCGTTTAAAAATGTGTAATGTAATAAAAATTGTATGAATTTAGATATTTCAAAGATAGCAGGAAATCTTCATAGTAAGTATAGGGGAAGAGGAATTGTTTTACTCCAAATTTAATGCGTGCAGGCCAAGGGCAGTAATGAATGAACCAAAAATACTGGATCGATTTTAATCATGTCTTCATTGAGTGACATAGGCATATATATTTTATGCCCGTGCAAAGTCGGAGCGGGCCGCTATGTTTTTATATACAACGTTCATATTTTTTCTGTAGTGTATTTAATTTAGTATCAGCATTGCACCCGTGCGAAGCCGGGGCGGGTCGCTAGTATTGTAAATATAATCAAACACAACCCTAACCTACAAACTATTATAACTGTGTACTTAATTGTAATTTTAAGTTCTTCGATAATATATGCATTAGATTTACTATAATGTTAGAATAAATTATATTTGATAACATTATTTTTGTTTAATTATCTTATTTAGATTAGAATTTTGTTGTATGTCAAAGCCACGTCACATCCTAACTAAAACTGTTGATACGGCAATATTTGACGCCCCAAATATAGATGACGTATGTACAAAACTTCTTTTCGATATACTATATATATTTAGTCAAAGATTTATGTTTTTAAGATCAAAATATTTTCACTGTTTGGAAGTTTGGCCGTCTTATACACCTATTTATACCATTGTGTAGCAGAGTATTTATTGTAGATACATTTATCTCGATTTTATTTGCTCGAACGCTGATTCTTTTTCGAGTGATCCCTCTTAAAACGTCGGACAGGGCGCAAAAAAAACAACATTCTGACAGAAGGCGATTCACGTCGAGAAATCCGAACGGTATCCGTTTCCCGAATCCATTATACGCGTATCCCCTTTATTATGTTTATCTTCGATCTTAAATCCTCTAATCCGATGTATAATTACGAGTCTCGACGATGACGGTGGCGCGGTGAGCATCTGTCCCCCGGTTTCACGTCCTACCTTGTCGCCCCACAATCATTCGACGGCAGGGACGCCGCCCGGTTTCCCATTGGCCGGGCTCGGTCACGCCCAGATTTCGGGTATCCGATTGTGGAAAAATTATACCCGACAGTCAGTCAGTCCCTGGTTGTGTCGTGTCGTGTATCGACGTATATTTGGTGTGTTTGCTGCTGACGTTACGTGTTCTTTCCTAAGTTACCAGTGAAGATGAATATGCACGAGCCATCACTGTTAGGCATGATACATCCACAGTTCGACAACTTGGCTGTGTATGAACAGCCGAAACCGAGGTTTATCTTCAAGATGCCTCGCGTAGTACCCGACCAGAAATCGAAGTTCGAGTCGGATGAGTTATTCCGTCGACTGAGTAGAGAAAGCGAGGTAAGTTAATTTTCCAGCTTTTTTCGTTGTTCTGACATCATGCCTGTTGACAATATCGAATTTTCCTGATGAACAAAACAGGAATCAACAACGTACTTGGTTTAGATATGTGTTGAATAACTATAGTTTTAGAATGCTGTACCATCAACTAAACTGGTCACAAATCAAGATAATCAAAGATTATTGTTTAAAAAGATGTATGTTTTTTGAGTTCTGTGACATTCAATGTGTACAAACAGAAATGAGCATCAATATTAAAACAATTGTTAAAGAATAAAATCACCTGCTGATTTTAAATTAATTTTCTGAAATATAAATCAATATCTTACATCTTACAGGCATTATTTTTTCATTGATAAATTCGTGTTATAGTTTACTATGGTTTTCGTGATTTAACTATGTACTATATAACTCTAGTATTAAATGATACAACAGCATCAAATAGAGAAACCCTGAATATTGAATCTTTTTTATTATTCAGAGTTAATTGTTAGTAAGATAATTTATATGAATTATTATTGTCCAGTTTTGGCAAGGGTATAGATCATTTAGTAGTTTTTTACGATAAGATTATTGTTGGAATTTTCTTCGTAAAGGTAGATAGGTGTCCTTTTATTATATCTCCATTTGATGATTTGATTCTTTTTCTAATTCTATAAAATTGGCAGATACAAATGTACCAGTAGGATTATCTGTTGAAGGATGAATCAGTTTAAATTTAATTGATCATTTTTATTTTATATTTATAGATTATTTATTGTTGGTAGTCGTTTTTGTCTTCTAAAATATCTGCAAAATTGGTCACTTGCTAGTCTGTAAGCTTACTGCTGAAGACCGTGGTTCGAAGGCCACATTAAGTAGGTAGTAGATAGTCCAGATAACTCTATTTTTTATAATGTTAATATTAGTCTTATAGACTAATCATTAACATTTTCTGATTGCTCTATCTCTATGACTGATTTCTAGGTTGAGGTTATACTGCAGGTCAATTGTCAATGTCCTTTTTATTATACCTCCATTTTAATGTTAACAAAAGCGCTGAAATATCACCGGTCGGCTCAATTTTTTTTCTAATTCTATAAAATTGGCAGATACAGATCCAATAAATCACCGATTTTACCAGTATCAGTAGAATTATCTGTTGAAGGATGATACAACCGCTTTCCTAAATTTCTGGTCTTAGTTCGTTGTCTTTGGTTGCTATTGGTCTGGAACCTAGTCTATAGAATTAAAAGTATTTTCCAAGAATACATTTTTCTTCTAAGTAGTTGAGTATTGTTAAACTTTCTCATTTATTGTTGTTATATTTTGATGAACACCGAACTTCTCCAAGTTTTATTTGTTACTTCGTTCGAACATATTCTTCCTGAGATATTATAACTTATTTCTACCTTGGTATAGCGCTAGTCTTTCCTCATGAGTTATAGATGTTTTAGATGTTTTCTTTTTAAAAAAATAATAATTTTACCATTGCTAGATGTTCTATTTTTTGCTCCATTGTAAAGTTAGAGTAGCTATTCTATTCAAATGGCTACCATTCGCAAACTGGACCACGTTAAGGTTTGAGAGTCAATTTGCGATGAGTTCTGAGTTTCATCATCGGTCATAGGCATCTTTAGCTCACCACCTATCCTATATAGTTTTTTGGTTTGAAACGCTTGGATAGCTTCAGTAACTTCATTTTGCTTCTTTACATGTTCTTTTCATACAATCTAATGGATATTTGTTGAAAGGTAATTTTTTGAGTGAAAAACATGCCAAACAGTATTTCTTAACAAGTTTCTGTACTCGTTTTCTGTTAAGCACGTAAATAATGAACGCACAACGTTATAACAGCTTTTCGCAATAGTAAAAAAATATGTATATTCAGTTTGCGAAGGTCGACCATCGGATTTTCCGATTTTACGTCGATTTTCGTTTTAATTTTTCTTTAGTATGCGCGATCACCGACTTACCTATTTTTACTGCATGGCATGATGTATTTATTGATATTATTTAGAGAAACACGACAGTGCACGGTGTTTATTGTTAATAGAATTGTATTAGCAGTCGCTGCGCCACGTGTTGCATGCTAACTAGTTCGGTATATACTTAAAAAAATACATTTTATTATAGTACTAGGTATCGGATGATTGCGTATATTTTTTTCTATTCACGTACCGTTGCTATCGCATCATCAGCCATCAATGAGTATTTAATCAGACTATTGTTTAAAAATGTATTGTTATGTTTGATGATATCTATGATATTCAAAGTATACCAGCAGACAAGAGAATCAACAGAAACAATTGTTAATGAATAAAATCACCTCCTAATTTTAAATGAATATTCTAAAACAAAAATCAATATATTAAACACACCTTTTTCGAACTAAAATAATGAATGATTATTTTTTTATTACTTTTTATTGGCGAATCCATATAATTTACTAGGTTTTTTCTTCGGGTTTAAGATGTTATGTTATATAATTTGTATTAAATGATTTGAGTGAAGACACTGTGAATATGGAATCTTTCCTATCGTATGCCCAAAATTGTTAGCAAGAGAATTTATTTTAATCATAATTGTTCAGTTTTCTTATATATATTTTAAAGTCTCCTTTTACCAATGAGGGTTTATCTGGACTGGACCTACAGTACGTGGGCTCCGAACCACGGTTCTCGGCATTAAACCTACCGACTGGCGAGTGACCAACTTAGAAATCATCCTAGGAGACATCCGGTTTTACCCAGCCTGGTTACTGGCGTGGCCGGGAGCATTTTCCTTGTCGGATTTTACACTCTTGTCTAGGACAATCACAAACATAAATTTTACGACCATGCCTCAGCAGGATTCGAACCCGCCACTATCGTAACTATGTGATACTTTGTATTTTCACCAATAGATACCACTGATCTAACAATTAGTGTTTTACTTCAGATGTGTGACTATTCAGATGTGTGAGTAACAATTCAAGACTGTTCGGTTCGTCCTATTCCAATCATAACTTAAGCAATATTTGCGGTTAAAGATTGAATTTGCTCTAATTTTTCAGGATTTTCGATGGCCAGAGTAGTCTACGGTTTTTCTTAGAGATTTTTCATATTTTATCAGCATTTTTGATCTAAGAAGTGACCGAGATTATGTCGATTTTATCGATTATGTCGGTTTTTAGCAAATAGTTTTCAATGATAAGATGGTCTATAGTCCAGATATTCGACAATTATTACTTAATTTTTTTTCTAACAATATTTTATGATAAAAAAAACCAGTTAAACCGAAACATAATAATTACAACTATTTCGGGACGACCGAATCTTATCGGTGCCGAAGAACAATAAAATCAACAACATTTACTACATACGGGCCAGATCTGAGTTCGATTAAATGAAAAATCTCGGGTATGTCCGGTTAGTCATGGTTGGACTTTTTTGTTAGATTCTTGGTAGAGGTTTCTTTCGGTTTTCCACTGAATCCGCTAGGAACGTTTACTGTTTAGACCGTCAAGGTCGCCGTTAACTTGTTGAATTAAACAATCTTGTCGATGTTGTATCGGTATTCAACGCAGAATGCGAGTTTAGTTCAGTAAGTTGTGTTAGTTTGATTTAATTATGTAAAAATTAATTAGTTATTAAGCTCAGCTAAGTCAGCTGTTTGTCTTTAGATACAGACATAAAGAACTAAAGCAGATAGAAAGAAAATTATTCAGAATTAAGCCAGAAAAATGTGTCAATCATCGATAAAATAACGTTGTTAAAATATTCAGACCTGGTTGTGTGAGTTTCGCATCTAGATCAACAAATATTTTCTAGGTTATTCTTTATGTAAACAGAGGTCAGTCTGGAATAATAAAAAGTAAATAAAGTAAAAATATCTGAATAATATATTTTTTAAATAAATTTTGCTTTATATTTGTTGAGTATTTTGCTATTACTATTGCTATATAGTACTAGCATCAATATATAAGCAAGAAAGGTATGAGATAAGTACATCACTATGTAACACGGGGGCTGAAAAGTCCCGGGCCTAACACCTAAAGGGCGCTAGTTTTATTGCATTCACCGCTTTTTCAGTTAGTACCACCATTCAAAAGAAAATTGATAAAATTTTATGATATTCTACTAATAAGTTTGTGAGTTATTGTGCTAAGAGTGACACTACCGCTGCATCGTCAGCATATTTGCAACAGTAGTGTTTCTTGAGGTCGGTTCAGTGTTCAGATATCTATTAACAGTACCATATTGAAAGACACCTACCAAAAATAAAATCACTATCATTTAGAGGCCACGTCTCTGCTATTGATTGATGCTTTGTTAGTGGTACCACAAAAATTCTTTTTTCACCACAATTATCGACCTAATCCCTAATCCTAATTGTTTTTCGACAGGTCCGATATACCGGTCACAGAGACAGACCCCAAGAGGAGAGAGTGAAGAGATTCCTGGCCGCGTGTCAGGAAGGTCACACGGAAATCGCCTTTTCAGCCACCGGTACCAACCTGCAGCTCGTTTTCGACCCGCCGAGCACGGGATACATCTCCGATAATCAGTGCGATTTCCAAAAGGAGCAAGGCAAAGTAAGTACGCCCCTGAGTCCCCCGTCCGCCTTTCAAAATGGCGAACAACGACGCCTGCTCTCGCCGGCCAATCCCGAGCGTCGGATCGGTATTGATCGTCGCGACGCCATGTTGTTTCGATCGCCGCGGCGTCCCCGCGTTGTACAATGCGTTTGACGCGACTATAAGGTTTCGACTTGATCTACCCGCCGCACAGTGCGACGTGGTATACGGTATAAGGACAAAATTCGATATTTTAAAATTAAAAACACCAATTTTAATCCACTAAACGGTTTTAAATAATTTCATGCATGAACTAACGATATACTGAAGGATATTTAGGTTTTTTACTTAATATACAGGGTGTTAATGGTCTAATGTTCGCTGGAGGGCGCAGCAGTTGAAGGGACGCGACCCATCATAAAACAATTTCTTGGTGTTTTGTTTTTTATAAAAGTTCAAAAAATCTGTATTTCCCAAGAGTTTTCAAGGAAAAAATATATATCTTTCCAATTACAAGTCCAAAAAAATGTCTTAAGTATGTAATAAGTAAGGTTAGATGTCAATATATTCGTTAACTAGTGATATTGAATAAGATATTGTAGAATGAACCTGATTACTTCCCTATACCATGTGTGAAGACGATATACTGAAGGATATTTAGGATTTTTTACTTAATATACAGGGTGTTAATGGTCTAATGTTAGAGGGCGCAGTAGCTGAAGGGACGCGACCCATCATAAAACAATTTCTTGGTGTTTTGTTTTTTATAGAAGTTCAAAAAAATCTGTATTTCCATAGAGTTTTCAAGGAAAATATATATATCTTTCCAATTACAAGTCCAAAAAAATGTCTTAAGTACGTAATAAGTAAGGTTTGATGTCAATATATTCGTTAACTAGTGATATTGAATAAGATATTGTAGAATGAACTTGATTACTTCCCTATACCACGTGTGAAGCAAACTGTAGCTCCTCTAGAGTTTTGTCCGCTAACTCAGCTGCGCTTCTTCGTTTTGTTTTAATTGAGTCCTTTTCAAAAAGAACCCTAAAGATGATGTTTCTTGTAAATTACTAAAAGTCACCTGCGAGAACGACATATTTTCTCATATTTAGTATCCATTCTTAACCCAAAAACCTTAATACAATTCAGTATTTTATCTCTCAAACGTTTTCATGCTTCTTCAACATTAAGAAGCGACAATATTTTTTCGTATACCGACTGTTTTCGATGACCTTTTAGAGTTTCTAACCAAATGTCTATTAAATCTTTATTTTTTAACGTAACATCGTCCACTACAAATAAAACTCTGTTAATAGCAACACACATCAATTCAAATTTTTTTGGAAATAGTTATTAGTTTATTTGAAAAATCTTGGATGTGACGCAAATGGATTTTTTTAAAAACTGGAACAAAATTTAAAATACTGAAAGATTCATACAAAATTTGGCTAGATATTTCTAAACTGTAAAAAACTTAACGGAACTTCGCACGGGTGCAATGCTGATACTAAATTAAATACACTACAGAAAAAATATGAACGTTGTATATAAAAACATAGCGGCCCGCTCCGACTTTGCACGGGCATAAAATATATATGCCTATGTCACTCAATGAAAACATGATTAAAATCGATCCAGTATTTTTGGTTCATTCATTACTGCCCTTGGCCTGCACGCATTAAATTTGGAGTAAAACAATTCCTCTTCCCCTATAATTACTATGAAGATTTCCTGCTATCTTTGGAATATCTAAATTCATACAATTCTTATTACATTACACATTTTTAAACGCAAATTTTAAATTTGTAATATCTCCGAAAATATTTGTTTAATTTACATGCTGTAAGGAACCATATTGATCTATATTAATTGCACACTGTATTTAAGGTACTTAATTCGATAAGGATTAATGCCGTATTGCTTAAAATAGCTTCGTAAATAAGCCATTTTCTCACGTAAAAAGTAAACAATAAAAATGGTTAATGTGGGTTATCCCTAAAAGATAAACATATACCATCGCGGACTTTTTTGTAGACCTTTTTATGGTGTACAATACTGTAGTACATTAATTTGATCTAACTCGTAGGGTTAGGCAGCGTTTTTGCTAATTGCTAAATAAGCCTAAAAAAATAGGTGAATTTACGACATCACGTTAGAAACCTCTAAAATTAGCAATGTTGCCTTAGTATATTATGCATGTATTATACATATAAACCTTCCTCTTGAATCACTCTATCTATTGAAAAAAACCGCATCAAAATCCGTTGCGTAGTTTTAAAGATTTAAGCGCACATATGGATATAGGGACAGAAAAGGCGACTTTGTTTTATACTATGTAGTGACAATAAAAAGTCATTTCTATATTATACAAAAGCGTGGCCAACCAAGATAAAGGGATGTTATTTAGTGACAAAATAGTCTACCCAACAATTCAATAAAAATACTAAAATTTAAAAGTTAGAAATGTAGTTTTTAGTTAATTTTGTCCATGGTACATCACACTGTGCGCCGTTGAATAGTATTGTTCGGACGCGAAACAACAAACATTAACAATTTCGGTCACAATGCGAGACGATAAAAGTTTTAATGCTCTTCTCCGACAATGTCGTACCTCAAATTTATAGACCATCGGTTTGCTGGTGACATATATGATGTTTTCGCTGTCATAAGCTGGGACCCAGCGTATTGTTTGCGATGTTTTAATAGCTTCGGCATTAATCACCAACCAAGCCCAACAGTAACATTGCTGCAATCTTCGAAAATGAGAAAACCGTCTTTGCATCTTTATGTTTCACGGTGAATTTAGTTTTGGTACAATTTTCTTAAAGTCTTAAAAAAATATTGTATTGGACCTATAATTTAGTTTTGTATTTTATTAATCCACTTTGAAAAAGGAGGAGGTTCTATGTAAGGCAGTATATATACACTTTTAAATGTATGTTCACCGATTTCTCGGTTAATTGTGGGCCGATTTTCAAAAATCTTTTTTTATTCGAAATAGTACACTTTAAAATCGAAAGTCGTTCAGTGTAAAAGCGATTCAGTTTGCTTTTTAGGTACAAACTGTAGCATATAAGACCTCCTAGCAATATCGTAAAAAACTGCTTCTATGGTGTAGTGGTTAAAACAATTAGCTCCCGAACGGAGGTCGCGGCAGGTTCGATTCCCTGTGGGGACTATAGCTTTTTGTTGTTGTTTGGTGAGAACATTTGTCAAATCATCTAGGTTAGGTTTTTTCAATCTTTTTTTCCGTCCAGAACACTCTTTGTCTTCGGTGTCAGAATCACCAAATTTTAAGAGGCCGAAACTATTAATTACGTGTGGAAATCGATGGAGCATGTTTGCCATAAACTTCACACGGCATTCGGTGACCTTCAGCCGCCTTTCTCTTAAAGTTAAAGCAAAAAATTTAAACTTCCCGCAAAAGCGATTTATCCGATATGGATTCAGACATTTTCAACGCACTGAAAACATTTTTTGTTCACACTTCAACGAAATGACACCTACTGAAGCCTGTCAATGAAGCTTCCACATGAAAGTATCCTGAAGTAACATCGTGTGTTGTAAATTCTTTAATAATAATTCCTTTCTCCCTCAAAATGACTTCACAATCTTCGTGTGACGTAAAATTTAACAAGCACTTTTAACTATGTATAACGGTCGTTAAAAATAAACCCAAATTTAGTTTCTGTTTTTTTGTATGTCGCAATTGTTCGAGAATTTCAACCGAATTCCCATCCATTTACCAAGACGAATGACTCCATCGTCCATATCGTTTCGAAAACGGCGATTCGTTCCAGTTAAAAGTATTAATCTCAACTAGGTTAACGCTGCCCCGAGAACGACCATCTACTGTCATAAATCATCCGTCTGTTAGATGCGGAAGATGCCGATGGGTCTAACCAAGCGGAAGAGGGACCCTATATTTCGTGTAATCCTATTTTGCCAATTTTTCGCTCTATATAAGAGCTTATGAAAAATGTAAACAGTCTGAGGATGCCACACAGGGCGTTGCTCCGCCCATTGTTCATCAATGTTTGAAGTGTATACTTGGAGATCTATTCTTTGTTGACGTTAAGCTTTATTGATATGAAATAAGAGACGTAGAGGTTTAATTTTTTTAAATAATTGGTTTTTGTTTCCATTTAGATGGGCACAGAGTTGAAACGGTTGGTTAAAAATATTGATGAGACTTTTCATGAGGGTTTCTTTCTATATAAGCTTCTAAATCATCATTTTTGTCTTTTTGTGCTGATCTGTATATCTTTGCTGATCTTTGCTTTTTGTCTAACATGATCTCAATGAACACCCCAATGGAAAGCACGAAACATATCAAAAACCTGAAAGTGTTGAGGTGTTTTAATTACTCGACCACAAAACACTAGG
This sequence comes from Rhynchophorus ferrugineus, assembly GCF_030347505.1. NCBI lineage: Eukaryota > Metazoa > Arthropoda > Insecta > Coleoptera > Curculionidae > Rhynchophorus > Rhynchophorus ferrugineus. Next base: position 4,417,670 of record NW_027472588.1, read on the forward strand.
AGGTTAAAAAAGTAAAAACAAACAGTTGAGCCGTTGGAAATATTATTGATTGAATAATTAAGGACAGTAAATATATTGTTGTGTACACTTTAACAAATTATCACGTGATAAAAGACAGTTTTGATATGAATAGAGATAGAAAAGCGTCTGATGCGATATAGCAAGGCATAAAAAAGATTATATTGGTTGTATGCAAAGCCGCCTATTGACGAAAACCATCTACCGAGTTCCAATTAGCTCGTACGCCGATGACCAACGGCAAATATCGCCAATTAAACCGAGCGTGAACAAACAAAAACAAACAAAAGCGACAAGGCGCCCATTATATCAATTAGGGCGAGAACAAAAGAAGGCGTTTTATTGTCGTCCACCCCCACGGTGTCTGGATCACGCGCTACTTAACGCGGGCGTTGACGATTTCTTCTGTTTTCTGACGTCAATTAACGTGACGCAGCAGTCCGTGTCATCCAGGAGGCTTTGTTTCGTCGCTGACGAACACGGCGATTTCCTGCCAATTCTATCTGGAGTACAGTTCGGTCATCAAACGTTTTGTCATTAGGATGAATTTTTATCCACGGTTTTTTTAATATTAAAAATTATATAGGCTTAATATAATCTTAATATACACGTTAATTTATTAGTATTGTGCTGTCGTACTTACACCAATACGCAAGCCAGACGAGTACCAAATAGATACCAAATTTATTTACCAAATTCAAATGAAATCGAAGAATTTTTTTAGAAGTCTTAGTTTACTAGTGCGTTTTATATCTTAGTGCTGCCCCATATTTGCATAACTAGGCTTTGTAATTGACTGATGAACCAGTCCATTTGATCTCAGGCTAAAGTTGATAAATTTTTATCAAATGTGATGTTACTTGCATTTTACTATATTTTATGAAGTTGGACACACGTTAAAACTCGTCGAACAATTCCGTATATTGGTTGAATGTGAGAAATCCTTGTGGCCTCCAGATTTGTATCTATTTACAAGATCACTTGAACTATCAACCATTAATGCCTTGAATGTTAGACCTCGATGGCCACACTTTGTCGAAGGACTTGTAGTGAGGTCCAGTAATAGCACACCCATAAGGTTTTTGTCATCAAAAATGTGGTTAACTGGATGCTTGATCTTGATTTCAGAGAATCTGTTTGAGCATTATAGATGTAGAAAAAAGGACACGTTTTCTTAATAACGTATCGAAAGTCAACTTTTTGACCAAAAGATAAAGAACGCAGACTGGATCATTCAAGTTCATCAAATTTTGCAGTAGATATCTAGATTCATGCTATAATGTTCAATAAGTTCACTGAAAAGAAACAAATTTCTGTAAACGCAAATTTGAAGAAAGCCGATATAAAATTAGATGTTTGAGTACTCGAAATACCCTCCTAAGCCGCGTATTAAACAGATACCAATATGTATGCGATAAACACTAGTAATTAGCAGCGTCATATGTGCACCCCATAAGACCAAATAGGCTTTATGATTGAGTGATTATGAACCATTTGATCTCAGGCCTAAAGTTGGTAGCTTTTTGTTAATTGTGATGTTATGTTACTTGCATTTTACTAGGTGTTATTGTAAATGAAAAAGTTAACTCCATCCAATGGTCTTCAGCAATACGCTGCAGCATACCAATTAGTGATTTTTGCTTATGTAATGTAATTGAAAATATCAACTGGAATATCAACCTTTAATGCCTTGAATATTAGACCACGATGTCACACTTTGTCGAAAGATCCAGTGTGAGGTCCAATAAAATCACTCCCATAAGGTTTTTGTCATGAAAAATGCGGTTAACTGGATGCTTGATCTTGATTTCAGAGAATCTGTTTGAGCACCATAGATGTAGAAAAAAGGATACGTTTTCTTAATAATGCATCGAAAACCAACTTTTTGCCCAAAAGACAAAGAACGCAGACTGGATCATTAAAACAAATTTTGCGGTAGATATTTAGATTCATGCTATAATGTTCAATAAGTTCACTGAAAGGAAACAAATTATATAAAGTGGAATAACATTAGATGTTTTGAGTACTCGAAATACCTTCCTAAGACGCGTACCAATATGTATGCGCTAAACACTAGTAATTATCAGCGCCATATGTGCACCCCATAAGTCCAAATAGGCTTTATGATTGAGTGATGATGAACCAGTCCATTTGATCTCAGGCCTAAAGTTGATAGCTTTTTGTTAAATGTAATGTTATGTTACTTGCATTTTACTAGGTGTTATTCTAAATGAAAAAGTTAACTCCATCCAATGATCTTCAACAATACGCTTCAGCATTCCAATTGGCGATATTTGCTTAAGTAATGTAATTGAAAATATCAACTGGAATATCAACCTTTAATGCCTTGAATATTAGACCACGATGTCAGACTTCTGAGATACCTTCCGTCGTTTATCTTGAGGCATCAGAAGAGGCTGAAGTCAGAGGAAAATAAATCTGCCATACAAAGTTGGATATTGAAACAATTTATTCTGTAATTCGCCGAGTCTGACAATGTGCAACGCAGCTGGTGCATTATCTTGTTGATAATTAGGTATTTCTTCTGCAAGCAGTGTAATTTTCACGAATATTTGCATCCATTTAATCAATTCTAAGCAATAATCATTTGGAAATGTCTTTATGAATACACTTAGTCTATAGAAACAACAATAAAGTTTTTTCTAATCATTTTAACACAATTTCATCATCTTCATGACAACATACCCTTTGATATCGACGCCATTTACCCATTCCCGACGTAGGACATAACATAAAATAACCAATAAACTAGACGAACATAAAAACGAATTAATAGAGTCGTCGGTTCCCGTTTCTTTTAATCTGGAGTAGCGTAAGAAATGTCCGATACGAGCGAGCACGTTCTCTTAACGTATCGACTGTTCGAAACGTCAAAACAAGACAATCGAGACAGATGCTCTCCCGTTGCTGTCTCGATATATAGCCGGGATTAGACCGACACGATTACGAGCGGATTCTTGCAGACGTTTCCGAACAGGACTGTCGCATACTTTCAGTTAGGAAATCACCTAAACATCATAAAAATGGCGGCGCGTCAAACTAAAATAAGAATGTCGCTTGTCCCAGTCGAAAGGACGGATTCCTCGATGCCGTTAGGAAGAATTAAACGTTTGATTATCTCAATCTTTCGAGCTCGCTTGAGGTTTTAAATGATAGTTCTTGATTGCTTTATACGGTTCAATTTTTATATTTCGGGAATAGGAAAAAGAACAAATAGTTAAGCTGCGAATATATTTTTATTTATTTTCAGTACTCGCCACGATGATCGATACACTTATTCATATGCTTAAACCAATTTTCAAAGCATTTATTCCATTCTGAATGAGGTATCTTCAAAACATGATTGTTGAATGCTTCAATAGCTTTTTCGGGCGATGAAAATCGTTGACGACGCAGTTTATTTTTCACGAATGGGAACAAAAAGGAGTCATTGGGTGCCAAATCAGGGCTGTACGGTGGATGACTCATCAATTCGATGTTTTGAGTGTTTAAATAGTCTCTTGTTTGAGTCGATGTGTGAGGGCTCGAATTGTCATGATGAAGAACAGTCCGGCGTCTCTTGTTTGTTTTCCTTATTTCACCGAAGACTTCTGGCAAACAAATGGTTGTGTACCAATCAGAATTTTCTGTTCTACGATCCTCTAGAGGCACTGTTGCAATATGGCCAGTTATCCCGAAGAAACAGGCCACCATTTTCTTTGAAGTGCTTCGTGCGCGAACAACTTTTGTTGGATTTGGTTCATCTTGGAACACCCATACATTCGACTGCTGCTTACTTACGATTCATCGCTAAATATTATTACGTATTAATTTAACAAACAACAAAATAGTAATAAAAATAAGTAACAAAAATGTCAATCTTTACGATGGAACCGTCAGATGGACTCACATGACAACAGTGTTACCAATTCCCGAAATATAAATAATGACCCCCGTAACAGGTTCTTTATTATTCGTGTTCTAATTTTTTACTATGCTGAATAGTGAATTTGAATTTTCTGCTATTTTAAATAGATCATCTATATAAAAAAATATAATATAAATCAATCGCAACAGCAGTTTTTGAAGGCAGCAGATTGTCTCTCTGTTGACTTTCGGTTATCTAAGATGATCAGATCAAATCCAAAAAGCCACTGCGATAGGTTACGGTACAATTAACATCCTTGTATATCAGACTATATGGTACCTGCCGCTTTATATATGGTTTGCAAGTATGGCCTCGATTCCTCAAAAAACTATTTTTTACATGCATTTTATTCCTGTATAAATTGTGAGAAAGGACGGAGATAATTGTTTGAAGCAGTTAATTTTAAATGTGCTTTATTTTCCAAAAACACTACTTTTGGAAGGGAGACGAAGATGTATATATTCATTCCCGTACTAACTTTGAAAAAGAAAAGGAAAAAAAACTAAATACTGTTAGCTTAGAATGAATAATTTAATTTTAAAGGAAGTAGGATTACTTTTATATCTCACTGTTCGGTGGATCTGTAAAAGTGAATGGAATAATAATCCCACACATGTTTTATCGTATTTTAATATGTTAATTGCTATTTTTAAATAACATACTATAATAAATATAGTCAATATAATATATCTTACACAAAACCTAAAAACAAAAGAGGTAGAATAACCCTAAATACTAAATAAAAATTAAAAATATACCCAGTCATCGAAAAAAACTAATCCATGATATTATTAAAAATGATCGCACAATAACTACTAGAGCTTTTTTTAAATAAAATAAATGCTTTATTTATTATAGAACCAAAATATGTTTTCATCAATATTCAAAAATATAATATACACGCTGAGCTTTTCTCCTGTGATGAGATTTCTTCATTGCAGGTATAGCAGAATATTTTATATTTATATTATATAATTTTTTATATTTTAGATTATTTTAGAATATTTTAAATGTTTTCAAATAGCGACTAAAAACAGTCGACTGAAACAGTCACTAGTAGAAAGTAGTAAAATCGATGGAACCAAAAATAGCGACTGAAACCGTCGATAGTAAAAAGTAGTCAATTACTTAAAAAGTCGATAATCAATTTCAGTCGAAAGTTCTCAATATAAAATCAGTTTCATTCAAATATTTCACTGACTAAACAGCATTATGACTGATTTTATTGTTTTTCGTTTTTAATATAATATAATACTTGATTCACAACAGCGTTTATATAATTACTCAGCCTGATTTATAGAGAGAAATTACGAAACCATTAATTTTTAAGGCATGTGTTCTTGACTGAGATAAATTCCTCGTTCATATGCTTCACACATTTTTTATCAATGTCAAATCTCAACCCTTCTGAATAGGGTAACTATTAGCGACATTGGGCCATCGCCTGGTAATACAATGGATCAGATGGGCTTAATAGTACTGATATTTGTCAGACAACGTTATAAAAATGACCCTCTTCTCTATTGGAAGTAACGCGACCCTTTTTGTCATTCTCCTTTCGTCTTGTATTTTATGAAGAACATTATTAATCTTTTAATAATCTTGATATACATAAAATAATAATAAAGTTAAATAGCTCGGAATCCATCTTGACGGTAGATTAAATTGGAAACATCACGTTAGACAAAAAGCAAAATATATTAGAACCAAAATAAAACAACTATACTGGTTAGTCGGCCAATAAAGTCAGTTTGGACCTATGGGATGCAGATATGGGGGTGCACTAAGAATTCAATTCAACTAGTCATCCAACACTGTCATAACAAGGTTCTTCGGTTGATTACTAATGCCTATCGCTACATAATCAACGAAGAACTGCATGATGATCTGGAAATCAAATGGATTTGCGAAGTTATCCAAGATTTCGCCTTGAATCACAAAAGAAGATTACTAAATCATACTAACATGGAAGCAATACAACTGCTGGACAGCGCGCAGAATGTCAGGAGATTGAAGCGAACCAAACGATAAGAACTTATATAAAGTGTATACCTTTAGTGCAAACTACAGCTATAAGTTATAATTTTATAACTGAGGAATACATATTGATGTATTTTCTTGCACTCGTCTTGCTTGTGAATTAGTCCAAGTACAAATGAAATGTAGTAATAAAACAATTTATAATTAAAATTGTACTAAGCATATATAATAAAGATGTTTTATTTGGATATTCGAAAGCTTTGTGCAAAGTGGGTGCCGCGCGAGCTCGCTTTTGACCAAAAACGACGACGAGTTGATGATTCGGAGCAGTGTTTGAAGATGATCAAGCGTAATAAACCCCAGTTTTTGCGTCGATATGTGACAATGGATGAAACATGGTTCCATTATTTCACTCCGAACTCCAATCGACAGTCATCCGAGAGGAATGCACGCGATGAACCCGCTCCAAAACGTGGGAAAAGGCAACGGTCGGCTGGCAAGGTTATGTCGTCTGTATTTTGGGATGCGCATGGAATAATTTTCATTGACTACTTTGAGAAAGGAAGGGCCATCAACAGCGACTATTACATAGCGTTATTGGACCGTTTGAAGGACGAAATCGCCGAAAAACCCCCGCATTTGAAGAAAAAGAAAGTGCTGGTTCATCAAGACAATGTACTGTGTCACAAGTCAGTGAAAACGATGGCAAAAATCTATGAATTGGGCTTCGAGTTGCTTCCTCATCCACCGTATTCTCTAGATCCGCCCCCCAGCAATTATTTCTTGTTCTCAGATCTCAAATGAATGCCCGCTATAATCAGTGTATCACCCTTGAAGGGAATTGTGTTGAAAAAAAAATAATTTTGCCAAAAAAAAATGTGTTTTACTATGGTAGGTTGGGAAATTTTCAATTGACCTGCTATTCTTTATTCTTGTACTCTATCTTGTCAGCTTAACATTTACAAGTGTATGTGTGTTTGTAGATGTGTTATGGTATTATTTAGAGCAGGCTCCCGTCTGGCATATCGTATATCAAAGACTCTCTTACGTTATAAAAACCTTTCCATAAAACTGGCTATTGTTAGATCTAACCACTAATTATTTACGAAATCTCCACCATATGATCTCCAGAGATGGATCCAGAAGCGTTATGACACTTGGAGCGTTTATTACGGTCGCTGTCGTCGCCCATTGTCCTATCCGTGAACGATACAGCGTTACTTGATGTATTTTAAGGGTTATTAAAAGAGGCGTCGACGTATATTGACGAGTTTATTTACGGAAATTTTCCTGTTTGCTTATGGAGTTACGTACGGACCTGTGCGTATATAACGAGTCGGAAAATTGAGGCGCCTACTCCGCCATAAAACGTTTTACAGTTATTTACAAAGGCATAGGGTATGGCAGCGATACAATAAACACAGTTTTATGATCCAGGTTTTGTACCCTTTGATTTCCTCCGCCTATAAAGACTTCTTTCGTTTGACTGGTGTCGGTTTTGACTCGTTAAACTCGCACAAACTGTCCAGAGTTGGTTTTCTATTCCGAATTGGCAAGAAAATAACTTCGTTTTCGTAGTGTACAATAAACTTAGTTTTTTTTATATATAAAGATTTTTTTTAATTTACATTTTACATTGGACTAGTGAATTTAGTATAATCTTAATTTATAAAATTAAATTATAACTGTTCTGTTGTATACAGTATGTTCAGTTCGTTATACAAGGTCGTTTTTTGGTTCGCTTAAATGTTTTAATTTACTGTGTGTTGTCTAGTAGCTGTATTGCCTCTACGTCGTTGTAAGCTTTCTTCATGCTTTAAAGTGCGCTTTTTGGTTAGTGACGTGGCGCTAGCGTCGGGTTACTAGTTGGGTACTATGCAACCACATATTTGCATCGCATTCCCAAGTCCAAACAAACTTTGTAATTGACAGATAAACCAATCTCTTTGAATTTCAAGGTACAGTTGAGAGTATCTTTCTACTAAACAGTATAGCCCGTTGATTTTGAGACTGCTCTGCTCTGGTTTTTGTCTAATGTAATATAATAACTTATGTGTAAACTATATCATTCTAACTCATGCTCTATAGCCTGTATATGTCTAAGAATCAGATCGGATGGTTATCATTCACTCTTATCTCACAATTGACATTGCACACAATGTCTTGCGAAGATGTCTGTATAGCATAGACTAGAACACGCAAAAGTACTTTAGAATATATAAAGAATGAAGGGAAATCAGTTCTTTGCCTCTAATAGAATTATATAATAACTATATACGAGCTCGTTTCACAAATTTTATTGAACCCGGAGAAAGAGAACTGTGATAAAAACATTATCGGAACTTTTAAAATAAAACTAACATTTGTTTAGTCTTCATTTGGGTTCTAAATCCCTTAAACGAGCAAATAGTCGAATAAAGCTAGATCAGGTGAATAAGGTGGCAGTGGATTGAAACGAATCAATGTTTTTAGGAGATGTAAGGGGTCTCTAAGGGCTAATAATTATATTTTTTGCCTGTACATCAGTTAGACCATTTGATACGTATGAAATTATTATGTATTCTTCCTTTTCAAACATTCATGTATCTTGAATTGAAAGAAGCTTAGCTTAATATTGTTACAAGCTGCTTTGTTTAACTTTAATGGTGATCTAACTTATGTTTTTAGAGTGACAAAACCTTAGAAATTCAATTCAAATTTGTGTAAATTAAGTTTCAAGGATATTTTCTTAAATCCGATTTTATTTTACAACCAATTTAATTTCCTAGCTTTGCAATCCAGTTCTTTTTCTTTTTGACCATCCCAAGACACTTCATGTCTAGGTCCAGTTATTTATACTGCTACTCGACTGGTTGCTTCTTTGCTGTTATCTCTAACAGCAAGTCCTGCAGTGTCATCAGCAAATGTAGCATGGTAATATTTTCATCTCTGTTATACCACATGTGTAAAGTAGTTAAGAATTGGTCCAAATGCACTTCTCTGTAGTATACCTGCATAAGCTTATTTTATTGTAGAACAGGCTTGGTAAGGATAACAAGTTGCTTGGGTTACATCTAAGAATCTTCGTAGGCTTTCTCAGTAACTTCTTTGATTCAATGTACTTGGTCAACAGCGAATACTTACCACAAATTTTTATTGATTGCCCAATTGATCAATTTTCACCTAGATCTGTTATAAGTGGACATAATTGTAAACATAATTGTTTTAAATATTTGGTAGCTTTCAGAGTGAATAGTCTGTTTCCCCGTCATTTGTTAAACACTTGAATGTAATTAGTGTTCTTAATCAATTAAGAATGATTTATACGGTTTATTTCTAGTTTATTAGCTAGTTGATGATTAATTAAAGCCGTATGTTCGACGATATATTTGTTTCGTGGATGATCATTTTAATGAGGGACAAATTAGCGTCACAGAGGGTTCAAAGGAAACCAGAAAAAGTCCCGAGGCAACGGCTCTCGCCCATATGGCGTCTCACACGGATATTCTCGATCAAGATGGCACGCGATCCCGTGTCGGACATTATGTTTTCGGTCAAAATAACCTTTTGTTTAAAATCACCCATTCTTCTATTATAAAGCTGATTTTTTTTAAATAAACGAACTTGTCCTGCAGCTATCCGAATAGTCGTTAAAACAGGAATTGCTTTGAGATACCAGAAACCCAATAACAGTTGAACTCGGTATCGATAACGTTGCTATTCGATACTCGTTCAAATATCCTGATACAGGGTAGAGTTTCGTATATTTTTATTGCATGAAATCGAGTAGATTAACGTACGGTGTGATATCAGGAAGATGATTTGATTATATTCGAAACAGTGACCAAGAAAATCAATTGAAGCGGTTCTAAAACAGTTAAATCAAGATATTGGAAAATAATCTTTGATTAGTATTATTGTTTCTCATCCGAAATGTCTATTGTCATTAATAAATTAAATTATTAATGAGTTTCGTATATTTTTATTGTATGAAATCGAATATATTAATTATTCGAACGAGAAAATCAAGAAAATCAATTCAAATGACTCAATGAAAAGTTAAATCAAGATATTTTATAGTAATCTTTGATTAATATCATTATTTTTCATCCAATACCAGTATTTTCATAAAAAAATTGGTGTACTAATGAGTAATTTTTAATCTTTCTGAACGCTAATCAGTTTTGAACAGCCTTGATAAAGAAGGTGGTTAGTTTTCACCGTAGTATCATACGTATTCGATGTGATATTATTTAATTATAAACAAGCGACTTGTATCGTACAAAGGAAACGGAAACCACTTCGAAAATATTATATTCCGAGGGAATAGCTGACCACAACTCTGATATCCAATAGCCTTGTTTCATGGCGTGTTTTTTTATTTTATTCTTTTCGTTACCGTATAGACAGACCTCTCGTTATTGTTCGAACAGTTGCAGATTGTTCAAATGGGCGAAGAAAACAGCACCAAATGGCGTCCAAACCGCAACGGAATTGTAACAGCTTTTTTTTTCGGTGAAAAAAGGCAGTTTTTTCCTACAATTCCATCAGTGCTTTTTATTATTATCATTAGCAGTTCAACAATCTGCAGTATTTGTTATGATACTAATACGTACTTGACATATAGAAAATCATTTCATTAACTGGGGTCTTGTGTAAAATATCTTAATGTAAATCTTATTTTGTCTTCATAGTCTACAAAGTCTACATGTGTTAAACGTTTTAGTTTACGCACTGCACCGATACCTTGCGCATTTAGCTGATTATCGAGCTCATTGGGTTACACTAACACTCCTTTGTACTTAGTACTCTAAATTATATTTCTTATGGATTCTAAAGTGATATCGCGCTGTATGAATTCATTAGAGACCTAGTACGGGGTATCGACAATGGCACGCAACACGTGGTAGTTGGATTTCATATGATCATATTAATTCGTACGGCAATACATTGTTTCAATAAAAATTACAATTTAAATTTGCGCCTGATACAATGGATCAGATGGGCTTAATAGTACTGATATTTGTCAGACAACGTTATAAAAGTGACCCTCTTCTCTATTGGAAGTAACGCGACCCTTTTTGTCATTCTCCTTTCGTCTTGTATTTTATGAAGAACATCATTGATTTTTTAATAATCTTGATATACATAAAATAATAATAAAGTTAAATAGCTCGGAATCCATCTTGACGGTAGATTAAATTGGAAACATCACGTTAGACAAAAAGCAAAATATATTAGAACCAAAATAAAACAACTATACTGGTTAGTCGGCCAATAAAGCCAATTTGGAAAAAAGGCAGTTAGTTTTTTCCTACAATTCCATCAGTGCTTTTTATTATTACCATTAGCAGTTCAACAATCTGCAGTATTTGTTATGATACTAATACATACTTGACATATAGAAAATCATTTTATTAACTGGGGTCTTGTGTAAAATATCTTAATATAAATCTTATTTTGCCTCCATAGTCTACAAAATCTACATGTGTTCATTAATCAAACCGGATGGTGTTAAACGTTTTGGTTTACTCACTGCACCGATACCTTGCGCATTTAGCTGATTATCAAGCTCATTGGGGTACACTGACACTCCTTTGTACTTAGTACTCTAAATTATATTTCTTATGGGTTCTAAAGTGATATCGCGCTGTATGAATTCATTAGAGACCTAGTACGGGGTATCGACAATGGCACGCAACACGTGGTAGTTGGATTTCATATGATCATATGATTCGTACGGCAATACATTGTTTCAATAAAAATTACAACTTAAATTTGCGCCCGATGAAACTATATATTTGATATACTTTAAGACCCAATTGTTTTTGTTTTCCAAGAATATGGTTCGTCCAAGTTAGTTTCCTCTACCTGGGGTAGTTGGCAATTATTTTATATAACCCTCATCCTTCTTTGTCCAAATCAACTTTTTTTGCAGAACTAACTTTTATTTCGGGTAAAGTAAATACGTTTGTCATAAAGCGTGTTTTTTTTAAATTTCGGATACTCTATTAATTGAATAATTATCTAACCTGGCGGTTATTTTACGGATTGTTTAAAAACGATTTGATCCCGTAAAACTGGGCCTGGGAGTACCCGTAACCCTTCGCGCAAGATAGCAACAAAAAAATCGGACCCGACAAAAACCAACATGTCCGAGGAATTAACACGCCTTTGCTCATTGTCTAGGCCCGTTTAACTCTCGGTTATAAATGTCCCGGGGATTAAAATATTACCGGCTTGTCATGGAGCGGCACCCTTATTAACAAAAAGGTCATTTTTTTAAAAGCAGCCCTTTCGTACGATATTAATGACTGGTCCTGAAGGAAGTCTGGCTGTCCATTTGTTACGCTTTTGTTTTGCGTCCTTTCATGGACCGTTCCTGTTTGTTCTCGGGCGTCATTTTTTTGTTTCGTTCATGACTATCGAGTCATTTGAATGATAATAATACTAATGGGATTAATAGTTTCGGCCGTTGTGACTTTGTATGTTTAATAGTGTTAATTGTCATTAAATATTGTCGAGATAATGACTAAAAATGTCACAAAAAGAATTAATGTCGAAATCAATTTTCCTAGAGAACTGTTAATGAAGAAATGTGAATATATGTTGTGATATTCTCTTATTCACTATCTGTGCTCATCATCAATGATTTCTTCCGGGTAAAATTACTTTTTACGATTTATAAGGATCATATTAAACCAAAAATATATGATTAAGCTATGATATTATCCAATACACTTTTAAAATAAAATTTTTCGTAATTTTAAACCTATAAAAGTTAATTTTGTTTAAAGAATATATACAATCTAATTTTTAATATTAGGTATCAAAAATATTTATTATTTCTCTTTAGTTTTAATTTTATGCTTAATTTTAATCAATCTAATTTCTTTAAAATAGTGTTAAATCATAGAGAATTACTTATCAATTTGTTTTATTAACATACATTTTAAATTAGATATATCTAGTACAATTTTAATTTACAAATTAATTTATTAAGTAAGGCGAGTACTGGATTAATACATCAGTATTTCCCAAATTAGCTGGCTTGGTGGCGCAGTGGTAAAGGCAACAGGGCGATCCTCCTACTGTTGCGATAGCCGCGGGTTCGAATCCTGCTGGGGCATGGTCGTAAATTTATGTTTCTGATTGTTTAAAACTTGTGATTCTCCTATGCAAGAGTGTAAAATCCGACAAGGAAAATGATCCCAGTCACGCCAGTAACCAGGCTGGGTAAGACCAGGTGGTCTTCTGAGATGATTTCTAAGTTGGTCACCAGTCGGTAGGCTTAATGCCGAGGATTGTGGTCGGAGCCCACGTTAAATAGTAGGTTCAGTCCAGATAAACCCATAGTTGGTAAAAGGAGATTTTAAAATATGTAAAAAAAGTATTTTAAAAATGAAACTAAGCTATTTAAGCTAAAATTAAGAATACACTTACACACTAAACAAATTCGTTTGGTTCGCTTCAATCTTCTGATTTCTTGCGTGTTGTTCAGTAGCTGTATTGTTTCCACGTCACTGTGATTTAACAACCTTATTTCATGTTTTAAGACGAAATCTTGGATCACTTCGTATATCCATTTGATTTCGAGTTCATCGGGTAGTTGGATTTCTAGTCGGTTTGATGTTTTAGTGCAACCCCATATTAGCAGCCCATACCTTCAAATGAGCTTTATATTATAAGTAACTGATAATTATGGAGATAATTTATTTTAAAATTATTTTAATGTGAATAAAATTTCTACAAACCTGAAAAATATAGTGTCATTATATAAAATAATATATATATTTTTAAAAATTTTTTTTAAATATTAATATAATATTATATCAAATAATATATATTAAATAATATTATATTAATATAATATTAACAATATTTTGTTGGAAAACAGTCTCAGCCATGCACATTAAGGGTAATCGATTCGTCACCATGTTTTTTGTTACTATCTTTAAATGGTTTGCGGTTGAAAGTTTCAATCAAGTTTTTTTTTCGATAAAACCGTATTTCAATCTCGTAAAAAGAAAGTTAAAGTCCTTTACGCTTGCTTTTGGGTTTTATGTGGCACTTTAGATTATAAATATCACTTCAGTCATTGAATAACAGGTCAATTGAAAAGTCCCGGCCTACCATAGTAAAACACATTTTTTTGGCAAAATTAGTTTGTTTTATTCAACATAATTCCCTTCAAGGGTGATACACTGATTATAGTGACTCTCCAACTTTCCGATACCATTTTTGTAGTACGATTTGTCCTTTGCTTCAAAATAGGCCTCAGTTTCGGCGATCATTTCTTCATTCGACGAAAATTTCTTCCCAGCGAGCATTCTTTTGAGATCTGAGAACAGGGAATAGGTGGATGAGGAAGCAATTCGAAGCCCAATTCATGGATTTTTGACATTGCATTGTCGTGGTGAAGCAGCACTTTCTTTTTCTTCAATGAAGCCGTTTTTCGGCGATTTCGTCATTCAAACGGCCCGATATCAATGAAAATTATTCCATGCGCATTACAAAATACAGACGCCATAACCTTGCCAGCTGACTGTTGCGTTTTCCCACGCTTTGGAGCGGGTTCATCGTGTTCAGTCCACTCGGAAGACTGTCGATTGGACTTCGGAGTGAAATCAACAAAATGTGAGCTCGCGCGACACCCACTTTGCACAGAGCTTTCTCATACCCGAATATTCGTGAATTATATGATGTATACGTTCAGTTGATATCTTTAGAGTGTCTGCTATTTCATTCAGTTTCAATTTACGGTTATTCAAAATATTCATTTTATTTTTGCGTCACTCAAAATGCTACAATTCACAAACTAATGATCCGACAGCTGTCAAATTTATACGCGCATCTTTTGAAGGTTAGGGTTAACCAAAAAACATATGATTTTAATTCTAGTAGTGCTATCTATGTGTCAGACCGGGGACCTTTCAATTGACCTGTTATCAATAGTGTTTTGATTGATTATCAATAATACCCTAGAAATAGTAATTTTGCCTCTTATATTTACCAACCTTCACTCTTCACTAGCTTTGACGATTTAAGGTTCTTACCGAACACCAAAGCACCGGACCGTCAAAAACCATCATCATTCCAAAGCGATTTAAAGCGAATCGGGAGCATGAATCGGCGAATTCGATTTCCGGCTCCGATTGATTTTTTCGTTTTTTTTTTTCGTACCCGACCTCCCTGATTGTCGGGGTGCGAAGGGGAGAGGTCTCGTCGAGGCCAATAATTCAATTATTCGACGGTCTACGCCTTCGCTACGGGGACCCCCGACAGGGGGCGCTCTTCGCTAACAACGTCGGACGCCTTGGTAGGCAAAACCGATCGGCATGGGGTCCCGTAACCCTTTGGGTGAGTTGTAACTTTATTTAGTAACAAGTTTTCGTACGAGGGATGGCTTAAGGTTACAATTCATAGTTTTTTGTTAATTTTTATAATGTAAAACTTTAGATTAGTTTGAATAGTCTTCGCGATCAGTTTTTTAAATCGTTTTGTTCCGATTTTGCGATTTGTTTGCTACGTGATCATTGTGAGTCTAATTTATTTAAAATATGTTGCATTACTTTTTAATATGGACCTGTATGTTTCATGTGAACGTTGGTAAATTAATAGGTTTTTTAACGCCATCTGTCTGAGTATAAATGTATCAGCATGATGTCCCCCAGTACCTTTCGACAGTATTTGTTATTATTCGATCTGTCAATATTAATGTTATTCAGGCTAAATACATTGTTAACAGGCAAGTTCCCAGTCTGATTTCAATGGCTATAGATTTTTGGTTTTACGATAATAAATTGTATAGATAATGAGCATATTAAAAATCAATATTTTTCTTTATTCTTGGGTTTCCGAAGTGGTTGTGTCGGTGAGGTTTTTAGTAATAAACATCAAAATTTTTTTGTCACTGAAATTGGGATGTTCTGGTCGGATTTTCATCAGAATTTTCCTTAGGATTTTAAGATAATTTTAAAGGGATTCGTTAAAAGCGCATGGCTTATAGGATAGTCTATAGGATAAACTTTAGCATTATTAGCATTTGGTTGAACACACCAGTCTTCCCATAGAAATTAACTATTTTAGTTCAAAAGATTTTTATCTCTCCAACTGTTGTTGAGTAGTTGTAGTACTTTTTTTATGTTGTTTTGGTGACTATTGATACCTTTAAATCTTTGTGGATATTCAGATTTTTAACATACCACAGGGCGTTGATAATGATGCGAAGAATTTGTTTTTGGTAAGTTTGGATTATGATCTTCAAGATTTGCTTTTAACTTATAATAGCAGTTTATTATGCAGTGTTAAATCGCATTGAAGTTGTCTGCAAATATATTTCAATCAAGGACCTGTTTTAATTAAAATTATCATGAGAAATTGTTATTGACTTGGTAGATTTGAAGGATTTTGAGTTTGATTCCGGTGGAACTCCAGCCCAAATAATATGTTTCTCAAATAATTTTTATATCGCAGGCAGCAGCGAAATAGGCCTGCAAGATCCAACTTGTGGCAACTCTTTCAATAACCCAGATGAAATATCATCAGTTCCAGGAGCCTTTTTAGGATTTAAGTTTTTGTCAGTTTCTGTGGCAACTTCCTTCCATGGAGAAATCAGATTTACAGCTACATTGGGCTGTAATTCTATATTATTTGGTTGGAATATGTCAGATAAGTGTTATTATAGACCGAAAGGTCGAAATAGGCCTGTAAAATCCAACTTGTTCTGTTGGTCTGTCGGGTTTTTTAAGCATATTTATTCGAGAAAGCTTAAGACATTCCGGAACATGCTTCAGTCTCAAACATGCATTGAACATATATGTCAACGTGATTATTGCTTCTCGTGGCAACTCTTTCAATAACCCAGATGAAATATTATCAGTTCCAGGAGCCTTCTTAGGATTTAAGTTTTTGTCAGTTTCTGTGGCAACTTCCTTCCATGGAGAAATCAGATTTACAGCTACATTGGGCTGTAATTCTATATTATTTGGTTGGAATATGTTAGATAAGTGTTGTTACAGACCGAAGGGCCGAAATAGGCCTGTAAGATCCAACTTGTTCTATCAGGTTTGTCAGGTTTTTTAAGCATATTTATTCGAGAAAGCTTAAGACATTCCGGAACATGCTTCAGTCTCAAACATGCATTGAACATATATGTCAACGTGATTATTGCTTCTCGTGGCAACTCTTTCAATAACCTAGATGAAATATCATCAAATCCAGGAGCGTTTTTAGGATTTAAGTTGTTGTCAGTTTCTGTGGCAACTTCCTTCCATGGAAAAATCAGATTTACAGCTACATTGGGCTGATGAACGGGATCTATATCTGTAGTAGATTCTCTATTATTTGGTTGGAATATGTTAGATAAATGTTCTGCGAATAATTCACCTTTTTCATCGTTGCGTTCAACCCAATCATTTCGATCATTTTCAAGTCATTTTCAATGCTCGGTGAAAATATTGTCCTGAAGTATCTTCATTTTAATACCATTTGAGGACAAGTTGTCAAAATATTGCGCTAAAGGTGCAAATTTGATGTTCTCTCGATGGAAAGTTTTTTTCATATAAAAAGTGACCCCAAGGGGCGAAGAAAACGAGGTCGGTCGGATGACAGACCGTTGGTTATTTTCACCCTTCCGAGGCCTGCCCACCTTTTGCAACATACGGCCTATTCGGGCATTCTTATGCAAAAGAGCACGTTTGCGATGAATCGCCATGGGTGTGGCCGGCTTATATCGGTCTCTGATGCCGGCACAATAGCGATTGTTTTCGATCTGACCAATGGCCTACTTTTCGATGTCGCTTTCGGGTACAACGAGCGAAACAACAAAAGCCGAACGCTTCGTCCTCGTTGTTGTTGTTATTGTTACGTTCTTTTGAACAAAACTTACTCGAGAAAGTCGTATTTTTTAAGATAATTTGTTTTTTCTTAGTTACCAAAACGCATAATCAAGTATTAATTAGGTTAAGGATGTATTCTAGTCTACTGATTGATGAAACTGATATTTTTTATATTTTCAAAGCTTATGAGAGCTTCTTTAGATTGTTCTCTTAAGAGGAATTTTTATAATCCAAATTATTTTCGAAGATGTAACTGTTTTAGTGACGCGATATCAAAAAACGAAAATTTAAGTGACGGTTGGCATTATAATTTAAGTTCTACTGAACCGATATAGTTCAAATTTGATGTGAGCCTTCTCTATGTATTCTTTTATCGTGTCAAGAGTCAAACAATTTTTTGTCGCCAAATTACGGCTGTTTGAAAAACTATTTACTATTACATTGACATTTCTAAACGTTTAGTTTTTTCTTAAATAGTAGAAATCGAAATTTTATTATAATTTTACTGTGATTATTTTGAAAAATACTCCTAAATGTATATTCTTAAAGAGTTGAAGAAAGGAGATCGATTATTTTTAAATTTCTGACTAAAACACTTCCTTAATACACTTTTCAGTTAACGTGCTCTTTTCTCTCATTCTCTTAGTTTTTCTTTCGATCAAAAATCGATATAAGCCCAACAGCAGAATTGAAAATAATAACAATAGGAACAATTATGTCATCACAGATTGTAAAAGACGTCCGATTTACTATAATAAGCACCTGTTGCAAGTTCGGCCACACAAAAAGAAGGCCCAGACTAATTTATGTCTTAGAGCACGGTCAGAGATCGTCAGTTGTTTAGCGAGAACAAACATCAATTAACTTTAGGCTTTAGGTAAAACGTTTCTTTCTTTCGAAAAGTAGGTAAGGCGTTGTTGTTTTGCACATAACACAAAAATTATGAATGAAACTTCGGTAAATTGTTACAAATCGTGTTCGGTCATTTTTTAAAATACTGTTTATAGCCACCAACTAATGTTTTTTTTTTTTTGGATAATTTTATTTTTATAATATATCTTAATGGTTCGCAGTTATTTTTGACATTTCTTGTTTAAAGGGATATTCTTATATAGAAATATCAAACAATCGATTTATTTTCTCATATTTTCAAAGTTTTTTAATAAATATGTCCCTAAGGGGCTTTTTACAGACAATTTAAGTTGCTGCGTCACTTAAACAACTATATCTCCGACAATAATTAAAATTTTGAAAAACTATTCACATTTCTAGATTAGAATACAGCGTTCCCTGCTAACTTTATCGCAATGACCATTTTTAAATATCGAAACTACAACTGGACTGATACTCCAAATGATTTTCAGTACATTTCTTGGTCATAAACATTGAACATTCATAGTAGCGAAATTATATTTACATATCTATAAACCAACAGCAGATATAATAAGATATATGTGGTAAAACGTAAGCCATCATGCACCCTCTCAATCCTGACGCAATAAAGAACAAATTTTCACCGAAAATGTAACAATTAGACCAGGGTTGTCCGCCCCGCCGCCTGTATAAACATCCCTAATGACAAACGGAAGTGACCGGTCCGAACGTTTCCAAAGACCAATTTGCGCAATAAAGATGGCCTTTGTCGTTCGACGCTGAAAGTACGTGATAATAGCTCGATTTAGAGGCTTGGGACGCGGTTGAAAGCGAGCCTAACAACCTGGTACCTTCCTGGTCCAATTCAATGATGTTTAGTCACGGTATCATAGCAACCGGGCTTTTATTTACGACCTAAATTGATTTAGTTATACGGGGGAATATGAATGGCATCGCCCATTTGACGAGATACTTAATTATAAAGGTTGGATCATTTGTCCTTAGTTTCTATCTATGATTAGTCTAATCAGTGTTTATGGCAATTGCTTGTAATAACTTTATCGGGTTTTAACAGCTTATAAAATTTAAACAACGTTGATAAATAATGATTCGTCCTCTTTTGTATGTGGGATCATCACCAGTCAAAGTTGTACAGATTCACCATTGTTAAACTACTAAATTAATACGCAGGTCACTATTTATATCTCGGCAGTTGGCAACACTGTTGTCATGACGGTTCCATCGTAAAGTTTGACATTTTTGACGATATACGTACTCAGAACATTTTGTCGCACGGCGCTATCTGTTTATTTTATATTTAGTTGAAAGTTGAACATTTTCGTGCGATGATTTGATGATGATGCACACAATTTGACAATCGCTCAAAAAAAGGCTTGTGTCGATTGGTGCAAAGAAATGCTTAAGAAATTCGATCGCGGTCCTTCGAAAGACGTTTATAAAAAGGTGACGAATCACTGATACATTTGTATGAGCCCGAAGGTAAGCAGCAGTATGGGTGTTCCAAGGTCAACCAAATCCAACAAAATTTGTTCGCGCACGAAGCACTTCAAAGAAAATGGTGGTCTATTTCTTCGGGAAATCTGGTCATATCTTGCAACAGTGCCTCTAGAGGATCGTGGAACAGTAAATTCTGATTGGTATACAACCATTTGTTTGCCAGAAGTCTTCGGTGAAATAAGGAAAACAAACAAGAGACGCCGGATTGTTCATCATGACAATGCGAGCTCTCACACATCGGCTCAAACAAGAGACTATTTAAGCAGTCAAAACATCGAATTGATTGGTCATTCGCCGTACAGCCCTGATTTGGCACCCAATGAATTCTTTTTGTTCCCATCCGTGAAGAACAAACTGTGTGGTCAACGATTTTCATCGTCAGAAGAAGCTATTGAAGCGTTAATAAAATCATGTTTTGAGGATACCTCATTCGGAATGAAATAAATGTTTTGAAAATTCGTTTAAGCGTATGCAAAAGTGTATCGATTATCGTGGCGAGTACTTTGAAAAACAATAAAAATATATTCGTAGCTTAACTATTGGTTTTTTGCCTATTCCCGAAATATAGTGACCCTCGTAGGTGTTTTCCCGGTTAATAGGTGACATTCGTTACTTTTGTTATGTGGTTACACTTGAAGCTTATCAAATACTTTTAGATACGTATGATGATTCTGCTCCTTCATATTTCAATTGGTATCAACAATTTAAAAATAAAATAAAAATGATGTAAATGATACATAATTCATAATACATAATATATTAATATATTACAGAGATAAAATAGTTTAGTTTCTCTAAAATAAAATTAAATAACATTACAGAGAACTTAGATTAAATAGAATATTCTAAATCGATTTTACGTAGATAATTGAAAAGTTTATTGATGTTGTTTGTAGTAAAGAGAGCTGCGACATTTCTGGGTATGTCATATCTATCTCAACGATGGATCTTAGAGCTTCACATGACACGTGACTGGGGACCCAGACTATTGATACTCTTCTCTTCTATCCAATAATAATACGGTAGATGTTGCAACTTCATTTGCCCGAATAGAACTCAGCGAGTCAGTAAAAATCAACCAATCGCTGGACTCTGGAATCTCCAGTACAATCTGTAGGCCCTTCCAGAATTTTGCGTATTACCCTTACGAAGGGGTCGTGCTAATCTTCTCTGTATCTTTATCATTTGTGCTAATCTTCTCTAAAGAGATGAGTTTGATGTCGAACTGCCTGAATGACCAAAAAATTTCGAAGACAATTAATTTTCAGGCTTATTTTTAACCCTACTCAAACCCTTAAAGAACTTTCAGATAGCACAGCAGTAGATGAATTTCGAAAAATCGAAACGGCGACACTGCTAAGACAAGATGATAATGAATCATCAGTGTAGATCTTTTTGAAGATCATACTCTTTTGAAGACTTATGGTGATGCTGCTCCGTCATATTACAATTGTCGGTTTTGGACTCAACGATTTAAAAGTGGTTATTTTGATGTCAAGGACATACAAGTGCTTGGAGGATATATAAAATTGCAGATAATGATTTTTCGGGTTTAATCTAAATCCAGCTCTTAAATAACTTTCAGATAGCACAGTAGTAGATAAATTTCGAATCCCAACGGCGACATTGCTAAAACGAATACTGTATCATTAAGTATCGTACTTATGAAAACTAAAACGATATGGGAAAATTGTTAAACGTCAATGATATTGATGAAATACACGTTGGTAATTACCGAGACCTGTTGTTTTTAAGATTTACGATGACCCTGACAATGAATATTCCGTAGGTCACCTCTTTGATATCAAATAACTTTGTCGTCTTTTTAATTTCCTTTACATTACCGGGTGCAACGACAAGAACCGTCCGATATTGTTACCAGTTGTAAATCCCTTCAACAACACATACACACACAATAAATAAACACGTTCGGTTCGATCGGTTTTATTTTTCATAATGTCACTTCTTAAGCGTGCTAGGTATCAGATTCGATGTATATGTTAAGTGGGACCGTCGAAAACAATTACAACGAGTAATATTAATGCGAAATCGTGAACGGAATGGTGATTCATGCCGTTAATTTTGATCGTTTATTATATTGCGCTTGAAATTTCATACCCAAAAAAAAACACGATGTGGTCGGCTTAGTATTAAACTGATTCGATTTTATTTCAATGAAGACGGAGTATAATTAATAATCATTTAATCCTTTTCGCGACGTCACGTTGTAAATCAGAGTTCGATGATGATCAAGCATGGTTTTTTGGTGCAGTATTTAAAATACTGACAGATGCGATGACCGACGTTTTTCTCTATATTCTCCCGCGATGGCTAGAGTGGAAACAAGCGCTTGATACTTAACTAATTCATTTAAAACAATATCATCAACGTACCACTGTGTATGCGCGTATGACTCACCAGTACTGGTGACGTTAGGTGCGATTAGATGACATGACGGTGTCCAGAACAGGTTTCTCATTAATTTTAATCGTCGTTATATTCGAATGCAACAACGTTCAATGCGAAGAAAGACGAACGTAGGTCGGAGACGGAAAATATTCATCAAAACGTCACCGTACGCATAAAATCTGACAGCTCGGGGAGTAATTGTAGCGATCCTGACAAGGGGACGGATGACTTTCGGATAAATCGCAACTGTTGATGTATTAATAATGGTCATCGAGGACTTGGGACCCTTTTGGGGTTCGACACGATGTCGGTATTTTTGAGAAAATACAGGTAGATGAGAGATATTGATGTAGGAATGTCAGAAAACAGGATATGACGAAATTCTTTGTGATTTTTGATAGTAAAATGATTTCGAAGAAAGAGCGATATCAAATATATGCTATAATAGTAGTTCCCAAGAAAGTCAAGGCCATACAGTTCATCATCGTGCACCGGTATTATACATCTTAAATAATGTTAATTTAAAGCATTATAACCTTTTGAAAATAAAAACTCATGTTCTTTGTAAATTGTTAGTAAAAACACCATATTTATATAGAGATTATATTGATATGATATTATATATATTATATGCTTAGGTCAAGCCCATACAGAATATTTACTAATTTTAATATTTATTTTTGCTACTGTTTTTGATGGACAATCTTAATATTCTTAGTATAAACAAAATTGATGCTGTTTAAATATTTACACTTGATTAGTACTTGATGTTGGCTCATATTTTCTATCTCCTCTTTTTTTTTTTTGGTTACTGTAGTTTTTATCTCAAAACCTTACATAATATATTCCTCCAAATTACCATTGGATCCACATTACAGTTTGTATTGGTATCTATCGATAATTAAAAAAGTTGTCGAATGAAAATAGTAATTACTAACAGGTCAACTGAAAAGGCCCACGGCCTGGCACATAGATGGCGCTACTGGAATTAAATCCATATATTTTTTAGTTAACCCTAACCCTCAAAAGATGCGAGTATAAATTTGAAAGCTGTCGGATGATTAGTTTGTGAATTATAGCATTTTGTGTAAAGCAACTTTTGTTGTTGTGAAAAAAATGGATAAAAAGGAATTTCGCGTGTTGATAAAATACTTTTTGAAGGGAAAAAATACAGTTGAAGCAAAAACTAGGCTTGATGCCGAGTTTTCGGACACTGCCCCAGGAAAATCAAGCATCAAGGAAATGGTATGCTAAGTTTAGACGTGGTGAAATGAGCACCGAAGACGGTGAACGCAGTGGACGCCCAAAAGAGGTTGCTACCGTCGAAAACATTAAAAAAAATCCACAAAATAGTCTCAAACGACCGTAAATTGAAATTTAACGACAGCAGACACTCTAAAGATATCAACTGGACGTGTACGTCATATCATTCACGAATATTTATACATTATAAAACTTAACCTAACATTCCGTACCTATCTTTGTTCTTCCATATCTTAAAACTAATGTATGTTACAATTCTAAGAATAACACAACAATTTCATTACTATAGTTATAAACTTGTTAATGCAAATAAAAATGTTATTTATTTGTACTCGACCAACGGCTAATTTTTTTTTTGGCCGATTATACTCTATCAGTCCCTGCAATTTAGCGTATTTTTTGGACTAGACCCTGCTTTAGATAAATTATATTTTTATGTACTGTATTATTTGTACTTTAACTGATGTGAATGTACATTTTAAAACTGTGAACAGACCCTATATAGTCCAGGAGGCTGATGGGTCTATACTAAATCAATAAATACAAAATGTTTTTGACTATACATTTATAATAACGTAATTTTCTTGTTTTTTCAGGTGAATATAAAATCCTGCTTCATCATGAACGGAGTCTGCGTGAGATGGCGCGGTTGGATAGATCTGGAACGACTAGATGGCGTCGGCTGCATCGAGTTCGACGAGGAGGCAGCCCTCCGGGAAGATGCCATCCTACGCGAGCAAATGGAACGATACACTCAAAGGCTGCGAGAATACGAAGACAACAAATCGAGATATCGGTTGGATAGACCGGAACAGGATGAGGTACGTCTACACGCTGCAGGACCTAGCAGCGCAAGCATGTCAATGCCGCGACCTTATATTAGAGTGTACTCAAATTCCTGCGTCTAGCTCTGTATAATCAGAGAGACGGCAAGAGATACCAAAAGAATGTTAAGTGATATCTGTACATTGGAAATTTTTATGTAATTTTGTTATATATATATATACACACGAAAATCAATTCTTCTCAAGTACCTTTCTCCATTTGTAGTCAACAATTATTTAGCTTGAACGTCTCTTGTTACACCGTTAACCACACATTTTTAGCTTATTTCAATATCATTATGTTTGTTTTTGTTTAAGATAACTTATTTCAGAGTGGTGTATATAAATCAAAGGTATATTTGTTTGTTTTTTTGTCTTATCTTTGTTTGTATTATATAGAAAGACGCAATATGATTGTAAATATAGTTTAATTAAACTGAATATAGAGAAAATGCTTTCGTTTTTTATTTTATTTAGGTTAAGTTGCTTTGTCTCCTTGTTTTTCTCGTTTTCGCTTTTTAAGTTATTGTTTTGTGTATGATTGCTTTTTACTTTATGATTTTTTTTGAATATTAAAATGTTATCTATAAATTTCAACCTTTAAATATTACCAGATAACCCGGCGAAGTTCATGTCGCTTACCTACATCTTACAAATTCTTTGTAAATAATATATAGTTGTATATCCGAGCCCAACCGAAATAACTCAGAGTTAGAGTCATAAATTTAAATGACATATGTACAAAATAACGTTGATCGGACTATATAAAATTTTTAGTCATAAAATAATCCGAAAGTATCCATAACAAAAATGCCAATCCTATGTGATACTTTATGAAATTATTGGGGACAGTGCTGTTTGATATGGGAAAAGAAGAAGAAAGAAGTGTTAATCGAAAAATCTATCCTACTGATCGAAAATTGGATGGTATTTATGGCGTTGAATGCTTAGATGTACGTCAGTTCAATATTAACAATGAAGTCGTTGAAAAAGTTGATAAAACTCTTAAACATACTAAGGTAGACGGACATATTTCATCAGGAATCTTCGCTAAGCAATTAGACATCGATTAAAAAATAGTTTTGAATCATACACATAAGATTGGGTACCAAAAAAAGATCTTCACACAGGTTGCTCAGGTTTCACATGAGTTGAGAATGGAAAATGTAATGTCAGTCGCTGTCGAAACTAAAAATAACTGATCAATCTTTGATGAAACTTCACAAATAGTCGCAAAAAGCCCGCATTGATGCTAAGGAAGTTGAAGTTAGCTAGAAGTATGAAGGAATTGTTCAACAAAAGCTGTTCGATTCTGACTAAACTACTAGCAACAACTTATCAGAGAGACAAAAGGCAGAGAGATACTTTTTTTTGAGTATTTTTGTCATAAATAATCATGTTATTAATTTAAAATGTTATTTTGATAAACGCTCTGCAAAAGGCCTATGGAAGAGCATATTACTAGTTATCTATATGTCTGCTGATGACATAAAAAGTCGATTTAAGTGAACAAAAGGAAACCCTTCATTCTAAGGAAGACAGTGCATGTGATTTGGAATTATGATCGATGGAAAGAATGTTGTGGTCAATGTAAAGCTGTCACAATTACCATAGACTTGTACATTTATTATTTCTCTAAATTAAAGAAGTAAGATAAAAATTACCAGCAAATGACCCTTGCCGATATCAGAACTCGAAAGAAGAAACGGAAATATTGAATACCGATACAAAAATTTCGAATAATTTAAGGTTATATTGTTGACAGATGTTCACACTTACGGTATGATCTTTCAAGTCAGATAATTTTGCATTATTTTCTGTACCTGATGACGTCTTCTTTTCTTCCTTCTTCATTATTCTCGCTTAATTGACGGGTCGTTCAAAAATAATCGATTCATTTTTTCTCTCGTCGCCTGTTCGTCGTCGCACTTGCCGAGGATTTGAAATTAGTGCGGGATCACGACCGGCAGATTGTCTTTCGATCCCCCTGAAAAACAATCGACGACGCCTCCCTCGCCCCAGAAAGGGGAAGTCTGATCCCTGCTAATGAATTCTAAACAATATGTCGGGCTCGGAGGCCCCGTAGCGTTATTTTAAGTGGATTTAAGGCTTTGCCCGGGCTTTAGAGCTTTCTTAAAAGCTTAGAATTAAAATGAGATTGATACATATGAATATTGATGAAACTGCAAACTCTCAAAAAACTTTTAGACTGATCGAGATTTTAAAACCACACTAAAGTTACTACGGATTTTTATCAACAACAATTTGTTGCAAAACAGATTAGCAACAAGAGTGAGTAGTATAGCAGATAGAAAGTGGTCTTTTTGTATAACAACGCTCGAACAAATGCTGAAGTTTGAAGATTAAATACATAGTTGCAGCTCTAATAACAAGTTCTGCCTCATACATTGTACTCACCAGACATAGTGTTTTCTGATTACCAGTTCAGATTAATGCAGCATGCCTTGTTTTGCGTATCGTTTTGAAATACTGAAGAAAATATATTTATAAGTGAAATGGTGCCAAACCAACATCGTTCTTTCGACGCGCTATCGGTTTGTTGCTAAAAAGCTGGGAAAACTTGTAGAAATTATGGAAAATATTTTGAATAAATGCCTTTATAATATGAGAGAGGGACCAGAAAATATATAAGCACTTAATATATTGACCTAAATTGGTAAGAAATAAGCAAAATTATAAATAAATGAAGACTAGTTAAAAAATAAGTAAAAAAGGATTAAAAAATAAAAAGCACATAGTTTAACTAATGTTATATGATGGATAAACTATAAAATTTAAGAAAAGAGAAAAAATACAATGATAGGTCACTAAATAAAAAAACTCTCTTTTTACTAGTAAAACGTATCAAAAGTTGATGCCAGAAAAGTCAAAATAAACGGATATGACGATAACTTTCTTATAGCTTTAGCAGAAAGTGTATTTGTATTTTTGATATATTTATAAGTGCAATGGTGCCAAACGAACATCGACATTCTTTTGACAGGGTATCGATATGCTGCTAAAACATATGGAAAAAAACTTGTAGAAATGATGGAAAATATTTTGAATAAATGTCTTACATTTTCAAAGTTTTCACATATTTTTTATCTAAAATATATTTGTGTATAATGTTATTACTGAGCTGATGTGACGGAAAATCGCAAGTGGTTCAGTGCAAAAGCCATTCAGCTTGCTTTTTAAGCGCTAACTACAGCATGAGACCTCGTAGAAATATCGTAGAAAATTGGTAAAAATTGGCGTTTTTTGATGAAAATTTTATTTTGTTTTTATATTTTTTTTCGTTATGATAGAAAAATTATATCGGCCATAATGCTGACCGCGATTCGCTATGCAACTTTCGGCTTCTTTTAAGCCATTTTTCATGACCTCCTGCAAAATCTCAGGCTGAATTTCGTGACGAATATTGTCTTTAAGATGTTGAATCGTTTGAGGCTTATTCACATAAACTTTTGATTTTAAAAAACCCCATAAGAAAAAGTCTGGTGCTGTTAAATCCGGAGATCTGGCTGGTCATGCTAAATCGTTACTTTGCGAAATCTGTTTTCGTGGAAAAACGTCATTCATTAATTGAATTGTTGAACGAGCTGTGCTTTGGTCCCATCTTGCTGAAATCACATGTCCTCTAGTCCTTGCTCTTCTATTTCAGGCGCAAGAAAATTTCAAATCATGTCTTGGTACCTTTCAGCAGTAACACTAACAGCAACACCTTGGTCATTTTCAAAAAAATAGAGACCAATGATGTTTCATGAATTAATTGAGGATTCTGTGTTCCCCAAAACCGACTGTTCTATTTATTGACGTGGTCATTGAGAAGAAAATAGGCTTCATCGGCCATTATCAATTTAGACGAAAAATTTTCAATTTCAATTGTATTACCGTACTCAACTCGTTGAATATGGTCTCTCGGTAGCAATTTTTGGACTAATTGAATGTTGTACGGGAAGATTTTAAAATCAGATTTCAAAATTTACATTAAACTGCGTGCAAAAATGTGTAATTGGGAACCACGTCTCCGAATTGATGCTTCTGGAGACTCTGCAACACTATCGCGCACCAGAGCCGCATTTTCAGCGTTACGAGGACATGTGTTGTCTAACAGAACGAGTCTTGTCTGCTGTTGTACCGTACTGTCGAAAATTCGCATGTAAATGATAAATTGTGGTTTTGTGAGGCACTGGACGATTAGGATATTTTTGACGCAATTTCGGCTGAGTGGCAATAATGGAACGATTTTTATCAACAAATATTGTCACTAGTTCTGCTCGTTCTTGTGGCATATGTTTGTCCATAAAATGTTTGGACGTCTACACAACACAGTGGTTAAAATGAAACTGAGCTAAACGTCACAAAATGGTAGCGGGTCTTTTGCACCATCTGTTACCTAGTTTTAAGATACTGTGCAGAAAAATTGTAAGTTAATTGACAACGACTAATAATATTTAATAACAATAATATGGGTATAATACAAGATAAATACGTCAATAGAAAAGATGCAAGGATACGAATGAACCGAACAATAAAATAAAACGTAATAAGAATAAAATAATTGAACAAAGCACAACTCAATATTGAAGATTACTGTCCGAGAGGATTTTACAATTTGGGGTGGCCGAACTCCCTCCGGCACCCCTTTCGGCATGGCAGCGATGCTGGGGGGTCGATAATAGCATTCCGAAGGGTTGCGATTCAATAAAACCGTTTAATTGAAATCAAAATATCTCTGTGACGGTAATAAAGCAAAACTCCCCATCGCTCTAAACTCGACGGATACGTTGGTCTTTTGTAGTGGAGGGCGAGGAATGAGAAAATTGGATTTTTTGAATGTTTGTCTGATGTTCGAATAAAGGGATCTCCAGTTTATGATAGTTCACATACTACATCCGTAAAATAATTGCTCTGTAAAATATGTTGTTTCCTCTTGAGCTTGGTAATCAGTTTCAAGCCCAAGTATTTTGCTGTGTTCGTTCAAGGAATTACACAAGAAGCTATTATCACATCTTAATTCCTATGACACAAGCAAATATTGTAGTCTATGTACATATGGAATACAATTATGGGGATGCTCTGTGGAAACTAATATAAATAACAGGTCAATTGAAAAGTCCCCGCCCTGAAATATAGATGGCGCTACTAGAATTAAATCCATAAGTTTTTTATATAGTTAACCCTAACCCTCAAAGGAATTTCGCGTGTTGGTAAAGTATTGTTTTTTGAAAGGAAAAAATACAGTTGAAACATAAACTTGGCTTAATGCCGAGTTTGCGGACACTGCCCCAGGAAAATCAACCATCAAGGATTGGTATGCTAGGTTTAGATGTGGAGAAATGAGCACCGAAGACGGTGAACGCCGTGGATGCCCAAAGAAAGTTGTTACCGACGAAAACATTAAAAAATCCAGAAAATGATTTTGTCTGACCCTAAATTGAAATTGAATGAAATGGCAAACACCCTAAAATTATCAACTGAACGTGTATATCGCATCATTCACGAATATTTGGATACGAGAAAGCTCTGTGCAAAGTGGGTGCCTTTTCACCAAAAACAACGACGAGTTGATGATTTCGAGCAGTGTTTGAAGATGATTAAGCGTAATAAACCCGAGTTTTTGCGTCGATATGTGAAGTCTAGTCGATAGTCATCCGAGTCGACCTCACACGATGAACCCGCTCCAAAGCGTGGGGAAACGCAACAGTCGGCTGGCAAGTTTATGGCGTCTGTAATTTGGGATGCGCATTTCCCTGACTACCTTGAAAAAGCAAGGACTATCAACAGCGACTATTACATAGCATTATTGGACCGTTTGAAGGACGAAATCGCCGAAAAACGACCGCATTTGAAGAAAAAGAAAGTGCTGCTTCACCAAGACAATGCGCCGTGTCAAAAATCCATGAATTGGGCTTCGATTTGCTTCCTCATCATGAGTATTCTCCGAAACGAAAGGTGATCGCCGAAATTGATTAGTTGTCATATATATATATATATATATATATATATATATATATATATATATATATATATATATATATATATATATATATATATATATATATATATATATATATATATATATATATATATATATATATATATATATATATACTATATATTCTTATTCTACTTAAAATATAAGGCGTTAATTTATTTTAAACCGAACTATCCGTTATAAGAGGAATCGAACCGATAACTCCAAATTAAACGTTTTATTACTGCAAATTGATAGTTAAGAAGCCCTTAAAACATTTTTAAGCGACACGTTCTTTTCCCTTTTATCGAGCCGGTGAAGTGTAAAACGTCGTAATTACAACGCCCGTCTCTATTTCCTCGAAACAGGAGGAAAATGCAGCGAACGTTGCGCCATCTATTCCCACGATAAGGATCGAGAAGCCGTGACCGAGCGAAAGAACGTTTTGTGTCGTTAAAGAGCGTCCATTTGAGCGATAAAGCGAAACTTAAATCTTTTAATAACACCTAGGCTCGTTTCGTGAAGTTCTTGCACAATATTCGGGGCACAGGTGTATGCGATTTGAATGAGTATCATCATCGGGGTCAGGTAGGGTCCGATGGTCAGATTACCGCCGGTGTTTCCTTGCGATGTTTGCAAATAGGGCAGGTAGTGATAGTGTTTTTTGCTTCTCGATGCCTAATTTTGGAATCAAGTTACTAAACTGGAGAATACTCGGGTTGTTTTTGGTCAATAAAACGCTTAAAGGTCTCATTTGATCCTGGGAATATATTTTCTAGGCGTGAACATTGTTAAAATATTTTTAAGGTATTGTTCTGACCACTTCTCAGTTGCATTCTTTACAATTTACTAATTCTTTCACTTATAGCATAGATGTATACAAAAATGCGATATTATATTAAAAAAAACATCAGAATCTCTGAAAAAATATGAAGCTGAATTCATTGGTAAGGTTGTTTTGCAATAAATATTATTAGTTTACTATAGGAATGAAGAATTTAGTGAAAAATATCTTTAAGATCTTAAATATATCTGATTTCATGTTAAAATCGATGAATTTTGTGAATGTTCAATATTTGCAGGCTATTTAATATACACCTATGCTCAGCATAGAGTGGTATATAGAGCGGTTTTACTACCTACAGTAAGTAGCTAGAGGAAATTTGAAAAACGGGACAAACATTTTTACCTGTCAGATAGAAGATAAAATTCCCCAAATATATGTATTTTGGGGCGACAGAAACGAAAATCCATGTTAAATTGATGTAGAATTTGTATTTTTTAAGATATATGATATTAACAGAAATCAGCTAATTTTTTGAATATAAACTTCTCATTGTATAACTCCAAAAATTAAAGTTATAATTATACCACTTAATAATTATTATACCACTAACCGAATCAGCGTAAAATTCTATATAGTCCGTGTAATTTTCATTAACCTGTGATTATTTGGATGGCCAACACAGAACATTATTTAAAAATTTTTAAAAATCGCAAATTTTTACGACTATATATATGGAAAAAGGGCCAAAATATATAACTTCTCCAAGAAAGATAAACATCTCAAAATATATATATTTTAGAGAGATAAAACTAAAAATCTATACAAAATTGCTTTAAATTTGATCATTTTTAAGATATATTAAGATACAGTCATTTTTTAAAATTATATATTTTTATTTTATTACTTAAAAATTCAAGGTTTCAGATTAATTATTATACAACCATTCGATTCAGCGTAAAATTCTTTATAGTCTGTACAGTTTCCATTAGCGCATAATAATTTCAATAGAAATTATAGCAAAATACTTGAAAATATTGGAAAATCGTAAATTTTCACGATATATATGGAAAATGTGGTAAAAAAATAAAACTCATATAAAGATAAAACTATCGTAATACGTGTATTTTGACGCGAAAATAACGAAAATCTACTTTAAAATACCGTACAACTTATACTTTCTAAGATATGTGAGATAAATAGAAATCTCTTTATTTTCTAAAAATACATTTCTCATTGTATAACTCAAAAAATAAAAGTTATGTAATAATTATTATACCACTAACCGAATCAACGTAAAATTCTATATAGTCCATGTTATTTTCATTAACCTGTGATTATTTGAATGGCCAACACAGAACAATATTTGAAAATGATAAAAAATCGCAAATTTTCACGACTATGTGTATGGAAAAAGTGCCAAAATATTTAACTTCTCCAAGAAAGATAAACATCTCAAAATATATATATTTTAGGGAGTTAAAACTAAAAATCTATACAAAATTGCTTTAAAATTGATCATTTTTAAGATACATTAAGTTTTTCATTTTTTAAAATTATATATTTTTATTTTATTACTTAAAAATTCAAAGTTTCATATTAATTATTATACTACCATTCCATTCAGCGTAAAATTATTTATAGTCTGTATAGTTTTCATTAGTGCATAATAATTTTAATAGATATTATAGCAAAATACTTGAAAATAGTGGAAAATTTCCATTTTTCTCGACGATATATATGGAAAAAGGCGTAATTTTTTAAACATTATTGTACAATTTATAATTTCTAGTATGCGTGAGATAAACAGAAATCTCTTTATTTTTTGAAAAAACACTTTTCATTGTGTAACTTAAAAACTAATGGTTCCGTTAAAAATATTTATCCATCATTCGAATCAGCATAAAATTATTTATAACGCCTGCAACTTTCATTAAAATGCCATTATTTGAATAGAAGTGAAATGAAAAATTGAAAATGACGAAAAATCGCTAATTTTAACGACTATACATATGGAAAAAGTGTTAAGGGAAGTCAACCTCGGATAAAACTAAAATTGCTAAAATATACGTATTTCGGTGCGAAAGAAATTAAAATTCGTCTTAAATTACTGTAGAATTCGTAATTTAAGGATTGGTATTCTAAGTTTAGACGTGGTGAAACGAGCACCGAAGACGCCCAAAAGAGGTTGTTACCGACGAAAAAATTTAAAAAATGATTTCGAATGACCGTAAATTGAAATTGAATCAAATAGCAGACACTCCAAAGATATCAACTGAACGTGTACATCACATCATTCAGGAATATTTGGGTATAAGAAAGCTCTGTGCAAAGTGGGTGCCGCGTGAGCTTACTTTTTACCAAAAACAACGACGAGTTGATGATTCGAAGCAGTATTGGAACATGATCAATCGATATGTGACAATGGATGAAGCATGGCTCCATCATTTCACTCTGAATTCCAATCTACAGTCATTCGATTGGACTGCACACGAAGAACACGCTCCAAAGCGTGGGAAAACGCATCAGTCGACTGGCAAAGTTATGGCGTCTGTCTTTTGGGTTGCGCATGGAATATATTTTCATTGACTACCTTGAAAATGGAAGGATCATCAACAGCGACCATTACATAGCGTTGTTGGACCGTTTGAAGGACGAAATCGCCGAAAAACGGCCGCCTTTGAAGAAAAGGAAAATGTTGCTCACCAAGACAATGCACCGTGTCACAAGTCAGTGAAAACAATGGCAAAAATCGATAAATTGGGCTTCGAATGGCTTCCTCATCCACCGTATTCTCCAGATCTGACCCCCAGCGACTCTTTCCTGTTCTCCTGTAAATTTTATTGAATTGAATAATATAGTCATCACGATATGTAGTAAATACAAAACGGAGGAACATATCCTTTGAGTATATCATGACCCCCCGTTGCTAACGAGATCCTACATCTAAATTAACACATTCGAACGTTCTATTAGTCATAAATATTCGGAAAATGTCTAAATATTGTCGAGCCTCTGCAATATCAATAGCCGGTACCAATCAAGGGTCGGCCCTCTGCCAATAAATCATCTGTCGGGCGGCGATATTGATGCCACTCGGCGAAACGATCCGACGTCCCGTGCAAATCGGACAAAGGACTCTAGCATCGGTCAGTTTGCGATCACAATGGCATTATTGGGAGCGATTTGAATTCGGCACAGGAGTTAAGTAGGATGAAAGGGAGCCAGCGGATTGTTCAATACGCTACGGAACACTTTTGTGCTTTTTTTCCTGGGTTCTGGGTAAGGTATGGGCGGATGTGAATGGCCCAGTTTTACGAATCTATCAATTCGAGGGTCAGAAATATGCCTTTTTATTACGCGCCTTGTCATTGGGAAGGTAAATATATTGTTTGCTTGGATTTATTGATTATAATTCATCCGTGAAGGAGTGTAAGCGAAACTGATTAGTTGTATAACTCGTAAAAATATGTTTTTCTCGGGAAATATTAATTTATTACATAAAAACAAATTGTTTTCAAGGTTCCAACGATAGCACGGCTCTGCAAAAATCATTTCTAAAACTGTTTTGGTTTTGTGACGTGATTTTTATGTTTCGGGTTGTACTGAATCCGAATATCACTTCCTTTTCTTAAACGACTTCGGAAAAGGAAGAGGTTCGATGTTCGGCTGTATATATTTTTTAATGTATATTCACCAATTTCTCCGTCCATTATGGACGTTTTTTTTATCGAGGGAAAACCTCAAATTTCAAATGCACATGGCACGTGCAATGTTTTCATATATTTTTTATCTAAAATAATCAGATATTGGTATAGAATGTAATTGCTGAACTGATGTGACGAAACATTGGATGTAGTTCAGTGTAAAAGTCAGTGAGTTTGCTTTTTAAACAATAACCACATCGTATGAGACGTTGTAGGCAACTGTTTCTATAGTGTAGTGGTTAGAACGTTGAACAGGACTGTAGCTATTTTGTTATAATTTCATTGGAACATTTGTCAAATCACAATTACTATTTTCCTCAATCAGGCTGTACTTTTACTTGGCTATCCGTTACAAGACTTAATAAAATAACTACGTAATTTATTGAGTAAATATCTAACACTAAAAAGTGAAAAATAAAATATTTTGTCACTCACTAAAAAGTAAAAACTTACATTTTTAATACAAAAAAAAAGTTTTAACGTTATCTAGTACACGTATTTTTTATTCCACAAAATACACACATTTATCTATTTACAATATTATTTTAACTACTACCAACTGATCAGTTTGAAGTCGGTGCCGAGCCTAAATTATACAAAAATAATAACGTAATTTTGTGACATATACACAAAATGAAATCACGAAAATAGAACAAAAAAACTTAGAAGCGCATCTACTATGTTAAAATTGGTTCTAAGTTACGCTAGGAAGTCCCGTGCGAGGGCGCTTACGCATGCGCTGTATGACAGTAAGTTACGGCGGGAAATTTAAAAATGTTTAGCGGGAATTTTAAAATTTTGAGCGGGAAATTAAAAAAAATCTTTTAATTTTACTGAGAAAATAAAAAAATAAATATATTTAAATATATTTTATTGATATATTACAATTACATTAATTTTCCTTGACCATAAAGACATTGATATAATCACAGAGATATCTCCACTACCCAAAACACGTAATCTACTGATATTATCTTCTCTCTAATATTAAAAACAAATATTAAAATAAGATAATATAAGTTTCTGACGACCAAAATTAGAGGTTATTACTCTGCCACTGCATCAATCTGAAACGAAACTGATGGAACAGGCTGAGTTATCTGTAAATGTTAAGTTTCTTATTGTATACTTACTTCTGGGTCTTGTTGGAAGTCTGTAGAAGAATCGCCTATATATCTATGAGTCTTAAATAACTTATGTGATTTAATATTGCCATTGGGGGCATATGTTCCTTGTCTTGTAGTAATAGTAAAGAATATCAATAAATATTGCTTAATTATTTCAATGCAATAAATCATGATGATTTAACAAAATACTCACTATTTAAATTACTAGTAGGAATTACATCTTGTTTCAGCCATGGCTTTCCACATTTTGGTCTATAGTTTTCATCTTTAAAATGATTACAAACTTTCCTGGACCTACATAGGAGATCATAAGAGATCCCCTTAAGGGTTTCTTTTTATAACACTAATAAATTAAAATACACAGAATAATCTAAAGTAATTGTCAAATATATATAAAAACACATACCGAAAAACTTGACGTAAAAAAACAATACAAATTATATTACCTAAAAATGACTCTTAACTGCTTAGGTTATAATTATTATTACCGAGGCCGAATCATTTAGATTTGGCCGCGTAACGGGGATTCCGAAAAGCTTAAAGGTGGGACCCGATTTTTCTATATAACCTTCACTTCTAAATTTCTTTATTCTATGATCACAAACAAAACAAATCTGTCTAATCTGTTGCTCGGTACCGACTTCAAACTGATCAGTTGGTGGTAGTTAAATAATATTGTAAATAGATGAAAAGGTTTAGGTAGGTATTAAGCTAAATGGTGTGTGTATATAGTAGAATATATAATAGGTGTAGTAGATAAGTTACATAAGGTTTTTGTTTATTTTTATTCAGTTATTATAACGGTTATTATATACCAATTTTATTTTAAAACGTTTTTTTATATATTAAAAATGTGAGTTTGATTATTTTTTACTTTTTAGTGAGTTCCTTAATTATTTTTTGAAGTCGGTTCAATTTTTGTTAAAAAATATTTTATTTAGAATGCTACATTTCTCAACGATTAACAAATGACAAACTTGGAGAATGTTGCCTTACATGTCGTTGCATGTTGCATTACAATTTTTTACGCTAGCTAGTCGTAAAAAATGCAGTTGCTTGATTTTCAGCCTGATCTGCTCTGCTTTGTGTCTAATATGATCAGAAAAGACAGGAGACTGACATCGTCTGAACTGGTTGAAGTTTTTGTATTTAGTCGTTATATACTCAACTTAGACAGTGTTCAAAATAAACCAGTACTTCACAATCGTGTTTAAATGACTCTGTCACCGCGTGGACCCATTTCAACTTAATAACACTGTAGGAAAAAGCTCTAAGCTTATTACCGGAACACAAATATGCTCTCTCGGGCGCAATATTGCGACAAAACATTCGACTAAGCCGCGGGCGGTCATCGTAAACATAGCCCCGGGTCGTTGTTTAGCGAATTTCGCACATCGGCACCTTTGAAACGTCAACCGGCGACATCGTGCCGTGAGGTGCGTCATTCAAAATCATCACGCTGGGGGACCGGACCCCCTAGATCTCCCGCCGGGCGCGGAATCAAGGTGGCGGGGCTCCGAGCGACGTCAATTAAAACATTTTTTTTTTCGTCGGCCCGATGAGAATTCTCATCGCATGAGATCGCGAGAGCGGTCCGAGGATCGACAACAGGTGTCGTTGCGCGACGCTATTCCCAACTTGTATCTCGACGACGGTTAATCGGATTAGAGTAAGTATATTGATGCGCCCCCTATCCGCCCTCGGGGTCCGAGAAAAGGGGGAATATCTGCGTGGGAGAGGCAGGGTGTGTAAACAGATTTACGGAAATTAGAGCGAGGATTTACGGGACGGGGACCGGTGGCTGGAAGATGCCGATGTCGATGCTAGTTCAACGGTTCGACGCCCAAGGACAGGGAGATTCGGAAAGACTTCTCAATACCGTCAGAATTAACAGGTCAATTGAAAAGTCCCCGGCCTACCATAGTAAAACACATTTTTTGGCAAAACTAGTTTTTTTTTATTCAACATAATTCCATTCAAAGGTGATACACTGATTATAGCGACCTCTTCTTTCGATGAAAATTTCTTCCCAGTGAGCATTCTTTTGAGATCTGAGAACAGGAAATAGTCGCTGGAGGCCATATCTGGAGAATACGGTGAATGAGGAAGTAATTCGAAGCCAAATTCATGGATTTTTGCCATCGTTTTCACTGACTTGTGACATGGTGCATCGTCTTGGTGAAGCAGTACTTTCTTTTCGTCAAATGCGGCCGATTTTTGGCGATTTCGTCCTTCAAACGGTCCAATACCGCCATGTAATAGTCGCTGATGATCCTTCCTTTTCAAGGTAGTCAATGAAAATTATTCCATGCGCATCTTAAAATACAGGCGCCATAACCTTGCCAGCCGACTGTTGCGTTTTCCCACACTTTGGAGAGGGTTCATCGTGTACAGTCCACTCAGATGACTATCAGTTGGACTTCGGAGTGAAATGATGGAGCCATGTTTCATCCGTTGTCACATATCGACGTAA
The DNA here is from genome assembly GCF_030347505.1 of Rhynchophorus ferrugineus. NCBI lineage: Eukaryota > Metazoa > Arthropoda > Insecta > Coleoptera > Curculionidae > Rhynchophorus > Rhynchophorus ferrugineus. Next base: position 4,456,376 of record NW_027472588.1, read on the forward strand.
AAACTCGGGTTTATTACGCCTGATCATCTTCAAATACTGCTCCGAATCATCAACTTGTCGTTGTTTTTGGTCAAAAGTGAGCTCGCGGGGCGCCCACTTTGCACAGAGCTTTCTCATACCCAAATATTCATGAATGATATGATGTACACGTTCAGTTGATATCCGTAAAGTGTCTGCTATTTCATTCAATTTCAATTTATGCTCATTCAAAATCATTTTGTGGATTTTTTAAATATTTTCGTCGGTAACCTCTTTTGGGCGTCCACTGCGTTCACCGTCTTCGGTGCTCTTTTTACCATTACTTAATAAACTTAGCATCCCAATGCTTGATGGTCGATTTTCCGGGGGATTGTATGACTGTATATTTTCCCTTCAAAAAGCAATATTTTATCAACACGCGAAATTCCTTTTTATCCATTTTTTTCAATTTTTTTTCCAATAAGAAAAGTTGCTTATTCAAAATGCTATAACTCACTAACTAATAATCCAACATCTGTCAAATTTATACACGCATCTTTTGAATGTTAAGGCTAATTAAAAAACATATGGATTTAATTCTAGTAACGCCATCCATGTGTCAGGCCGGAGACTTTTCTTGTTAATCTAACCTAACTGATAAATTCGATGTTTTTGACATTTCTTTGCTTAAAATAACGGTTTTCCATTAAGTAATTTGGACTTATGCTATTTAGAATTAAGGATTCAATAAATTAGAAGTAATCACCAGACCCTTACGGTCGAAAGGTACAACATTCATTATTCAAATCTCCGAGCAATCTCCCGACTCCATTTTCTTTGTCTGCCCTAGCAGGATCTCGTCTCTCGTCCGTAATTTTACGAAATCGACCGTCGAAAGGGGAGATGGGTGCGGGAGCAGCATCCGTGGCGAAGTTTCCTAATAAAAAGGCCGGGAGGTCGCCCTCTAATTTGCGAGGGTCGCGCCCTTCGAATACCACCCTCTGCGCTCGTTATAGAAACAACGGCGCGAGGGCTCTTTGTCGCAGGAGAGCGGCGTACGCTCGCCCTTTCTGCACCGTCTTCAAATAACGTCTGTTTATTTTTCTTCTCCGTATTCGTTTTTGATATCAACATTTCATTAAGGGAGTTTTTAGTATTTATGTAAGGCAGCAACATATTGCTGAATGTTTTTTGTATTAATTACTGTACAGTCTCACATTACATAAAATACTAGTCTTTACGTTGATAACAGCGTGTTCTTTTCTAGTCCACTTTTAGACCGAAGCAAATGAGAAGCGCATTTTCATTTATTTGAATTAATAATCTGAGTGAAGAAGCGCTCTCGTGGTTAACTCCGAGCAAGCGCATATACATTGTTTTGTAACTGTTGTTTTAAATTTTGCTCTAATATATTTTTCTTTATGTATCGTTCCACAACGGAGAAATTTAACCCTATGAGATTAAAAAATAATCAAACATGCTACAATAGTAAAGGAAATGCCCACACCACATTATTGCTACTATTTTTCGTGGACAAACCCCAATAATGAATTGACTACTGAACTGATTATCTTTTAATTGACCTATTGTACATTTACTAACCTAAAACGAATGGATGGTTAATAACAACAAAATGTGTATGAAAGTTATAATTACCTTTAATATTACTTCTAGTACGATTGTATATTATTTATGTCATACACTTTGCAACGTTTTTATTAAAAAAAAAAAAAGAATAATTGTCTTCTTTGCTTCTTGTTATCATTTTGAAATCTGCAGCTATATCGGGGTGAAATGTTGGCAAGTGTTGTCTTCTATTTGTTGTCCAAAATGATTTGGGCAAGCAATTTTTGCAACTCTTCTGGCAAGATCTGCGTCTGTGTCTCTGTCTTCCAGAAAACTGATTATATTTCAACAGTGCCTCTAGAGGATCGTAGAACAGTAAATTCTGATTGGCACACAACCATTTGTTTGCCAGATGTCTTCGGTGAAATAAGGAAAACAAACAAAAGACACCGAATTGTTCTTCATCATGACAATGCGAGCTCTCACACATCGGCTCAAACAAGAGACTTTTTGAGCACTCAAAACATCGAATTGATGGATCATCAGCCGTACAGCTCTGATTTGGCACCCCTTGACATCTTTTTGTTCCCATCAGGGAAGAATAAACCGCGTGGTCAACTATTTTCATCGCCTTAAGAAGCTATTGAAGCTATAAACCTTACCAATGTACTTAAATAATAACACTATTCACAACAGGCATCATATTGAATTTCTGTGGGGAATGTAAATATTTCATCACCAATTACTACAAAGATATTATGAAATCCACCATTAAACACTAATATTGCCTTTTATAATATTCAAAGAGCTAAATTATTTGTATTTTGATAACATTTAACATTTTGAATTCATTTCATATAATTTTCAAATGGATGTAAATCGGGACTTTGTAGTGGTCAATACAGAAATTTTATCTCGTGTAAAACATTTTTTTTTTTGGTTAATATTCTATGATCAAGGAACTATCCCAAATCACAATGTTGTTAAATTTAAAAGTTGAATATATACAACTTTTGAAAAACAGAGACAAGATTAGATTCAAAATCAAAACTTGACCTAAGATCATTGAGGTTGGTTTATCACTCTATTATAAAGCTTAGTTAGATTTATGGGGTGCAAATATGGGGTTGTACTAGAATATTACACCGACTAGTTATTCCAACGCTGCCAATACAAAGTTTTTCTATTAATTGCTTGCTTGCTAACCAACTAATAACTATACTAAAACTTCGAAATCAAATGGATCTACGAATACGAGATTTTGCTTGGAAACATGAATTAAGATTACTAAATCAGAGCAACGTGGAAGCAATACAGTTACTGATCAATGCGCAGGAGATCAGAAGATTGAAGCAAACGAAATAACAATAACTTGTATAGTGTATGAGTGTTATCCGTAACCTTTCTTTTAAGTAGTCTAATTTAATTTTAATTTAGGGAATAAATACCGATGTACGACAGAACAACAGTAATAAGTTAATTTGTATATTAAGATTGTATTAGGCATATCTAATGTAAGATATAACTAAAACAACTTTAACAACAGAAAAAAACGAGCAGGCTTAGAAAAACTCTCGTAAATCCTTATGTACGGTTCCCGATGTAATCTGACTAATCTTCTGCTGACGCTATTCGTTTGTTTTTTCAACATTCGTTTTTTCTTTCTCGGTTATCTTTCGAAAATCCGTCGGCGCTTTTGTGCCGATCGCCGAGACGACCCTCTTATTGTTCCAGATAAAAAAGAAATTTTACACGGCTCTGAAGACCGATGGTCTGTTTGATGCCGTAAAAACAAGTTAATAGTTTCGATTTTGTTCGGGCGTGACAGGTAGAAGATTCGCCATTGTTTTCTAGGGATCGGGTGAATTATGAGATTGACTGGGGTTGGGTTTTGGGGAATAACCAAATTCGATTCAATTGGACTTTTTTTAATTTACCTAAAATGTTTTTTTTTGGGTTTTAGGTAGAATAGACTTCATTTGTATAGAAATTTTATTTTATTTAATCACTTTTATTTGAAGAAATGTTTAATAATACTTTCTGGAAGTACATAGAAATATTTTTTTATTACTCTTAGTGGTTCCACAATATATTATATAACAATATATAATAACAAGTATTTCTTATGTTATATATATAACTAGAGTAATTCAGCGTGTTTGTGTGAAGTACTTCTAAAGAGTGTCAGTGCCAATGTACTTACTTATCAGCTAAATATGCATAGATTGTTCGACATCCTCAGCTAGAAAAAAAACACTATATACATAAAAAACATCACTTTAACGTGCATAGACTAAAACGTTTAACAGCATCTGCATATATATATATATATATATATATATATATATATATATGCACGTTAAAGTGATGTTTTTTATAATCAGATCAGATGGTGTTAAACGTTTTAGTCTATGCACTTCGGTATCACGTCGCATATTTAGCTGATTAGCGAGTACATTGGCACTGACACTCTTTAGAAGTACTTCACACAAACACGCTGAATTACTCTAGTTATGGGTTCTAAAGGAATATTGCGTTGTATCTCTTTATTTGAAACATAATATCCAGTATCAACAATTAACGCGCAACACTTTATTTTGGAACCGTTGAATGATGGATATATTAGATTTGCTAGCGCTATCCCATAGTTGGACTCGTACAGCAATAGCTGGTTATCTAATGATAACTTGGATTTGCGCCCGATGAGCCAATACATTTGATATAACTTGATAAGTCCAAGATGTCTAAGACGTATACCAAGATATTTAACATCCTCTGCCTGGGGGAGTTGACAATGATTGATATTCACTGGTGGACATGTACTTCTATGCAGGGTAAAAGTTATATGGATGGATTTTGTTTCATTGATTTTAATGCGCCATGCCAACCATAGTTGTATTAACTACAGGTGAGTATATAGGTTCATTGGTGCAGTAACTGGATCTTCATGAGATGCTAAGATTATTGTGTCGTCTGCGTGTGTTGCCAGAATAGTTATTTTTGTGGTGGGTAGATCGGCTATATATAGAAGATATAGTTGCGGAACTCCTGAAGATATAGAAGAAGTGAAGAAGTATGTTCATCGCCTTGTTTTACAGTAAAATGTCTATCAGTGAGATACGATTTTAGTAACTGATAGTCCGGATGAGGGAGAAGTTTCTTTAATTGAACCTACAACCCCGCATGCCATACTTTGTTAAAAGCCTGAGATATGTCTAGGAAAGCAGACGAACAATAGCTTTTGGCATTTAGATCCATGTTTATTTTGTTTACAAGTCTATGCACTTGTTCTATAGTTCCATGCTTATTGCGAAACCCAAACTAGTATTCTGGAATACTTTTTCTTTTTTCTATTATATAGTTCAGCTTCTTTATGTATAATTTCTCAAAAACGTTCGAGTTTGTCGCTAATAATCTTGTAGGCTGGTAGGAGGTGATATCTTCTGGTATTTTTCCTGGTTTGAGAATCATTAATATTTTAGCTACTTTCCAGATGACAGGAAAGTAATTAATTCGTAGTAAATATAAATGTTAATAGTTTTATAACCTTTTCTGATAGTTTTTGTAAAATTTTACTGGTAATTAAATCATAACAAGGAGCTTTTTTTTAAATTTGATTTTAATGAAATGTAATATAGTTTCAGTTGTGTGTTTCATGTATTTAAAAAGTAGTATTCTACTTTCTGTTCTGTGTTTCCACGATTTTGAATTAATATCTTTACATGTAATAAATAAGAAGGCCTTGGAAAGCGTACTTTTAATTTTATACTTTCGTTACAATTTCCTCGAAGACATTATTCTCTATGGTCGCAATTGCCGAATACCGAGAAGCCGAAGATTTAAATGATAAAAAAACAACGTTTCGATCTAATCCCGCCGTCGATACCATCTTTTCTAAAGAAATCCATGATGCGTAGCGACGGCAACAAAAAAGGCGCCTTTAAGAAGACGGCCTTTGAGAATATATCAAGCGACTAACTCGTAAATAACAGTCGATACGCTGATCCATGTGTACGTGAAGCGGATTTACTCGTAATCTTTGATTTTCGCTGAGTAATCGCATCAATGCCGGAAATGATTCTGTTAAAGTGATGTTTTTTATGTATATAGTGTTTTTTTTCTAGCTGAGGATGTCGAACAATCTTCACGGGCATCACGGGCACCATGGAGCAGTATCTAGTCGCTGTCACGGACAAACAAGGTATATCTTTTATAAATTTAAATACTTTAGTATCTTAGTAATCGCAGATCAACTGGAATTTTTACGAAAAAAAAGTATGGCCCGAAAAAGTTTTCTTTTCTGTCCAAGAGTTATCGTTGTTGAAATATTTGTTTATTTTTTATTTATTTATATATTATGGCCATAAGCCTCCTGGACTAATTAGGCCTGTATACATATATAAAATATACCACACATTTACATCAGTTAAAGTATACAATGTTAATACAAGTATAGAATACACAACAATATAAATGCACAGTCGAAATATAAAGTCTAGAGTTAAATATGTAGGATAAAGAGTACATATTGCAAGATGACAAGTAAAATATGTAAAAGCATACAGATGCATGAATATACGAATGCTACAGTATAATGGTCGCACATCCCATGACAGTGATAAAGATACAAGATACAAAAAATGTACTAACATGCATGATATTACATAGATGCACACTAGTTATTATTTTTCTAGTAGAAGTCCTGTTACGGTTAAAATATTAATCAGTTTGTCCAGGTTCTCCAGCCTAAGGCAATGGTCCATCGTCCATCCCAGGTTGACCAACCATCTCTGTGAGTTGTATCTTGGGTATTCAGTTAGTATGTGTTTAATAAACAGTGAGGAACCACATTCGACGCACAGTGATTGACTTCTTCCTTTAATGAAAAACTCATGAGTCAGTTTGCAGTGTATATTAATAATTTTATATTGCGTCTGCTGATGTTAGTGGTGCTAAGGCCTTGATAATACTCTTTTTTCACCTCCCAAAGCTTGTTGTTTTCTGTTAGATCTCATCTGAGTTGGTCTAGATCTCTAAAGGTCCTAGTAAAATAGTAGTAGGATAATCCCTTTTTTGGCTAATTAATCCGCTCTTCCATTTGCAATGATCCCAGAGTGAGAAAGGAGACACATGAACATGATGGTTTTGCCGCTTCTTTCGCGGGTGTAGAGGTAGATATAGTTGGAGACACTTTGAGGAGCTCATTGAATCAGAGGCGATAACTAATTGTTTGTCTTGCACATCTTGTACTGAGATTAGGGCCCTATATACGGCAAACAGTTTGGCCATTAATACACTCGATGAAACGGTGAGCCTGAAGTATCCTTCCTTTATCACTTAATTGATATCTGTAGACGCTGTCTAATAACCAGTAATACTATTTAATATTGTTTTTATATACAATGTAGACTTATGTACTTACGTCATCCAAATTTGTGACGTCAAAACGTCGCAATGTTGCAGCATCAACTCTGAGTTTTAGTTCAGTATGGCTTTGATATACTACAAAATTCTAATCAAAAAAAAATTGAACAGAAATGTTATTAAATATAATTTATTTTCACATTATAGCGCATCTAAAAACTACAGTTAATTATACAGCCACAATAGTTTATAATATCGAGTTATAACCCCTTATCAACATTGCTTTCAAGAATTTTGCGTACATCTGACAACCGGACGACTTTAACAGACTCATTCGTTTACGCGTTCCAACTAATCAGGCAGCATTATGTCTCTTTTAACTAGAATAAAATGAGAAGGAAAATATTACGAATTTACAAATTGCGACAGATAATACATTAAGCATCGAGATGACGTATATACAAAAAAACTGTGAATAGGCTATATTTATCTCGCAATCGTTTCGCTTGTTTATAGATGCAAATACAAAGTATAAAAAATCAAATCGATAAAAATCCAGTTAATTGTTTTCGGATTTGTAAAGAATTTTGAAAAATTTCATACAATAATTGAACATAAACATTAGTTTCAGAAGCCAGTCCATTCTAAATCCCCCAAAATTAATTAACGGTTTTACTAAATTAAATTAAAACTTCTTGGTAATATTCAACGACACCTCGCGATGATTTATTTACAAAATAACACCCATATTTCCCATCAAACGGGAACTGTTCAATATCTGTCGTCGTTATAAAAAGAACGATTCTCCCACTTTCAGAAATCATCGACAGCGAAATCAGAGTGTCAATTTAGATGTTGATATTTCCCCGTGATAATAGAAAAATGGCCTTTTGTCGGCTACTATAATGTAACTACGTAAACTAAAAAGTTCTTTATGCCGTACAGACAACTTTAAACATATCAGTTTCGAACGCAACCGACCAGTCCAACTGCGAACGGCCGTAAGTTGATCTACGACCGACTACTAAGCTGGTCGATCGGATGGGACTTAGAAAAAATTGTTTTGACCCATTGTACGAGTGTCACTACTTAGAAAGCGTACAGTAGCTCCGACGGGGGGTGATTACACCAGGAAATCGGGTGATTTTACCTGCGCCGTGTTGACAAGGGTCCTCCGGGTGTTGTCCTCTCACTGGGACGTCGATTACACGACAAATAAGTCGAGGCTGACGGTGTACAGGTAGTAATGATCGAGACAGTTGCGAATTAAAACGTTCCTAACGTACGATAACCATCGGCGTTTGAATATCAATCCATAACACTTGATAAAGAACACACCAAGTGAAGATGCTAGTCTAGAAATTTTTTGATACGATGGAGGAATGTATATAGAAAGCTGAACCAAATTTTAAGCAAATCGGTTCAATAGAACTTGAGATTTCATCATATGTCAGTCGTCTCGAACAAAATAGTCTCGTATAAAATCCGAAGTTTTCTTTCGGATGTATATAACAGGTCAATTGAAAATTCCCCAGCCTGACACATAGATGGCGCTACTAGAATTAAATCCATATGCTTTTTTAGTTAACCCTAACCCTCCAAAAATGCGTGTATAAATTTGACAGCTTTCGAATCATTAGTTTGTGAATTATAACATTTTGAGTGAAGCAACTTTTTATTGTGATAAAAAATGGATAAAAAGGAATTTCGCGGATTAATAAAATATTGCTTTTTGAAGGGAAAAAATACACTTGAAGCAAAAACTTGGCTTGATGCCAAGTTTCCGGACACTGCCCCAGGAAAATCAACCATCAAGGATTGGTATGCTAAGGTTAGACGTGGTGAAGACGGTGAACGCAGTAGATGCTCAGAAGAGTTACTGAGGAAAACATTTAAAAAATCGACAAAATTATTTTGAATGACCGTAAATTGAAATTTAATGAAATAGAAGACACTTTAAAGATATCAACTGAACATGTACATCATATGATTCGCGAATATTTGGGTATGAAAAAGCTCTGTGCAAAGTGGGTGACGCGCGAGCTCACTTTTGACCAAAAACAACGACGAGTTAATGATTCGGAGCAGTGTTTGAGGATAATCAAGCATAATAAACCCAAGTTATTTCGTCGATATGTGACAATGGATGAAACATGGCTCCATCATCAAACAAGTCCAATCGACAGTCATTCGAGTGGACTGCACACGATGAATCCGCTCCAAAGCGTGGGAAAACGCAACAGTCGGCTGGCAAGGTTATGGCGTCTATATTCTGGGATGCGCATGGAATAATTTTCATTGGCTACCTTGAGAAAGAAAGGATCATCAACAGCGACTATTACATAGCGTTATTTGACTGTTTGAAGGACGAAATCGCTGAAAAAAGGCCGCATTTGAAGAGTAGCTGAATGTAACCTTTTGGATTCTTTACTACAATCCTGATTCCAAGCAGTAAATTACCCATTGTAAGATAGAATAACAAAACTCACAAAAACAAAAAATATTTATCACAAAACGTCTCAAAAAATTTTTAAAAAAATCGAAAATCTATCAGTTATCAAGGTCGAATGGTTCCTTCTTTTGGGGTCCTGAGACTAATTAGTTTCCATCATTCGACACAGAAGATTTGTTGGCAATGTTCCCCTTTACAAACAAACAGTCACTACATCGAGCTCCGCAAATATTTACACAGTCGTCAGAGGTGTAAATATGGAAATAATTCTGAAAACTACGACCAAGAACACGTGGCGTCCCAAATGACCTGCAACTAAGTCTTTTTTGATTAACTCCCAGTCCTTGTTGTTATTAGTATGTTGAGAATGGAAAAAGGTTTTGAATAATATTTGATGCTGTGTTTATAATGTGTAATACATAACAATTGGTCATATTACAAATCAAAACTAGCTGAAATAGTATTATATGCAATAAATTAAGGCCTTTTTAAGTAAAACCGGTTTTAATTTACTCGAAGATAATGATTTACTGTGGTGTCAAACAAGATATAAGTACGTATGGGTGTGTGGAATATTTGAAATCGGTGTTAGCAACAATTCGTAGGTGATATATAAAATTTATTGAAGTCGAAACTCAGCTGAACACAGAATAGCAATTGGTTAGTAGCTCTGCACAATTTTGATATAGTAAGGAAGATGGTTTAGTTCTTAGTAAACAGTATCTATTGCACAGAGTTAAATGAACAGCATATTGATGATTGTTACCATTAACATCTGATTTGAGATCTAACATAAAAACATGCTATAACAACAATAATGTCAGGAATCACATTAATTACCTGAATTACGTACCATACAGTTTCATTCAGATTTTGGGTTGAGTTACATACGTACAATTATAATTCCTTATTTACCATAAGATGCTCTTTGTTTCGTTATTTTAATAACTAACAATTATTATAGTTCATTGTATTGGTTTTAATAGTAAAAATAATTACTAATGCTCAGAACATACTTGACTTTTATTATGAAAGAGTTCAAACTGTAGAATTAGATCCTCACCAGCTAGATTAATATTTCACGAATATCTACGTTTGAAAAAACATATTACTAGTTAATTTAAATCCTAGATTTTGACTAATTTATTAAAAAAATACGTATTTTACGTATGTTAAATGTTGGGCATTATTGAATTATTAGATATCACTTTTACCAAAGATTTTTTTTTATTAGTCTTCGTGAGTCCACAATCTGCCCTATTGGCAATAAGTATTTCTTCTGTTTATATTATATATACATGGCATGTAGAAAATCACTTCATTAAGCAATCTTCTGTATAAAATATTATTTTAATTAATTAGTCTTATTCTAATGCTTATTCTAAACTCTACATATGTCCAGTAATCAGATCAGGTGGTGTTAAACGTTTTAGTCTACGCACTTCACTATCACGTCGCATATTTAGCTGATTAGCGAGTACATTGGGATGCACTGACACTCTTTCGAAGTACTTCACACAAACACGTTGAATTACACTCGTTATAGGTTCTAGAGGAATATCGCGTTGTATCACTTTATTTGAAATATAGTACGGAGCATCAACAATGGCACGCAACACCTTATTTTGGAACCGTTGAATGATGGATATATTAGATTTGCTAGCGGTACCCCATAGTTGAATTCCATATGTCCAAATGGGCTTGAGTATAGACTCATACAGCAATACCTTGTTATCTAATGATAACTTGGATTTGCGCCCAATGAGCCAATACATCTGATATAATTTTAGTCCTAGTTGTTTCCGTTTAGAGAGTATGTGCTTCTTCCAGTTTTAACAAAGATGACGATAGAAATATAAAGATTTGTTTAGACACCAATCGCCATTATATTAGAAAAACAGAAGCGATATATAATACATTGTTCTAGAGGATTAGAGATTAGCGAATACTCAAATTCATTGCACCATACTCACCACATTTATTGATGTGTGACTCGTGCTTGATTTTCTGTTATTTAAAAAGACATTTATTGAGAAAAATTGTACAAGATATCAAAATATTTCATTTCCCATATTTCCACTCATTGATCCATTTCAGCACTTCTTTAGTATTTTGAAACAATGTACCAATAACGGTACATTCCTCATAACTCTTGTAACTTACGGCCTAACAATGTCAAGCAATATGTTTATGTCATTGATAATTGTTGATCCACTATGTCATGTTTATTTGATTGAAATTACATTTTTAATCAATTTGTGAGGAAGCCATTTCATCCTTTTTGGATTTTTGTCGTCGCATATAAACATCTGGAGAAATTGATTCATATAATACTAATTTATCTGAAAATTCTTTATGAGTTTGAGCTGGTTTTTCATCCAATTAGTCTTGAAATTCATTGTCTTCGAACTATTCAGTGCTCTAGGCCATCCTTTGTTATTCACACCGATATCACCGCTTTTTTTATTTTTACATATTTTAAAGTCTCCTTTTACCAACTATGAGTTTATCTGGACTGGACCTACTATTTAACGTGAGCTCCGAACCACGGTCCTCGGCATTAAGCCTACCGACTGGCGAGTGACCAACTTCAAAATCATCTCAGAAGACATCCGGTCATACCCAGCCTGGTTACTGGCGTGATTGGGATCATTTTCCATGTCAGATTTTACACTCTTGCCTAGGACAATCACAAACATAAATTTACGACCATGCCCCAGCAGTCGGTTCATAAGGTATATTTCGTATTAAATTATATAGTACTTTTTATTTTATATCTAATTGAATTCTTCGAAATAATTATTTGAGTTTATATTTCTTCACGGTATGTTATATTGATTAAAAGTATTTTGTTGTAAATTAAAACTTAATTACGTATTACAGGGCCCACTATCCCTGTCCCCTGCCCTTCCCTAATAGCCGGTCTGAAACAATAAAACGCTAGTTTTGATATATTGTTTATCGGGCCGTTTCAGACAAATGTAACACTGTCCCTTTTATGGTCCGACGAAAAAAAAAAGGGTCCAAGGGTTCCACCCATTTGCATAGGGTGATTCGACTTGCCCTTTCGACGCTATCAAACCCTTCTATATTAACTTGTAAACAGATGTTGCAAATTGTTACGATTTTACGGTATAGTTTTTTCCTTCGGTGTGACACTAAACGACTGCCTTATTAATAGAATAAATCATCGCGATTGAGTCAGGTTTAGTGACAGTTTAGTGTCGCGTTAGGAGGAAGGAATAACGTCCGCGCTGGAGTCTTGAGAAAGTTGTTTTAATGGTGTTTTGTTGTTTGTTTCAGAGGAGAGAGGCGTATGACTTAAGGAGCCGATCACTGTTGAAGATGGAGATGTGAGATCAAAGCCGTAACGATTTTGTTCTTGAAAAAAAAATGTTTGATGTATGATGGTGTAGATAAGTACGTGTATTTGTTTGTAAATTTATTCCCTTATTATTTATTCTGTATATGTTATGGTTATGTTAAATAAACGAATTTTGCAATTTAGTTTTTTTTTACTGTGGATTCATGGGATTCCTCGAAAAGCATTGGGTTTGATTTATGGGTCAATTTGGGCGATTTTTTAAAGAAAAAGTGTTGCAGATATATACTTATAACAGGTCAATTGAAAAATCCCCGGCCTGACACATAGATGGCGCTACTAAAATTAAATCCATTTGTTTTTTAGTTAGCGTGTTAATAAAATATTGCTTTGTGAAGTAAAAAAATACAGTTGAAGCTGTTTTGTGTCGATATGTGACAATGGATGAAGCATAGCTCCATTATTTCACTCCGAAGTCCAATTGACAGTCATCCGAGTAGACTACACACGATGAATCCGCTCCAAAGCGTGGGAAAACGCGACAGTAGCCTGGAAAGTTTATGGCGTCTGTATTTTGGGATGCGCATGGAATAATTTTCATTGACTACCTTGAAAAGGAAGGATCATCAGCGACTATTACATGGCGGTATTGGACCGTTTGAAGGACGAAATCGCCGAAAAACGACCGCATTTGAAGAAAAAGAAAGTGTTGCTTCACCAAGACAATGTACCGTGTCACAAGTCAGTGAAAACGATGGCAAAAATACATGAATTGGGCTTCGAATCGCTTCCTCATCCACCGTATTCTCCAGATCTGGCCGGCAGCGACTATTTCCTGTTCTCAGATGTCAAAAGAATGCTCGCTGGGAAGAAATTTTCGTCAAACGAAGAGGTGATCGCCGAAACTGAGGCCTATTTTGAAGCAAAGAATAAATCGTACTACAAAAATGTTATGAATATCCTTGAAGAGAATTATATTGAATAAAAAAATAATTTTGCCAAAAAATGTGTTTTACTATGGTAGGCCGGGGACTTTTCAATTGACCTGTTATGTTCAAATAAACCAAAAATATTTACAATGTTTAAGTAAATTATCGTAGCTAATATTTCCAATCCATCTGTATGGTTCTGGAATTGGGAAGCTCTTATAATTCAATGTCTTCCAAAAATTATGCTTATGTTAAAATCTACATTTTTCTCCACGAAAATTGTATTAGAAATGAAGTTATTCGATTTAGGTGGCCCAATGAGTGCTCAATTGAGTAACAAATCCAGAGACGCAGAGTATGATGGTACAATGAACATGTCTATGTGTGTCTAATGAAAGGTCTCTCTTCACAGATTTCCGTTGTGAAATAGAACCTTTTATTTTTTTTAATTCTAAAAAACATTTAGATCAAGATCAGCGATCGCAAGAAGAGAATACTGATATTGCTCTAGATTAGAATGGTTATAGCCGATTGTCAACATGAAAATATTTGTCCTATAAATCCTGTGATTACCACAGCATTGTATTGGTTGAGAAGTAGATGCTGTTCTTCGGCTACGGTCTGATCATCATCATATATATGTAGATACATCTACATAAGTTAGAAGAAAAGCATCATAGAAAAATTATATATAATTCGTTGATATAATCAGTTTGAATCGAAAATCAAAATAATCATCAAACTTTGGATGAAAACATTTCTGGTGGAAGAACGTATATAAATTGAAGTTAAATTGTTTACTTGTAGACATAAATGTTCAGTATTTAATCACATCTTTCAAAAAGGCTCGAAGAAAAAAGAATTTGACTGAAATGAAGGTGTACTAATTGAAATATATGCATTTTTGTTGAGAGAATCCTTTGGGAACATTATATACATGATATATTTAGGTGTCCGAAATTCATTTGTTTTTATGCAGTCGTTTTATGTTGAAAATTTTTGAAAAATTCACTAATATATCCATTTTAAAAGTGATGAAAGTCATAAATAATTCTCATAGCTAAAGCAAATACCCAATTTCAAAAAATTATTAAATTGTCAAAGAAAAGGGTTTTCTTAAACCTACATGAATACATATAGATCTGAACTACTTTTATGTTGTTTGAGCTTACTATACCTGACCACTATAAATGGTTATATGATCACAAATCTTAAAAAGGTCTAGATGAAAAATGCCAAAAAATCAATGCACGAAACTATTAAACAATCTAACATAACTGTTATTTTCTATATTTGTGATATTTATCAACATAAAAACAGTTTTTCCTTTAGTATTATTATTTTTTTACAGAGTATTTACTTTATTACAGATGCTTAATCAATGAAGCTCAAAATTACATTTTCGACAATCATTACTTTTATTGCATTACTTACGTTGCGTCCGCGTACTCACCAGACATAGCGCCTTCTGATTACCACTTGTTCAAATCGATGAAGCATAGTTTGACTGATACACGGTTTCGAAATACTGAAAAAGTTCGAAAATGGACCGATGATTATATAGTTGACAAACAGACAATGTTCTTTTGACACGGTTTCGCTATATTGACAGAAAGATGGAAAAAAGTTGGAAATATTTTGATTAATATACATTGTAGCAAAATTATTTATATTATTTTAATTTAGTTTTTGAAGTACTATTTCGAGTTTCTTTATATAAAAATAATGATGCTCAGAAATCATTTGCCGTTTTTGAAGAAATTTATATATAATCAATTTTCGTGTTTCACCGTTCCTTTGATATACCAATTGTTCTCCAGAGGCCGCTGAGCGTTACACCGAGTAAAGAGTAACGAATTTTCGAGTTTATCGGTCAAAAAATCGGGTAAATTATCCACGGTTAGTGGGTCCGAATCACAACCCTTCTGTGTGAAATGATATCGTTCGGTGTCGAGCACAATAGCCGCCCATGTCACGCCTTTTCTTCGAAATCGGTGAAATTGCCCACCATGTGTCCCAAACGCCAGTAAATTACGACATTCCCGATAAAATCCCAATGGAATCAAAGAGTTATGACGTTTGAGGATAATACGGAACACGTGTCGTTATTTTTCGATAGATTTCGCAATCTCCGTTATATATAGACCATTACATTCCTGTTACATATTTGGTCATATGTGGAGATACTTTTAAACTTTTAAAATATGAAAATCTATCAATAAAAAAATATAAATATCTTATTTTAACGAAACCAAAATTTACGTGGTTTTTATTTTATTTTATATTGACATAAATAGAGAAATTTAGTTCAAGATCACTTACCCTTAGTTATTAAAAGTTTCGACATCGACATACCCAAACATACAACAGAAATTATTATTTACATTTTTTATTTTTCGTTACACTCATTTTATGTGTCTATTAATCAGTTCGTATGGTAGTTTGCGTCTAAGCCTACGTACTAGACTGTCATCGCGGACATTTAACTGTTTTGCAAGTGCATTGGGATGCACTAATAGTCTTTAAGAGTATTTCACACTAACACTTCGAGTCACACTCGTTATAGGTTCTATGTTAAGGGAATATCGCGCTGAATCAGTTTGTTGGAGACGTAATATGGGGCATCGACGATGGCAGTTCAATACCATAGGTTCAAATGGGCCTAAATATTACTGACTTATATAGAAAAACCTCGATATCTAATGATAAGTTAGATTTACGCCCTATCAGCCAATATATTTGGTTTAGTTTAAGTCCAAGCTGTTTGCGTTTTGTCACTATATGTTTCTTCCATGTCATACGTCGATCAAAATGCATTCCCATATTTTCAACGTTGTCTGCTTGGGGAAGTTCATGATTACTCAATTATACTGAGGTACAAGTTCTTCTACAAAGGAGGAATATCACATGGGTAGATTTGATTGTCTCATTTGCTTTGATACGCCATGTTTTCAACCACAATTCGACATTGTTAAGATGAAGTTGAAGGTTTCTTGATATTGATTCTCGTGAGATGATAAAACCGCTGTGTCGTCAGCATATATTGCAAAAGTAGTGTTTCTCAGATAGATAATAATCTCAGTAGATAATAATTAACTTTATTGAATTATTGGTAATTAAAAAACAAGACTAAAAAAGAGATCAAATCTGAAAATAAGAAAAAATTACTTCTAGTTTAGAGCTAAGAATCCACAAACATTTTTTATAAATGTATATTTTATAAAAATAGAGAAGAGTACATTCATCTACCTAAATATTGGTGGTTTTATTTATTTGCTGTACTTTATTTTCGATTCCTAATACTGGAACTCTTAATTGTTGTAATCAGTAGTAAATTTGACAATTAAAAAGACACAAATATTCGGAATAAAAGTTAAAGAATCTACACCAATAAATCTATGTTTTATTTCAGAATATGAAATACGAAATCACTTAAGGATTCGTAGACAAGTTTAAAATAATTCGATAGAACCAGTATCTGGCAGAGTAGAGATGTGCACAGTTAAAAAGAAGTTCGATATTTAATTGAGTTATAAAAAGTGGACTGAAGGTGCTCATAGTCACCCAATCATAAATTATTTCAACTAGAAAACATCCATTTTATTAATCTCTTAGAACTTCAACAATCTGTCCGTGGGCAATAAGTATTATAATATGATTTCCGTTATACAATATAACTCTATTGACATGTAGAACATCGCTTCAGTAGGTGGTCTGCTGTACAAACTTATATCTACATCTTATACATTATATAAATATTATTCTAACTTATTTTAAAGTCAAGCCTAACTTATTCTAAAGACTGTTCTAACTTATTCTAGAGATTATGATATCTCACTCTATGAGTTTGTTAATCAGTTCGTATAGCAGTTTAGGTTTGACCCTACGCACTTCACTGTCATCGCGTGTATTTAACTGTTTGGCGAGTGCATTGGGATGCACTAGCAGTCGTTCAGGGTACTTGTCACCAACACTTCGAATCTAGGGTTCTAAGGGGATATCGCGCTGAATCAGTTTATTGGAGACAGGATATCTATGTTGCTAGTAGTATCTTACAGTTCAATACCATAGGTCCAAATGGGCCTAAGTCTAATTATACAACAAAACCTTGTTATCTAAGGATAATTTAGATTTATGCCCTATCAGCCAATACATTTGATTTAGTTTAAGTTCAAGTTGTTTGCGTTTTTTCACTATATGTTTTTTCCATGTTAACCGTCGATCAAAATACATTCCCAGATATTTAACATTATCTGCTTGCGGGAGTTTATAATTATTTTTTTTTTTACTGATAGAAAAGTTCTTCTACAAAGGATGAATGTCACATGGGTAGATTTTGTCTCATTTGCTTTGATACGCCATGTTTTCAACCATAATACGACTTTGTTAAGATGAAGTTGGAGGTTTCTTGTGGCTGATATTGGATCCTTCTGTGATGATAAAACCGCTGTATGGTCAATATATGTTGCAACAGTAGTGTTTTTGAGGTCGGTAGGTCAGCTATGTACAGTAGATATAACAGTGAACGAAGGACACCGCCCTGCGCAACACCTGAGTATATTGGATGAATAAATAATAAATAATGAGATAGTCAAGCAAGAGGTTATGTATTTTTTCCATGTTAAACGCCGAGCAAAATACATTCCCAGATATTTAACATTATCTGCTTGCGGGAGTTTATACTTATTTTTTTTTTTACTGATAGAAAAGTTCTTCTACAAAGGATGAATGTCACATGGGTAGATTTTGTCTCATTTACTCTGATACGCCATGTTTTCAACCATAATACCACTTTGTTAAGATGAAGTTGGAGGTTTCTTGTGGCTGATATTGGATCCTTCTGTGATGATAAAACCGCTGTATGGTCAATATATGTTGCAACAGTAGTGTTTTTGAGGTCGGTAGGTCAGCTATGTACAGTAGATATAACAGTGAACGAAGGACACCGCCCTGCGCAACACCTGAGTATATTGGATGAATAAATAATAAATAATGAGATAGTCAAGCAAGAGGTTATGTATTTTTTCCATGTTAAACGCCGAGCAAAATACATTCCCAGATATTTAACATTATCTGCTTGCGGGAGTTTATACTTATTTTTTTTTTACTGATAGAAAAGTTCTTCTACAAAGGATGAATGTCACATGGGTAGATTTTGTCTCATTTACTCTGATACGCCATGTTTTCAACCATAATACGACTTTGTTAAGATGAAGTTGGAGGTTTCTTGTGGCTGATATTGGATCCTTCTGTGATGATAAAACCGCTGTATGGTCAATATATGTTGCAACAGTAGTGTTTTTGAGGTCGGTAGGTCAGCTATGTACAGTAGATATAACAGTGAACGAAGGACACCGCCCTGCGCAACACCTGAGTATATTGGATGAATAAATAATAAATAATGAGATAGTCAAGCAAGAGGTTATGTATTTTTTCCATGTTAAACGCCGAGCAAAATACATTCCCAGATATTTAACATTATCTGCTTGCGGGAGTTTATACTTATTTTTTTTTTTACTGATAGAAAAGTTCTTCTACAAAGGATGAATGTCACATGGGTAGATTTTGTATCATTTGCTTTGATACGCCATGTTTTCAACCATAATACGACTTTGTTAAGATGAAGTTGGAGGTTTCTTGTGGCTGATATTGGATCCTTCTGTGATGATAAAACCGCTGTATGGTCAATATATGTTGCAACAGTAGTGTTTTTGAGGTCGGTAGGTCAGCTATGTACAGTAGATATAACAGTGAACGAAGGACACCGCCCTGCGCAACACCTGAGTATATTGGATGAATAAATAATAAATAATGAGATAGTCAAGCAAGAGGTTATGTATTTTTTCCATGTTAAACGCCGAGCAAAATACATTCCCAGATATTTAACATTATCTGCTTGCGGGAGTTTATACTTATTTTTTTTTTTTTACTGATAGAAAAGTTCTTCTACAAAGGATGAATGTCACATGGGTAGATTTTGTATCATTTGCTTTGATACGCCATGTTTTCAACCATAATACGACTTTGTTAAGATGAAGTTGGAGGTTTCTTGTGGCTGATATTGGATCCTTCTGTGATGATAAAACCGCTGTATGGTCAATATATGTTGCAACAGTAGTGTTTTTGAGGTCGGTAGGTCAGCTATGTACAGTAGATATAACAGTGAACGAAGGACACCGCCCTGCGCAACACCTGAGTATATTGGATGAATAAATAATAAATAATGAGATAGTCAAGCAAGAGGTTATGTATTTTTTCCATGTTAAACGGCGATCAAAATACATTCCCAGATGTTTAACATTATCTGCTTGCGGGAGTTTATAATTATTTTTTTTTTTACTGATAGAAAAGTTCTTCTACAAAGGATGAATGTCACATGGGTAGATTTTGTATCATTTGCTTTGATACGCCATGTTTTCAACCATAATACGACTTTGTTAAGATGAAGTTGGAGGTTTCTTGTGGCTGATATTGGATCCTTCTGTGATGATAAAACCGCTGTATGGTCAATATATGTTGCAACAGTAGTGTTTTTGAGGTCGGTAGGTCAGCTATGTACAGTAGATATAACAGTGAACGAAGGACACCGCCCTGCGCAACACCTGAGTATATTGGATGAATAAATAATAAATAATGAGATAGTCAAGCAAGAGGTTATGTATTTTTTCCATGTTAAACGCCGATCAAAATACATTCCCAGATATTTAACATTATCTGTTTGCTGGAGTTTATACTTATTTTTTTTTACTGAGAGAAAAGTTGTTCTACAAAGAATGAATATCACATGGGTAGATTTTGTCTCAATTACTCTGATACGCCATGTTTTCAACCATAATACCACTTTGTTAAGATGAAGTTGGAGGTTTCTTGTGGCTGATATTGGATCCTTCTGTGATGATAAAACCGCTGTATGGTCAATATATGTTGAAAGAGTAGTGTTTTTGAGGTCGATAGGTCAGCTGTGTACAGTAGATATAACAGTGAACGAAGGACACTTCCCTGCGGATCACCTGAATATATTGCATTAATAAATAATAAATAATGAGATAGTCAAGCAAGAGGTTATGTATTTTTTCCATGTTAAACGTCGATCAAAATACATTCAGAGATATTTAACATTATCTGCTTGCGGGAGTTTATAATTATTTATTTTTACTGAGAGAAAAGTTGTTCTACAAAGAATGAATGTCACATGGGTAGATTTTGTCTCATTTACTCTGATACGCCATGTTTTCAACCATAATACCACTTTGTTAAGATGAAGTTCGAGGGTTCTTGTGGCTGATATTGGATCCTTCTGTGATGATAAAACCGCTGTATGGTCAATATATGTTGCAACAGGAGTGTTTTTGAGATTGGTAGGTCGGCTGTGTACAGTAGATATAACAGTGAACGAAGGACACTGCCCCGCGGATCACCTGCGTATATTGCATGAATAAATAATAAATAATAAGATAGTCAAGCAAGAGGTTATGTATTTTTTCCATGTTAAACGCCGATCAAAATACATTCCCAGATATTTAACATTATCTGTTTGCTGGAGTTTATACTTATTTTTTTTTACTGAGAGAAAAGTTGTTCTACAAAGAATGAATGTCACATGGGTAGATTTTGTCTCATTTACTCTGATACGCCATGTTTTCAACCATAATACCACTTTGTTAAGATGAAGTTGGAGGTTTCTTGTGGCTGATATTGGATCCTTCTGTGATGATAAAACCGCTGTATGGTCAATATATGTTGCAACAGTAGTGTTTTTGAGGTTGGTAGGTCAGCTATGTACAGTAGATATAACAGTGAACGAAGGACACTGCCCTGCGGATCACCTGCGTATATTGCATGAATAAATAATAAATAATAAGATAGTCAAGCAAGAGGTTATGTATTTTTTCCATGTTAAACGCCGATCAAAATACATTCCCAGATATTTAACATTATCTGTTTGCTGGAGTTTATACTTATTTTTTTTTACTGAGAGAAAAGTTGTTCTACAAAGAATGAATATCACATGGGTAGATTTTGTCTCATTTACTCTGATACGCCATGTTTTCAACCATAATACCACTTTGTTAAGATGAAGTTGGAGGTTTCTTGTGGCTGATATTGGATCCTTCTGTGATGATAAAACCGCTGTATGGTCAATATATGTTGAAAGAGTAGTGTTTTTGAGGTCGGTAGGTCAGCTGTGTACAGTAGATATAACAGTGAACGAAGGACACTTCCCTGCGGATCACCTGAATATATTGCATTAATAAATAATAAATAATGAGATAGTCAAGCAAGAGGTTATGTATTTTTTCCATGTTAAACGTCGATCAAAATACATTCAGAGATATTTAACATTATCTGCTTGCGGGAGTTTATAATTATTTATTTTTACTGAGAGAAAAGTTGTTCTACAAAGAATGAATGTCACATGGGTAGATTTTGTCTCATTTACTCTGATACGCCATGTTTTCAACCATAATACCACTTTGTTAAGATGAAGTTCGAGGGTTCTTGTGGCTGATATTGGATCCTTCTGTGATGATAAAACCGCTGTATGGTCAATATATGTTGCAACAGGAGTGTTTTTGAGATTGGTAGGTCGGCTGTGTACAGTAGATATAACAGTGAACGAAGGACACTGCCCCGCGGATCACCTGCGTATATTGCATGAATAAATAATAAATAATAAGATAGTCAAGCAAGAGGTTATGTATTTTTTCCATGTTAAACGCCGATCAAAATACATTCCCAGATATTTAACATTATCTGCTTGCGGGAGTTTATAATTATTTATTTTTACTGAGAGAAAAGTTGTTCTACAAAGAATGAATGTCACATGGGTAGATTTTGTCTCATTTACTCTGATACGCCATGTTTTCAACCATAATACTACTTTGTTAAGATGAAGTTGGAGGGTTCTTGTGGCTGATATTGGATCCTTCTGTGATGATAAAGCCGCTGTATGGTCAATATATGTTGCAACAGGAGTGTTTTTGAGATTGGTAGGTCGGCTGTGTACAGTAGATATAACAGTGAACGAAGGACACTGCCCTGCGGATCACCTGAGTTTATTGCATGAATAAATAATAAATAATGAGATAGTCAAGCAAGAGATTATGTATTTTTTCCATGTTAAACGCCGATCAAAATACATTCCCAGATGTTTAACATTATCTGCTTGCGGGAGTTTATAATTATTTATTTTTACTGAGAGAAAAGTTGTTCTACAAAGAATAAATGTCACATGGGTAGATTTTGTCTCATTTGCTCTGATACGCCATGTTTTCAACCATAATACCACTCTGTTAAGATGAAGTTCGAGGGTTCTTGTGGCTGATATTGGATCCTTCTGTGATGATAAAACCGCTGTATGGTCAATATATGTTGCAACAGGAGTGTTTTTGAGATTGGTAGGTCGGCTGTGTACAGTAGATATAACAGTGAACGAAGGACACTGCCCTGCGGATCACCTGAGTTTATTGCATGAATAAATAATAAATAATGAGATAGTCAAGCAAGAGATTATGTATTTTTTCCATGTTAAACGCCGATCAAAATACATTCCCAGATATTTAACATTATCTGCTTGCGGGAGTTTATAATTATTTATTTTTACTGAGAGAAAAGTTGTTCTACAAAGAATAAATGTCACATGGGTAGATTTTGTCTCATTTACTCTGATACGCCATGTTTTCAACCATAATACCACTTTGTTAAGATGAAGTTCGAGGGTTCTTGTGGCTGATATTGGATCCTTCTGTGATGATAAAACCGCTGTATGGTCAATATATGTTGAAAGAGTAGTGTTTCTGAGGTCGGTAGGTCAGCTGTGTACAGTAGATATAACAGTGAACGAAGGACACTGCCCTGCGGATCACCTGAGTATATTGCATTAATAAATAATAAATAATGAGATAGTCAAGCAAGAGGTTATGTATTTTTTCCATGTTAAACACCGATCAAAATACATTCCCAGATATTTAACATTATCTGCTTGCGGGAGTTTATAATTATTTATTTTTACTGAGAGAAAAGTTGTTCTACAAAGAATGAATATCACATGGGTAGATTTTGTCTCATTTACTCTGATACGCCATGTTTTCAACCATAATACCACTTTGTTAAGATAAAGTTGGAGGTTTCTTGGGGCTGATATTGGATCCTTCTGTGATGATACAACCGCTGTATGGTCAATATATGTTGCAACAGTAGTGTTTTTGAGGTCGGTAGGTCAGCTGTGTACAGTAGATAAAACAGTGAATGAAGGACACTGCCCTATGGATCACCTGCGTATATTGCATGAATAAATAATAAATAATGAGATAGTCAAG
The DNA here is from genome assembly GCF_030347505.1 of Rhynchophorus ferrugineus. Classification (NCBI taxonomy): domain Eukaryota; kingdom Metazoa; phylum Arthropoda; class Insecta; order Coleoptera; family Curculionidae; genus Rhynchophorus; species Rhynchophorus ferrugineus. The sequence continues at coordinate 4,480,286 of NW_027472588.1, forward strand.
CAAGAGATTATGTATTTTATCCATGTTAAACGTCGATCAAAATACATTCCCAGATATTTAACATTATCTGCTTGCGGGAGTTTATAATTATTTATTTTTACTGAGAGAAAAGTTGTTCTACAAAGAATGAATGTCACATGGGTAGATTTTGTCTCATTTACTCTGATACGCCATGTTTTCAACCATAATACCACTTTAAAATGAAGTTGGAGGTTTCTTGTGGCTGATATTGGATCCTTCTGTGATGATAAAACCGCTGTATGGTCAATATATGTTGCAACAGTAGTGTTTTTGAGGTCGGTAGGTCAGCTGTGTACAGTGGATATAACAGTGAACGAAGGACACTGCCCTGCGGATCACCTGAGTATATTGGATGAATATATAATAAATAATGAGATAGTCAAGCAAGAGGATATCTAGTCTACAATAAAAGAAGTCAGAGCAGGTGTACCACCAGGAAGTTCCCCAATTCCTCAATCGAAAGAAAATTATCGAAAATACTAACGTGATTATCGATATTACCCTAGTATCGATTCGTCGTGTGCATCCTACACAAAAAAAAAACTGGAGATCCGAAAAAACGAAAACAAATGTGCTAGTAAAATTCCTGCTAATCAGTGTTTTTCAAACAGGAGCTCGTCAGTCCATTTCTCATCGTAGCGTCGACAATAAATCGACGCCCGTTAATTTCTTCTACTCGTTCCCGTTAAAAGCCTCTTAAATTTCGGCACGCCATCAAAAGCCCATCGTTTACGGCGCGTCGCTTTATTTTTAGTTGGGCAGCGTGTCGCTTAGTTGTTTTGACATGTTTCTCTTGGGATACGCGTCAACTGTAAATCTCACGCGTTTAGAGCGGCTCGTAGCGGAAGCTGATAATTTTTCGGGTCGGTTATCTTTCTTCCGATGCCGATAATTCTTGTCGTTCGAATTTAAATGGGTTAAAATCGAGTTTACCTCGATAGGGAAGCGACGAGGAGGCTATGTTTAAATCATAGAGTAAATATAGAGGTTTAACTTAAATAGGCAAAATCGAGGAAATGTTTTGCGTGGTCCATTCAATGGCGGCTCTGAGACCACTTTTTTGATTTGAATTGGCCTACGAAGGCATTTGATTGGTTCATTTCTATAACGCGATTGTTTGCTTCAGTTTGTTTACGATGACATTTTTGTGTGCCTAAGATAAAATACGATTAGCATTCTTGTGTCTTAAATATAATCACTATTATTCGATTCTAATGTATCTTCATTCTCAAAAGTGTTGTGTATCCAGTGTTTGTGCGGAAATAAAAACCGAACGTAGTTTTCCTAGGAGGAAACACCCCAAGTTAGCAAGATTAAGGATTTGTGTGACTTAATATTGCTTTTACCTGGTATACAATTATTACATATATATTATTATTCACAGCAATATAACAAAAAAAATTATGAACATATTACCCACACTCTAAATCCAAAATGTGTCCAAATGAGACAATGGTAAAATTACATTGAAGGTAAATGTAATTGTACTACATGAAAAGATTTTGTTACCCTTTAAAAAGCTATTTGTAAAGTGCCATCAATTTAAAACTTAGTTATTTTGAACGGGTTCATTTACTTAAAACAAATGTATATTGGTCAAGATACTTATAGTTAATATTTTGGCTTAAGGCTCCTTAACCGAGATAACTTTTTCAACAAGATGATCTTGATTTTATAAACAAGAGATTATCATGCTTGTTTTATTATGTTGTTAATAGATGTCTAAGCTGTCATTTAAACTCCTCGATTTTACCATAATAAGAACACGGATTTTGAAATATATCATGTTTTATCCATTCTGACGTATAACATGCGATTTAACTGTTTTAATTATCCATTCCATAATTTTCAATCTATTCCATAGACTTTCAGTTGTGCTGCTTTGGTTTCAGTATGAGAGAACAATAAGATATAGATAAATATAGATAAACTTTAGTCAGAGGTTAGTCTTATAAAATATTGTCATTACAGATGCCTGTAAAGGTAATTTAAACTAACCAATGAGATTCAGCGAAATGATGTTCTCAGCGGCTTTCTGCTGAGACCACGCAAAACAATTCTGAATTTATTTGTATTAAGTTAACACTCTATATATTACTTTATGGTTTGAATCGGCTCGTGTCGCTCGGTACATGTGTATCGGACGACTTTCACGATAAAATTAATGACAACAACAATATTTCCACTTTAGCGTTATGGGTTTTTTGAAATCCTTCAACTAATATCCATTAGTTCGGATGGATTGGTTTGTTTTGAGAAAGTCTTTCGGGATTGATGTACTTTATTTTTATCGATACCGTGAAACGTGGAAATATTTCGAAGGAGACGATGTTAATGCTTTACTAAACGGATTAAGTAAATTTCAACTGTATTACTAGGCCTATAAATTAGTTTCAAAGTATATCCGGTATCCCAGTAGTATCCCAGCTTCTCCGTCTTCCAATCTTCCATCTCGAAAGAACAATGTATCTTTTGAGGTTATCCTCGGATCGGGGGAATACGGCGGGTGGGATAGCACTTTCCATTTTAATGTTTCCAAGTATGTTTTCGCCGGATTTGTTACATGTGGTCGAGCGTTGTTGTGTTGAAGAATAACAATGTCGTATTTTTGCTCGTATTCTGGTCGTTTCTCGGGTAGTGCTCTGTTTAAACGCGTCATTGTAGTCGATAGCTGTCCCTATAGATATTTTTAGGTTTAGTAGGACATAGTATACCATATCAAGATGATCCCATCAAATACAAAGCATTAGCTTTGACAGGATATTCGGCTTTGCCGTTGTTGTTGATGCATGACCAGGTGGTCTCCATGATATTTTCTCTTTGGATTATTGTAAAAGATCCACATTTCATTACCTGTAACAATAGGATGCAAAAACCATTCCGTTTTTGCCTCTGAAGCAGCATTTCTGAAAGCGATCAAACGCCTTTGAATGTCTCTTAGTTTCACTTCGTACGATACAAAATATCCAAGCTTTTGGATCATTACCACGTTCTTTAAGCGAATGGAAATGGTTTCTTGTACTACTCTCAACAATTCTGTATATTCCTCGTGTCTTTTACATGGATCATAATCAACTAATGCCTGCAAATATTCATATAAACTTTTTATTGCTTTACAGAAGTCTTGTCTTTCCTGTCAAAATTAACACATTTAAAACGTCGAAATTAGTATTCGCATGTTGAAATAAATGTAACATGATTACCATAAGCTTCAAAGAGCATTCGATGATCTTCAGCCGTTTTTTCTTCATTTATTTACTATTCAGACATATTCAATGTACTGAAAAAATATTCTGTTCACAATTCTACGAAATAACCCATACTGAAAAGCAAAACCTGTCACTGAGGCTTCAACATGAAGTTAGTTACAAATATATCCGATGAGATTTAATAACACAGTAATACCATCTCTTGTAAATATTTAAAAAATAATATTTAGGTTTAATGTATATATCAGTAAGAGTTTTAACGATTTTTCTCATTTAAACGACCAAACAACATATTTTTTTCTTTCTGCAATCATCATATATTGTCATCTTCAATCGTCTTCAATTTTACACTAAAATAAGAGCTGGTTTGCTTTACAAAATCTTCTGCTTAACATTAGGTACTTTCATTCATACTGATTAGCGATATTTGTTAATATGTTATCTCAAGATCTAGTATTATTGAGTTATTGAGTATATATCAGTCGCTAATCATCCAACACTCCAAATTGTATTTTCTATTTTCATTAATTTCGTTGCTACTAATCCAACATCGTTCTTTGGACATATTATCATCATGTTGTCCCAAAATATGGGAAAAAGTTGAAGGAGATAATGGAAAACACTTTAAATATTACATAGTACCAATATTTCTCAATAAAGGCCTTATTAATAGAAAAATGTTCACAACAAAAATCAACAAGTATCTGATATAACAGGTAAAACTTCTCGAAATTCTCGAAATAAACGTTAATCTAGTATAAAGATCATCTAGTGCTACCGACATACAAAACTTATTAGAGAGATTACAGTAAAATATGGTTTATATTTGTAATAAAAAAATATTTCTATAAAGAATTACGATTTTCAGTATCTATTTATAATTTAATAAATCTTAATGGTATATAATGATTGTCCTGTTAAATGTATAACGAAGAATCATATGGACTAATAAACTACAATACATTATAATAACATGTTAACAAACAATGGTTTTAATAAGAAAAATGCAAATACTTAATAATGTCCAGTTCTATTTTTATCCAAATCTACGAATTTTAAAGTTGTATAATTAATTTCAGAGGAAATTGCGGACCAGAGGCCTTGAAAATAACCGATAGTTCAGTCATATGTGTGAGTAACCATTCGTTGTATGTTTTAAATACTGTTTGACAGTTTGAAGTCTTGCGTTATTTGGTGTTAAATATTTATATTTACATGTTAACGATATGACGTGTTGTTATGTAGAATGTAGAAGTTATTTTAAGATAGATGTACTATTGATGTATAATGAAGTGCAGAAAAATGGGCGTGAATCCTTGTTCAAGTGATAGCGAGGATCATATCATTTAAAAGATCTCGTTTATTACTTATTTATTCTGGTATTCTGTTTTGACATCGGTGTTTCGATTCATTGTAAAAAATACTGTTTTCAATAATTCAATACAACAAACTAATATGACTGCTAGACAACACGTAGGAAGTCAAGAGATTGAAGTGAGTCAAACCACAGAAACTTATATTGGCGTGTATTTTATAAATTGAGATTGAAGCGTGTATCTAATGCAAGAAAATTACTACTTGCTATTCTGATTCGCTGAACTATTTTAGTTTTAGAGGTTACGTAATTCATGTAGATATAAAAAATTACATCTAATAACAGTCAGTTGAAAAGTCCCTGGCCTACCATAGAAAAACACATTTTTTTGGAAAAATTATTTTTTTTATTCCCAACATAATTCCCTTCAAGGGTGATACACTTATTATAGTGACCCTCCAACTTTTCGATACCATTTTTGTAGTACGATTTGTCCTTTGCTTCAAAATAGGCCTCAGTTTCGTCGATCACCTCTTCATTCCTTCCTTATTCAAGGCAGTTAATGAAAATTATTTCATGTGCATCCCGATATACAGACGCCATAACCTTGCCGGTAATATGTGATGAGTGTATTAGTGAAAAAAACTTGTTGGGAATGACTACAGGGGTTGCACTCATGCGATTTTTATGTGGTAGACAATGTCCCAGAAGCTGTAAAGAGTTTGAAATTAGAGTGGCTTCTAGACGAAGATTGTTGCCAAACTGTTGCAAGTACTTGCACAGTCATTAGGGGTTAGGATTTTTTTATTAATTATATCTTATTAGATATGCTTAGTAGGTCCATAGGTCCAGATTGGCTTTATGATCGACTGATAAACCAATCTCTTTAATTTTAAGTCAAGCTGAGACTATCTTCCGACTTACCAGTAGATTTGTTCGATTTTGATCTACTCTGCTTTGTGTTTAACATGGTATTTCCAACTTAACCTACTCTCGAGATGGATGCTGATGTATTTAGCTGATTCTTCTTGAGGAATCAGGCATCCATTAAGTGATATAATTAGGTTTTTGTCATTTCACCCCAACTCAAAATTAACATGGACAGATTTGGAGTTATTAAGCTGTATTTTAGAGTTTCTAATCCATTTGTAGATCTTGTTGACTGACATTTGTATCTTTCTGCAGCCCTAGGCAGAGATATATCTTTTGTCATGATAACCGAGTCGTCAGAAAGTGTTCCAAGTACTATTTCTCTTATTGTTGGAATATTATCATTGTAGAGCAGATACAGGAGTGGCCCCAACACTGTGACACTACCCTGAGGAACTCTATAAGAAATAGGTTTAAATGTTGAGAATACTCCTTCATGCAAACACAAAATTTTCACTCTCATGCTATATCCGGCCAAAAGCTTGTGAAACATCTAGGAATATTGCAGGGTAGTATTTCTATTTTGCAAATACCTTGTCAACAACCTCTGTTACTTTGTGCATTTAGTAAACTGTTGAGTGGTGATTTTGAAATCCACATTGTAAATCTGCTATTTCTATAAATGGTTTCTATAAACGTTTTAAGGTTTTTAAAATTATATTTGGGATTAAAGCCATTTTCTACAACAATAAATTTCTTTATTTCAGGGTTTCGGATACTCGTCAGAATCATCTCTGAAACTCCAACTCCGATCTCTGAAAGAGACAAAATAGATAGAGAGACGGAGAGAGAGAATGAAACAAGAAACTACGCCATGTTTAATCTCGTAAACGAAATTAACCCTGAAAGTTAAACCCAGCTACTGATTAAGCCGATAGCAGGACAATAATAATGAACCTAAAGGAGCGCTACGTATTGAACTGGTGTCCGACCACCGTGACGCAGGAAAACTTCGACAATCGCCAGCTTATAAAAAACAAATCTGGCTCGAGGAACCCGTCCATTATTGATATATGCACCGTCGACTCCATTAGCGCTGTTTCGACGAGAGGAAGGAGATTTGCGCTTTGATGGGGGCCCAATTAACGGAGGATTAGGTCGGTGGCGGCAGTTAGCACGTGCCCTACATGGGTGGCCACGTGACAAGATAGAGGGTCGCTCCGATCTATTATTAAATAGATTCCATGTGTCGGACCCGGTTAGAACGTATTGCCTTCCGAAATTTGTTGCGTCAAGATGATTTCGTTATTTTCTGTAGCCTATAGGATCAAGATATTATACCAAGAACGAAATAATTTCTGTTTTAGGAGTGCTGGTAACATTTTATAAGGAGTACTAAAGGTTTTTCAAATTCTAAAGCTTTATTGTACAGTAACATGTGATATGTATGCTTTCCTGGACATATTTTAGGCTTCTGATGAAGTATTACATGTAGGGTTATAGGTTATATTAAAGAAACTCCTCACCCATTCTCATTTTTACTTACTAGAATCTTATCTCACACATAGACATTTCACTATAATACAAGACGATGAATTCACTGAATTACAACCAATATATTCAGAAATTATGCAATGCAGTGTACTGTGCCTCAAACTGCAACTCCTATATACAGTCGATCTACCGACGACCAAATAATTGCTGTGGAAACATATGTAAACGACATAACCATCTTAGCATCTTAAGAAGATTCAATAACAGCAATAGCCTCTAAATACACCTTAAAAAAATACAATTGTGGCTGAAGACACGTCGTAGAAAAGCATTTTTTTTTTATTACTCTTCGTGAGTCCACAATCTGCCCTATTGGCAATAAGTATTTCTTCTGTCTATATTATATATACATGGCATGTAGAAAATCACTTCATTAAGCAATCTTCTGTATAAAATATTATCCTAATTAATTAGTCTTATTCTAAAGTCTACATATGTCCAGTAATCATATCAGGTGGTGCTAAACGTTTTAGTCTACGCACTTCACTATCACGTCGCATATTTAGCTGATTAGCGAGTACATTGGGATGCACTGACACTCTTTCGAAGTACTTCACACAAACACGTTGAATTACACTCGTTATAGGTTCTAGAGGAATATCGCGTTGTATCACTTTATTTGAAATACAGTACGGAACATCAACAATGGCACGCAACACCTTATTTTGAAACCGATGAATGATGGATATATTAGATTTGCTAGCGGTACCCCATAGTTGGATTCCATATGTCTAAATGGGCTTGAGTATAGATTCATACAGCAATACCTTGTTATCTAATGATAACTTGGATTTGCGCCCAATGAGCCAATACATTTGATATAATTTTAGTCCCAGTTGTTTCCGTTTAGAGAGTATGTGCTTCTTCCAGGTTAGGCGTCGATCTAAATGCATACCAAGATATTTAACATGCTCTGCTTGGGGGAGTTGACGATGATTGATATTCACTGGTGGACATGTTCTTCTACGCAGGGTAAACGTTATATGCGTGGATTTTGATTCATTGGCTTTAATGCGCCATGTCTTCAACCATAATTGTATTTGCTCCAGGTGGGTTTGTAGGTTTATTGATGCTGTGACTGGATCTTCATGGGATGCTAAGATTGCTGTATCGTCTGCGTATGTTGCCACAGTAGTTGTTTTTGTGGTGGGCAAATCAGCCTTATACAGAAGATACAGTACTGGACCCAGTACACTACCTTGCGGAACTCCTGAATATATGGGATTTAATTCGGTATGTTCATCGCCTTGATTTACAATAAAATGTCTGTCAGTGAGATACGATTTTAGTAACTGATAGTCCGGATGAGGGAGAAGTTTCTTTAGTTTAACCTGCAAGCCCGTATGCCATACTTTGTCAAAAGCCTGAGATATATCTAGGAAAGCAGCCGAAGGAAAGCAAATGAAAAAATCTATATAATATTCACTCTGCATAGAAGAACCCAGTGAATATCAATAATGGTCAACTTGATTCAAAATATTTGTGTTAAGCAATTTAAGAGAGTGTTACTGCACCTCAATGTGCTTGCTACCCAGCTAAACGTATCAATTGATAGGGATTATAGGATTATAGGAAGAATCATTAGAATAGAAAAATTGGAATAATTTAGAATAGGATCAACTAATTAAGATAATATTCTACATAGGAGATCACTTAGCTTTCTACATGTCATGTATATATTATAATCATAAAAATGCTGTTTACCCACTGAACAAATTACTGAACAACTAAGAGTAATAAATTAAAAAATTATTCGGGGAAACACTGTGCACCACTATTCACAACTTTGGCTCGAGCAACATGTAGAGTCCGTGCCATTCAAATTCCTCCTCTTCAGAGACTCTCCAAGAGTTAATATCTTCAAAAGTAGTCATTTGGTAACAGTTCAAAAAATATTGTAGATAGATAAATGGGTTTAAGTAATTATTGAGCTAAATTATGTGTAATTATATAGTAGAATATAAAATACGTGTAGTATATAGTGTAAATAAGTTTTTTGTTTATTTCTATTTAGTTATTACAACGATTATTATGTACATATTTTCTTTTAAAATGTGTCTTTTTGTGTTAAAAATGTTTGATTTAAATTTGATTATTTTTTACTTTTTAGTGAATTTCTTATTTATTTTTTGAAGCCGGTTCAATTATTTTGTTAAAAATATCTTGTGTTAGACTGAAATTATAAATAGTGGTAATTCTTGACTAGGAATTATAGGTTTTAGTAAAGCTGACGTAATTTCTATGATCAATATATTTTGATGTTTTTTCTTTGAAAATTCATCGCTATCCACTTGATTTTGAAGCTGTCCGAGAACATTCTGAAGAAAAACATGAAGAAATACTGTTATACGAGAAACAACGCATCGAAAATCAAGACGAGCGAAACAAAATCGTACGATTTTCGAATACATCTTTTTACACTGCGCTAACTCACAAAACGACCCCGTTTTCCGACGAAAAAAGGGTGAAATAATAGATTTCTCATGCCTACAATCCTTTACCGTCTCTACAATTTAATTTTTTCCAGTTTGCTGCCCTTGATTCCGCGCCGACGGCTTTAAAACGGGCGCGTTTAACTTAAAGGGCCCGCCACCCCTTCCGGCTATTGTGCCCATTTAATGTCTTGGAAAAATCACACCAAATTAATTATGTAGTTACAGATACAATGGCGAAGCTCCGGGCCCTCCCATATGGACCATTGTTACCATTTCTGTTTCTATTTTGTATCAGTTGATGAGCTTTAAACTAAAACGAACACATTGCTGAAGTTTTCGGAGATTAAACACACACATTTTTGAATAAGTTTCAATGAAATAGAATATTAGTAATCATTAAGTAAAAAAAACTTGTGTTAAAACAAGAACTGGTCGATTAGTAACTATTACAATATATTAAGAAACTTCTTGGAGTTAAACCTGTAAACTTAAAATTTAAATTACCAAAATAAGTAAACATGATTAACAATTATCTTTTATGTAGTAAATTATGTTATTAAGAAACTTAATTATTGTATTATGTTGATATTACTTCTCGCAGAACTGATTTGTTGAGTGAATTGCGTAGGTCCATATAGGTTTTATTAACTGCTTGTGCAGCAACAAAATATTAACAGTTTAATCGAAGTTCCCGTCCCACCATAGTAAAACACATTTTTTTGCAAAATTAGTTTTTGTTTATTCAACATAATTCACTTCAAGGGTGATACACTGATTATAGCGACCCTCCAACTTTTCGATACTATTTTTGTAGTACGATTTGTCCTTCGCTTCAAAATAGGCCTCAGTTTCGGCGATCACCTCTTCATTCGACAAAAATTTCTCCCAGCGACCATCCTTTTGAGATCTGAGAACAGGAAATATTCGCTGGGGGCCAGATCTGGAGAATACGGTAGATGAGAATGCAATCGGAAGCCAATTCATGGATTTTTGATATCGTTTTCACTGACTTGTGACACGGTGCATTATCTTGGAGAAGTAGCACTTTCTTTTTCTTCAAATACGGCCGTTTTTCGGAGATTTCGTGCTTTCAGCGGTCCAATAACGCTATGTAATAGTTGCCGTTGATGGTCCTTCCTTTCAAGGTAGTCAATGAAAATTATTCCATGCGCATATCAAAATACAAACGCTATAACCTTGCCAGCCGACTGTTGCGTTTTCCCACGCTTTGGAGCGGGTTCATTGTGTGCAGTCCACTCAAATGACTGTCGATTGGACTTCGGAGATGGAGCCATGTTTCATTCATTGTCACATATCGACGCAAAAACTCGGGTATATAACGCTTGATCATCTTTAAATACTGTTCTAAATCATCAATTCGTCGTTGTTTTTGGTCAAAAGTGAGCTCGCGCGTCACCCACTTTGCAAAGAGCTTTCTCGTACCCAAATATTCGGGAATGATATGATGTACACCTTCAGTTGATATCTTTAAAGTGTCTGCTATTTGATTCAATTTCAGTTTACGTTCATTCAAAATAATTTTGAGGATTTTTTAATGTTTTCGTCGGTAACAACCTCTTTGGGGCGTCCACTGCGTTCACCGTCTTCGGTGCTCATTTCACCACGTCTAAAACTTAGCATACCAATCCTTGATAGTTAATTTTCTTAGGACAGTGTCCGGAAACTAGACATCAAGTCAAGTCATTGCTTCAACTGTATTTTTTCCCTTCAAGAAGCAATATTTTATCAGCACGCGAAATTCCTTTTGAGCTCCTGAGCAGTTTTTAACTGGTCATCAGAGAAATATGTAGTCAAACATTCTCGTAAAGAAGACAACTGCTGTCTCGTTAACACTTCAAACCAACACTAAAATAAAAACATCGCTGAAAATTTCGGAAACTAATCATAACCAGAATAGTGTGAAATATTAGTAGATGCTGTTTTCTTTGTCTTTTTTTATCGTTTTAAGATAATAAATAGATTAGTATCTTAACGTAATTTACGTAACAGTTCGAGGAACTTTTGTTAACTTTATAATCCTTGATATATTATTGATTAATACCAAGAAACTTAGTTATCTTTGTATAAATTAATTTAATTAACGAAAAATTCATTTAGAAATAAGGTCTTTTATAGGGATAAAAGTAAGAACATAAATATTGAATCGACGAAAGACAAGAGGGTGGGGATACTTGGAGAAAGGTACAAGACAGGTGAAGATAATATGGGAAGTAAGGACAAAGGGAAGGAAGGAGAAGGAAAAGAGGACGACCTAAGCGAATCTGAGATGAATGTGTCAGAGAAATATTTCGGAAGAGAAGAAAACCCGACCGAGGCAAGAAGACTGAACACAGACAGAATGGTTGGAGCTTATACATGGAGCAAGGGAGAACAAACACTAAATACAGCACCCCTACACCACTATTTATCTCATCACAAGGCCCAAGACCGGGATTATAAGGTGGATGCAATGCAATGAAATTTCCTAACATAAGAGGTTTTGTACAGGAATACAGATTTTTATTGATGCTGCTGTTGATGTTAGGTTGACGCGTTGGTTTGATATTGATTAGTTAAAGAGTTAATTTTACAATACGACACTTGATATATAAAATAAGAAAAAACCTGAATTCTCTCGACAGACAAGGTCTTACCAACCGTATCGATACGCCAGCCTTAATCCAATTCGAATTCAACTCTTTGAATGAACGTCATCGTGTCTAACTGATCTTTTATTTTCGGTTGAACAAGAGCCTTACGACTGCTATTTGACACCTATTATCAGCGGACCTCTGGTCCTGGGCTTAATCCCCGGATGTTTTGCGATCCTGGGATTATAGGAGCCCCTTTAAATGCCAAGTTAGAACCTGGTGTTGTCAAACAGGCGTTCCTTCTGTTTAGCGAATAAATATCCGTTCTATTTATTAACTGAATATCGTAATGTGATCCTCAACAAGGTAATACATTAATTTATAGGTTTTTGGTAGTGTGTTTTATTAGTTTTTGGAATCGGATTTATTTTTTTTGATATAATGCAAAGATATAGCTTATATATTCTTTATATTAGTTGTTATACTTATGTCTTCAGAACAATTAATATTTACTAGTTATTCTTGTATTTCTTATAGAGAGAAAAAAACATTAAACCGACACACTACACACGACTACTGTAACTGAGAAAGCCCAAGAAGGTAAAAAGGTGTGTTCAGCTATATTCTTAGATATAGCACAAGTCTTTACACATATTTCTTTACCTACTTGTCTACACATGTGATATACTACCAATGGAAAATATCATGATGCCTATATTTACTGCGATTCTTGCTGTTGGAGATAATAACGAAAAAGTTACACGAAAATTACAACAGTCAAGTGACAATATATATAATTGGTCCCAGACCTGAAAAATAAAAATTAACGAAGATAAATCTGTGCATATGCAGTTCCAATATAATCAAACTGTACAAGCACCAAAAAAACACAAATAATAATTACGCTAACGCTAACTATCTCGAAATGCATCTTGATGCAAAGCTTCGCTAGGAAGAACATATCAAAGTAATACAACTATTGGATGCCACCAGAACGGGGCACAGGCTCAAAAGAATCAAACCATTTGATCTTAGGTATAGTGAGGTACATTTAATAGAAAAAAAATAGTGTTAATATATAAACCATATTTGAACAGAGACTAAAATAGAGCCGATGAGTCCTCCTAACAGGTCAATTGAAAAGTCCCCGACCTGACACATAGATGGCGCTACTAGAATTAAATCTATATGTTTTTTTAGTTATCCCTAACTCTCAAAAGATGCGTGTATTGTATAATTTGACAGCTGTCGGATCATGGTTTGTGAATTATAGCATTTTGAATGAAGCAACTTTTGTTATTGTGAAAAAAATGGATAAAAAGGAATTTCGCGTGTTGTTAAAATATTGCTTTTTGAAGGGAAAAAATACAGTTGAAGCAATGACTTGGCTTGAAGTCGAGTTTCCGGACACTGTCCTAGGAAAATTAACTATCAAGGATTGGTATGCTAAGTTTAGACGTGGTGAAATGAGCACCGAAGACGGTGAACGCAGTGGACGCCCCAAAGAGGTTGTTACCGACGAAAACATTTAAAAAAACCTCAAAATTATTTTGAATTACCGTAAATTAAAATTGAATGAAATAGCAGACACTTTAAAGATATCAACTGAACGTGTACATCATATCATTCACGAATATTTGGATACGAGAAAGCTCTTTGCAAAATGGGTGACGCGCGAGCTCACTTTTGACCAAAAACAACGACGAATTGATGATTCAGAACAGTGTTTGAAGATGATAAAGCGTTATATACCCGAGTTTTTGCGTCGATATGTAACAATGGATGAAACATGGCTTCATCTCCGAAGTCCAATCCACAGTCATTCGATTGGATTGCACACGATGAACCCGCTCCAAAGCGTGGGAAAACGCAACAGTCAGCTGGCAAGGTTATGGCGTCTGTATTTTGAGATGCGCATGGAATAATTTTCATTGACCACCTTGGAAGGAAGGACCATCAACAGCAACTATTATATAGCGTTATTGGCTTGATGCCGAGTTTCCGGACACTGCCTCAGAAATATCAACCATCGAGAATGTTAAGTTTAGACGTGGTGATATGAGCACCGAAGACGGTGAAAGCAGTCGACACCCACCCCCCGACGCAAAACATTTAAAAAATCCACAATATTATTTGAATGCCTATAAATTAAAACTGAATAGCAACAGTGCAAAATCCGACAAGAAAAATGATCCCAGTCACGCTAGTAACCAGGCTGGGTAAAACCGGATGTCTTCTGGGATAATTTCTAAGTTGGTTACTCGCCAGTCAGTAGGCTTAATGCCGAGGGCCGTGGTTCGGAGCCCACGTTAAACTGTTGGTCCAGTTCAGATTAACTTCTAGTTGATAAAACTTTAAACTATTTAAAAAAAATCTAAGGAATATAAGAGAGGTAAAGGGGAGTTATTATCACTGCAAAATATTTTCCGAAAATATATATATAAAGCATCTAACGATACAATATTACATTTAATATTTCTTGTGCGAACTTGATACAAACACATTCGGTTTTATTTAAACTAAATTCTATTCTTGTTTCTATAAATACAGTTCTGAAACGATTCCTAGACCGCAAACACTGATAACTCTAACATAAATAATAATCCGACCGATAACTCGTACGTCCAAATCACTAAAACCGAAACAGACATGAAATTGAAAATTGCTTTTTATTTGTTATCGATCCAGTGAGCTCTAGCGGGCATTACGGCAGTAATTGGATGTCTCTGCAGGCTCAGGTGTGGTCTCGTGATCGGGGGGAGAATTATATTACGCCCCACGTCGATTGGCATGGGCGACTTGATCTGAAGAGGACGATCATTGTTTCACGCTCAGCTGCCTCTGATTATTAGGGAGTAAACAACATTTCGAACATGTAATTACCTGACTTCTGGGCTGTCATCGAGTTCGCAGTCATAGAGGACGTAATTATATAGTCAATAATAACAAATGTGTTAGAAAACAGATAAATATTAAAAACACATTATAGTTTGGTACAATACACTATATTGTTAATTTATAAACTATACGATACACTACACTATACCAATACACTATAATGTTATCCCATTATTGTACCTAAATAACTGCCAATTACTTCAATGATGTTGTATATGGAATTCTACTCTTCACTCTCTATTCAAAAAATCCCAAAATGGTTTAAATAACAGGTCAATTGAACAGTGCCCGGCCTACCAAAGTAAAACACATTTTTTAGCAAAATTAGTTTTTTTTATTCAACGTAATTCCCTTCAAGGGTGATACACTGATTATAGCGACCCTCCAACTTTTCGATAACATTTTTGTAGCACGATTTGTCCTTTGCTTCAAAATAGGCTTCAGTTTCGGCGATCACCTCTTCATTCGACGAAAATTTCTTCCCAGCCAGCATTATTTTATGATCTGAGAACAGGAAATAGTCGCTGGGGGCCAGATCTGGAGAATACGGTGGATGAGAAAGCAAGATTTGAAGCAAAATTCACTAATTTTTTTCATCGTTTCACTGACTTGTGACACGATGCATTGTCTTGGTGAAGCAGCACATTCTTTTTCTTCAAATGCGGCTGCTTTTCGTCGATTTCGCCCTTCAAACGGTCCAATAACGCTATGTAATGTTGCTGTTGCCTTTTCCCACGTTTAGAGCGGGTTTATCGTGTGCAAACCACTCGGATAACTATCGATTGGACTTCGGAGTGAAATGATGGAGCCATGTTTCATCCATTGTCACATATCGACGCAATAACTTGGGTTTATTACGCTTGATCATCCTGAAAAACTGCTCCGAATCACCAACTCGTCGTTGTTTTTGGTCAAAAGTGAGCTTGCGGGGCACCCACTTTACACAGAGCTTTCTCATACTCAAATATTCATGAATGATATAATGTTCAGTCTATAGATCAGTTGTGGATCTTGTTGAATAGTACTTTTAGTAGTTTTATATAAATCTAGACAGATATGTATATGTTGTCATAATGCCTGTCTGCTCAGCAATGTTCCAAGTAGTGTAGAACAGATAGTGATAGTGGTTCTAACACATTACCCTGCAGAATTCTACCATCTATAAATGAATAAAAGTTATATTTAATTTTGTTAGTTTTGAATTTTATGTAAGCTTATGAAAAAAAGTAAAAATATGTAAACGTTCAATAAAAATAATTTCACTAGCCACTCTAGAGCTTCAAGCTCATCGACTCTAAACTCAATAGCCACGACCTCATCCGTTACGTATGGTTTTCAATTTCGAGCAGAATCTTTATTGATTTTAAATTGCTTCGCGGGCTTCTTGTTTCGAACTGAGCCGTCCACACTCATAAAAAACGACGATCGCTTCGAACCCGAGCTGGTTTTCTTTCGATACAGTTTGATTAATATCGTTTTTGTCGAGTCCCTTCGGATCAATCTTAATTTCCATTACGCTTCGGACCAGAACAACAGCAAAAAAGAATGAATGAGACAGAAACATCAATTCGATGGTGATGATTACTAACTTCGAAAGGCCATTCTATAATGTTTCTACATGAAAGAAAGTTTTTGTTGTTTCAAGATTTAAGTTCTCCAAATTCGAACTCTCGTTGGAATCATATGACGTCAGTGTGTGGATAATGAACAATAAACTTGGGCTCTAAACTGTCAAAATCTTTTTTGCCTTTAAATTGTGTATTCTAATGTGTATAAGTTATCTGTAATCGTGTACAAAAGCAGATAAATCGACCAAAATATTAAAAACTGTAGAAATTGTTGATGTTCTCACAGAAAAATAATGTTGGCATGGTAGGCTTTTTGAAAAAACATCGATATTTATAGTTCTTCAATAAAACAATTAATGCACGTCTTAGACAGCGTCAAATGTACAACGTCAAATGTAGTTAAAAAGAGATAGAATGCTGTTCTATGCATCGGAACCAAATCGGTCTAAAAAATTCTGTTTTGATGTGTACTGGTCGACCTTGTTGTCAAATGTCTCCAAAATTCTTTAAAACATTAGTGATAATAATTAGAGTTTACAAACTGTTTACGTGATGACACTTTGACGTCATACGTTTGACGACTATACGTTTTTTTGAATAAAGGTTGCTTTATTTTTGTATTGCATTTTGTATAAAATTCGACCTAAACCTATGTAAATTTGCAATAAATGACAGTTGATGACATTGGGGTCGATGATATTTTGCAAAACAACCAAATCACCGTCAATAAATATTCCTAGGGTCACTATTGATGCATGGTGATCCAACACTCCACAAAATCCTGCTTTTACTTTGTAAAAGCTAGAATTAATGGTTAAATTCATAACTATTTTAGAGTAATAATAAATAATTTGTTTTTACAATAATTACAAAACTTGGTATATGTCTACGGGAATAAGGATCGATGACTTATTTAATCTGTTACTTAATTTAGACCCGTTGCTTTTTCAGTGAAATACGCATAATTCAATATATAGTGGTGAAAAATTGCGAATTTTTGCTATTTTAAAGATATATGCTGTCACGCTCGTTTAAATAACCACAGGTTAATGAAAGTCAAAGGTTATGAAGAATTTTACTCTAAAATTCCGATAATATATCAATTTTTATACACACTTTAGTTTTAAACTTATACAATGAAAAATATTTTTATTTTTTTTTACTAATCTCCTAGCACGTCAACAATCTGTCCATGGGCAATAAGTATTATTATACGATTTTATTTATATAATATAACTATACTGACATGTAGTAGACCACTTCAGTAAGTGATCTACTGTACAACTTATAATCTAAGTCTTATTCTAGATACCATTCTAACTTATTTTAAAGTATATCCTAACTTATTCTAAAAACTATTCTAGCTCATTCTAGGGATTATTAAATCTCACTCTATGTGTCTATAAATCAGTTCGTATGGCAGTTTGCGTTTGAGCCTACGCCTACTTCACTATCATCGCGCATACTTTACTGTTTGTAGAGTGCATTGGGATTCACTAATAGTCTTTTAGAGTACTTCGCAGTACTAACACTCCGAATCTCACTCGTTATGGGTTTTATTGGGATATTGCGCTGAATCAGTTTGTTGGACACGTAATATGGGAATCAACGATGACTCCCAACACTTTATTCTGGAACTTCTGGCGGATATCTATGTTAGATTTGCTAGTAGTACCCCACATTTCAATACCATAGGCTCAAATGGGTCTAAATATTGACTTATATAGCAAAACATTGTTATCTAATGATAATTTAGATTTACGCCCTCAATATATCAGCCAATACATTTGGTTTAGTTTAAGTACAAGCTGTTTGCGTTTTGTAACTATATGTTTTTTCCATATCAAACGTCGATAGAAATGCATTGCCAGATATTTAACGTTGTCTGCTTGCGGAAGTTTATGATTATTCAATTTTACTGAGGGACATGTTCTTCTACAAAAGGTGAATGTCACATGGGTAGATTTTGTTTTATTTGTTTGATACGCCACGTTTTCAACCACAATTCGACTTTGTTAAGATGAAGTTGGTGTTTTTTTGTGGCTGATATTTAGATCCTCGTGTGTTGATAAAACCGCTGTATCGTCAGCATATGTTGCAACAGTAGTGTTTCTTGAGGTCGGTATACAATCGGAGCTGTATACAATAGATATAACAATGAGCCAAGAACACTTCCTTGTGGAACACCCGAATATATCGAGTGTAGGTCAGTGTATTCGTCACCCTGTTTGGCAATAAAATGTCTGTCTGTGAGGTACGATTTCAGCAGTAGAAAGTGCGTATGGGGCAAAAGCTTCTTCAATTTAACATGCAGTCCAGTGTGCCACACCTTGTCGAAGGCCTGAGAAATACCAAGAATATGAGGGAGCAATATTTTTTATCGTTCAAGTTTTTGTTAATTTAGTTGACTAATCTATATATTTGTTCTGTTGTTCCGTGTTTAATACGGAAGCCAAATGGATGGTCTGAAATAATATTTCTCTCTTCTGCGATTATTTTGAGTCCCTTAATGTATAGTTTTTTGAATACTTTAGAGATCACATGTAACAGGCTTATAGGACAATAAGAAGAGACGTGTTCTGATTTTTTCACAGGATTAAGAATCATAATGATTTGAGCCACTTTCCAAGTGCTAGGAAAGTAATGAAGTCTTAGCATCGCATTAAATATGATTCTTCCAGTTACTAGATCAAAACCAGGAGCTTTTTTAGAATTGATTTCTTTATGTATTGTTTGTTTTACTTCCTTAACAAAAAAAAAATAAAGTAAATTTCTAATGTGGCAGATCCATTTGAAACAAGTGAGTGTTAAGAAAGTCAACTATGTTATTTTCTGTTGCAGATATTTCAGAACGGTACGGATTAAATACTCTTTTTAAATGTTTAGAGAAAAGCCAGGTATTGCTGTCAATTTTAATGGCTGGATTATGTTGTTGAGGTTTTTTAATTGTTTTTTTTTTGTTACTTTCCAGAGGGAATATTCCGTTGCATCAGTTGGAGTTAAATTTTCTAAATAATATTGAATTCCTTGATTTTGTTCCTTATTTATTAGCTCTTTTAGCTCTTTTGTGTCCTTGTTGAATTTTTTATTGTTTTCTTCTTTCTATTTCTATTGTGTTCTGTTTTCGGCAATTTTTTGTTTAGTTATAGATTAAATATAAATAAACTTTTGATATGTAGCGCTATTAGGTGTTGCTTATCATGCGTCCTCTTTCTGTTTTGAGAGGTAAATTTAGAGGTATTAAACTGTCTAATTTCTGCCTAAATAGTGGCCAGTTGGTTTTGGTATTATGCAAAGAAGGTGGTTTTGTTTTGTTGAGAATACTTGGGTTCACTATTATAATAGCTGGTGGGTGATCAGATGATAGATCGAAGCATGATTCAGATTTGCACGTTCTGGTGTCAATATTTGTTGTAACACAAAAGTCTATGGTATCGGGAGTGTTATTTCTATCTGACGGTCAATATGTTGGTTTACCAGTAGAGATATACTGTAAGTGATGTGCCTTCATTGCTTTGACCAATTCTCTACCTTTTGGTGTTATTAATCTAGAACCCCACATAACATGTTTTGCTTTGTAGTCTCCTCCGGCAATGAATCTATTACCCAGAGTGTTAAAGAAGCCGTGGTATTGTTCTGCCTTGTTGTTGTGTTTAGGTGGACAATAGATAGCGCTCATTGTTAATGGACCGTGCACTTCTTCAATGGTTACACTTGTGGCTTGTAAATATTCCTGGCTGAATTTCTCTCTTTTACAGTGTTTTATGTTTTCACGGATCATTGTAGATGTTCCTCCATGTGCTTTACCATCTGGGTGTTTTGTGTGTTACAGCTTGTATTTCGCAATCCGTAAATAATTTCTATCAATGAAATGTGTTTCGGATACCATCATGATATCAATATTTTGTTCATATAATGAAAAATATATTTTCGAAAAATTATTGTATTTCTGTTTATGCCCAATATTTAAAAAATTATAAATTCTATAGTAATCTGGCATGGATATTTTGAGATTTTAGTCATGAAAATTAGCCATTCGAGCTTGTCATTAGCTGTTTATATAAATCTTCTTAAAAGAAACTATATAAGTAACTATATAAAAGCTCAAGAGAACACCTTTTATTAGACCGGAAATTTCTCAGTCCAAGTGTTAATTTTAATTAAAATGAGACTAGCGCAGCCTTCTAGATTTATAGCGGAACGTTGACGCACCTGCTTACGTCCGAGATTAATAATATAATCGGCCTAACATTTGCATTGCTTCATTGGTGTGGGGAATTCTGATTTGTCAGTGCATTAGCATATTTATTGTTGTCGTTTGTTGATTCATCGAATTTATAGCACTTTCGTGACAGTAACTCGAGTAATTTGCATCGTAAATAACAAGAAGACGGAGCTATAAAATCGAAAATTGGAAATGAAAGATCGCGAACAACTAGATTATCAACATTAGCCAGCAGATATTTGGTAGCGAATAATTCAGATCAATGTTGGAGTTATAATAAAAGTCATTATGGTTTCCTTTAAACAACAGTTCTTCAAACTATGATCATCATTATTCAGCAGTTATTTTGTTTTAATTTATGCGTAACTATGAAAAGAAGTTGGGACTCAATAAAGTGACTACTAATTACATACAGTTTTATTGATATTGAGCTCGATTGAGCTCGGCATCGACTTCAAGTTCAGTCAGTCAGTTGGTAGTAGTTAACATAATATTGTGAATAGATAAATAGGTTTAGGTACGTATTAAGCTAAATTGTTTGTATATAGTAGAATATAAAATACGTGTATTAGATAGGTGAAATAAGGTTTATGATTATTTTTATTTAGGTTTATTATGTACATATTTTATTTTAAAATGTTTTTTTTGTGTTAAAAATCTAAGTTTGATTATTTTTTAATTTTTTGGTTAGTTCCTTATTTAGTTTCTCTTTTTAGTGTTTGATATGTACTCAGTAAATTAGACAGTTATTATATTTAATATTACAATGGGTAGGCCAAGTAAAGGTGCAGCCCGTATGAGAAAAAATAGGAATTAAAAAACAATGATTGAAATTAAGAAGCGCTTCAGCCCCAGGGGTCCGCTACCTAGCCTAGGTGATTTGATAAATGTTCTAATTAAACAATAACAAAATGTTGTTATGCCCGCTGGGAATCGAACCTGCGACCTCCGCTTGGGAACTAAGCGTTTCAACCATTGCACCATAGAAGCAGCTGTCTACAATATCTCTACTAGGTCTTATATGCTTTAGTTAGTGCTTAAGACTTCCGATTTTTCGTTATATCAGCTCAGCAATAACATTATATTATTATAAAGATAAAATATATGTGAAAACATTGTACGTACCATTGAAATTTGAGCGTTTCCTTCGATTTCCCCCCCTTCAGCCGATAAACAGATACAGCCGAACATAGAACCTCCTCTTCTTTCGAAGTCGGTTAAAAAGACTCCATTTCCATGCCAACCAAGAGAACTCCAAGATAATCAAACCGTGTCATTTTGTATAGTGAAGTGTACTAAATGGTAAAAACACTGTAAAGACTTGTTAACTTTTATTTTATTAGAGACTAAGTAAAGGCCAAAGGATCTTCCTAAATAAGTACCTTTATTGTAAGTCAACGTTGACACAAACTGTAAGTTAATTTAAAAATAATATAATAAAAATAATAATTAAAAAGAATATTTTATATCTTAATGTTTTCATATATAATTTTCAATGTTGATATGGAAAATGAACTAAGAAAATAAAAATACTGTAACACTATATACTACAGTATGTCTGAATACCTGCAATAAATATCTTTCTAAATATATATATGTATATATATATATATATATATATATATATATATATATATATATATATATATATATATATATATATATATATATATATTGAACAAGCATAATAACATTTTGTTATTGTTATTATTATTGTATTATATATTGTTATTATATATATATATATATATATATATATATATATATATATATATATAAATAGTGCATCTATATTCAGAAAATATCAGCATATATGTAAAATTTCATAACAAATTTATGTTAGAAACTATGAAGATTAGTCACCGTCATTCTAGACGCAGACAAAAAAACAATTTAGAATTCCACACAAAATATACTGCGGGGATATAGTCGGTCTTCATACGAACTTTAAAGACAAAACTCCAACATAACCATAACAAGGAACCCACCTATTCGAATGCTTCCCCATCATTATTGGCTTCAAGCTTGGTCTATTCAAAAGGAGTCCTAATAAAATTATAACCAATTACCTATAATTTCCCTATTCATTCGGGTCCCTGTTTACAAAAGTTAATTGGCCTTGTCTCTGCGTTTGCGTGGGTGTTTGCCCGAACAATGACTGTTTTCTGAATGACTGAGAACCCTTTTTATCCGTACTAATAATGGGTTTTGTTGACCATTGATCGATTTGATCGACAACTACTCCACTATTATTATTTAACCTTCGCCGTTTGACGTTTTCGGAAGGGAGGGAATCATTGATTACGAATTGATTGTTATGACGGATGCTTCAGTCATTATTTGTAGTATTAGTTGGCGTAAAATTAATTTTAATTTAATGTTCTGCAAACGAATGTACTAATAACAGTGAATCAATTGAAAAGTACCTTATCTGACATATAGATGGCGCTACTAGAATTAAATCCATATGTTTTTTAGTTGGCCCTAAGCCTCAAAAGATGCGTATATAAATCTGACAGCTGTCGGATCATTTGTTTGTGAATTATAGCATTTGGAGTGAAGCAACTTTTCTTATTGTGAAATAAATGGATAAAAAGGAATTTCGCGTGTTGATAAAATATTGCTTTTTGAAGAGTAAAAATACAGTTGAAGCAAAAACTTGGCTTGATGCGGAATTTTCGGACACTTCCCCAGGAAAATCAAACATCAAGGATTGATATGCTAAGTTTAGACGTGGTGAAATGAGCGCAGAAGACGGTGAACTCAGTGGACGCCCAAAAGAGGCTGTTACCGACAAAAACATCCAAATACCATAAAAAAACCCACAAAATGATTTTGAATGGTCGTAAATTGAAATTGACTGAAATAGCAGACACTCTAAAGATATCAACTGAACGAATATTTGAGAATGAGAAAGTTCTGTGCAAAGTGAGTGCTGCGCGAGCTCACTTTTGGCCAAAAACAGCGACGAGTTGATGATTCGGAGCAGTGTTCGAAGATGATCAAGCGTAATAGATCCGAGTTTTTACGTCGATATGGAACAATGGATGAAACATGGCTCCATCATTTCACTTCGAAGTCCAATCGACAGTCATCCGAGTGGACTACACATGATGAACCCGATACAAAGCGTGGGCAAACGTAACAGTCGGCTGGCAAGGTTATGGCATCTGTATTTTGGGATGCGCATAGAATAATTTTCATTGACTACCTTGAAAAAGGAAGGCCCATTACATAGCGTTATTGGACCGTTTGAAGGACGAAATGAATGACGCATGAATTGGGCTTCGAATTGCTTCTTCATCCACCGTAGTCTCCAGATCTGCCCCCCCAGCAACTATTTCCTGTTCTCATATCTCAAAAGAATGCTTGCAGGGAAGAAATTTTCGTCGAATGAAGGGATGATCGCCGAAACTGAGGCCTATTTTGAAGGAAAGGACAAATCGTACTACAAAAATGATATCGAAAAGTGGGAGCGTCGCTATAATCAGTGTATCATCCTTGAAGGGAAGTATGTTGAATAAAAAGAATACCAAAAAAATGTGTTTTACATGGTAGGCCGGGGACTTTTCAATTGACTTGTTAAATAATATACTCTACATAATCGAGCTGTACGGGTGCATGTTCCTGATTGTAATTAAGTATCATAGATGCCCTAGAGAAGCAAAAAAAAACAGAAGAAGCTAGCCATTATAAATTGTTATTCCTCAGTTCATCAATCACTTATAGAAAAATATAATATTAGATAAAAGGTAGACCTGATCAGACTCAAAACCAAGCAGCTATAATGGTTAGTCGGAAGAGATTGTCTTATCAGTTAATCATTAAGCGAATTTGAACCTATGATGTGCAAATATGGAGTTGCGCTAAAACATCAAACCAATTAGCAATCTAACATTTCCAAAACATAGTTCTACAATTACTATCAATGTTGCTATGAAATCAAATGGATTTACGAAGTTATACAAGATTTCAACTTAAAGCATGAAATAAGGTTGCTAAATCACAGCAACGTGGAAGCAATACAGCTACTGCAGAGAAAATATTGCATAGTGTAATAAATAAGATTGTACTAAGCATGTCTACTGTAAAATGAGAGACACTTCAGTTCACTGTCAAGGGCCAATTTAATAGGAACTAAGATCAATAAAATACTTTTGTTCATTTAGAAAAAACCAACGAGTTCACAAATTTAGAGTTATTTTGTTATGAATAATATTAAAATAATCGCTATATACATTATATATTTATATAGAGAACAATAAAGAGAGAAAGAAAAAGAGAGAGAGAAAGAGAGAGAGAGGCCTATTTTAACACCTGTCTCTACGGAAAACAAAAAAAATCCAATAAGATCGACTTAGTCTCGCTTTTAAAACTAATCCTGCTGGCTGCGGGCGTTTTTTAATGCGTTCGGCGGCAGGAGGAGGTGCAGGATCATTATCCAGCTGCTGCCGATATGCAAAATACACTTGTCGCCGCGTCTAGATAACGAAATCGGGCGTGACGTGTTAATTTCGTTCCGACATCGGCGATTTGCATAAATTTTAATAAACGCTTTGCATAATGTTTTGTTTGGAACGGCAGGAGGGGAGGTAGCGCGTTTTTTAATCGTCCGGGATCCGGATCGATATCGGGTCATGAATATGTCTCGATCTACGGTGGGTGAGGGATTAAGGAATCAGTTAGTCGAATTATGTAAAGAAGTTAATGTTGATTGAGTTCTTTGGGGGTGTTCTGGTCTAGAGGCACACGTTTCACATGCTTTTTCAAGTGCAATAAAAGCAGACCAACAACATTTTGAGTATTTTTTAACAGATTCATTGTCTCAGGGAGTTTGTCGAATTCTAATTAGAGAAAAGCTGCTATTGGTGCCGCCAGAACTAGGCAAAATACATGGTTTGCTTTAATTAAAATACAAATTACAAAATAGTATCTTGCATGCATTTGAAATACGAAATACAAAATACTTCTAAGTCGTGTATTTAAAATTAAAAATACAATCAAATGTTAGGTTATATAAACAGAATAAAACTAATCCAACCAGCCTATTAAACAGTAAAAGAAGTAAATTTCCTTTCATGAACACTAACATAGAGCGTCTTGTTGGGACATGAAAACAAATCTCTTTCAGGTACCTTCAATCCAACAGGATTTCTTCATAAATTTGGCTATAGTTGGGGATTGGAGGTATTTTTTTTTATTTATCTTTATTAAGTTTTCTCGTTGAGTTTTTCAACCAAAAGTTCGATTTCGCTATATAAATCTGTAAGGTATGCGTTCGTCTTTCATTTTACAGACATGCACTATCAACTATGCACTGATTGTCAGTTCTTAACTGAATAACTTCGTTCTTAATACGATCTCAGAAGGAAATACACAGAATTTGTTTAAAGCATCACTTGTGAAGCTGATTTTTACTCTTGATTGTAATATTTCTTCTTTTTCAATACACCCTCTTTTAGCCATATTAGTTTCAACTATGGATGCTATTTTCTTCTTCTGTTTTATTGATTTCAATTATTTGAACTATGCACTTATTTTAACTGGATTCCGTTGAGATTTATAGTAGCAGATTATCCACCAGTTGTCAATAATATCTTGGTTCTCACAATGCAAACTATATCCCGATGAATGTCACAAGAATCAACATGTTCTGTTGATGTACAAGTTCTGTAAACTGTGTAGTACACATTCCCTTGTCTGTTGATCTATTTGGAAAATGAATTAAATGAATTAAAAGTCATTTTTAACTATCTTTTGAAGTCTCTAAATTGTTCAAAACTACTAAAACTAAGACCAATATAACAGGTCAGTTGAAAAGTCCCCGGCCTACCATAGTAAAACACATTTTTTTTTACAAAATTAGTTTTTTTATTCAACATAATTCCCTTCAAGGGTGATACACTGATTATAGCGACCCTCCAACTTTTCGATACCATTTTTGTAGTACGATTTGTCCTTTGCTTCAAAATAGGCTTCAGTTTCGGCGATCGCCGCTTCATTCGACGAAAATTTCTCCCCAGCTAACATTATTTTAAGATCTGAGAACAGGAAATAGTCGCTGGGGGCCAGATCTGGGGAATGCGGTGGTTGAGGAAGCAATTCGAAGCCCAATTCATGGATTTTTACCATCGTTTTCACTGACTTGTGACACGGTGCATTGTCTTGGTGAAGCAGCACTTTCTTTTTCTTCAAATACGGCCGTTTTTCGGCGATTACGTCCTTCAGACGGTCCAATAACGCTATGTAATAGTCGCTGTTAATGGTCCTTCCTTTTTCAAGGTAGTCAATGAAAATTATTCTGTCAGCCGACTGTTCCGTTTTCCCATGCTTTGGAGCGGGTTCATCGTGTGCAGTCCACTCGGATGACTGTAAATTGGACTTCGGAGCGAAATGATGGGGCCATGTTTCATCCATTGTCACTTATCGACGCAAAAACTCACATTTATTACGCTTAATCATCTTCAAATACTGCTCCGAATAATAAACTCGTCGTTGTTTTTGGTCAAAAATGAGCTCGCGCGGCACCCACTTTGCTCATATCCAAATATTTCGTGAATGATATGATGTACATGTTCAGTTGATATCTTTAGAGTGTCTGTTATTTCATTCATTTTCATTTTGTCGATTTTTTAAATGTTTTCGTCGGTAGCAACCTCTTTTGGGAGTCTATTGCGTTCATCGTCTTCGCTGTCCATTTCACCACTTCTAAACTTAGCATACCAATCCTTGATGGTTGATTTTCCTGGGATAGAGTCCGGAAATACGACGTCAAGCCAAGTTTTTGTTTCAACTGTATTTTTTCCCTTTAAAAAGCAATATTTTATCAACACGCGAAATTTTTAACCTTTTTTATCAATTTTTTTCACAATAACAAAAATTGCTTCACTCAAAATGCTATAATTCACAAACTAATGATCCGACAGCTGTAAAATTGAAACACGCATCTTTTGAGGGTTAGGGCTAACTAAAAAACATATAGATTTAATTCTACTAGTGCCATCTATGTGTCAGGCCGGGGATTTTTCAATTGACCTGTTATTAGTGAAATTTGAATTATTATCGTTAAAATTATATGCATTTACAAAAATTACGCGAATTGTATATTTTGAAAATTGTAAATTAAATATTGAATGAAACTAAATAGGATTTCGATTTCAAGATACATCGATATACCTCCGGTACACCCCAATCCTTTTTTGTCTCGGACAGAACACGAGGGAGACCAGAAAATGAGGGTGTGACAAAATGAGAAAAGAAAGAGAAAGGAAACGCTGCCCTGTATACCATTTAGCGTCAATGATACATCAAATTTTGATGAAAGTAAAAAAAATTGATCGATTGGCAACGCACACTTGATTTATATCAAAGGATTAAAGGGGAGTGTTAGACTGTTTACAGGTCCGGACTACGGTTAATGTGTGAAATATCATTGCACCAATATTGTTTCCTT
Source organism: Rhynchophorus ferrugineus (assembly GCF_030347505.1). Taxonomy (NCBI): domain Eukaryota; kingdom Metazoa; phylum Arthropoda; class Insecta; order Coleoptera; family Curculionidae; genus Rhynchophorus; species Rhynchophorus ferrugineus. Next base: position 4,508,425 of record NW_027472588.1, read on the forward strand.
ATATACAATTTTGTTTTTTAATTGATTATGTCTAACATTAGATATGCTTAATATAATCTTAATTTACAAATTAATTTATTACTACTGTTTTGTTGTACTTGTATTATTACACAAGCAAAACGAATACGAATTAAAATAAAACTAATCTACTTAAGCTAAAGTTAAGAATACTTAGACACTAAACAAGTTCGTGTGGTTTGGTTCGCTTGTATCTTCTGATTCCCTGCGTGGTGTCCAGTAGCTATATTGCTTCCACGTTGTTATGATTTTGGCAACCATATTTTATGTTTTAAGGCGATATCTTGGATCATTTCGTATAACAATTTGCCTTTGAGGTCATCGTGCAAATCTCGTTGATTACGTAGCGATAAGCATTGGTAATTAATCGTAGAACTTTGTCTTGACTGCGTTGGATTACCAGTTGGTTTGATGGTTTAGAACAACCCCATATTTGCAACCCATCAATATCTTTGATTTTAGGCCAAGTTATCTTTCGAGAGTGTTCTTCGACTAACCAGTACAGTTACTTGACTTTGAATCCATCTGCTCTACTATTTGTTCAACATTATGTGTCCAACTTAGCCTACCATCGAGATATAAGCCGAGGTATTTAGCCGATTCTGCTTGAGGAATCGGGTACCCGTCAAGTGATATAATTAGGGTTTTGAAATGTTGACCGATTTGGAACTATTGGCTATATTTTCCAGTATTTAGTCCATTTGTAGGTATTGTTAGCTGCTACTTGTACATTTTCTACAGCCTTAGGCAGTGATAAGTGTCCTCGGCAAATATTCAAGTATTTTACTTAGTACTTTCATTTGTTGTTGGTATATCAGCAGTATAGAGTAGATACAGGAGTGATCCTAAGACACTACCCTAGAGAACTCCAGCCAAAATAGGTTTAAGTGTTGAGAATGATCATACGAGACTAAATTTTCTTTCAAAAAATATAAATGCAACAATCGACGGTAATTCCGTGGTAGCAATTTGCTGATTTTGTAGATTAACCCAATACCCGATCAAAAGCTTGTGAAACGTCCAGGAATACTGCAGGGCTATATTTCTTTTCTTCGAATGCCTTTTCAACAACCGCAGCTGCTTTGTGCACTTGGTGGATTGTTGAGTGGTAATTTGGAAATCCAAACTGGAAATCTGGTTCTTCTATAAATGGTTTAATACGTTTTAATGACAGTTTCTCAAATAATATTGATACCACAGGTAGCAGCGTAATAGGCCTGTAAGATTCAACTTGATTTTCCTTATATACAAATGAAATACACTAGAAATTAGTTATAAGTTTTTTATCATTCTGTTTGGAACATCTATTCGTCAACTGTAGATATAAAATGCCATTTTAATATGTTATCAGTTTTTTTAAGAGATAAAAGGAATTTTCCTCACGGATTACCTCCAAAACTGGCCAGTGTATAGAACGGACATATTATTCTTCATCGACACAATCCGCCTATTCATAAAGCTCATAAAGCCATCGCTGGAATCTAAACAAAATAAATTATAATTCGATTTTTTTCCATATCCAACGTATTCGGCAGATTTAGCTTCCTCTAACTTGAGATTTTCCTCACGCCATAAAATATTCTTCGGCGAATAAGAATTTATACGATTGCAAATGGTGCAATGTGCTTGACAAAATGATTTTGGACTCAGGCCGCAAAAGAACTACTGGAACGTCCTGAAATCCTCACTATTCACGTAAATCCACGGTTCAGCCCGATAGTTTCTCACTAAATCATCCAAAATTAACAAACTCGTGGAAAACATTGAAATAAGTGTCATTATTTCAACATGAAATTCGAAATGCCTTGAAAAAATGTAATCCTTTAAAATTAATTTACACTATATCAATTTTAACATTTTTGAAGCCAATATTAATTTTTATCGTGAATTAATGAAAAAGACTAATTGTCAATAGTTTTTCCCCTACATACGACCCTGTGTGTTCGTCTAATAGTTTCCCCATATCAGTATGAGATTCTGTTATGTTCTCCCGTTTTGTCATGTTAAAATCGTCCAGCGGCACCGCCCTCGTCCACGTGCAGTAAAAAACTGAACGACGATAAGAAACAAGAAGAAAGGGGCATATCTCGACATTTTCGGAAATAATATCATCGATATAATGGATCGCTTTTTTATCAACAATGACAACTAGCACAAAATGGTATAAAGTAATTCATCATTTTTTATCAGTTTTTTTTTACCGTACCGTAAGTATATTAAGCGAAAATATTGTAGTTTTGTAATTGGTGTGTAATAGTATCGACTAAAAATTCTAAAAATACAAATAGTATATTAATAGTCTAATTAATTTTAAAGGATTTAATTTTTTCAAGGCATTTTGAACTTTCAGTTTAGTAATTTAGCAAGATACTATCGGGCTAAACCGTGGATTTCCGTGAATTGGTGTGGATTTCAGGACGTTCCAGTAGTTCTTTTGCGGCCTGAGTCCAAAATCATTTTGTCAAGCACATTGCACCATTTGCAATCGTATAAGTCCTTATTCGCCGAAAAATATTTTACGGCGTGAGGAAAATCTCAAGTTAGAGGAAGCTAAATCTGCCGAATACGCTGGAGAAAAGAGTATTTTGAATATTAGCTTTTTATACAATAAAATATTTTTATACATATTTATAATTTGCAAACAATTTTATACGATAAAATATTTTTAATGAAAAAATTGAACCGACTTCAAAATATAAATCAGAAACTCTCTAAAAATTGAATAATAATCACACCTAGATTTTTCACACACAAAAAAATCTTTTAAAATAAAATATGTACATAATAATCGTTGTAATAACTAAATAAAAATAACCAAAAACCTTATTTAATCTCCCTACTACGCGTATTTCATATTCTACTATATATACACTATTTAGCTTAATACCTACTTAAACCTATTTATCTATGTACAATATTATTTTACCAACTACCAACTGACTACTTTGAAGTCAAGATTGTCGTTAATTCAAGACAATTTATTCCATTTACATTAATATTCTTCAAATATACGTATAATTTTCAACAACTGGCAACTTTGCAAATTGAAATCCGTGTGCTTATGACAGGATTCTCAAGAACTAGCCTCTTGTTATTATGACTGGCGATAAATCTGGATCTACTACGACGTACCTAAGCTTAAAAAGCCATGGGTTAGTCCAAGAGAGTCATAGCCATAAAGTATTGCTCTATATGGTAGGACTAATAAGGTTTAGTGTATTACAAGCTGCTAAAACCGTGTTAAATTGTTGATGTAGATATATACCGACATCAATTGAGTAAACTGAACAATATGTTGTTGCAAAAAAGCCCTGCAAGTAATAAATGTAATACTACGGATACACTTTCGAAATACCCAAAGAGTATTGTTCCTTCGATAGGACAGGGAAAAATGTTTTTTAAAAGTGAAATAATGGTTATAACATATTCAGGCACATAATAATACTACTGTAAACTCCAATATATATACTATCCAGAAATCCCCAGAACATCCAAATGTCGTTATGTATATTTTAACAAGATTGAACAACTAAAAATACTATCCAAGATGAGTGGTAAAAGTTAGATGAATCTTGATATTAAAAACCTAAATAAAACGCTGTCGAAAAGAGACTATTTCATCGAAAGTCGTTACGAATAGACGAGTATGTACTCTTTTTTTAACTAAATGTGCTATAGTTGTGTCGCGTCGTTTGGGTATCATAATCTTACGCGGAACCTATAAGTAAACAACAGCGGTCTCTTTGTAATGTTTACATGAATACCTCCAACTAACTCGTACTAACCGTCTTTAGTCATATGATCTAAAAGCTGCGGATTTAACAAATCAATTGAAAAGTGATTTTGATTAAGCGTAAATTGAAATTGAATGAAATAACAGACATTCTAAAGAGATTAACTGAACGTGTACATCATATCATTCACGAATATTTGGGTATGAGAAAGCTCTGTGGAAAATAGATGCCGCGCGAGCTCACTTTTGACAAAAAACAACGACGAATTGATGATTCGGAGCAGTGTTTGAAGATGATCAAGCGTAACAAACCCGAGTTTTCGTGTCGATATGTGACAATGGATGAAACATGGCTCCATTATTTCACTCCAAAGTCCAATCGACAGTCATCCGAGTGGACTGCCTTGATGAATCCACTCCAAAGCGTGGGAAAACGCAACAGTCGGCTGGCAAGGTTATGGCGTCTGTATTTTGGGATGCGCATGGAATAATTTTCATTAACTACCTTGAAAAAGAAAGGACCATCAACAGCGACTATTACATAGCGTTATTGAACCGTTTGAAGGACGAAATCGCCGAAAAACGGCCGTATTTGAAGAAAAATAAAGTGCTGCTTCACCAAGACAATGCACCGTGTCACCAGTGAAAACAATGGCAAAAATCTATAAATTGGGCTTCGAATTGCTTCCTCATCCACCGTATTCTCCAGATCTAGCCTCCAGCGACTACTTCCTGTTCTTAGATCTCAAAAGAATGCTCGCTGGGAAGAAATTTTCGTCGAATGAAGGGGAGATCGCCGAAACCGTGGCCCATTTTGAAGGAAAGGTCAAATCGTACTACAAAAATGATATCGAAAAGTGGGAGCGTCGCTATAATCAGTGTATCACCCTTGAAAGGAATTAGGTTGAATAAAAAAAAATAGTTTTGCCAAAAAAATATGTTTTACTATGGTAGACCGGCGACTTTTCATGTGATTTTACGCCAAACCAAAACCTGATATTAAAAGACCGCGAAACCATACAACGCGCCGTATCTTTCTCAACGGATCTCTGCGAAAGGGTAAACAGAACTCGGAACGTACGTAGGCACACATAAAAAAGAATCGACGTATTCATGGGCCCTATCTGCTTATTTAAATTCGCAGTTTAACGCCCCGAAAGTGTTTGCCTTTGGGCTTACGGCAATTTCTGAAACTGGAGCTTCGTTCATACACGGGGGATCGGGCGCGCGAAAGGGTACGGGATAGCATCGACCCCCGGGCTTCGATAAACAGCCCTTAATCACGTCGGCGAGGCAGTCGTCATATTTCACGCGATTAAAATATTAAAACTATCGGGATAATCTGAATAAAATCTAGGGCGGCCGTGCGGTGCTGAGCCGGCAAAAAAATGTGTTTGAATCAATCATGAATATATGACATAATTATAGTCACGATATAGTACCACTGTAGAATAACTACATCGATATATGACAACCAGTTTCGATAAATATCGAAAATGAAACCGAATAAGCGATATCTATTGGTGAAAATGCGAAGCAACAATGTAAACAAACTAATTTAATTATCAAATTAGATGATTTTGACATTTCTCTAGATAAAATAATAGTTTTTTATTTGATACTATTGAGTTGTTTAGTATATATAGACGCTAGCGATGGAACTCTCAAAATTGCATTATTTTTATAGTTTAATTTGAAGAAATCTGTTATCGAAGCACGTCAAACACTTACAAACTTATGATGATGCTGCTCTGTCATATTCCAACCGTGCGTTTTGCTTATTATGATTTAATAGTGATGATTTTGATGTTAATGTTTACCAGAAATGTTTGAAGACTCGGAAGGATCCAAAATTTAAATAAAATGGTTAGCATACGAATTGGTTGAAAATTCCATTTCAACATACCAATTTCATTGCCAGTCAGACAATAAAAGAAGTGTTTTCCGTGGCGTAGGTACTGTGACTGATGAAAAGTTGATATTTACGGAAAGCCCAATTGCAAGAGTCATGTATTTGTCCATGAAAGACATCCGGTGTTGAGTATATACATTGTACTGATTTGTCTCAATGCTGCCTTTATCATGCCTTCTTTTGCATGATCCTCAAGATCCATCTTAATATCCTTAGTAATATATAGTTGTTCAATATAACTAACATTATTGTGTACATATTTTAATATATCTAAAGCTAACTAGATGATGACTAGTTATTGATTACTAGTTACGTCGTGATATAAGAAATACCAATTAATAATTCCAAATATTATAGATTAACTACTTCGACAAACAAAAAAGGGCCGCAAATAAAAGGTAAATATCTGAAAAATATCTTTTGATATTGATATTTTAGAAATCCTTATGTTAACGACACAAAAATATTTATTTTTTAATGAAATATATCAGTTTCAACAGTTTTTAGTTTTGCAACAAAAATGATTAATTTACGAAATGTATAAGTTTGCTGAAAAGTATCGATATTTTCTAGATTTGATCTGAAAAAGATATCGATATTATTTGGACAAGCCTAGAAGTGAACGCGAGTTATTATTTACCCTTACTATATTTATCGAATATATATATTCTGCTTACCTTTCAAACCAATCATTTTCAACGAAAATCAGTTACTCAGTTACATTTTCACGTAGATCTCAAGAAGTCTGATTAGAAGTTACTGTTCTTTTTTATTTTGTTTTCTTTAAATTTGTTTTTATTTCAAGCCTAAATTAAGTCTACTAGGAAATATAAACTGAAAAAAATTATTCTAAATTAAGACAGTTGAAATGACCATTTCTCTTTGTTAATTTCTTTATTACTTTATTTATAAATATTACAGATCAATCTTGTGTTACAATACCCTTACGGCTAAATACAAAACTAAAATATTCTCGCGTTTAAGGAATAATTAAAAGTTAAAGTGAACCAACACGAATGGCACAAAATGGAGTATTGGTCGCTGTAAAACGAAAAAAACAAAACAAAACGTCTTCGTTAACCGGCAAGATACAATCAACAATCATTATCGAATCCTATTTACTTCCTTCGACTGTTTTCGTATAACTCGAACAACAGAACAACAAAGGTCGACGGTTAGTAGTATTTTATGGTATACATGGATACATGTCTTTGTGTGTGAAAATACAAAATCTACCAGATCCTTACTATGACGATACGTTTGGGGCACGGGAGGAGGGGATAGGGAATATGGGTGGGAGGTGTGTTACATCACTATGGACGGAACTTGTTCTCTTAAAATACTCGAAGTCTTAAAATACGCGGATGTCATGTGGATATAATCGGAAAAAATAAGTTTCCTTCCGTTCTAGCGACTCCGGTGGGGGTCCGCCTGGTCCAAGTCGGGCGGCGAGGCCCCAAGAACCTTCAGGTCTCGATGACTGTCGTATTCCGCGACGAAATACCCTCCGAGGTCCTTCATCAGTCCAGGGACAGTGCCATCAGCGACTCCACCTCCCTGAAACACAGGCTGGCGCGGCCCGGTAGCGATAGCTTCTTCGAGATGCAGGTGCGCAGCTGGGACAAGAGCTCGTGGCACTTGACCGACTTCTGGTAGCGCTCCTCGCGCGGTATGTCCACGCCGAACGATCCCACTGGAGAGTTGATGTTACTCCGGATCACCGGGCCGAAGTGTTTCAGTATCAGCTTGATGGCGTCGCAGCCCAATGTCACGTATCTGTAACAATATGGAATTGGATGTAATCAAAAATATAAGGTCGGAACACAAATCATGTTAGTTCTTCGTTTTGTTTGATCGCCCTGTGGTTGTTTAATCTATAAAGTTTATAAAGTTAATCATGTTCCCTCATAACAGAGTAAAGGGAATAATTTTAAAATGTATATATGTATGTATGTACAGATCAATATAAGTAGAGAAAACGACAATATTTCGTGAAACCTCCCTGTAGTAACAATTTTTAAGTCCAACACAAACTTTCCAGTTGTATTCTTACTATTTAATTAAGTAAAATTAGTTGCATTTTTTCATACGTTTCTTTTAAAATCACCGAATATGCAATAAGTAGTATGGAAGGATATCGACTGCCGTTGTGGAGTAATACAGCTTTTAAGCGTAAATAGTAGTGTTGGGAACTATCGACTGAAATTGACCATCGACTGTTTAGTAACTGACTACTTTTTACTATCGACTGTTTCTGTCGCTATTTTTGGTTCGACTGATTTTACTACTTTTTACCAGTGACTGTTTCAGTCCGCTGTTTTCAGTCGCTATTTTCGGTCCGATTGATTTTGTTACTATTTACTATCGACTGTTTCAGTCGTACTTTTAGTAACTATCTTTGGTTCTACTAGTTTCATTCGACAGATGTTTAACGTTCTGGCTCGGTCGTCCTAGCCGCGACCTTGACAAAAAAGTACCCAATTTATGCTTTTCGGTCGCTAGTTTTTTGACTTTCGACTGTTTTCAGTCGATTGTTCGCAACACTAGTAAATAGTATTCACACTATTACTAAGGATCGTAAAGTATTAGAAAACCATGTCAATAGACAATGTTTATAACTATGGAATAAGGAATTCAAAACACGTAATCTTATTTATGTTAGAAAAATTGTTATCACACGGTATTATCAACTTACATGCAAGCACCCACAACATCTATAGGCCTACACCTCAATAGATGTGTGTGAAAAATGTGGTTAACATTCGCTGGGACATTAAACGGTTCGGCCGTTGTCAGAACAAAAAATTAACAACTCAATCGAACAATTTCCATTATTAACCCCTTCAGCACCGGTTAGTTTTCATCCGTTAAATGAGCAGCGTCACGTGCCCGACCCACACACCCATGAATAACCCACGGAAGCTGACCGGACCCAGAAAAAATCGCCTCATTTACATTTAGAACCGTGCAAACCGATTCACCTTCCCTGCCCCGTCCGTTCCCATGACCGTGGCGCGATCGTCGATACCCCCTTCGTCACCGTCCACCGCGGCGAGAGTGTCGGATTGCTCCGATAACGAGTCGAGAGGACCTATCGAGAAAATATTTCAATAACGGCAACGACGGCCTTATGCAAATCCAGGTACGGCGAGGAAGGGTCTTAATGAGGCGTCGAGTGACACTTTTGAAGCGATGAGGCCGACGGGGGGCAAATAAAATGTGACAAAACATCGCGTCAAACTTTGAATGATAAATATTTGAAGTGTCAGTGAAGAGCGTCACGGGGATGACACTCTATTAAGGGTGAGACGGTGTTTAGAAACAACTGCGCGATAGTTATTGTAAACTTAGGCTCGCTAGGTGACATGAATATGTTAATATTCGCAACCCCATATGTACATTTTAGCGCAGATGAAATCCGTAAATATGTTTTCTGCAAACACGAAGGGAACATCAACGAAAAACTGCACATTTTGTTAAATTTCCTCATATTTACTCATTGAATAGTTTATTTTATTTGATATGATCGAAATACATATAGAGTACTGGCCATAACAGGAGAAATTTTCAAACAATAATAATTTATATGATCCAGGTTTCTTTGAAGATCAATAGAAAAATGTCTAATCATAATCAGAAGAAAACAACAGACCAATAAAATTATACCAGCCAAAGAAAATATAATACTAATACATTATACTTTATTGCTCTGACTTAATTCTCAATTTATGCAATCCTCTATATTTTAGGTCTTTCAAAACCAGACAACATCCTGAATACATTTTTATATTCGTTCTTTAATAACCAGATAAAATTTTGAAAAACCATTAACCTCACCCTGACCAGGAAGAAAACAACAACAGACCAATACCACTAAACTATCCAAGAATACATAAATACTGAAATAAAATAGAATCTCAGTGTTTATCTGATCTTATTATAAATTTTTATACACATATTTTATTTTACTTCTTTCAGAATTCGCTAATATCTTGGAAAACCATCAACCTACCAGGAAGGAAACAACACACCAAGAACAACAAACTGTCCCAAGTACATAAAAACCCAAATAAAATAGAATTCCAATGTTTATGTGACTATAATAATTTAATAACAATTCAACATCTTGAAAAACTAACAAACTAACCAAGGCCAAGAAGAAAACAGCCCAATAACACCAACTACCCAAAAACAGATAAATACCCAAATAAAATAGAATTTGAATGTTATCTGATTTTTATCTCAATCTACACATATAATTTTATAATAGTTCTTTCATAAGAGAAAACAACAGACCAATGACACTAAACCCAAATATACAGAAACACCTAATTAAAACAAAATTTCAATACTTATCCGACTTTTTCTCAAGTCTTATAGAAATATTTTTAGTACATTTCTTCCAGAAATCAACGACATATTGAAGAACCTAACTATGACCAATAAGAAAACAACAACAGACCAATAACTAAATCACCCAAATAAAAAAGAATTCTAATTTTTATATGACTTTTTTTCTCCATTTTTATATATATTTCTATTTTACTTAGTTTAGAAGTTGCCAACATCTTAAAAGACCATCAACTTAACCGTGACCAAGAAGAAAACAACGGTCTAATAATAATCAACCGTCCAAAATACATAAAAAGTCAAACAACATCGAATTTTTAATGTTTATTTGACTATTTTCTCAATATTCACATACATTTTTATATCAGTTCATTCATAACCCGACAACATCTTGAAAACCCATTAGCCCAACCATGACCAGGAAGAAAACAACAGCCCAATAACACTAAACCACCCAAAAACACATAAACACCCAAATAAAATAGAATTTGAATGTTTATTTCGGGCGTTTCGAAGGACCGTCAGCTGGCTGATCGGCACAGGAAGACCGAAATTACGTGGAAAAAACAAACGTCGAAAATGAACCGATACCGGAAAACAGTAATTAGGACTAGTCGGGCGCGGGGGGTAGTCATCGTCTCCACCGCCCTCCTGCCCCTGTCAAAGGACACCCAGCGTCCCTTTTTACGGGCCGAGAAAGAGTTGCGCGCCGGCCTGCTCCCGATTTATTTCCCCGTTCCAGTTCGTTACGGTAATGCCGGGGGCGTTCTATGTTGTTATCGCCGAATAATGGCCGTGCCTAGATGTACGCGTGTCGTGTACTTATTCAAATTGGCGGGCGGCTCAAATTGCGCCGTTTTAATGATATCCGACGCCTGCTCTTTCGTGCCGTTGGCACCAGAACTGATTAAAAGTTGACCGAGGAAACGTTCTTCTTCCAAGCAATTTTATGTTGAATATTTTCGTGATAATATGGTGGAGGTTATTATGATAAAATGGCGGAGGTTCCGCCGAAAACAAAGTAAAAAATCAGAACAATTAACACTGTAAAAATCTTATGTTGTACATTATATTGCTTTCCGTGTCCTAAACATTTTCCCCAAATGGATAAGAACAATTATAGAGTGGCTTGTCCGCCTCATATACAGACAATTAACGACATTTATTCAGTGTTTATCTCGAATCGGTTACCATATAGTCTGGAGCGCATTATGTTCAGTAATCTTAAAGGCACAATTAATACTGGCACGTGCTGTGAATCGTAAACCATTCGCAACCGCGACGGTATATCGAAAAAAAAAACAACAAACCAAGCGACCACCAGGATCTTGACCCCAGGAGCGATTAATAACAAGCAATTAAAGATTTGCGACAGAACAAAAGTTAAATACCGTGAATATCAATCGGGGTCTTGTTCGAACAAAATAATCTTACCAGACGTCGGTATGTACTCATCTCATCTGTCATAAATATTAAATTTCACTACCGCAAATAAGTAATTGGTATTATTACTTGCCAACAATCGATTCTTTTTCACTTCTTTAGTTTTTTTGTTTTCATCGAGGACGCGACGGGAAAGGAATTTAATATAAAATTCGAAATACGTCATAGCCGAGGAACCAATTATACCAAATATATAATAATTAATTAACACAAAAGGATTCCTTCCCTTTAAAATATATAATTCTTACTCACACCAAAATGTATAGCTCAGCGCCATCTGCCAAGTAAGATGTATATCAATCGAAGTGTGAATGTTCCTTCACCATAATATCATTAGAATTTCAACCTATAGTCATTACTGATTTTAATGTTTTATAATTTTCAGTCAGTTAACTGTCTCACTCATACGCAAATAATTTAGTACATGTGTACATCATTTTACATATTATTAGTTTAATTAAAAATTGAAAATAAATTATCTCCCTTCACCATAATAATTATAACATGAAATAATTAAGAATTCCTTCACCATAATATCATTATAACCCCACCTCTCCTCTCGACCTTATCACATGTCATTCTAAATCCAACTTTATGCTGCATAATATATTAAGACCTCTCATTCCAGATAAATATGTTTCACTTATATGCAAAAATAAATATCTTTACTTAAAATGTTAAAATGCTACTCAAAGAGTTAAAAACATTTTATACTTAAAAATATTTTTAATCATACAGATATGCTTTCATTCCTAATAAAGCAAAAATAAAAAAAAATGTATAATGTTTTACTCATTTTTAGAGACATGCTTTTAACTGAGATAAATACTTAAAAATAAATTGACCCAAATGTAAAAACTTGCATAAAAATATTTTCACCAACAAATACATACTTTTCACTCAAGAATAACAAGGATTTTATAAAATGATTGATATGTTTATTAATTTGATTACACTTAACACAACAAAAAATAAAAAATGGTTTGTACTTACTGTTCATATTTGCTTTGGATGAGCTCCATCAGTTTTGGTAAAATGATAACACATATATCCAGGTTCCAGTTGGACCTAACCAAAAAATCACATCAGTGAGTCATCAGCCTTAATTTCTGCACATAGAACTTACGATTTTCCGTTCAAAACGCCAAGGATGTCCACCAAAGCGCTGACGTCGTCCATTGTAACCGCCGTCTCCAGGGCTCCTTTCATACCCTTGCTCCGGAACTGGGTGAACATCAACTTTAAGTTTCTCATTCGGTTGTTCACGATGCTGACCATGGGCTGATGACCCCGCATCAGTACTCCCAAGCCTTCAGCTTCCGACATTTCCGGTAGATGTTGACCCAAACCAGGAATATCGTTATTTTTCTGTAAATAAAAGAGTACAAAATCAACCAAACAAAATCTAAACTCAGGTGAAAACTTACCGGTAAAAAATCATCGAATTGAATTCCAACAGGTCGATCATTGTAGACCGGTATGAATTCGTTCTCGTCTACCGGGAAATCGTCCGGCGATAACTTGGTACTGGAAAATAGCTCCGCGGGAGGCGACGTCTTCTCCACCGTAATCCGTGGAGAGCTCTTTACCGGAGCGACATTGGGAACGCTAGTGTTGCGAGTCGGTTTCGAGAAGGAATTCTTCCTCGACGCGTTTCGCGAGTTGTAACCGCCTTTCGTTATGTTCGCCTCCGAGGAACTGTGTTTGATGCCGCTGTTCAGCGACTTATCGCGAGTCCTTTCCGAAGCCTCCTTGACGCTAGTCTGTCGCTGATAACCGAATCTCATTGTAGGCTTGACCTTAACCGTGGATACATTGTTATCCTTGTCTTGTTGTTTGGCTAGTCGACTGATATATACCTAAAACAACGCAGAACTTGATAAAACTTATCAATTATGATAATCAGGTAGAGGCTCTGATGATATTATGGCGAAGGATCCTAGTTATATTCATTTTATGTTATTAAGATGACAATACTTAAAATTATTAAATATAATAAAAACATCGATCCCTCAAATAGATAAATTTACCTAGATCTTGAGCCAGAATACTGAGAGTTTTACCATTTTAAGTCATTATAGAGTTATTATTTTAATGACGGTATGGCGAAGGAACTTATTTGTATATTTTTAAAATCTAATTGACATTTACCTGATCCAAATTAGATTTGGAACGTGAATATTGTACGGGACTCGAGACTATCTGCTCCGAGTTACGGTAATTGTTCACGCTTTCGTCCAGGGAGAGGGCCTCGAAATTTTCGATCGGCACGTTGCTCAGTACCTGCGGTTCCGACGGGTCTTGGTAGATGGCACTGGTGTCGGGAATTTCTACAAACAATATAGGATACAATTACAAGAGAAAGACAAAAAAAGCGTATTTCTTAGTTCGAAAAAGTAATGGATTTATGACTCCGTGTTAGTTGGAACTTTTCAGACTCGACCTTGAGCTTATCGTATTGTTGGGTAAACCAGACCGTGAATAATTAACTTTAAAGGGGAGAAACGATAAAAACAGAACGAAAAACGGGTAATCGTGTTACGAAAGTTTCGTGCATTTTAGTACCTGGTAGATCCCTTTCTGGTTCCTGGAAAGGTTCAGGCTCAGGTGGAGGTGTACGAGCAACTGTAACAAAATTTAAGTTTAAATAACTTAAATTATTATTCAGTTTATTATTTCGACACAGAATTGTTAAGTATGACAAATGCGATGTAATATTTATATTGTTAACAACATTAAGGTATGTGAATATAGAGTAGTAAATATAGAGAGAATACATTAAACTAGGTCAATCTGTCAATTCCAAAACAAATTCAAGTATAACAAAAAGTTCTTATATAAAAACATGGAAAAACTGCTTCACAATATCTGATGTGATATATTATTGTGATTATTGTGATATATCCTATAGTGCTAAATAATTCAGTGGTATTATTGATCATTAACTATGATAAAATAGTGAAGATAATGTGAGAGAATCTGCTCAAAGCATCACATCTAACAATTTATTATTATTATCAGTAGAGACAATTTCATAACTAATGAAAATCAGTCAAGGCACAAGGCATCAACATGGATTTGAGAGCAATGGTTAATAAAACCCCTGAAGAACTAATCTATCAATAATCAATTATTCTTCGGATTCATTACCTTATTCTTATAACTCAACAATACATTTTCTTTTGAGACACCCTGTACTTTCAATTTTTACCCAAACCTTCATTAAAAAATTAATATTAATAATAAATGTGTAGCAACAAAAAGAACCGTTATATTCAAGTTGAAAGAGGTACGTTAAATTTACCGATAACACCGTATCAATCCCGGCAAGTAGCAGCTGGTTCCACTTTTTTATTGTTTAAGATTACGTACCATCGCAATACGATTATAACAAAATATGCTACGTTGTTAAAACATTATTACATCAAAGGTTAAAGCGATTTTACGTCACAAGAAGTGTAAAATTCGGTTTTATCAACAATTAGTTCGCGGATATATGATAAGAAAATAAAAATAGGTCAGCTGATAGTATGTCTCCTAATTACTTCCAGTTTTGTGAAACTACTGTTGTGTTCTAGGTTAGTTTTATAACAAAATTTAATATTTCAAAAATCAGTTCGAACATTAGGGTAAATTAGTCAAATTGCATACTCACTATCAGCTATTATCAATTATTAATTTGTGGATTCTAGATATGCGAACTCATTGTTTTATTTTTAATCCAAATAAAAAATATTTCATTCAGGGCAAATATGCCGCAATAAACGCAATTTAATATTTATCTGATTAAAATGTGATTCATACAATTTGAAATATTTAAATCAATTGAATTTAAAAAAGACAAAATTATTTATATCCCTAATTGTTTCTTAATTTTTTGACTCTAGACTTATAAACTCATTGAAATAGAGATTTTGTAGATTTTATATATAAACCTAACTATTTAAAAATCATTTCTTGGTACGTTTACTTTTTCTTTTAACAAAAAGTGATACGAATATTAAAGAAGATTGAATCGATGATAACAAATGGATATCTTTTTGTTTTCACTCTACGGCGTCACGTTAATTAATACAAATCGTTTTGCGATTTACTGCGAATAACTATTAACAAGCCACCTCTGTTATTAAATGTAGATTTATTTAAATCAAAATGTAATTTTTCGCTACAGTTATCGTTTGTTTTTTTTTTATTGAAATGAAAGTTAATTTCGATTTCTGCCTACTGACATCATTATCCCGGTAAAATGATGGCGTTTTTATGCTTTTTATTCGATCAAATTTGTTGAATTCCGATGATTTTCCTAGGTAATTATTTATATATATATATATATATATATATATATATATATATATATATATATATATATATATATATATATATATATATAATTTAAGTCTACTTTTTACCAACGAGGTAATTTACAATTACAATCACAAACATAAAGTACATCAATGACCCCGGGTTCGAACCTGCGGCTATCACGACAGTAGGGGGACCGTCCTGTCGCCTTGACCACTGCGCTAACGAAATCGGCCGGCTTAATTATTTTTTGTTGTGCGAGATAATGGATAAAATTTCAGATATGTATTAGGCATCGAATATTCAATATTTATATTATATTATTAAAAATTTAAATTCATGCAATTTAAAATTTATTAAAAAAATAATCCGTATATAGCCGATAAATACTAGAACATATAGTGTAGTTCTATGACAACTTTAATACAAAACGTATACACGAAATGTATATTTTTAACAAAACATTTTTTTAACTCTAGATCTATAAACTCGTTGAAACAGTTTGCCAAAAAAAATGAAAAAAATTAAAATATCACAGGCTTATTAGTTAAATATTCAACTAGTATATTTCTACTTGTTCATCACTGTTTATTGCTCAATGTTTTTATGAATATACGGACTATATTGTGACACTACACTGCTGGCATTAACCATATCTATTTTCGATATATAATCGTCGAACCAAATACGAAATCAAACGCGCCGTTTTGCATTAAGAAAAGGCAGTGCCGATCGCATTTGCATATCGATAAAAATTGAAATGATATTGTTCTGCGTCAGGTGATGAACGGTCGGCAATCGACCATCGGCAGAGCCAATACCGAAATTTTCTGATGGAGCGTGATCGGTGAACGTTTGGGCCATGGCTAGTACTGGTACAACGCGCTAGATTATCGCACGAGATAGATAGTAATCGTTTGATACCGATTGCTTTAATGCATATCCAGTGATATGCATACCGTTAACAATGGAATCACGGTTCTTCTTCCTTTTATTGTTCGAACGGTTTTAATTTCGGTTGTTTCGACGTAAAAAATAGTGGATCCCATCAATGGCTATTGTTTATTACGTGAAGTTCTATTTACTATGTAGCGTAGTAGAGTACTACGGGATAGGAATTTAATTTCTATATAATAAAAATGGATTAAATTTTCGAACTCTAGATTTCTGAGCTCGTTGGTATTTGTTTTCGAATTCAATATTTCCTTCATCCATCCTATATTTAACAATTTTCATATATATTTATATAAATATTTTTTAGCCGGTTTGGTTGGCCCAGTGGTGAAGGCGATAGGACGGTCGTGCTAATGTTGCGACAGTGGCAGGTTCGAATCCTGCTGGGGCATGGTCGTAAATTTATGTTTGTGAATGTTTACAATTGCGATTGTCCAAAAGGCAAGAGTACAAATAAGGTCCAATCCAAATAAACCTTAGTTCGTATAAAGAAGTCTTTAAAATACAATAAAAAATAACAATTTTTATAATCTTAAATATTTCTATGCTGCAATTTAATTGAAGTACTGAGGAAGATTAACAATAAGAATCAGATATAGCATATACTGGCTCATTTTTGAACCCTGTAAATATTTTAAAGTTGTTATTGTTTTATGCAATAGAGCGATTTATTTTGGAAATAACATTTATTAATGTTGGTTAAGACTAAAATAATTGAATTCGTACACATACAATGAGACAGACTCGGAATATTTTTCCCAAAAGAGAGCAATTTGTGCATTTTTATACATAGCTCTGATATATATCGACATAACCTCTCTATTTAAACGTTCTGCTTGAACAGGCGCTTTAAATGTCATACCGTTGACCGTTACGGTAAGCGATTGTTTCGCGTCCACGCCAGGCCAGATTTCTGAGTCTGAAATGCCGAACGCTACTCGAACGGGAAAAAGTTCTAAGGTACGAGAGGCGCTATTATCGCAGCACGAAAACTCCTGTTAAAAACGGTACAAGAGTACAAGCGTCCTCGAGTTTAAACAGTTTTTTTTACAGAAACGTCACAATTGTATCGTTTTCTTGGTAAACCGTGGAGACGTAACATCGGTGCGACACGCAATGAGAAAATAAATGTCAAAGAGTTCATACACCTAGAGTTCACAAAATTATAAATATAAGAATGCCCGGAACTGTTGTAATTATAAAACAGCTTTTAATGTCATCCTTCATAAACTTTAATTGGTTATTCAAGTAATATTTTTGAATTCGATATACAACCTCATCATTCGATTTCCCGGTCCCAACAGTTTTTGATTAAACGATTTTAAATATTTAAGAAACAATCTTGATGGAGAAGATATTATTAAATTAGTTGGAAATTTCCGTTTCATGTACGAATTTTTATATTATAAAAATCGTCTAAAAATAACAACACAGAAAATATTTCTAAATGTCAGAACTCGTTGGTTTTTTTCAACGACTTTCCGGTTACAATACCAAACTAGCAGCCACCACGGACTATTGTCTGCATACTGAGTAGCTGCAGGCTACCAAAACTCGAGGAATTGATGATGGCACGTCGGAAATGTGGTTCTAGGTACGCTCTAGGCGCAGATTCCGACTACACGAAACCGATTTGTGCTTCCACCGATCCCATCGATTAGCATAAACGCCTCCATGGAGGTTTTTACGCGCCAAACCACGGAATTAGGTTAGATCGGCGTGGGTAGGCGATTTTGGACCGATTATTCCGATATGGAACGGTTTCGGTTGTGCAAGAGACGTCGCTCGAGAACTATCAAACAGGAAACGATAGCTAAATCGGAGACGAACGTGGGAGTAAAAATATTTACTTCAACACAAAATGAACAAAATAACTGTCACCAAAGAACAGAAAAACTTTTTATTCTGATTTTTGAAAATTCAGCGAGTTAAAAAATTTAGAGTTCCAAAACAATGTATCAGCTTGGATAAAATAAAATATGATGAATTTTACGTCATTTTAAAATTGTGCAAATATTGTAAATAATACCAAACCGCCAATCCAGTAATACTAAAATACCAGATAAACCTGAAAGTTAAATTGTTTATTTTAGAAGATAGATAGATCAACGAGATTATAAATCTAGGGTGATTAGATATTAATACTATAATACACCATTTATTTTAATTTAAAAATTTATTATCAATTTATATAATGTTTTGTTTTTAAATAATAGAAATATCAGAATACTACTTTCAAAACTTTTTTTTATAAAGAATTGCTCATAATTTAGTAAAATTAAACAGACTGCTTTTAATAACTAAAAACACTAGATGCAACAAATGCCGGCTTAGTTGGCGCAGTGCTCAAGGCGACTGGGCGTTTGGAGATTCTCAACTTTCATGTTATAAAGATTGTCGAATGGTATACTATTGAATATATCACTGTACGTGTAAAACAAAATTCCAGCTGAAATAATTAAGCTATTTCATTACCAAACATGACCCTGATGATATAAAACGGAAGAAACAACCACCATAAGTTAAACATCCAACTATAAAACCAAAAGTTTTACCACGATCATTCAAGCAAAAACATTTAATTGCTGTGCGTTCGAAACAGATCCCTGTTAAACTGTTACTGTTTTACCGATATATGGTTGAAAATTTATTGAAAAACAATCCAATTAAAAGTCGAATCAAAGTTAATCGCCTACCATTTATTTAATTCAATAACAGAAACAAGACATCGCTTATACAGATCTCGTTCTGCCATTTTAAATCATCAACGACGTTAATTATTCATATTAATGCAACAGAAAGACAATAATACGATAAATAAATGATTATAGAAACATTTACGTGATTCATCAGTTCAGCAAATTACACAATATGTTCAATAGAAAATGTAACGTCTACAGATGTGACATTAGAACGGTAGACTTTCACCATATAAAATTGAGAAAAAAAACCATTAACACCTGCTATCGGTTGTAATTTACGCAACCCGATGTTTTAATCACTAAAAAGGTGGATGCTTCAATCCCAATCCCAATTTTTTTATGTACGTCATTCGACGAGTTCGTATAACTAGAGTTCGAACTAATTGAGATTATTGGATATTAAATAATATACGATGGGAAGAATAAAAATGAACAGGAAACGGGTTATAATGACGGCAAAACGTCGATAATGATGCTGAATCGGTTGCCATTTACCTTGCACGCCCAGAGTGTTTTCTTTGTTTGCCTTTTAGAGTTCCTCGCGTTCTAGGTCGATGGAGATCGAGCCGAGCGTCTGCGTCTGTTGTTGAAACAAGAGAAAAAATGGCGTTTTGCGTAATGGATAGGCGGCCTACGGCTTTTACTCACGAAAATAGCCGACTTATGTCTTCCAACAGGTGACGACCTTGAGAATTGATTTTTTTTTAATGAAATGAAACTGATATTTTTAGACTACAGCGTCAGGTCAGCTATGCATATGTAAGTGTTTCTGTAGGAACGACGAAAAATGAAAAAATCGTTCACTATTTAAGTGGACTAAAAGAACTGGTCGTTGTTTTTGAGATAAATGCACCAGGCTTCGAAATATGTCAATAAAATGGCAAATAAAAGGCCAATGAGATTGAACTCTCGTTATTTCACGACACGACGTTAAGTAATACCAGTGGACAAATGATTTTACGCTAAGAAAAAACAGTAATCGCGATTTTACGTTTCGAAGCCTTACAATAGGCTATTCGATCTATGGTTGGTTCGCAATAAATGGTAAAGTTTTCGGACAAATTTTAACGTTTCTTCGCAATTTAGTTGTTGCAACACCACGCAAAGCTAAATAAGTTATTAACCACGCAAGTAATGAAACAATATTTATAAATAACTGCTAGTAATATTATTGTATATTGGCAATCTCTGTCTGATGGCTTATTGTAATACAACATTCAACAAATATTTCATCTTCTAATTAATGAACTATTAAATTGTCGTATCTGCCAAGAAATGTTAAGAAATGAGAACCGGCTAGGTAAACTTTTTAATGCACTTGGGAAAATGGAGGGCTTATTATTATTAACTATTTATTATCTTAAATATTGTATTTTTTTCAAATTTTTAGTTTGACTACTCAGTTTTGTTTTGATATGATAGAAGGTTCACGCCAAATTTCGAGCATCAACCATCTCGAAAAAAGTACTTTCAAGAAAAGCGCGTTAAAAGTTTCACTTTAACAAATATATATTAAAAATCGATTTTTTAAAATGCCTAGACTAGAATACCCACTTATCTTGAAGCGATATTTTAAGTTTGCACTAAAATACTAAGATTTCAACCTATAGTCTATTAAAAGTTATTTTGTTCATACATCATCTAAATTTGGAACGTTAAAACGTCCCTATGTTGCCGAATTAACGCTGAGTTTTACTTCATTTGGCATTGATATGCAACAAAATTATAATCTAAATAAAATAATTGAACAAAAACATTATCAAATATAATTTATTTTAACACTATAGTACGTCTAAACGCTACAGTTAATTATACAGCCACAATAGTTTATAGGTTAGAGTTATAACCTCTTATCACTATTGCTTTCAAGAATTTTGTGTACGTGTGACAACCGGACGACTTTGACAGGCTTACTCGTTTATGTCTTCGAATTAATCAGATAGCATTGTGTCCCTTTTTAGCTAGAATAAAATGCGAAGGAAAATATTATCTGATTCTAAAACGAATTTACAAATTGCGACAGGCAATGTATTAAACATCTTGATCACGTATATATACAAAAACATAGAACAGACTATATATGAATCAGGGAACCGTCTCATTTCCTTGATTTAGCTCCATCGCTTCTTCCGGCTAAAAACTAAACTCAACAAACGCGTCGAGCTTATCGTTCTAAATCGATAAATGATGTTCAAACCCTATTTATATATAGAGAAGAGGAGTGACGGGAGACCAGGTTAGTTTCTATCACACTGACAACACATCACAAAACAAAACAAAAAGAAATAATGGAATTCATTAACTGAAATAAAATATTAATATGTGATATGAGCATCCGTTTTACAAAACATATCAATCCGCTACCGATCGATTTCCTCTTGACATATTTCACGTATTCAGCCGCTATCCGATTCTCATGGCGGCAGCGCGAACGCTTTAGGTAGAACCGACCGTTTATTATGCAACGCGGGATCAAAAGGTCCCTGGGCACCGCTTCCTGGGCGCTCCTCGTGGAGTTGAACACGAGAAACTAGTACGGAAGCGGCCCAGCCAACAGGGTTTCGTAAACGGCTATTGTCGATGCACAATTTAGTGTTATTATAAACGATTATTCGGATTACTACGTGTCGCGAAAGGCCCATAGCGCGAGAGCGATTCAAAAATAACTTTGGCTGCAATTTTGTTCAAACCCACATTCGAAAGCTGCTGATTCTTTGAGTGGGCCGGGAGTGCACGGTATCTCAAGCGTTATTGGAGATGATTCCATCCAATTATCTCGATGTGACGATACTCTGATTACTTTCTAGGTTCCTGTTTCGTTGCTCGTTGCCACTCAATATTGTAAATATCAAAATAACTTTTCGAAAAAAATTAACCATATGCCTCGTACAAAATAGCAGTAACCTCACGTCATTACTTCGTCGAATTTATTGTCCATTGCAGTTTGTAAATTCGTTTTAAACCAGACCCTATTTTTCGTTCTTATTTTACTCTAGCTAAAAAGACATAAAATAAAAACCTGATGCTTGCGAACATGTAACCAAATTGGCTTATGAAATTCGCCTTGTTGTCAAATGCCGTGAAAATTCTTCAAAACTTTAATGGTAATAATTGGAGGTTATAACCGACAAACGTCTTGAACCTTTACAATAGTCATAGTCAGTCACACTCATAATATAATATAAATATTATTTAGCACAATTACTTCAGAGAAAACCGTTAGTATGGGAAGTATCCATAAAAAACTCAAAGACATGTGATCCCTTCATACACTGTTAGGAAACATAAGACTTAAATGGTATAAAGATAACTCACTAAAAGGTCTAATGGAAATTTAAGACATTGTTTTTTTAAAAAATACCATTCTTAAAAGCATACAATAAAATTAATTGAAAGAATGGAAGATATTATTGTTTCAATTTATGTACCTAGATGGAATATATATATATATATATATATATATATATATATATATATACATATATATATATATATATACATATTAGAAACAACACTGAAAAAAGTTACCCTGTAGAAAGGAGCACTATCTACATTAACACCTTCGGTTAGGAAAAACCACATCAAACAGACAGGAAAATAAATGGACGGATGGTGGTATGAGTTTAATATTCGGTAATTGACTTGAAGAGTGATTCTGATAGTGAAAGTAACTGAATGAACCTTTTTTGTTGTGTGATTATAGCCCAATGCTGATAATTACCAACAGAGTGATAAGAGCAGTAGCTACCAAAAATTAGTATATAATAGTTTAGAATACACATGAGCATTAAGTCGGAATGAATAGAGATAATTAATAATAACTATTTTACAGACATGGCAAATGAATTAGGGATAATGTAGTGATTAATTCTAATTTTATAAAGGAAAATGTAGACAGGCAGTACCAGAGAAATAAAGAGATATCAAAATGACTTAACAAGGAAAAAAGAAAAACTAAAAAAAGGTAAATATGCTCTCTAATTAAATTAAAATACATTACTTGGATATACAATTGTTGATAAAATAGATTAAGCCTCCACCAGACACCACTAGATAAAATAACGTGTTTAGAACTCTACCTCATAGGTGGCGTGGAAAAATATAACAAAACAACTCTAATCTACAAACTATTGTGGCTGTTAGATACATTAGATGTACTACAATGTTAAAATAAATCATACTTTATAAATTTTGATGACGTGTGTTGGTTGTTTTATTAGAAGGATTATATTAATATTATTACTTATTGACACTTGGTCCAAAACTACTGGTTTAGTCTATTAGCTATGAAATAAAGATGAATTAAAATGACAATAAAGAAAACACCCATCATTCCACCCAATTATTAAACGTTACCATTTCAAATGTGCTATGACACATCATAAATGACTGCGAAATAATTTTACCGACAAAAACTGTACGATCTTCGACGGATGGGCATTGAACTGTCAAGACTCACATCAACGTGACGTCATCGCGGTGAAAAATAATCCGGCACCCAACAATTTTGGCGCTGATAGTGCATGTGTTTTTCCTCAAACGCGAAAATCTATTCGTTCCTTCCAATGATCTTGTGCCTACAATAACAACGGCGAATGATCTGTAGGAAAAAATCATTCATTCGCCGTTGTCTATTACAATCGATTCGATTTTTTTGTTTGTATCGAAGAACTTTCACTAAACCCGAGTTACGGTTTTTTTTTGGTATATAAATATCACGATTTCTATATCAATTACTGATATCGTTTTTAATCTCGCGCGAAATTAACGTATCTGATAAAACAAAGCTTCGCATTGTTTATTTCGCAGGTTTGATAGCGATAATTAGTGGTCGAATGACCTTGCTTTAAAATAAAATCTACCATGTATTTTCGTGAGTGAGCTTGACTCGCTACCATCATATAAAAAATCGTTTGGATAGACTAACATGCTGTATTTGCTAATTTGACCTTAGGTATTTGACCTTATACATACTTGGAGTAATTTTTTTTCAACTCTGTTTTTTTTGTTTATTTAAACATTTGTGGTTCATCAATATGTCCAATGAAAGTGGACGCTTGACTCACGCATCAATCTTAAAGAGAAAAATGCAGTTGTTAGGCCTATTAATTAGTTTTTAGAATTTCTTTAATTTGTACTGTAGCAAGCTTGAGGCATGTCGAATTTTACATCGTGGAATAATGGTCAACGCCAACTATTATGTGATAAAGAATATCTGGCAACATCGAGACATTTATGTATGAGATTATGGAAGGGTACTTCATTGATCACCGTTCAGTTCAGACGTGCCACTATCGCATCGACTGCCCAAGCCTCGTCTCCACGGACTTTTATCTATTGTATTATTCACTTTTTTATAGAACTCTAGAAGATCTGGAAAATACTTCACTTCCACTGGCATTTCCTATTTTAGTGTTTCCAACTATGTTTTCTCCGGTTTTGCGACATGTGGTCGGGCATTGTCATACTGGAGAATAACACCTTTGTATTATATAAAACCAATCGATGGAGCATGGTTGCCACAGAGCATTCGATGACTTTTCAGCCGCCTTTTTATTCAAATTGAAGCTAATAGTAAAGCTTCCCGCAAATACGATTTACTCGGTACAAATTCAGACATTTTTAGCTTAATTTACAAGTTTGCAAAGTGGAAAAGACTAAGAAATGTGTAAAGAATAAGAAGTACTTACTGCTTTTTCCCCTAAATATTTCATTGTAGTCCGTGACGTTGGTGATGTCGGCCAGCGACTCCTCCTCCGGGTCGGTGCCGGAGGTGTTCTCCTCGATGGTCTTCACGTCCGGGTTCGTGGACTTGAGGCTGATCGGCCTCTCCGCCTTCGAGAAACTCTTCCGCAGGGTGGAATGCTGGCTGAAGGAGGTGTCCATGTCGGGCGACTCGGGCACGGCGATGCCGCCCATTGGTCGGCATTTTTTCAGGTCCACCACGTAAACCAGGACTTTGGTTAAGTGGAACGACGCCCCAATCTGAAAAAACCAGCGTCAATAATCATCTAATATTGAAATAGGGAGTGTTTATTCAGCATTGACAACGCTGCTATGCTTGACATTCGCGAATGCAGGCAATCCAATAAAACTGTCAATGAACGTTATCAAAATTTATGACAATGTTGCCACATCAAATTGGACTTTTGGTTTACAACGTTTGCCGGTTTATAACACGTAATTATTATCACAAATTAGGATTTTGTAGACATTTGACAACAGAGTTGCTTCGAAAAATATATTATATAAGCAAATTAAGCCCGGAAGCAGACAAAGACTACTCGCTATGGAAATCAACTCGGATATTTAAAAGAGTAATTATTAGAGTGCCGCCTATTAAAAATGCTCGAAATGAATGGATTCGACGCAATGATAAAAAAGCTAAATTTATCGCAGAACATTTAGCTAACGTATTCCAATCGAATGATATAGAATCTACATTAGATATAAATCCTGTTTATCAGCCCGATGTTCATGTAAAACTGATTTCTCCAATGAAAGTTGTCAAAGAAGTTGACAACAATTTCAATCCTAAAAAGGGTCCAGTAATTTATGATATTTCATCTGGGTTATTGAAAGAGCTGCCATGAAGAGCAATAATCATGTTGACATATATATTTAATGCCTGTTTGAGACTGAAGCATGTTCCGGAATGTCCTAAGGTTGTTCGAATAATTATGATTAAAAAACCTGACAAACCGGCAGGATAAGTTGCATCTTACAGGCCTATTTGGCTGTTACCTGTGATATCACAATTATTTGAGAAACTGCTGTTAAAACGGATTTATAGAAATACGGTATAGGCACCACGCCACTCTGGTCCCACCAAACACACATTATTGTCTTGCAACCACAACGATTTGGCCTTGGAAAAGCCAAAAGAATGCTCGCTGGGAAGAAATGTTCGTCGAATGAACAGGTGATCGCCGAAACTGAGGCCTATTTTGAAGCAATGGAGAAATCGTACTACAAAAATGGTATCGAAAAGTTGGAGGGTAGCTATAATCAGTGTATCACCCTTGAAGAGAATTATGTTGAATAAAAAAAAACTAATTTTGCCAAAAGTGTGTTTTACTATGGTAGGCCGGGGACTTTTCAATTGATCTGTTATATACTACTATGTTAAAATAAATGGTATATGTTATATCGATAAGTTATTATTTAAAAACCCCTATAATTAACGCCAAAAAAACTTTTATTTCGCTCTACAAAAGACGACCTTGAATCCATTCATATATTCGGTCCCATAGCCCATTTTCTCAATGAAAAATCAATTCCTATCACGGGCCATCACAATGCATTAACCCCCTTTTCACTGTCACCATTTCCGATTTTTTCTCCGCGTACTTGAAAACGAAATAACGTTAACCTACTTGGAAAAGTGATAAAATCGTCTAGATTCGAAACAATTTGCCTTGGAAATTAACCGGGGTGGTGTCCTAGTTAGTAGCGCGTATTTTTTTTTAACATTCGATAGTTGTGCAAGTATCGGAAACAATGCATAAAAGAATGCGTCGTTATTTTGTTTCTTTCGTCTAGAAATGTTGCCCTAAATATGATTTTACGATGCATAATGTTGGAAAACGACATCCTGTATTGGTAGAGACAACATTTTATCAACATCTAGTACAACCAGCATACTTGACTGTTTAAATTTTCACATAATTATCATTTTGATAGAAAGTGCTCACTATAAATATTAATTTAAAATTGTAATTCATTCAATTGTTTACGGATTCTCTCCAAGCTAACGCACGTTTCTTGCTATAGTAGTATTTAATGTATTTTATTTCCTTTAATGGTAATTAAACGACCTTGGATACTGATGCAACCATTAAGCCTAAATTCATCTTTTATGATAATGAGCAAAATGGTAATGGTAAATTTTTCGTATAGTTAAAGCTAGTATATTAGTAGACCACACAAAAATTATATAGGGATTAAACACACACAGCGTTGTTAAATGTTGTTCTGTAAATTTTAGATATGTCCGAAAGCATTTTTATTATAATTAAGTAAGTCCATGCGGACAAAGTCGTCATTGAATCACTAGGATTTGCCAATTCACACAGGCCCTGTGTAACCATATATTTTTACATAAACGTATTACTAGAAAGACTACTATGTGACTCACAAAAATATACAAGTACAAAACATATGTACAACATCAAGTTCTCCAACAGTCGAAGACCACAAGTTATGTAAGACCATCACTATATAAAAATATGTATTTTTAATTTAAATACTTATAATATTAAGGCAAAGAGTGCCGTGAACATATTCACCTAGTACTATGTCGAAAACTTTAAAATTTTGGAATAACAGTGTGAAGTAAAAGTAGAAAACGATCAACAAAATATAATTATCGAGAGTAGAAAAATCCCTACAAGTTTCCAGAATGTTTTCTCTATCAGCTGTCTTTCTCTCGCGACTGTTTGTATACAAATGAGTTAGTGAATGTCGTGAAATTTTACTTGAACTCCTCGGCAATATTCACTGCAACAATATCTTGGAAGTTAACTAGAGGAAGTCCACCGAACAACTGTTCTTTCTATTATCTACTTTTTGAACAAAAAAACTACATTATCACAAAAACACGTTTATACATGAGTTATTTCTCAAAAAAATATTCACTCTAATTTTACAAACTAAATACGAGCACTGACAAATAAAAAATTACTTAGTTTAATAAACAGCAGTTTGTTTGTCATGTTTGTAGAGTAGGAAAAAGAAGACAAAATAATGATCACTAAACAATATAAACCAATACGTTACATAAAAATGTACAGGAAAACCATTAAAATACTTGGTTAAACCAAACATAAATATGAATTCATAAAAAAGTCGCTAAAAATATCGATTATCGGTAACATAGAATGAAAAAAACCCAGTGACGTAGTCGATTTTTCTGAACTGTATCAAAAGTTGACTGGAAGAAGTTTATTAAATACATTAAGTAGCGATTAAATGTCGCAAATTAAATTCACAGTCATTACGTTTATACGATTTTCATTCAGTTTTAACGAACTTATAAAACAAAAGAAAACATTAGCGACAGTAAGAAAGTGTCCTTGAGTTTCTTTAAAAAAAAACATCTTCCATTTTAAAATAGTCGGTAATCACACCTAAAAATAAAATATTCGCGAAAAAACATTCTAATTTATTTTTATCTACTAAAAAAATTTATGCAACTTTCCTGGAGTTAAGATGATGTCAGACCGATTTTTTTCCCGAGCAGCCTGCTGGAAGGTTCAACAGCTTTTAAGCATTGTTTTAAAGAAAGCCATAGAAAACAATGCCGGTTTCAGGATTTACATCTAACTTGTGTCCTGTAGGTGATTTCAAGGTTGTCTTACATTACGGGCTAAGATTGGTGAAATATTAGCGGTATACATAGCTAACAAAGTTAATATGATAACGTAGCTATATATAATTTATTTTTACCTTATCAAAAAACAATAAATTTTGACGGCATTTAGAAGTGAATTAAAAAGAAAAACTATGTTTTTTTTTTGTAATTCTGTTGAGATAGTATTACTTAATGCTATAAAATAATATTCAAAAAAACTACAAGGTAATTTTCAAGGTAATGAGTTATGATCTTTCGAAACGAAATAAAAACATCTGAGCAGGAATAATGATAACCTTGTGCATTACTCACCAACTGATTTTGAGCAATGGATATATCACAGACTCTGCCCCAGGAAACAGGCACTGAATCATGTAATCTGCTGGGTTCCCAACCTATGATTTTCAAATAGTCTTTTACACCAGCAAATATTGATTCACCATCAGGATGAAAACATAGAGATCTTACTGGTCCTAAATCACTTTCAGTGGACACTAAACTGAAATGTTCCAAGTCAAAAAAGTGCACAGAACGATCCACACTACCACTTGCCAAAAGGAACTCTTGCGGATGAAACTCTAGACATGTCACAGCCCTTTGATGGTCGCTAAACTCCTTAAGCACTCTGCCAGAGCGTAAGTCCCAAATTTTTACAGTGCAATCTTCACCTCCAGAGGCAACCCACTGTCCATCTGGACTAAATTTAATACTATTCACTGTACCTTGATGGCCGTTGTACGTACATATAACACCTTTCTTTCGGGCATCCCATACTCTGATGGATGCATCACCACTTCCAGAACCCAAAATGTCGCCATAGGGATAAAAATCTACACATTTTATTGCATTCCTATGGCCATTCAGGGTACGGACAAGTTTTGCTGCTTCCAAATCCCACACTTTAAGAGCACCAGCTCTTGAACCGGCACAAACTAATTCTTCAACTTGATTAAATTGTACACATTCAATAGGAGTTGTGTGACCACTAAGACTCATAAAGCAGCTTTGTTTGCCGACAGCCCAAAGATTCACTTTTTTGTCGTCGCCGCCCGTCACCATGACTCGTCCTGATTTGTGCCCTAAAGCAACGCAGTTTACGTTGGCATTGTGGGCTTCTAAATCGTCTGAAAATCATTACACATATATAGTTAAGGAGATTTAAAATCATAATAGCGACATCACTTACGAAGCTTCCATGATCTCTTGTTTAAAGATGCCATTGTAACAAAAATCTTGTCTTAAAAAAATCTTTATGAACACGATCATTTTAAATTAACAAAAACTCGTATCGTTATTTTCTTAGACCACATTCTGTGGGAAAATAAAAATAGAACTGCATTAAAATAAATATAGTTAAAGTTCTTAGGCAAAATGATGCTTGATTATTCAAAATATAACGACAAATCAAATACGAATGGATCCTTTTCGACGTGAACTTCGTAGACAATAAAATGATCACGTATCACAACAGAACCAAAAAAAAATTACGACACGAAATTCAAAATATTCTTTTTTCCGTAAAAGACATACCACACGCACCACTTGCACTTGAAATTAATATGACAAATGACAACACTCTAATAACAAAAACAGAAGATAGAAAAAGAACAAAACTATATAATTTCAATTCCTTTTGCCTCATTGGTGATTGCAGTGGCAGGCACAAGTTAACGCAAATCATCAGAGGTGTCACCACTTACAATTATATGTCTACAGATTAATATTAAAGTTATATTTTTTAATATAACGCAAAACTATGTGCTGATTGTTAAAAAGATTTATATAGAAAATAATTTGAATGTTTACTATATTATTTGAATAATTGTAAATCGTGATCATTATTATCAAGAATTATAAAGAAGATTAAAAACATTAATGTCAAATGGATAAGACAAGGTGCTTGACCTTGATTATTTTGATTAGAGAGAGGTTACGTGTATAATAATTTCTAATTTATCTTTCTAAGTAAGTTATGACTATTTTCTAATTCGATTTACTTAGCATTAGTTAAAAAGCAACCATAATGAATTCTACAGCATATAATATATTTCGACAAGCTGCTCTTTTCATTTTAACACCAAAATGCTTTGACAATTATTTTATAGATTTCAATTTCACTGATGGTAAGTTAAGATAATTTGAAATACATAAATATACAAATGTATGAAATTCAAATTTTTAGGACCATGTTTTTCGGCCACGTTAAGTAAGGCCCTTGGGGTCTTTCTAATTTTGGGCTCCCTATTAGTTAAAGTACCTCAAATACTTAAAATATTTAGAAACAAGAGTGGGTCTGGAATAAATATGTTTAGTGTAACATTGGACCTTGCTGCTATAACTATCCATATGGCATATAACTTTGTTAAAGAATTCCCTTTTAGCTCATGGGGTGATACATTATTTTTAGCTGTTCAAACGGTAATCATTGGAGTCTTAGTATTGTGGTATAATAAGGCAACAATTCAATCTTTATTGTACCTTATAATATATGTGATTGTTTGTTATGTATTGATGGGAGGGTTAACTCCTATTAATGTTTTGTGGTCATTAACATCTGTAAATATTGTGATTGTGGTAGCTGGAAAAGGCATACAAGCTTGGACCAATTACAAAAATGGCAATACTGGCCAACTGGCTGCAATTACCTTAATAATGCTTTTTGGAGGCTCTCTAGCCAGAATCTTTACATCGATTCAAGAAACTGGCGATCCCATTGTGATATTTACATATATTGCAAGTTCATCAGTCAATGCCTTATTGGTATTCCAACTTGTTTATTACTGGAACTCTAATAGCAAACAAGAAAAGAGGAAAAAGAAGAAGAAGCAATAGGTATTTACAATTGTCAATTGTAGTAAAGCTAATATATTCCAATTTAAAAGGACTGAGGTTTTAGACACTCAACTTATTGTATTGTTAATTACATCACAGATGTATGGTTTCTTTAGGAGTTAAATATGATTTTTGTTATAGTATTTTTTACAATTAAAATGCTGAATAGAGTTTGTTGTTTTACTTTAATTTTATATTAAGTAATGTTATAATAGATATTATTTTGTTATGGTGAATGCGCAAGACACTTCCTGGTTAATGTTTTTATGTTCTCATGTTACTTGATAGAGATATTGATTTTGTTTCAGTTTTATATATTACTTATAGATTTAAATGAAAATTTTCAAATGTAACATGAATTATGGGGATTTTGATTAGATACAAGAAACTACGTGCTGTAATACTTACTAGAGTCACGTCCGTTTTCTATTTGATTTTGTGTTAATATTAGTGCAGGTACAAGTGCAATGAATGCAACAACATACAATATCTTTCAGGAAGTGCTACTTTCGGTGCTCACACCGAAATGTTTCGATAATTATTTAATAGATTTCAATTTTACTGATGGTAAGTTTGTTCTTTTAAACTTGTCGATGTACTATATCAAAATTATATTTTAGTGTCATGTTTCTTAGTCGTGTTAAAGAAGATATTTTGGATTATCTTAACTGCTTGCTCTTTGTTGGTAAAAATACCTCAAATTTTGAAAATATATCGGTGCAAGAGCGGGTCTGGCATTAACGTGTTAAGTGTGACATTGGATCTTGTTGTTATCACCACCAGTATGTCATATAACTTTGTCCTGGGGTTTCCTTTCAGGGCATGGTGCGGCACGTTCTCATTGGCTGTACAGACTCTAATCATTGCAGTCTTAGTATTGTGGTTTAAAAGGGCAAAACTGCAGTCGTTACTATACCTTGTAACATATTTAGTTGTTTTTTTCATGATGATGAGTGGATTCATACCAATTGTTATCCTATGGTTGTTAACTTCGAAAAATATCGGGATAATAGTGATTGCTAAACTGCTTCAAGGTTGGACCAACTACAGAAACAAAAACACCGGCCAGCTTTCCGCAGCCACCTTGATAATTCAGATGTTCAGTTCTTTAGTGAGGATCCTTACATTGATTCAGGAAACTGACTATTCAGGCGTGATACTGACATTCGTTGCTAGTTCATTGGCCAATACATTTTTGGTATTCCAACTTGTTTATTATTGGAAATGTGACAAGAAAAAATATAAGAAGGAAAATTGATGCAATGTTATAATTTGATATAATTTTAGTTTTGTTATATAATTTTTTGCTATTAAATTATTGAATAATATTTATTGTCTCAATGTAATTTATTAATGCATTATAAATGTTTAAAAAGTGTTTAAAAAATGACGATTTTCAATAGAGATGGTTCGATGTTGAAAACCAATGGTTGTTTATTAAATAGTTACTTAATGTATTAGTGTATATGTATTTTTAGGAACAGATTACACGGACAAGTAAAATTATCACACTTGGCTCTCGCGGAAAGTCCTAAAACTTGTTGTGGACTGTTCTAAACACCTACAATTTATTGGAGGTTTATACTAGTTTAGAGAACACTTTAAATAAATATATTTATTTCCATTTTGTTGACATTTATTACTCAAAATTTATAAAATAACGGTATAGTCGCATTGTAGTAGGTGCATAATACAAAAAAATAGGTCTGCATGTTTCACAATAGTAAAATCAGTCAAAATAAGAATTTCTACTTTTGAAGTATCGTCAGAACTATGCCAAGTTAAATCGGATATGTATAGGGAGTAAAATATGCATTAAATTCTATAATATCTACGGAAACAAATCAATCAGGAATGGAAAAGGTATTAGTTCAACATTTTTGACCAGCTGCACTTCAAAATTCGCGAGAAGGGTGTGTCGTCGATGAAAAAACCGGATTTGGGATATCACATTCTTCTTATTCTCCTGATTTAGTATCCTCAGATTAAAAGAAGGTTCTAATGTTGTTGCTGCATTTCTTAGTCTGTCTAATCGCATGTAAAGTTGGAGACATTGATTAATTGTCAACTGCTAAGCTGTCGGAACGTTCATTGATACTTCGTATTTTCACCAACAGATACCGCTAATCAAAATACAGGCAATCATCTAATAAATAATTCGTAAATAAAATCAAAAAAACTCAATAAAACATTAACTAAAATCTCATAACTTCCAACTTTATTTCAAGGGAACCTTTTTTTTACAATCTAGTCTACGAAAACTTGTAGAAATAAAATATTATAATAGCTAATAACAGGATAAGTAATATCTAGTAATTTCTATTCAAGGCTAAGTTGACTAGATATATTGGTGCTCTGACGAGTCGTATGACGATAAATAGGATAACGTGTTCATGCAAGAAATTATTGTTAATTATTAAGTATACAATTGAGTCATCTTTATATTCAGCAGTGCAGTCTAATTATATGTACGCCACCGAACGTGAAATGAAAATAGTGTTGAATTAATTAGAACAACAAGATAATCAATTGGGAGTCTGCCCATTGACTATAATTTGATTTAAACCATTGCCATCAAAAACATGCTGTAATAAACTACGTTTTTAATTATTACTCTTAGTGGTTTAACAATCTGACAATAAAGATTTCTTATGATTGTAAGTATTATCTGAAACGTTATCATAATTAAGCTAAGATAACTGTGTCCTTTGTATATATTGCCACAATAGCGATTTTTTTTTGGCCTGAAACCGAGAAGAGGAATATTGTTACGGATACCTGGTCGGGGAGACTCGCATGAATAAGCGAGTTGGACGGGTTATGTGGAGATTGCCTCTGGGCTACCCACCAAACCCCACCCTATCAGCTGATCCAATGACCCTAACTGATACTTCAGGCAAGGACATGGCGTCGTTATCACACCACTCAGCTTGCGGAATGAGTTGGCTTAAAATATCGACCATCTCGGTAATACATCTATTGTCCGAGAGACGAACAGTGGAGAAATATCTCGAGTAAACATCGGATATAAAATCGTGAATTTGGAGGACGTCTGTTTCTCTATGAATTTGATTATTCCTGACGAACCAGGGGGCGATTGATTATTCTCCTGAGAATTTTGTTTTGAAAGACTTGAAGACGTTCCACCTGGCTAGTTGAGACTTATTTTAGATAGACACTGGAGCTGTATAGAACAACTGATCGAACCAGCATCTTGTAAGGAGAGATTTTATAGAGAGTAATATATAAATAAATAGTCTTGTTTGAAGAACTATTTTTAAAAGTAATTTTGATAAGGATATGGTGACTGTGATATTGTAACCTTTTTAACATTGCGGATACATCGCCTGTCCGACAACAAAGAAGAGTTTTCTGTATCATATTGTGACCGATGATGAAAAGTGGGGTTACTATGACAATTCCAAAAGGAAGAAGTCGTTAGTTAGTTCTGGAGAGCCACTTATTTCGATACTGATGCGGAATATTCATGGATATAAAGGTTTGCTGTGCGTATGGTGTGGTCAGGAAGGTGTAGTTTATTATGAACTGTTAAAACCCAATCAAACGGTGAATGTAGGTGTCCACCAACGTCAAGTCAACAAAATAAACGACGTATTGTTGTAAGAAAGAACAGAAATATCGAGAAATAAACGCTAAATCATTCTTTTGCAACAATATTGCAGAGTTATGGATTGTTACTCGAAGGAGAAGTTCTGATGTAACCAGCTTTATTCACCAGACTTGGCGTCCCTGACTACCATTTGTTCAGGTTGGTACAGTATGGCTTGGCTGGCGTACAGTTTCGAAACGCTAAAGGCGTGCGAATATGGATGGATGCTTTGATCGCTGTCAAGAAAGTCGGCAAAAAGTTGTAAAAATACTAATTTTTCTCAATAAATGCCTCTCAATAAAAGCGAAAAGATGACGAGAATACATGAAAGCCCTTAATATTTTCCTATTTTCAAGCATACTACCTTAGAGAAATGAAAGCTTTTGATAAGTTTTCAATACGTACTTGAAGTTGCAACAAAAATTCTTTCAGCAATGCCAAAACGGAACACCTAAAGAATAGACGTCAGTAAAAGGACCTAAATATACGTTTTGATTGGCCACAACTGCTCATGCGAATTTATTATAAACTTGCTTGATAGATTTAGCAGCCACGCGTCGTTGTTTTGTTAAGGTAACATAGTTATAGTCTGTCCGAAGTTATTTTGTACATACGTCATCTAAATTTGTGACGTCAAACCGTCGCAATGTAGCCGCATCAACTGTGAGTTTTAGTTCAGTTTGGTTTTGACATAAAACAAAATTCTGATCTAAATAAAATAATTGAACAAAAATATTATCAAATATAATTTATTTTAACATTATTGTACATCTACAAACTACAGTTAATTATACAGTCACAATAGTTTAAAGAATTTGCAAATTGCGACAGGCAATACATTAAACATCTTGATGATGTAGGTATAAAAAAACTTTAAATAGACTAATTATATATATATATATATATATTATTCGGACAGACACTTGGTTTATGTTCTTGCCGAAAAATTTATAAAACCGAATCCATACACCTATCATTTAAACCATAATTACTTTTTCGCACTAACATTCATATCAGGTCGGTAAAAACACGACAGACAAAAAACAAATGAAGAACCGTCCCTATATTGGGTATTGTGTTATTCACCGCGAACGAATTTCCATTTCTCAGAACTGAGTGGGCTTTATTGCATTTGCCTGTATGTCTGAAACCACAGCCCACTGCGACTTCCCCTTTTTTTTTGTCTTAGTCCGTCGCAAATGTATAAATCTCTGATTGTTCCGTAAAATAAAGAGACTACGATCTACCATGCATAGAGTTGTAGTAAAGTTTTGTCCATTTTAATCACATGAGGGCGCTCCCTGACGAAATATTTGTTACAAGGGCAAATTAAAAAATAGGATTTTAATAAAATCTTTTATATAAATACAACTTAACATATGTATAAAACATATATATAAAACATAATAAAAATACATCAAGAAACACTAATTGATAATTGTACTAATACGGACAATAATGTATGTAACATAATTGGACACTATCCATATTATATGCAGCCATGCAAAATTAAAGTCAAGAAAAAAAAAGTCATTTCTGCTCTTTGTAACCCTATTAATTTTTTTTATCTTCCAGGACAAGCAACACCTATTTATTATATTTCTTGTTACCTTTATCTTGCTTAGTATGTTGTGCGCTATTAATCGTTTTAAAGATAACACCACGAGCTGACATAATATCTGAATGAGAATTTTCGTTAAATTCGGTTTTCTAAATTCTTTACCAATAAATACGAAAGTCTAAACATAACTTCCCAGAGAAATGAATTAAAATAGATTCTTGGTACCGTTAAACTATATTTTGATAATGTAACACGATAGAATCACAAAATATCTGTAGTTTTCTTTTTGGGCCTGATTTACCAGCTGAAAAGGTTTCCTTGCTGATGGTAACTCAATTTATAAGAGAGGATTGCCCGTAAAGGCGCTTTTTTTTGGGGTATGAAAACCTTTGGGGGCTTAAAGAACCGCTTTTGGGGGGATAGTCTTCGGGGTTACCTGATTGGAAGAAACCAGAGATGCCGGATTGTTCTTCATCATGTGAGCTCTCACACATCGACTCAAACAACAAACTACTTGAGCACTCAAAACATCGAATTGATGGGTCTTCCGCCGTACAGCCCTGATTTGGCACCCTTTTTGTTCGCATCCGTGAAGAATAAACTGCGTGGTCAACGATTTTCATCGCCCGAAGAAGCTTTTGAAGCGTTCAAAAATCATGTTTTGAAGATACCTCATTCGAAATGGAATAAATGCTTTGAAAATTGGTTTGAGCGTTTGCAAAAGTATTTCGATCGTGGCGAGTATTTTATAAAAATATATTCGCAGCTTAACTATTCGTTTTTTCCTATTCCCGAAGTATAAATAGTGACCCTCGTATGAAGTGTGCTACGATGATGGTTCTTTCGCGTATCGCCATTACTTTCGCTGAAGAAAAGTGGGTCGCGCTCAAGGAGCTTGATTAAATTGGCCTTTAAACGATTCCTTTTTAATTTAAAATTAATGATGCTGGGTCTGGTCGAACGGACTTGATGTGACTGGAAAAGCTATGGGGTCTTACTGCACGGCCAATTAGTTTACCTGATACATACAAGGGTACAGCTATAATGATTGAAAATAAATATATTGCTAGGTTTTCTCTGATTCTTAATTTTTAAATAACTTGTTAAATAACCTAACCTAACTGCTTTCCATTTAGCATAATCGAGGTTATTGTTTCAAC
Source organism: Rhynchophorus ferrugineus (assembly GCF_030347505.1). Classification (NCBI taxonomy): domain Eukaryota; kingdom Metazoa; phylum Arthropoda; class Insecta; order Coleoptera; family Curculionidae; genus Rhynchophorus; species Rhynchophorus ferrugineus. Next base: position 4,546,354 of record NW_027472588.1, read on the forward strand.
GATTGAAAAGTAGTGATTTCGATGTTCAAGAGCAAACTGGAGGACCAAAATATTTCGAAAATGTTCAACGTTTTATAGGGATTAAATTCGACAAAAATCTAGTTTAAACTCTCAAAGAATTTTCAGACAGTTTAACTGCTAATTAATCAAGTGTTTAAGCACATTTACGTGTGATGAAAGAGATTCAGAATGAGGCAAAGTGGATATATGAGACGAATTGGCAGGGAATTCTATTTTGAACCGTTTTAGCATTGTAGTTTCATCGCTTGTCAGACAAAAAATTCAGACTTTCCTGTGCAATATTGTGACTCGAGATAAAAAATGGATCTACTACTACTAGAGCCATATTAATTTACCATTTTTTTCTAACTTATTCTAAAGATTATTATATCTCACCCTAATAGGTAAATGAAATAAAAGCCTATAGAGCTATATCACTGCTGCCGGTAATATCTAAGGTTTTTGAAAAACTCCTGTTGAATAGAATAAAACCGATCATAGAGAGTAAAAACCTAATACCAACACACCAGTTTGGGTTTATTAACAAGCACTCAACAGTTCACCCGGTTCACAGAATAACAGATGTTTTTGAAAAAGCCTACGAAAGTAAAAAGTATGCTCAGCTATATTCTTAGATGTAGCATAAGCCTTCGGTAAGATTTGGTATGAAGGCCTTGTTCATAAACTACAGAAAATGCTACTAAAACAACACACCAAACTATTAAATTCATATATTACAACCAGAATGTTTAGAGTCAAACAAGAACAAGCTTACTCTACAATAAAAGAAGATAAAGCAAATATACCACAAGGAAGTGTACTGGGACTAATGCTTTATCTACTCTACACTTGTGATATACAATAAATGGAGAATATTACTATGACTACATTTCCTGATGATACTGCGATTATAGCTGTCGGAGACAATAGTGAAGAAGCCACACGAAAATTACAACAGGCAAGTGACAATATAATAAATAACTGGACACAAGCTTGGAAAATAAGAATTAATGAAAGTAAATCTGTACATGTGCAGTTCACCTATAAACAGACCGTACAAGCACCAATAACATTAAATAACACTATCATTTCATATAGCAATAACGCTAAATATCTCGGACTGAATCTAGATGCAAAACTTCGCTGAAAGGAACATATAAAGAAGAAAAGAAAAGAACTGGAATTGAAATATAGGAAAATGTACTGGATAATTGGAAGAAAATCGCAATTATCAGTACATAATAAATTGCTGTTATATAAGCAAATACTGAAACCTATATGGACATACGGAGTTCAATTATGGGGATGTTCTGCAAAGAGTAACATAAATAAAATACAAATCGTTCAGAACAAAATCCTGAGAGTCATTGTGGGCGCACCTAAATACTATAGTACTGATTGCCTACATAGAGACCTTTAGATACCCACAGTTAGTCAAGAAATCAAGAGAATTGCAAGGGGGCATGAGGAAAGACTCCATTCTCATGAGAATATTGAAATATAGCAGCTTTTGGATACCACCAGAACAGGACACGGATTCAAAAGAATCAAACCATCTGATCTTGTGTAGTGTTGTGTAGTAAGGTGCAGTTAATAAAAAATACAGCAGTGACATGTATAAAAAATATTTCACCAGAGACTGAGATTGGACCGATGGGTCCTCCTAGGTATATACCTAGATTTAAGTTATCATAAAGACAAATTGTAGGTTAGACGTAAACGACTAGTGACAACGTAAAAATTATATAAAAAAAAGATTAAAATTTTATGTCATAAAATCCATTAATGTTGTGAAATGCTACTAAAGATTTTAGATCATCTCCAGGGCACACATTTATCACATAAACGCCCAGTAAAATACGAATTCCTCGTAATCGAAAGGAAACCAAACTTAGCATGCATTAGACCAGTGTGTTTTAGTTATTGTCATCTATTAAAACTATTTGAAAAAAGATATTAAACATAATTACAATGGTTCAAAATTTATTCTATTTGTCCCGTTGTATCACCAGTACAACTAAAACAGTTAATTTCTTTTGCGGAATTGTAATACCGATCACAATCCTGGGTAATGATTCCTTCTGCTCGATTCATACTAGCTTGGTGTAAGCCTCCCCCATACTATCTATCTTCCACTCATTTCTCTTAGCGAACAACAATATTCGGTTCAGATTGTGTTGGCTCGTCGCGACTTGCGTTCGGCTTTCAATAAGTGGACCGGTGAGGTAGCTGTAGCGTGTGGCGAGATCGAAATTTTCGGACGATTTTGTTTTGAACTGGTGTGCCAATCGTAATGCAGATCGATGATAATTAAAACAGTAAGTCTTAATGGAAAACAATTGATTAAATTCAGTTTTGAACGCTTCATTCATAATTATTATTTTATTTTTGTAATAATTGTTTTATTTTAATGTATCAATTTTTAATTAGAAATGAATCAGAGCTTAGTAATATATTAGTTACTTTTTAGACACAAACGATTTATTTATTTTCCTAAATTTATTAAGTTGCGTCAAAGTATTAGCAATGTTTTTCATTTTAATTTTTCTAAGCAGTCGTGTTTTGTATGTTTTTATGTCTCCTTTTACCAACAAGGGTTTATCTGGGCTGGACCTACAGTTTAACGTGGGCTCCGAACCACGGTCCTCTGCATTAAACCTTCCGACAGGCGAGTGACCAACTTAGAAATCATCCCAGAAGACATCCGGTCTTACCCAGCTTGGTTACTGGAGTGACTGGGATCATTTTCCTGGTCGGATTTTGCTGCACTCTTGCCTAAAGACATTCACAAATATTAAACAGTCACAAACATAAATTTACGACCATGCCCCAGCAGGATTCGAACCCGCGACCATCGCAACAGTAGGTCGACGGATATTGGTCGTTTTTGATTTGTTTGAAAGATTTCATTTTGTTTTGAACTCGCATGCGAATCATGCAGATGGAGATCTGTGAAAATTAGAAAGGGAAGATTTAAGGGAGACAAATAATGATTAACTTAAAATTTTGGGCGAGTTTATCCTATAATAACGTTAACAAAAAATTAATAAAAATGTTTAATTTTTTTTTCTCTTTTCTTTTTTATATCTTTATAAGATACGCTTAGTACAATCTTAATTATACATTAATTTATTACTTTTCATTTGTACTTGGATTAAATCACAAGCAAGATGAGTGCGAGAAAATACATCAATATGTATTCGTCAATTATAAAATTATAATAACGTTCGTATGGTTTGGTTCGCTTCAATCTCCTGACATCCTGCGTGCTGTCCAGCAGTTGTATTGCTTCAACGTTAGTATGATTTAGTAATCTTCTTTCGTGTTTCGAGGCGAAATCTTGGATGACTTCGCAAATCCATTTGATTTCCAGGTCGTCGTGCAGTTTTTCGTTTGTTAAGTAGCGATACGCATTGGTAATCAATCGAAGAACCTTGTTTTGACAGCGTTGTATGACTAGTTGATTTGAATTTTTAGTGCAACCCCATATTTGCACCCCATAGGTCCAAATTGGCTTTGTATTGTAGATCAACCTCTTTGATTTTAGATCAAGTTGAGAGTATCTTCCGACTAACCAGTATAGTTGTTTTATTTTGGTTCTAATGTGTTTTGCTTTTTGTCTAACGTGATGCTTCCAATTTAATCTACCGTCAAGATGGATTCCAAAGTATTTAGGTGATTCTGCTTGAGGAGTCGAGCATCCATTGAGTGATATAATTAAATTTTTATTATTTCGCCGCAATGTAAAAATAACTTGGACAGATTTGGAGCTAGTAATTTGAATTTTCCGATCTTTCGTCCATTTGTAGATTTTGTTGACTGCCACTTTTACTTTTTCTATTGCCCTAGGCAGAGATATGTCGTTTGCCATAATTATATCGTCAGCAAAGGTTCCAAGTAGTGTTTCTTTTATTGTTGGAATGTCAGCAGTGTAGAGCACATATAGGAGAGGGCCTAAGACGCTTCTTTGTGGAATTTTTTTCAGCTATCAAAACAGTTCGATTTCTGCAATACCTGACTGTCTTTGAAGCTGATGTTTTTTTATGACATTTTATATTTTTTTGGCAAAAATTAATCGCGAATTTCTTATTTTATTGCGTATTGCCATTAACTTGTTATCTCGTAAAATATTATAAGCATTTGCAGTAGTAAAACGAATTTTTATTTCGATATGTTGGTTCTATTGCCAACTATTTTTATGTGTGTCATAACAAAATAATTTGCCTATAAATAACAAATTCACATTGTCTGGAGAAATGTGCAGCAAGTTTCGCGCAACAGAAACATGTCTCTACTATATATTTGTCACGTTTTTGTTCGTATTAATCTGATCTTCTGTTGGTTTCTTTCAGATTTATATCTTATTTTTCAAACAAATTTCAAATACTAATTAGTTACATATGCGCCACTCCGATCGATTACTTTTTGCCATTTTTCTAGTAAAGTCATATGAACCAAGTTATTTTCACAAGTCTCTTTTCGAAGATTGAAATAAATGGTTGTCTAACGGGAGAAGTTCGAAGCTGTGGATACGTCAAAATTTCTCCACCCGTTTTGGTTGGCGCGGTGGTAAAGGCGACAGGACTGTCCATCTACTGTTGCGATAGTCGCGGGTTCGAATTCTGCTGGGACATGGTCGTAATTTTATGTTTGTGGTTGTTTAACATTTGTAATTGTTCTTAGACTAGAATTCAAAATCCGACAAGGAAAATGATCCCAGTCATTCCAGTAACCAGGCTGAGTAAGACCGTGGTTCGGAGCCCACGTTAAACTGTAGGCCCAGTTCAGATAAACCCTCGTTGATAAAATGGATACTTTAAAATATATATAAAAAAGCATACATTCTCTTTACTGAGTCACTAAAAATGTGTGTGGTTTAGCGTTGACATGATGGAAGACAATACCATCCCTATTGATAATTTTTGGGTGTACCCGCGACAAAACTTTAGCACAATACACATTTCTTATTACATCTGTTAGTAAAAATAATTGTTCAGCTTTTATATTCAACAATTAAATTATTTTTGTACGTACGTATACTCATGTAAGTATTGTTATCATAATTAAGAAAGGATCAAGTGATTTTAAGTCTCAGACAGTCGTCAAAATTTCGGATGAAGGAAATGTTATGTTATGTCTTGGGCTGCTATAGGTTTTGAAGCAAAGGCAGAAATAAAATTTATTACTGAGAAAATTAAAGTGCTAAAGTTTTGTCGTGTTGTGTAGTAGTTGATAGTAGATTGACGATGCCGACGCGGACTTCTCAACTGTTTTTGAAGCTTTTTTAAGCTGCGACCGAGATTATTCGATTCAAAAGTGGATGGATCTCGATTCAGAATCTATTTAGAGAAGGAAACAGATTCAGACAGTCAAAAAAATTTGCACTCAGTCTTATTTAAATAGTTTAAAACTGTCTTATGACCGATAGTTAATTCAGTAGTTATTCCGCAAGATGAAATATGTTAGCTAACATTGATTTGTTTAATTGTTTTATCGACTTTATATTAACACATAATTTTCGATATATCTTTTAACAATGTGACCTTTCGGCTTCATTGAATAAATACTTCTAGAGAAATGCGACTCCCATGCCAGCTATCGAAGTAACTGAAATAACATTTGACGAAACTTTTGTGAGTATTCCTCCCTATCCGTTTCTGTAAAATGGATTTCATCTTTTTTAGATTATTTCTAGATTACTTGTAGTTCTGGCCATATATATATATATATATATATATATATATATATATGTCAAATTTTCTCTAATTAATGTAAAACTTACAGTGACAGAGCGGTATAATTAAGTAAAAGCTAGGTCCCATCCAGATAGACTATCGTTATTAATCGATAGAAATTAAGGCGTGAATGAAGATATGAAAAATATTTAAAAACCTGGTTTACATTTACTCAAGAGTACCAGCATGGATTTGTATATTTTATTAATCTAACTGCGCCTTGTCTTTCACCTTGAATGGTTGGGATTAATAAATATTTGCTAGACACTTATTAATTGTTCATTGTCCTATATATTAAAAATTTGCAAGGATACGTCCTTATCAAATGTCATTTAGTATACCTCTGTGCTTTCTGTTCTAGCTTATAGTCATTATTTTTTTATGTACTTATTAAATACCAATATATCTATGTATCAACGAACAGGTTTAACATTATGTCCAGAGACTAAATCTAATATATATTTTTTAAATTAATTATCGATTATTTTTAATCACATTTCAGTTAATTTATTGAATTCTTCAAATCAAATTGTTGGTCTTATGTTGATCATACAAGTTGCGATATGTTGTTTCACTATTTTATTTTCTAAATGTTAGACTCGTTACTAGAACATGGTGACATTTTTTAATACAATCAGTTGTGTTAGACCACGTTGACTAGGATACTGTTATAATAAAAATAACAATTAGGTTTTGCTTGTTTTTATATAGTGTGTATTACACTGAAGTGTTGGCACTTTAGAATATTAAAATTATTGAATTAAATTTATGGTAATAACAATGTACAACTAGGAAATAAGTTCACAAACCAAATTACATATTCATATAAAATTTTAATAGCTATGACTCTCTGATTCTCGTATAATACCCTATATATATATATATATATATATATATATATATATATATATATATATATATATATATATATAATATTTTTCCCTGCTAATGAAAAAAAGCTATTTGTCATGAAACATATTTTGTTTTAAAGTTGCTAGGAATTTTCTTACACCACGTCAGTAATATAGACTAGTAGAAATAGTGGAAATAAGTCCATATTGATGGCAGTATGAAGCCTGTATAAATATTTGAAGACATTTATTTAATTTCCATATATCCTTGATCCCTTAATTAACTTTTTTCTTCAAATAATTCAGTGAAAATATCCCAATAAACAAATTTTAACTGGTGACGAGACATGAATGAATATTCAACAAAGAGATAGATACAAATCAACAGATATCCAAATGAAATATTAAATATTAGTTCCAAACCATCAAAAAATACTTTGAAAAATGTATTTTTCAGTTTTTTTTAACTCATCTTCGCTATGAATCGGTTTGGAATTAGAAATTATTCTTTTTAATCATACAGTGATAGTAGTTCAATCATCTAAATATGAATATAAAGTGACGTTAACGTCGGCATTCGTCAAGGATATTTTATTTCTTTTCTGTTTTTTTAACATAGAATGGTCGAAATTTGAGATTTTGAAACAATATAGTGTTATATATTGCGAGCCGCTGATGGTAGGGTTATATTTCTAACACAGATGACAAGAATTCGAGCATTATAGACGACATAACAGGTCTATTGAAAAGTCCCCGGCCTACCATAGTAAAATAAATTTTTTTGGCAAAATTGGTTTTTTTTTAATTCAACATAATTGCCTTCAAAGGCGATAAACTGATTATAGCGACCCTCCAACTTTTTGATACCATTTTTGTAGTACGATTTGTCCTCTGTTTCAAAATAGGCCTCAGTTTCGGCGATCACCTCTTCATTCGACGGACATTTCTTTCCAGCGAGCTTTCTTTTGAGATCTGAGAACAGGAAATAGTCGCTGGGCGTCAGATCTGGAGAATACGGTGGATGAGGAAGCAATTTGAAGCCCAATTCATGGATTTTTGGCACGGTACATTGTCTTGGTGAAGCAGCACTTTTTTCTTCAAATGCGGCCGTTTTTTGGCGATTTGGCTCTTCAAACGGTCCAACGGTAACGCTATGTAATAATCTATTGATGGTCCTTCCTTTTTGAAGGTAGCCAATGAAACTTATCATATCCATCCCAAAATACAGTCTCCATAACCTTGCCAGCCGACTGTTACATTTTCCCACCCTTTGGAGCGGGTTTATCGCGTGCAGTTCACTCGGATGACTGTCGATTGGACTTCGGAGTAAAATGATGGAGCAATGTTTCATCCGATGTTACACATCGATGCAAAAACTTGGGTTTATTACGCTTGATCATCTTCAAACACTGGTCCGAATCATCAACTTGTCGTTGTTCTTAGACAAAAGTGAGCTCGCACGGCACCCACTTTACACAGAGCTTTCTCATACCCAAATATTTGTGAATGAATAGATATATACGTTCAATTGATATCTTTAAAGTGTCTGCTATTTCATTCAATTTCAATTTACGGTCATTCAAAATCATTTTATTGATTTTTTTAATATTTTGGTCGGTGACAACCTCTTTTGGGCGTCCACTGCGTTCACCTTCTTCGGTGCTCATTTCACCACGTCTAAACCTAGCATACCAATCCTTGACGCCTGATTTTCCTTGGCAGTGTCCGGAAACTCGGCATCAAGCCAAGTTTATGCTCATCAAGCGAAATTCTTTTTATCCATTTTTTTCACAATAACAAAAGTTGTTTCACGCAAAATGCTATAAGTTCTCAAACTAATGATCCGATAGTGTATAATGATCCTAACTAAAAAACATATGGATTTAATTCTAGTAGCGCCATCTATGTGTCAGGCCGGGGACCTTTAAATTGTCCTGTTAAGTGAATAACCGAAGAAAGGATCAAATTATTGATCGCAGATAGGTAACTAACGATTTTAATTTTAAAAGATCTAGACAGAACTTGAATTAGTACACTTTGTTGAAGCTGTGGGAGCTTTTGAGTTTTTAATATGACAAGAATGGAAGAAGAGCAATATTACAACTGACGTACTGATGTACTATAATTCGATGACAGTGTCTACTGAAACTCTTAAAAGAATAATATTCTTACCTATTTTTATTGCGAAGAATATTTTAGACATTTTAGACGGGAATGACATTGTTGAATGCAGGAACATATGGATAAATACGATGCATTTATTATTCCATTTTAAATATTGATTAAAACTGTATACTATAGAATCCATTAAACTTGTGAAATGCTACTAATGATTTCAGATATTTGATCCACTATTTATAACATCTTCATGGCATACATTTACCACATAAACATCCAGTAAAATAATCGAAAGAAAACTAAACTTAACACGACGCACTAGACCAATGTGTTTTGAGTATTGTCAGCTTTAATTTATATTCATTCTCATTAAAAAAAATAGTTGGGAACCAATTTAGTCGAAATTTGAGGCGATAACTAAACGGTTTCTGTATATGTGTTGTAGCAATCCGAGTTAAGAAGCGTGACGCCATAATATATGCTTTATTTAATTTCCGAAAAATATCACATCTAAATTCGGAAATTACTCAGCTCGGTCATATACGAATTGCTTTATTTTTGGTTATGGGTTTTAAATTGGTACAGTTTATTGATGATTCTTTATTATTTCCACTCATTGTGTACGCAGCTTATTATATAGTGACGATTTTTATTAAAATAATTGACACTAGCCAGATATTGTTGGTAGTAAATACGTATAATGCAGGTTGATCCAGTAATAATAGGTCTATTGAATAGTCCCCGGCCTGGCACATAGATGGCGCTACTAGAATTAAATCCATACGTTTTTTAGTTAGCCCCAACACTCAAAAGATGCGTGTATAAATTTAACAGCTGTCGGATAATTAGTTTCTGAATTATAGTATTTTGAGTAAAGCAACTTTTGTTATTATGAAAAAAATGGATTAAAAGGAATTTCGCGTATTAATATTGCTTTTTGAAGGGAAAAAATACGGTTGAAGCAAAAATTTGGTTTGATGCCGAGTTTCCGGACTCTGTGAAATGAGCATCCAAGACGGTGAATGCAGTGGACGCCCAAAAGAGTTTGTTACAGACGAAATCATTAAAAAAATCCACAAAATGATTTTGAATGAACATAAATAGAAATTGAATGAGATAGCAGACCCTCTAAAGATATCAACTGAATCTGTACATCACATCATTTACGAATATTTGGATATGAGAAATCTCTGTGCAAAGTGGGTGCCGCGCGAGCTCACTTTTGGCCGAAAACAACGACGAATTGATGATTCGGAGCAGTGTTTGAAGTGCACATGATGAACTCGCTCCAAAACGTGGGAAAACGCAACAGTCGGCTGTCAAGGTTATAGGGTCTGTATTTTGGGATGAGCATGGAATAGCTTTCATTTAATACCTTGAAAAAGAAGGACCATCGACTGCGATTATTACGTAGCATTATTGGACTGTTTGAAGGACGAAATCGGCGAAAAACGGCGGCATTTGAAGAAAAAGAAAGTGCTGCTTTACCAAGATAGTGCACCGTGTCACAGGTCAGTAAAAACGATGAAAAAAATCCATGAATTGGGTTTCGAATTGCTTCTTGATCCACCGTATTCTCGAGATCTGACCTCAGCGACTATATCCTGTTCTCAGATGTCAAATAAATGCTCTCTGGGAAGAAAATTTTATCAAATGATGAGGTAATCGTCGAAACTGAGGTACAAAAATGTTATCGAAAAGGTGGAGGGTCGCTATAATCAATGTATTACCCTTTAAGGGAATAATGTTGAATAAAAAAAAACTAATTTTGCCAAAAAAATATGTTTTACTATGGCAGGCCGGAGACTTTTCAATTGACCCGTTATGTATATAACATAGTTTTATGTCACTGTAGAGAGAAATTGTATTAATTTTTTTTAAATGACTTAGTGTATAATAATTATCATATGAAATATTGATTGCTCATTGGGTAGATTTTTAAAGCACTAAGGGTAGTAAAAAAGTTACATCCATTATGGAATTAGTCTAGCTTCTTAACAGAATAAGTCAAACTCAAGAACAAGTAAAAAAGTAATTAGAAATCGAGTTCTTCAAAGAACACCAGGGTTTTATCATGTGTTGCGACATTTACGTAACACACCGAAATCTAGATATCAATGAACACCCATATTTCAGCGGTCTAATGCATAATTTATTCTTTTGTTTTTTTTTTATGTGCGAGTGTTGCGTGTAGTTTGGAAATGAGTTAAAAATAATTTTCAAGGCAAGAACTAAATTGTTTTAATATGTTTTATAGCCATTTTCGTCACAGACCATAACAATTATCGCGCTTTTCGTTTGCTGAAATACTAGATCCCGCGTCGCTTCTCTATTATATGTATATAAACACTTCATAGTACTATATTAAACCGATTTGAATCCTGTCATTTGTTAATACGGTCTACAGTTAGGCAACTGTCGTTGAGTGCAGCTATTTAAACGTGAGTAGGTTGCGATTTTTGTCTAGATTTTTATCAGAAATGGTACTGTTAACAGAAATTGTCGATTATATTTCGGAAACCGCTAACCTCCAACGCTAAACACAAACTTGCGGTTTTATTGGTTATATTTATTGATAATTAATTCAATTGTTTCAATTACTCCTCGTTTGAAGCTTTGTTCAGTTAAGGTTATGATCCTCATGCTCTATCAACTATATTATTAATTATTGTAGTAGATCGGTCACTTGACAGGTTTGGAGACAAGTAAGATTGAGAAATATGCGAAATATGTTGTTTTTTTAATGAAACATCTTTTGTTATTGTGAAAAAAATGGATAAAAATGAATTTCTCGTGTTGATAAAATATTGCTTTTGTGAAGGGAAAAAATACAGTTGAAGCAAAAACTTGGCTTGATGCCGAGTTTCGGGACACTGCCCTAGGAAAATCAAGTATCAAGTATTGGTGTGCTAAGTTTAGACGTGGTGAAATAAGCACCGAAGACGGGGAACCCAGTGGATGCCCAAAAGAGGTTGTTAGCGACGAAAACATTAAATAAATCCACAAAATAATTTTTAATGGCCGTAAATAGAAATTGATGAAATAGCAGACACTTTAAAGATATCTACTGAACGTATACATCATATCATTCATGAATATTTGGGTATGAGAAAGCTCCGTGTAAAGTGGGTGCCTCGCGAATTCACTTTTGACCAAAAACAATGACGAGTTGATGATTCGGAGCAGTATTTGAAGATGATCAAGCGTAATAAACCCGAGTTTTTGGACAGAGACATCCGAGTGGACTGCACACGATGAAATCGCTCCAAAGCGTGGGAAAACGCAACAGTATGCTTGCAAAGGTTATGGCGTCTGTATTTTGGGATGCGCATAGAATAATTTTCACTGACTCCTTTGAAAATGGAAGTACCATCAACAGCGACTATTACATAGCGTTACTAGACCGTTTGAAGGACAAAATCGCCGAAAAACCGCCGCATTTGAAGAAAAAGAAAGTGCTGCTTCACCAAGACAATGCACCGTGTCACAAGTCAGTGAAAACTATGGCAAAAATCCATGAACTGGGGTTCAAATTGCTTCCTCATCCATCGTATTCTCCAGATCTGGCCCCCAGGGTCGATTTCCTGTTCCCAAATCTCAAAAGAATGCTCGCTGTGAAGATATTTTTGTCGAATGAAGAGGTGAACTGAGTCCTATTTTGAAGCAAAGAACAAATCGTACCACAAAAATGGTATCGAAAAGTTGGAGGGTCGCTATAATCAGTGTATCGCTCTTGAAGGGAATTATGTTGAATAAAAAAACTAATTTTGGCAAAAAAATGTATTTTAATATGGTAGGCCGGGGCCTTTACAATTGACCTGTTACTTCATTTACTTACAATAAATACAACTATAGTCAATTCGAAGTAGCAGTGAACTCGAGTCATTTCAATTTAACACGTCAAGACGTCGTAATGTTCCCTCTTTCAACTCTGTCTTTTAGTTTATTTTATAAGATATATTATTACATTTGCATCTAATAGTATTTTGATACAGAATACTGTAACATTTGGAGACAGGTAATAACTCCTGCTGGTTTGTATATACAATTGGATCGATTGTGTCTTGGGTATCTGTAGAGAAGCCCGTATTATGTATTTATGCTCAAGCATGTATGTTGTCTGTAACAAAATAACTATTTTTCTGAATTACATATGAGAACCCTATTTTTATTAAATAATGCTCTTTCACCGAATGCAAATATAAATTAAAAATCTATATAAGACTGCATGAAAGACTCTTAATTTTTCGTAAAATTTTACATTAGATATTCTTAGTACAATAAAATTTTTAAAAGACAGCATTTTAAAAGCTATATTTGAACTATAGATCAATCCTTATTACAACCTTTAAATCCTGTTAAATTATATTTGAATCATTTTGACTGCAATTGAAATAATATTACTTGATGTGACGCTGTTAAAAATTCTATTAGTATAAATAATAATCAGTAAAAATAATTTTGAATCCTAACAAAAATAAATTGGTTTTTACGCCAAATATAAATGCACTAAACCCTTTCATAAAATGACATTGAGAGGAAACGTTATTTACTTATTTCATCCTTATGAAAATTATCACTTACTTGTTGATATGTATGGTAAATAAGAACGGCATAATATTTCAACAAGTGAACAGTGGTTTTGGATAATTAGACGTGATGGTTTCGTTGTCTCAATACAAGAACAGTATTAATTATTAGTCGAGATGGTATAGGTTGATTTAGATCGATAGTCACCGAAAGCCATAAAATTATTAAACGTGATATTGGAAGGTATTTTCTGAATATTCACTCGGAAACTTACTGAGCTCCATCTTGTTATTAATAAAAGATAAAATAGTATCATTATTATTTCATTTTCCATAACAATATAATCTGAATTTTATAATTAATAGCTCCAAATCTGTCCACGTTAATTTTCCATTGCGGTGAAATAATAAAAACTTAATTATATCACTCAATGAATGCCCGATTCCTCGAGCAGTTAAATACCTTGGAATCCATCTTGACGGTAGATTAAATTAAAAATATTTAGACAAAAAGCAAAACACATTAGAACCAAAATAAAACAACTATACTGGTTAGTCGGGAGATACTCTCAACTTGATCTAAAATCAAAGAGGTTGATCTATAATACAATTATAAAGCCAATTTGCACCTATGGGGTTGGACAAAAAATTCAAATTAAATAGTCATACAACGCTGTCAAAACAAGATTCTTCGATTGATTACCAATGCCTATCGCTATGTAAACAACGAAGAACTGCACGATGACCTGGAAATCAAATGGATTTGCGAAGTTATCCAAGATTTCGTCTTGAAACACGAAAGAAGATTACTAAATCATAATAACGTGGAAGCAATACAACTGCTGGACAGCGCGTAGGATGTCAGGAGATTGAAGCGAACAAAACCATACGAACTTATATAAAGTGTTTACATTTAGTGTAAACTATAGCTATAAGTTATTATAATTTTATAATTGAGAAATACATATTGATGTATTTTTTCTCACTTGTATTGCTTGTTAATTAATCCAAGTACATAGGAAAATTAGTAATAAATTAATTGTAAATTAAGATTGTACTAAGCGTATTTAATAAAGATGTTATAAAAAAACTATAGTGATGGAAAATATAAATTGGATAATGGATGGTACATCATTTGTGTTTCTGCAAATCTTCTAATTACATTATATTTTCTAGTATATATATTTTCTAAAAATAATTGCAGCTGAAATCAGTTAAATCATATGAAGGGGTATTAAGCCTTTGAGGCGTTTTCAGTGTAATAGTACCATATGTTCTGCCTACGTATCAATTCTTAGAAGTAGAAACACGTACGTAATATAACAAGATAATTGTCCATCATTTATCTCGCAAATGTATACTTTTTCGTTTCATTTATAGTGTAAATACTTCCGTGGCATGACATTAACTTGAAATCTCTGTACAGGTCAAAGCATTTTAACTAATATTCATTTTTGCCTAATAATTTTGAATCTACTTTATTTATTTTATTAGCTTATTAGAAGTACTACAATGAAAGCAACTTTTTTATGTCAAAATAATGTCTGATAATGAGCTGTCTTTAACAGAGTCATTGGAAAACTATATTATACATGCCAATGTTAACTCATGACATTTTATCTTCAACAAACACATTTTTATTGAACCACAAGCAACACTTTTGTGAATTAGAAAAATATAGTGGATAAAATTTGTTTTACATTACAAAATTGGCATTGAAACAACTTGATAGTCATATTTATCAACGAATTAAATTCATTGATCCATGATAATGATTATAATAAATGTTTAGAACATCTGAGTCGTGTAATTTAGCTTAAACGCCGTATCTCAATTGTTTCAATCACTATACAATACATCACTGGAATAACCAATTAAAAAAACTGTCTAAATAAAATTGCTTAAGTATCTAATACTTATATTATTTAAATTGTATGTAAATAGTAATTGTGTTTCTTAAATTCAGTGACACTCATTCGATTGTATTTATTTATTTATTCTTATTTTCCCTACCCTATTTTGTTTTCTCTTTTAATTGCGACATTTATATAATTAAATGGGGTAGGAGCAGAAAAAATACAGGTTGTTTTTAGAAATGAATTACGAACATATCACTACATAGTATAAAACAAAGTCACCTTTTCTGTCCCTATATCCCTATGTGCGCTTAAATCTTTAAAACTACGCAGCGGATTTTGATGCGGTTTCTTTCAATAGATAGAGTGATTCAAGAGGAAGGTTTATATGTATAATACATGCATAATATACTAAGGCAACATTGCTAATTTTAGAGGTTTCTAACGCGATGTCGTAAATTAACCTATTTTTTTAGGCTTATTTAGCAATTAGTAAAAACGCTGCCTAACCCTACGAGTTAGATCAAATTAATGTACTACAGTATTGTACACCATAAAAAGGTCTACAAAAAAGTCCGCGATGGTATATGTTTATCTTTTAGGGATAACCCACATTAACCATTTTTATTGTTTACTTTTTACGTGAGAAAATGGCTTATTTACGAAGCTATTTTAAGCAATACGGCATTAATCCTTATCGAATTAAGTACCTTAAATACAGTGTGCAATTAATATAGATCAATATGGTTCCTTACAGCATGTAAATTAAACAAATATTTTCGGAGATATTACAAATTTAAAATTTGCGTTTAAAAATGTGTAATGTACTAAAAATTATATGAATTTAGATATTCCAAAGATAGCAGGAAATCTTCATAGTAAGTATAGGGGAAGAGGAATTGTTTTACTCCAAATTTAATGCGTGCAGGCCAAGGGCAATAATGAATGAACCAAAAATACTGGATCGAATTTAATCATGTTTTCATTGAGTGACATAGGCATATATATTTTATGCCCGTGCAAAGTCGGAACGGGCCGCTATGTTTTTATATACAACGTTCATATTTTTTCTGTAGTGTATTTAATTTAGTATCAGCATTGCACCCGTGCGAAGCCGGGGCGGGTCGCTAGTAATGTATAAAAGCACAAAATTCTCGTTTTTATTTAAATTTATTTTAATAATTAATTTAATATATTTTCATTTAGTTTTGTTTTGTTAGTGATTTTTTTCAACTGCCCTCTGTCAACAGCTAGCTAGGTAATTCAATTTGTATTTGACAGCCTCTTGAAACTTCACGAGACTTGAAAAATGTTTTTCGTATGCTGAATAGACGTTATATTTTCCCAAAATAATCATCACTGATACCAAAACTTGATAAATATTATGAGACTGTCCACAAAGATCCAACAGATATACAGCTATTTGAGAGATGTAGAACATCCGTTCATACATTGTTGGATAATTAGAAAATCCTAACAAGTTTAATATATAAATAATAAGAACTATTTCAAATTATTCCTCGGTAAATATGAATGAAATATTTAATTGCATTTTATGTAATTTCCTTTTTTTGAAATAAGCCTGAGAAAAGATACATAGTACATCAGATTACTGAATGTTATGGCCACAGAGTATTACATCTTCCTCCTTATCACTGCATTTTTAATCCAATTGAGTTGATACGGGTATTGCAAAGAACTATTACAGTAGATATTCAGGTCGAGGAATATATTCATTGTTGAAAAAAGCACCTTCTCTTTGTGTGAGCTCGATCAGACACATTGAAGAAGAAATTGACAATGGCAGAATCTTGAACAAGTTTTTGATGGATTGGAAATAAACAGCTTAGTTATTCACTTGATTAGTATTTATGAAAGTAACAGTGATTGAATAATGTTGGTTTATGATTCAATGCTGACGATTACCTAGACAGGGTGATGAAAGAGGAAACCACTAAAGGTCGGTATACAGTTGATATAAAAGTGTAAAAGCTTTATAAGCATGTGTGTTATTGTTCAGAATATACATGAACCTTTGGTTAACATGTATGGGGAGAGAAATTACACTAATTGTTTTGTAGATGTGGCAAATGCATTAAGGAGAATGCAATGATTAAATGTAGTTTTATCAAGAAAGATGTATACAGATATAGGATAACAGAACAAACTAAAGGGAAATATAGTAATATCATAATGACTTTACAAGAACACATTGCCTCGAAAGAAACAAGAACTAAGCATAAAACATAAATATGCTCTCTAACGAAAGTAAAATACATTACTCAGATCTACGATCAGATATGTAGATTAGGCCTTCGGGGGATACCACTACATAAAAAATCGCGGCTAGAACCCTACCTATACTAGTGTGGAAAAAAGTTTAATGTATATATAATAAAACATCTAACCTAGAAATTATTGTGGATATATAATTAATTGTAGTTTTAAGTTCTTCGATAACATATACATTAGATGTATTATAATGTTAAAATAAATTGAATTTAATTGAATATTTGTTCAATTATTTTATTTATATTAACGTTTTGTTATATGTCAGAGCTAAAATGTACTAAAACTCAGAGTAGCTGCGGCAACATTGCGACGTTTCCCGTGTCATCGCTATTTTGAATTGACTATATGTAAAATTTTATGCTACGTAAAATGATGCTACTAATTTTTATTTGAATCTTCCGAGTGTCTTCAATGGAAAGTGTTTATAAATAAAATTTTTATTTTTAATAAATAACGAAATCTACGACAAATAGTTATAAAGTATGAAGGTCTAGCTGTTTAAAGTTATAAATGGTTTTTCCTGAGATAATCTACAGAATAAATACATTTTCAACAAACCACTAATTACTTTCGGCAGTATTTTTCTCTGTACATAAATACATTTACATATTCTCTTTTACATAAACTGCAGTTGGTTAAAAATAAAATGACCCGAGTATTACGTGTAAATTTAAATGATCGATGATTCACTGCCCTTGATGGTATAATCGTTGTCAGACAAACGTCTTCACCTTTCTTTGAGCTCTAACAGTACCATATTGACATTTCGATGATTAATATCTTAAATATAGCTGACAGTACTGGACAGAATAGCGTAGTCTAGACGTAAAATTTGCATTAACCAGTTTCTCATGATGTGAAAGTGTTATGTGGCGTGATTGATGCGAAAAAATATGTTACAATGTCAAGTAGATAGGCGCCAGCTGGTTTGTCGTATTTGGCGATGTATATCGAATATCTACTAGATTCGCAAGATTAATAGGCTTATTCGGCTTAGACTGGGAAAGGTGTAACGTCTAAAATCGTTTTATTTCGCAATAACGGACTCTTTAAGCATGTAAATCTGATTTGTAGAGCCAGAGAGATTATATCTTATCGTTAATATATTTGGATGATCTCCAACTTTTTGATTGCGGTAATTGTTTATGCTTAGATCTGTTAACAAATCTGTTAATACATCATCTATTCTAATAAACGGGCTGAAACGTTCCTAGTGTAATTAATACATTTTTATCAGTAATTCTCCAAGTGTGGTCATGTGAGCATTGTCCTAGAGCATTAACAAATTTGTTTTTCCTTGGCAGAGCCCTTTTATAAGTTATGTAGTTTATTTATTTATTTATACATTTATAAATGATCATCTTAAATTTTTAAATATTATAAGAGAACTGCTATTTATATTTTTGGAAGAATAGTAAAAATACTACAATTCCAAATGGAAGATAAAATGTGTGCTGATATTGAATCGCTAATATTCAAGGTTATATTGTAGACACATGTCCCATCTTGTGATATGCTTCTTTAAATTGTTGTATTCTTTTGTAAAATTGTATTGTACTGAAAAACTTAACAGGTCAATTGAAAAGTTCCCGGTCTACTATAGTAAAACAAATTTTTTTGGTAAAATTAGTTTTCTTTATCCATCATAATTCCCTTCAAGGGTGATGCACTGATTATAGCGACCTGCCAACTTTTCAATACCAATTTTGTAGTACGATTTGTCCCTTGCTTCAAAATAGACCTCAGTTTGGGCGAGGACCTATTCATTCGACGAAAATTTCTTCCCAGCAAACATTTTTTTGAGATCTGAGAATAGGAAATAGTCGCTGGGGGCCAGATCTGGAGAATACGGTGAATGAGGGAGCAATTCGAAGCCCGATTCATGGATTTTTGCCATCGTTTTCACTGACTTCTGACACGGTGCATTGTCTTGGTGAAACAGTACTTTCTTTTTCCTCAAATGCGACATTTGTTGATGATACTGCGATATTTACTATTGGAGACAATAGAGAAAAAGCAACCAGAAATTAGAAGCATATCATAAGGAACGATAAAAAAGGAAAGTTTCTAAATAATTAAAATGATTTTGTGTGACTGTCCATGAGACTTGGGACCATTATGATTCAGAATGAAAACTTTAGGCTAAGTAGTGTTATATATACTCAGAAATTTAGTCAAGAAAGTGTTAGCAACCAGATTCGCTAGATACAGGAAATATTGTTGCTAAACTACATCCAAAGTGGTAAAACAATATATTCAGATTATTGTGAGCTTCAGACTAGTTGGATACAAAAAACTTCCGCGAATATATTGTATATATTTTCTCATTTCTTATTTATCAGATATCCAATGTCGTCTACGCAGATAGCATTAACATTTTTTCACAATGTACACAGAACTAGTAGACAAAAATAAGTATTAAACAGTATATCACGGAAGCAACATGTTACATCTGTTAACAACAAGCTATACCGAGCATTTACTGAATATATCAAAGCCAGAACGATATTAAAACTTAAAAAAATCAGCACTGTAACAAAGTTATTTGAATTATTATCGTATTTATCCACGTCAGTCTGATTTTTTTAAAAGAAACGCTTTGATGCCAAGTGTTAAGATTAATTTAATCTTGTTTATTCCCAGGCGTCTATTATATTTGACCCAGACAAATGGGTGGCACATAACGACAATTCATTATTTTTATTATATAACGGCTTTCCTTTTTCAACGAAAGAACAATGATACCAAAAACGGTAAAATAGTCTTTGGTGTATTGAGAATACTTAGATGCAATGTAAAGATAGATTTTCTATTCATACAGCTGTATAGGCTAGATGCTTAATGGTGATTATTCAGTCAAGAAGATGTAACTATGTAGTTAGTGATTATATCTTCTTTTTTTAATTTAAAAAGTATATGGCACACATTACAACCAGCCACCTTCACTATCTAGTAGTTTTCTCGTAATATTAGAGCAATAATAGTGTTTTATGGATGTACTTCTATAATGATGGCACCTAGTACTTTATTTTGAAATATCTGAAGGATGGCTATGTTGGATTTGCTATTAGATCAAACCCATGAGATTTTTTTGTCACTAATGTCATTTATTATTGTTCGTTTTACATTTCTAACTTTCTTGTAAATTCTTCATATGGTAAAACTATTTGATATGAAGTGTTAAAAGAGTCAGTTAAATAGTTTAGAAAAAACATCCTCTTTGCCATTCATGGCCTAGGTTGTTGGGACCATTTGACATTACTTGTTATTTTATAGAGAGAATATTCCGTTTCTGTGAGATTTTCTAAATATTCTTCTATTGCTTGTTATTGTTTAATATTAACTAGCTCTTTCAGTTCGTTTGTTGCCTCGTTGAATTTCTTCTTGTTCTCTTCTGTTTGTATTTTTTAGATACCATAGAGTTATAATAATCTTCCTGATAACTTTGTTCCGACAAGTTTGGCTTGATGAGATTAATATTGGTATCTTTTATGATACCTCACAGTTGTACTACTTAGGTCCACAATGACTTCACAATTTTTCGTTCAATTCTTTCAATGTAATTTGCACAATTTTTTGAGCCTCATATAAAATTCTGCACCAACTGTCACTGGCAGGTAATCCATCTTTTAGTATGTGAAATCTGTTCAGTAATGTGATTTAGGGCTCTTGGTAATCTATTTACATTTATCTCAATATTACTCGTAACTAGTAAGACTAGCATTTAGAAATATCATTCAAATCCAATGATTTTCGTTGATACATTACCATCTGGTGAATTTTATGCTAGTTGGCTCCATTTCATACACATAAATTAGGCTTGTAAAATAGTTGTTTATCCAAAATTGTACTTTGTTGCTAAATACAATTTTTCTGACAAAAATCCTTATGCTTATTTTCTTTATTTCAATGATAACGTTCTATTATCGTCGAGACAACATAACTAATTATTGGATATCATAATTTTTGAAATACTACTGCACCAAAAGAAAATATTTCAATAAAAATAAGAGTATAAATGTATTTTTTTTTCAATTTTAATCTTGTTTTGTTCTTAGCAACGTTGAGTTTAATAACAGCAATAAAAGAAAGTTATATTTTAATGCCAGTTCTCGTTGATGTTCCTGCAGTACTGCAAATCAGTGTCATGCCGGTATTAGTCCGTTAAAAACCGCCATGACTAATTGATTTTATCTGCATCATTTCATTAATTAAGACTTTTAACACTACGTTGACTCTCGGATCTACTTGAATGGATAATATTGAATGGCCTCTTAGTCTGCGACATAAAGAGATGGTTTGTTTCAAAATTGATGTGATTAACGTATATTGTGGATGAGATTAGAGTTTTTTGATGTAGTTATGTATATCGACTGAGAAATTATGGGTTTAGTTAATTATGCATCTTTTTGTTGATAATATAAAGAGATATGCAATCAGTCTTGTTTTTTATTATTATTATTTTTAGGACCCATATTTTTTGCTGTGCTTTCCTTATTCGTTTGTTAATTGGTTATATTAATCTTGGTGTCTTTTATCTAAATTTGGAACTAATCTTTGTTTCTATATGGTTTTTAAACATTGTTAAGCAAATGAAATTAAATTTTCGAAATATAGAACACCTTCTGGAAGTTGCTTTTTTTGGATAATTACATGTCTAATCAAGTACAAACCATTTTAATTTTTAAATATGTTTCCAACAATGGGAATTCTTAAAAAATCAATATTTCGAATCGAAGATGTTGACTTTAATTGTTTACACAAGTAAATCCTTTTTGTTGTTTCTTGAAAATCTTTTAAAACTTCCTGAAATTTGTACAAAAAATATAGGTCAATGCCAAACTCTGTTGTTTCTTGTTAAAATTGGCAACAAAAAAGATTTAAATCAGTAAAAAACATTCCAGTTTTCCTAACTTTATTTTGTGATTTTTAATATATCTGTTAATATAGCCCTTTAAAGAGTAACGTTTTAAACAAACTTTTAAAACTAAACATCATATCCATTATGCCATAGAAATTTTACGAAAGAATCTTAATATTCTAAAGGAATTCGACTGCTTCGAAATATTGAAAAGCAATAAATTTATTTTAAGCAACTTATACGTTATGTACTAGTGAAATTCTTACATAATATGTTATGGCAGCGAGTTCCTGATTGACATAACAGTAAACATAGCATAAAAACAGCTCAAGAGTAAAAGTTTCATTGTATTTTATTTAAAAAGTATCCTATATAAAAATAAACAAAGCAGAATTATTAATCGTTGTAATTTGTTGAGATAGGTTTCATTCTTTTGACTACTTTTATTTTCGAACAACAAAACAGAATACAACAAAATTTTATTTTACGGCGCCTACAGATTTTTTCACAAGAGTACATGTTAATCATAACTATACAATAAACTCATATTATCATATATATATATATATATATATATATATATATATATATATATATATCATGTCAAAATGTCCCAATGTTTCCGCATCAATTCTGAGTTTTTGCTTCAAGCTTTCATCATTCATTGCTTTCAAAAAATTTGCATACGTCTGACAACCGGACGATTTTGACAGGCTCATTCGTTTACGCGTTCGAACTAATCAGACAGCATTGTGTCTCTTTTTAACTAGAATAAAATGATAAGGAAAATATTGTCTGATTCTGAAACGAATTTACAAATTGCCTCAGGCAATACATAATATCTTGATGACGTATGTACAAAAAACTTTGAGTGGACTATATATTTGTTTATTCTCAATGATTTAAATATTAATTTACCAAATATTATTTTTTAATACAATTTTGAAAAAAATTGCTTCATTTGTTATAATTATGTCAATAAGTAATGATTTATTATATGTTTCCGCTAATTTATCTTCATTTATGTATTTGCAGTTTTTCCTGAGAATATATTTAGTAGGTTTGTTCCTGATTTTATCACTAAACTCTCTATAACTGATATTTAAACCATAAAATGTATATTGGCACAGAAAAGGAAGTCGTTAAAAATATCTGTCGCCAAAAAATTCCTGCTGAGACCAACACGCGGAATTTGTATTCTATTTTCGGTTATTTTATGGTAATCCGCTTGGGTTGTTGCTTAGTTTTGGTTAAAGCTTAACGGAACAACCATTTTTACCGTTGTGTACAAGAATTAGTTGCTTGGACCTGCTCATTTTCTCTTACAATTTTTTAGTATTCAATATTCTGATATCTGAGTGAACAACAACTTTTTTTCGCAAGTAGAGTTTAGGTTTTTAAATTTTATATTCTACTATATACACACAATTTAGCTTAATACCTTCCTAAATCTATTTATCTATTTACAGTATTATTTTAACTACTACCAACTGAACATTTTGAAGTCAGTGAAACAGTTATGTTAATTTAGATTTATTTTGTTGGTAATTCAAATTTTATGTATGTATTATAATTATATTATTATTTTTGTATTATTTGGACTTGGCACTGACATCAAAGTGATAAGTTAGTAGTAGTTAAAATAATTTTGTAAATGAATAAATAGGTTTAGGTAGGTATTAAGCTAAATTGTGTGTATATAGTAGAATATAAAATACGTATAGTAGACAGGTTAAATAAGGTTTTTATTTATTTCTATTGAGTTATTAGAACGATTATTATGTACATATTCTATTTTAAAATGTTTTTTTTTCGTTAAAAATCTAAATTTGAATATTTTTTAATTTTTAGTGAGATCCTTATTTATTTTTAGAAGTCGGTTCGATTTTGTTGATAAAATATTTTAATGTTATGTTTTTAGTGTTAAGATATTCACGCAATAGCTTGCGCTGTTATTTTATTTAATATTACAATGGGTAGGCCAAGTAAAGGTGCACCCCGTATGAGGAAAAATAGGAATAAAGAAGCAATGATTGAAAACAAGGAGCGCTTCAGGCCCCGGGGTCCGCTACATAGGTGATTTGACAAATGTTCTAACTAAACTGGAACAATAAAAAATTGTTCTACGTGCCGGGAATCGAACCCGCGACCTCCGTTTGGAAGCTAAATGCGTTAACCGTTACATAATAGAAGCATTGGTACAATATTAACAATATTTCTTACGACGAGGTCTTATGTGCTACAGTTAGTGCTTAAAAAACGAACTGCAATTCAGCTTGCACTGAAGGACTTCCGATTTTCCGTCACATCAGCCCAGCAATAACGTTGTACACAAATATCTGATTATTTTGGATTAAAATATGTGAAAACTTACTGTACATGCCTTTGAAATTTAAGAGTTTTCCTCGATTTCCCCCCTTTCCTCATTGACAGATATTGATAGACTTGTATTGATAAAAATTGGCGCAACATTAAAACAAAGAAATAGTTATCAGAAGGCGCTATGTCTGGCGAGTATTCTGGGTGCGACAAAAGCAGTTTATTCATCAATTTCTGAAATCAACTATCTGAAACTTTTTGGTCTCTCAGACCATTATTTTTTAACAGTTAGGTTCGTATGTTCATCAATAGAATTTTCTGATTAAAATGCAAGCATATAATATAAACTCCTTAACCTTTATACTACACTTCACATAGTTGTACATTAACACAATGGTAGTTTCAAATTTGTTTAAAACCATGTTATTTACTTTTGTATTTGGTTTGGTTTGGGTTTGTTTTGAGCTCTGAATGGGTACGTGTTACGGTGTAACTGATAATTTCATCATCTCCTAATGATTGATTGATGTTGATTTTCTTTTAAGTGCTGGCTAAAGGTATCGTAACAAGTGATCAGATGGAGAAACTTCTGGAGAATATTGCGGATTGGGTAGAATGTTTTAGATAGTAGAGAAAATCGCAGTTTGTGCTAGGTCACGCCCTTCTGATTCTACTAGAATATATATTTAAAGGCAATGATACGTGAGTAGTTTGTTGGATTTGACTTATTGCTTCCTGAGCTTAGAAATGTTTCAACTGATCCTCTTTATAATTTTTTTTATTTCATAAAATATTTATTTATTACATTGTTACTAGTCGCTGCCTACTAACCTACAATTTGTCTTTTGTGTAATAACTTAAATCTAGGTATCTATCCAGGAGGACCCATCAGTTTATCTATTCTGATTCTTTTGAGTCTGTGTCCTATTCTGGTATTATCCAAGAGTTGTATTACCTCGACGGAATATGTCCTAATATCCCCTTGAAATTCTTTTGATTTCCTGAGTGACAGACGGTATCTGAAGGTCTCGGTGTAAGTAATCAGTCCTGTAATATCTGGGTGCATCTTCAATACTTCTCAGAACTATATTTTTATCCTGTACGGTCATTCAAACCTTACGGAAAAATTTTCGCTAAAGGATTGACAGTGGTATTTCATAAATACTCATTAGTTATTTACATTTTGCTTAATAAACCGTAAGTAAATAGTTTCCGTATGCATCTAGTCTGCATATAAAACGGACACGCATACTTGAATGCGTGAGTGCCTAGCTAAATTAGGAGAGCTCGGAACTCGTATTAATATTAGATCGTGATTAATCAACATAATTACAACACCAAGAAAAATTAAACTTCACAGTTTAAATAACAAAATATACACCATATATATGTATACTTGATTGATTATTATTACATTTTCTTGATTATTAGAATTTGTTTATAGAAAATGACATATATCTGAGGTGGGCGTGATTCTTTAGGTAAAATATCAGCTGTTCAATGCCGAAGATAGAATATTATGTAGACTTTCTGAAAAGTTATTTTCATCCGTGTCTTACCACAAGTTGTTGAGCTCCCCATTTTCATTGATGACGCATATGTAGTATGCTATATTGTCACCATTTAAAATGACCAGATGATACTAAATGTTACTTTAACAAAACAACATTGTGTTGATATTTCTTTAACCAATAACAATGACAACTACAGGGCTAGTAATTTGAAACTTATTACTATAAAAAGAATATGACTAAGCAAGTTAATAATTACTGAGACCACTTCATGGGTCAATTGTTTAAATGCATTAATAACTGTCAGCAATAGTGTCGCAGATTTTTCTTTCGCTTAAAAATACTATATCGTGACAGCTTGTGTGGTAATCGATAGCCGTAACTTATTTATATTGACTGTGGATCGTTATATAGTCAGTTCTGAACTATTTTTAGTACTCAACATTGCAAAACTGTGAGATATCGTTACAATTAAGTAGACTCCATATTCTAAACTAGATCTATTTGATGCAGTACCGGTCATATATAAAGATATATGTTTATACGATGTTACATTTAAAATAAGAAATATATCAAATATTCCTTCTTGCTATCATATATAATAATCAATTGAATTAAAATGTGTTGTTTTGACAGACAAGATATAATCACTATAAGATAGGACTTTTTTTGATACTATAGTACTGTTGGTATAGTACATTAAAATCGTAATTTCTGTTAGGTATATTAGAAGGCGTTTGTTGGTTACTGTCATCATCCAAAGATTCATCATCCATCATTCAAATAAGGAAAATATTTGAAATATGACATTACAATATATATATATACATATATATATATATATATATATATATATATATATATATATATATATATGCTGTATCTGATATGTATATGCTATATTCTACATCTCATGTAATTATTAATAACGACTGATTCAGAATTATTCAGTTTTGTGCAATAGTAAATAGAATATTAATAGGAATCATTCTATTTTTGATGACCTAGAAAATGTATTCCAACACAACTTATTAAACATTAATAAATAACAGCCATTCATTGATTTAACATTTTTCAAGGGATTTCCTTCGCATTAAATACTTTTTTGTTACGCGTTAGTTGTATGTGACTTACCGAGCAAGCACCAGGTGGTACTTAACATATTGTGTGACCTTATAAGACTTATCTGGGTTATACAAAATCCCTCCTGTATATTTTGCAATTTTTCAGTAGAGACATGCGTTCAAAAAGATTTATGTCTTTAAAATGGTATACGGCTGCAGACTTACAATATTTTAAGAGCCAATAATGTTTTCGTATTTATGCGATAATAAATCAGAACAAAACTAAACCAACTGTTGGTGTATTTGCTAATGGTTTGGTTTTATTTGCTAATACATTATAAGTTTGTTTGGAGTGATTGTACTAAATTTTAAATGTAGTCATACCATATAACTATATTTATTTATTTTTAGCGAGTTTTAATAAATAATTGAGAAATTGACAACGTACTTTGGTACAGGAGTTATATTGTGAATCAAATAAAGATATAAGGCAAAAATTAAAGCTAAACAGAGGCTAACTGGAATAGCATGGTTACCAATTTCGAAGTTGCTGTTCGAAAGGACAATGTTCAGAAGTTGGTTGGAACTGGTTCTTCATGGTTAATGGAGGAAATATGAGTCAATAATGGACGAATTGTAAATATTATATTTGTTTATTCAATGTAAAATTATTTAAACAACATTAAAACCATTTCATATTCGTAGTTTTTTTTCGTAAATACTTTCTCTTTATATATATTTTTTTGCGGTTAGTTCTCTAAACGTTAATTAGTTATAACATATCAACTATCGGTTTTTAAAACCAAAGTTGATTGATTCGGGTTAAAACCAATGATCATTTGGTTACTTTACAAGTAATTAGTCATATAATTTTAAGATTACGTGATCTTGGACATCGTACGGTTTATGTCGTTGCTTTAAATGTTATAAATATCAAAGAAACTTTTTATACTTAATATTTAATCTATTTAATCAATTATGGTATTATTTGGACTGGACTAGCTTAATGGTTAACATGAATCACGTTATTAAGTTTACCAACTGGCGAATGATCAACTTCCCAGATACCACCTTTCGAGAGATACCATCCCAAGACATCCGGTCTTACCTCACTTGATTGCTGGTGTGATTAGGATGGTAGTTTACTTGGATGATTGTCTATGGATACAATCACAATGACAAGAATTATAAATTGTTTTGTCCTAAATGAACTAGAAGGTGAAAACAACATGGGGTAAAAATGGTACTACCATCGACACAATTTCCGCTGAGTTGCAATAACGGAACGATTATTTTAATTAAATATTATCACTATTTCCGTTTCTTGTGACGTATACTTATGACTAAAATGGCGCGCAATCAAAATAGTAGCGGGAATTTTGCCCCGTCCAATACCTTCAGATTATTAGCAAATTTGGCTCTAGTTTCAAGTTTCGAAGGTGACGAGACCAAATGTTTGGACTTCACTATTATTACTAAATATTTCTAATAAATAAATGTTCTGACAGGAAAACTCTTTAATATTCAACAAGAAAGCCTAATAGCCAAGAAAACAAATTTTCTTGGCTATTAAGAAATACAAGAAAATAATGATGGTCGCGACACTTTTTAGTTAAGATTTATTTTATCAGCAGGTAAGTTCTGTAGAATGATGCATTCAGCTAAACGTTCTATGGTTTGAGAATATTTTGAAAGAGAATATTCAACTAGTGCTATAAAGTATTTGGTATTACAAACAATGCTGAGACGATACAAGAAATTATCACAAAAGTTCTATCGACTGTTTCGACTGTTTTCAGTCGATAGTTCCCAACGTTAGTTATAAAGAACAAAGAGGTGTAAGTAATACAATTGTAAAAAAATCACAAACCTTCAAAACTATTGCATAATACGTAAATATCAAAACAACTATTGGGAAAGTTTTTCCCCCTATCAAACATAAACGATACGGAATCTGTCAATGCCCTGTTAATATATTCAGGTGACTGTTATTTCTCATTTGAGAATCCGCATCTTAATTAATTCGCTTAAAATCATGAGCTTTATAGTCCTTGGCTTGATTTCGTCGTTTTAACAACAGTGACAATCGGAACGAAGAATTTCTTGAAATCATCGTATATTTTTAACTTCGCCCGATTGTTACTTCGCCGTTGGCAGTTGTAAAAATATCCTTGAGTGGTGTAACTATTACGCTTTCAATCAATGACCATTGACGGAAAACAGATTCGTTATAATTCACGCTGGAATTAATTGATATTCGTGTCAAAGTTGTTAAAGAACGTGCTACATGTTAATTGATAAACTACTTGACCGTTTTGTCGTTGAATATTAATATTATAGATTAAAGTATCAAAATAATTTTAATTTACCCAATAAAAACATTGTTTATTATTCCGTTCAAATTGTCCCTATTTAACCAAAATTACAGACATCGTAAAGAATTTTACGCTGAATCGAATGATGATATAAATATTTTATACTGCCCTTTGTTTCGAAGTTAAAAAAACGAAGAACGTATTTTCAAAAAATGTGGAAATTTCTATTTCTGTCGCATATCTTAAGAAATAGATATTTTACTGCAATTTAACAAGGATTTTCATTTTTTTCGGCGCAAAATGCACATATTTTGAGGTTTTTATCTTAATCTGAGAGATAAAAAAATTTGACACTTTTTCCATGTATATAGTCGTGAAAATTTGCGATTTTCAGCCATTTTCAATATTTTTGCTGTCATTTCCGTTCAAATTATCCTTATTTAACCAAAATGACAGACATCGTAAAGAATTTTACGCTGAATCGAATGATGATATAAACATTTTATACTGCCCTTTGTTTCGAGGTTAAAAAAACGAAGAACGTATTTTCAAAAAAAGTGGAAATTTCTATTTCTGGCGCATATCTTAAGAAATAGATATTTTACTGCAATTTAACAAGGATTTTCATTTTTTTCAGCACAAAATGCACTTATTTTGAAGTTTTTATCTTAATCTGGGAGATAAAAAAATTGGACACTTTTTCCATGTATATAGTCGTGAAAATTTGCGATTTTCAGCCATTTTCAATATTTTTGCTGTCATTTCCGTTCAAGTTATCGCTATTTAACCAAAATTACAGACATCGTAACGAATTTTACGCTGAATCGAATGATGATATAAACATTTTATACTGCCCTTTGTTTCGAGGTTAAAAAAACGAAGAACGTATTTTCAAAAAATGTGGAAATGTCTATTTCTACCACATATCTTAAGAAATAGATATTTTTCTGCAATTTAACAAGGATTTTCATTTTTTTCAGCGCAAAATGCTCATATTTTGAAGTTTTTATCTTAATCTGAGAGATAAAAAAATTTGACACTTTTTCCATGTATATAGTCGTGAAAATTTGCGATTTTCAGCCATTTTCAATATTTTTGCTGTCATTTCCGTTCAAATTATCCTTATTTAACCAAAATGACAGACATCGTAAAGAATTTTACGCTGAATCGAATGATGATATAAAAATTTTATACTGCCCTTTGTTTCGAAGTTAAAAAAACGAAGAACGTATTTTCAAAAAATGTGGAAATTTCTATTTCTGGCGCATATCTTAAGAAATAGATATTTTACTGCAATTTAACAAGGATTTTCATTTTTTTCAGCGCAAAATGCACATATTTTGAAGTTTTTATCTTAATCTGAGAGATAAAAAAATTTGACACTTTTTCCATGTATATAGTCGTGAAAATTTGCGATTTTCAGCCATTTTCAATATTTTTGCTGTCATTTCCGTTCAAATTATCCCTATTTAACCAAAATTACAGACATCGTAAAGAATTTTACGCTGAATCGAATGATGATATAAAAATTTTATACTGCCCTTTGTTTCGAAGTTAAAAAAACGAAGAACGTATTTTCAAAAAATGTGGAAATTTCTATTTCTGGCGCATATCTTAAGAAATAGATATTTTACTGCAATTTAACAAGGATTTTCATTTTTTTCAGCGCAAAATGCACATATTTTGAAGTTTTTATCTTAATCTGAGAGATAAAAAAATTTGACACTTTTTCCATGTATATAGTCGTGAAAATTTGCGATTTTCAGCCATTTTCAATATTTTTGCTGTCATTTCCGTTCAAATTATCCCTATTTAACCAAAATTACAGACATCGTAAAGAATTTTACGCTGAATCGAATGATGATATAAATATTTTATACTGCCCTTTGTTTCGAAGTTAAAAAAACGAAGAACGTATTTTCAAAAAATGTGGAAATTTCTATTTCTGTCGCATATCTTAAGAAATAGATATTTTACTGCAATTTAACAAGGATTTTCATTTTTTTCGGCGCAAAATGCACATATTTTGAGGTTTTTATCTTAATCTGAGAGATAAAAAAATTTGACACTTTTTCCATGTATATAGTCGTGAAAATTTGCGATTTTCAGCCATTTTCAATATTTTTGCTGTCATTTCCGTTCAAATTATCCTTATTTAACCAAAATGACAGACATCGTAAAGAATTTTACGCTGAATCGAATGATGATATAAACATTTTATACTGCCCTTTGTTTCGAGGTTAAAAAAACGAAGAACGTATTTTCAAAAAAAGTGGAAATTTCTATTTCTGGCGCATATCTTAAGAAATAGATATTTTACTGCAATTTAACAAGGATTTTCATTTTTTTCAGCACAAAATGCACTTATTTTGAAGTTTTTATCTTAATCTGGGAGATAAAAAAATTGGACACTTTTTCCATGTATATAGTCGTGAAAATTTGCGATTTTCAGCCATTTTCAATATTTTTGCTGTCATTTCCGTTCAAGTTATCGCTATTTAACCAAAATTACAGACATCGTAACGAATTTTACGCTGAATCGAATGATGATATAAACATTTTATACTGCCCTTTGTTTCGAGGTTAAAAAAACGAAGAACGTATTTTCAAAAAATGTGGAAATTTCTATTTCTGTCGCATATCTTAAGAAATAGATATTTTACTGCAATTTAACAAGGATTTTCATTTTTTTCAGCGCAAAATGCACATATTTTGAGGTTTTTATCTTAATCTGAGAGATAAAAAAATTTGACACTTTTTCCATGTATATAGTCGTGAAAATTTGCGATTTTCAGCCATTTTCAATATTTTTGCTGTCATTTCCGTTCAAATTATCCTTATTTAACCAAAATGACAGACATCGTAAAGAATTTTACGCTGAATCGAATGATGATATAAACATTTTATACTGCCCTTTGTTTCGAGGTTAAAAAAACGAAGAACGTATTTTCAAAAAAAGTGGAAATTTCTATTTCTGGCGCATATCTTAAGAAATAGATATTTTACTGCAATTTAACAAGGATTTTCATTTTTTTCAGCACAAAATGCACATATTTTGAAGTTTTTATCTTAATCTGAGAGATAAAAAAATTGGACACTTTTTCCATGTATATAGTCGTGAAAATTTGCGATTTTCAGCCATTTTCAATATTTTTGCTGTCATTTCCGTTCAAGTTATCGCTATTTAACCAAAATTACAGACATCGTAAAGAATTTTACGCTGAATCGAATGATGATATAAACATTTTATACTGCCCTTTGTTTCGAGGTTAAAAAAACGAAGAACGTATTTTCAAAAAAAGTGGAAATTTCTATTTCTGGCGCATATCTTAAGAAATAGATATTTTACTGCAATTTAACAAGGATTTTCATTTTTTTCAGCACAAAATGCACATATTTTGAAGTTTTTATCTTAATCTGAGAGATAAAAAAATTTGACACTTTTTCCATGTATATAGTCGTGAAAATTTGCGATTTTCAGCCATTTTCAATATTTTTGCTGTCATTTCCGTTCAAATTATCCTTATTTAACCAAAATGACAGACATCGTAAAGAATTTTACGCTGAATCGAATGATGATATAAACATTTTATACTGCCCTTTGTTTCGAGGTTAAAAAAACGAAGAACGTATTTTCAAAAAAAGTGGAAATTTCTATTTCTGGCGCATATCTTAAGAAATAGATATTTTACTGCAATTTAACAAGGATTTTCATTTTTTTCAGCACAAAATGCACATATTTTGAAGTTTTTATCTTAATCTGAGAGATAAAAAAATTGGACACTTTTTCCATGTATATAGTCGTGAAAATTTGCGATTTTCAGCCATTTTCAATATTTTTGCTGTCATTTCCGTTCAAATTATCCTTATTTAACCAAAATGACAGACATCGTAAAGAATTTTACGCTGAATCGAATGATGATATAAACATTTTATACTGCCCTTTGTTTCGAGGTTAAAAAAACGAAGAACGTATTTTCAAAAAAAGTGGAAATTTCTATTTCTGGCGCATATCTTAAGAAATAGATATTTTACTGCAATTTAACAAGGATTTTCTTTTTTTTCAGCGCAAAATGCACATATTTTGAAGTTTTTATCTTAATCTGAGAGATAAAAAAATTTGACACTTTTTCCATGTATATAGTCGTGAAAATTTGCGATTTTCAGCCATTTTCAATATTTTTGCTGTCATTTCTGTTCAAGTTATCGCTATTTAACCAAAATTACATACATCGTAAAGAATTTTACGCTGAATCGAATGATGATATAAACATTTTATACTGCCCTTTGTTTCGAGGTTAAAAAAACGAAGAACATATTTTCAAAAAATGTGGAAATTTCTATTTCTGGCGCATATCTTAAGAAATAGATATTTTACTGCAATTTAACAAGGATTTTCATTTTTTTCAGCACAAAATGCACATATTTTGAAGTTTTTATCTTAATCTGAGAGATAAAAAAAATTGACACTTTTTCCATGTATATAGTCGTGAAAATTTTCGATTTTCAGCCATTTTCAATATTTTTGCTGTCATTTCCGTTCAAGTTATCGCTATTTAACCAAAATTACATACATCGTAAAGAATTTTACGCTGAATCGAATGATGATATAAACATTTTATACTGCCCTTTGTTTCGAGGTTAAAAAAACGAAGAACGTATTTTCAAAAAATGTGGAAATTTCTATTTCTGGTGCATATCTTAAGAAATAGATATTTTACTGCAATTTAACAAGGATTTTCATTTTTTTCAGCACAAAATGCACATATTTTGAAGTTTTTATCTTAATCTGAGAGATAAAAAAAATTGACACTTTTTCCATGTATATAGTCGTGAAAATTTTCGATTTTCAGCCATTTTCAATATTTTTGCTGTCATTTCCGTTCAAGTTATCGCTATTTAACCAAAATTACAGACATCGTAAAGAATTTTACGCTGAATCGAATCATGATATAAACATTTTATACTGCCCTTTGTTTCGAGGTTAAAAAAACGAAGAACGTATTTTCAAAAAAAG
Source organism: Rhynchophorus ferrugineus (assembly GCF_030347505.1). Lineage (NCBI taxonomy): Eukaryota > Metazoa > Arthropoda > Insecta > Coleoptera > Curculionidae > Rhynchophorus > Rhynchophorus ferrugineus. The sequence continues at coordinate 4,580,822 of NW_027472588.1, forward strand.
TGGAAATTTCTATTTCTGGCGCATATCTTAAGAAATAGATATTTTACTGCAATTTAACAAGGATTTTCATTTTTTTCAGCACAAAATGCACATATTTTGAAGTTTTTATCTTAATCTGAGAGATAAAAAAAATTGACACTTTTTCCATGTATATAGTCGTGAAAATTTTCGATTTTCAGCCATTTTCAATATTTTTGCTGTCATTTCCGTTCAAGTTATCGCTATTTAACCAAAATTACAGACATCGTAAAGAATTTTACGCTGAATCGAATGATGATATAAACATTTTATACTGCCCTTTGTTTCGAGGTTAAAAAAACGAAGAACGTATTTTCAAAAAAAGTGGAAATTTCTATTTCTGGCGCATATCTTAAGAAATAGATATTTTACTGCAATTTAACAAGGATTTTCATTTTTTTCAGCACAAAATGCACATATTTTGAAGTTTTTATCTTAATCTGAGAGATAAAAAAATTTGACACTTTTTCCATGTATACAGTCGTGAAAATTTGCGATTTTCAGCCATTTTCAATATTTTTACTGTCATTTCCGTTCAAATTATCCCTATTTAACCAAAATTACAGACATCGTAAAGAATTTTACGCTGAATCTAATAATGATATAAAAATTTTATAATGCCCTTTGTTTCGAAGTTAAAAAAACGAAGAACGTATTTTCAAAAAATGTGGAAATTTGTATTTCTGTCGCATATCTTAAGAAATAGATATTTTACTGCAATTTAACAAGGATTTTCATTTTTTTCAGCGCAAAATGCACATATTTTGAAGTTTTTATCTTAATCTGAGAGATAAAAAAATTTGACACTTTTTCCATGTATACAGTCGTGAAAATTTGCGATTTTCAGCCATTTTCAATATTTTTGCTGTCATTTCCGTTCAAATTATCCCTATTTAATCAGAATTACAGACATCGTAAAGAATTTTACGCTGAATCGAATGATGATATAAACATTTTATACTGCCCTTTGTTTCGAGGTTAAAAAAACGAAGAACGTATTTTCAAAAAAAGTGGAAATTTCTATTTCTGGCGCATATCTTAAGAAATATATATTTTACTACAATTTAACAAGGATTTTCATTTTTTTCAGCTCAAAATGCACATATTTTGAAGTTTTTATCTTAATCTGAGAGATAAAAAAAATTGACACTTTTTCCATGTATATAGTCGTGAAAATTTTCGATTTTCAGCCATTTTCAATATTTTTGCTGTCATTTCCGTTCAAATTATCCCTATTTAATCAGAATTACAGACATCGTAAAGAATTTTACGCTGAATCGAATGATGATATAAACATTTTATACTGCCCTTTGTTTCGAGGTTAAAAAAACGAAGAACGTATTTTCAAAAAAAGTGGAAATTTCTATTTCTGGCGCATATCTTAAGAAATATATATTTTACTACAATTTAACAAGGATTTTCATTTTTTTCAGCTCAAAATGCACATATTTTGAAGTTTTTATCTTAATCTGAGAGATAAAAAAAATTGACACTTTTTCCATGTATATAGTCGTGAAAATTTTCGATTTTCAGCCATTTTCAATATTTTTGCTGTCATTTCCGTTCAAGTTATCGCTATTTAACCAAAATTACAGACATCGTAAAGAATTTTACGCTGAATCGAATGATGATATAAACATTTTATACTGCCCTTTGTTTCGAGGTTAAAAAAACGAAGAACGTATTTTCAAAAAAAGTGGAAATTTCTATTTCTGGTGCATATCTTAAGAAATAGATATTTTACTGCAATTTAACAAGGATTTTCATTTTTTTCAGCACAAAATGCACATATTTTGAAGTTTTAATCTTAATCTGAGAGATAAAAAAAATTGACACTTTTTCCATGTATACAGTCGTGAAAATTTGCGATTTTCAGCCATTTTCAATATTTTTGCTGTCATTTCCGTTCAAATTATCCCTATTTAATCAGAATTACAGACATCGTAAAGAATTTTACGCTGAATCGAATGATGATATAAACATTTTATACTGCCCTTTGTTTCGAGGTTAAAAAAACGAAGAACGTATTTTCAAAAAAAGTGGAAATTTCTATTTCTGGCGCATATCTTAAGAAATAGATATTTTACTGCAATTTAACAAGGATTTTCATTTTTTTCAGCTCAAAATGCACATATTTTGAAGTTTTTATCTTAATCTGAGAGATAAAAAAATTGGACACTTTTTCCATGTATATAGTCGTGAAAATTTGTGATTTTCAGCCATTTTCAATATTTTTGCTGTCATTTCCGTTCAAGTTATCGCTATTTAACCAAAATTACAGACATCGTAAAGAATTTTACGCTGAATCGAATGATGATATAAACATTTTATACTGCCCTTTGTTTCGAAGTTAAAAAAACGAAGAACGTATTTTCAAAAAAAGTGGAAATTTCTATTTCTGGCGCATATCTTAAGAAATATATATTTTACTACAATTTAACAAGGATTTTCATTTTTTTCAGCTCAAAATGCACATATTTTGAAGTTTTTATCTTAATCTGAGAGATAAAAAAATTGGACACTTTTTCCATGTATATAGTCGTGAAAATTTGTGATTTTCAGCCATTTTCAATATTTTTGCTGTCATTTCCGTTCAAGTTATCGCTATTTAACCAAAATTACAGACATCGTAAAGAATTTTACGCTGAATCGAATGATGATATAAACATTTTATACTGCCCTTTGTTTCGAGGTTAAAAAAACGAAGAACGTATTTTCAAAAAATGTGGAAATTTCTATTTCTGGCGCATATCTTAAGAAATATATATTTTACTACAATTTAACAAGGATTTTCATTTTTTTCAGCTCAAAATGCACATATTTTGAAGTTTTTATCTTAATCTGAGAGATAAAAAAATTGGACACTTTTTCCATGTATATAGTCGTGAAAATTTGCGATTTTCAGCCATTTTCAATATTTTTGCTGTCATTTCCGTTCAAATTATCCTTATTTAACCAAAATTACAGACATCGTAAAGAATTTTACGCTGAATCGAATGATGATATAAACATTTTATACTGCCCTTTGTTTCGAGGTTAAAAAAACGAAGAACGTATTTTCAAAAAAAGTGGAAATTTCTATTTCTGGCGCATATCTTAAGAAATATATATTTTACTACAATTTAACTAGGATTTTCATTTTTTTCAGCTCAAAATGCACATATTTTGAAGTTTTTATCTTAATCTGAGAGATAAAAAAATTGGACACTTTTTCCATGTATATAGTCGTGAAAATTTGTGATTTTCAGCCATTTTCAATATTTTTGCTGTCATTTCCGTTCAAGTTATCGCTATTTAACCAAAATTACAGACATCGTAAAGAATTTTACGCTGAATCGAATGATGATATAAACATTTTATACTGCCCTTTGTTTCGAGGTTAAAAAAACGAAGAACGTATTTTCAAAAAATGTGGAAATTTCTATTTCTGGCGCATATCTTAAGAAATATATATTTTACTACAATTTAACAAGGATTTTCATTTTTTTCAGCTCAAAATGCACATATTTTGAAGTTTTTATCTTAATCTGAGAGATAAAAAAAATTGACACTTTTTCCATGTATATAGTCGTGAAAATTTGTGATTTTCAGCCATTTTCAATATTTTTGCTGTCATTTCCGTTCAAGTTATCGCTATTTAACCAAAATTACAGACATCGTAAAGAATTTTACGCTGAATCGAATGATGATATAAACATTTTATACTGCCCTTTGTTTCGAAGTTAAAAAAACGAAGAACGTATTTTCAAAAAAAGTGGAAATTTCTATTTCTGGCGCATATCTTAAGAAATAGATATTTTACTGCAATTTAACAAGGATTTTCATTTTTTTCAGCTCAAAATGCACATATTTTGAAGTTTTTATCTTAATCTGAGAGATAAAAAAATTGGACACTTTTTCCATGTATATAGTCGTGAAAATTTGTGATTTTCAGCCATTTTCAATATTTTTGCTGTCATTTCCGTTCAAGTTATCGCTATTTAACCAAAATTACAGACATCGTAAAGAATTTTACGCTGAATCGAATGATGATATAAAAATTTTATAATGCCCTTTGTTTCGAAGTTAAAAAAACGAAGAAAGTATTTTCAAAAAATGTGGAAATTTCTATTTCTGGCGCATATCTTAAGAAATATATATTTTACTACAATTTAACAAGGATTTTCATTTTTTTCAGCTCAAAATGCACATATTTTGAAGTTTTTATCTTAATCTGAGAGATAAAAAAAATTGACACTTTTTCCATGTATATAGTCGTGAAAATTTTCGATTTTCAGCCATTTTCAATATTTTTGCTGTCATTTCCGTTCAAATTATCCTTATTTAACCAAAATGACAGACATCGTAAAGAATTTTACGCTGAATCGAATGATGATATAAACATTTTATACTGCCCTTTGTTTCGAGGTTAAAAAAACGAAGAACGTATTTTCAAAAAAAGTGGAAATTTCTATTTCTGGCGCATATCTTAAGAAATATATATTTTACTACAATTTAACAAGGATTTTCATTTTTTTCAGCTCAAAATGCACATATTTTGAAGTTTTTATCTTAATCTGAGAGATAAAAAAATTTGACACTTTTTCCATGTATATAGTCGTGAAAATTTGCGATTTTCAGCCATTTTCAATATTTTTGCTGTCATTTCCGTTCAAATTATCCCTATTTAACCAAAATTACAGACATCGTAAAGAATTTTACGCTGAATCGAATGATGATATAAACATTTTATACTGCCCTTTGTTTCGAGGTTAAAAAAACGAAGAACGTATTTTCAAAAAAAGTGGAAATTTCTATTTCTGGCGCATATCTTAAGAAATAGATATTTTACTGCAATTTAACAAGGATTTTCATTTTTTTCAGCTCAAAATGCACATATTTTGAAGTTTTTATCTTAATATGAGAGATAAAAAAATTGGACACTTTTTCCATGTATATAGTCGTGAAAATTTGTGATTTTCAGCCATTTTCAATATTTTTGCTGTCATTTCCGTTCAAATTATCCCTATTTAACCAAAATTACAGACATCGTAAAGAATTTTACGCTGAATCGAATGATGATATAAACATTTTATACTGCCCTTTGTTTCGAAGTTAAAAAAACGAAGAACGTATTTTCAAAAAATGTGGAAATTTCTATTTCTGGCGCATATCTTAAGAAATATATATTTTACTACAATTTAACAAGGATTTTCATTTTTTTCAGCTCAAAATGCACATATTTTGAAGTTTTTATCTTAATCTGAGAGATAAAAAAAATTGACACTTTTTCCATGTATATAGTCGTGAAAATTTGCGATTTTCAGCCATTTTCAATATTTTTGCTGTCATTTCCGTTCAAATTATCCCTATTTAACCAAAATTACAGACATCGTAAAGAATTTTACGCTGAATCGAATGATGATATAAACATTTTATACTGCCCTTTGTTTCGAGGTTAAAAAAACGAAGAACGTATTTTCAAAAAAAGTGGAAATTTCTATTTCTGGCGCATATCTTAAGAAATATATATTTTACTACAATTTAACAAGGATTTTCATTTTTTTCAGCTCAAAATGCACATATTTTGAAGTTTTTATCTTAATCTGAGAGATAAAAAAATTGGACACTTTTTCCATGTATATAGTCGTGAAAATTTGTGATTTTCAGCCATTTTCAATATTTTTGCTGTCATTTCCGTTCAAGTTATCGCTATTTAACCAAAATTACAGACATCGTAAAGAATTTTACGCTGAATCGAATGATGATATAAACATTTTATACTGCCCTTTGTTTCGAAGTTAAAAAAACGAAGAACGTATTTTCAAAAAATGTGGAAATTTCTATTTCTGGCGCATATCTTAAGAAATATATATTTTACTACAATTTAACAAGGATTTTCATTTTTTTCAGCTCAAAATGCACATATTTTGAAGTTTTTATCTTAATCTGAGAGATAAAAAAATTGGACACTTTTTCCATGTATATAGTCGTGAAAATTTGCGATTTTCAGCCATTTTCAATATTTTTGCTGCCATTTCCGTTCAAATTATCGCTATTTAACCAAAATTACAGACATCGTAAAGAATTTTACGCTGAATCGAATGATGATATAAACATTTTATACTGCCCTTTGTTTCGAGGTTAAAAAAACGAAGAACGTATTTTCAAAAAAAGTGGAAATTTCTATTTCTGGCGCATATCTTAAGAAATAGATATTTTACTGCAATTTAACAAGGATTTTCTTTTTTTTCAGCGCAAAATGCACATATTTTGAAGTTTTTATCTTAATCTGAGAGATAAAAAAAATTGACACTTTTTCCATGTATATAGTCGTGAAAATTTGTGATTTTCAGCCATTTTCAATATTTTTGCTATCATTTCCGTTCAAGTTATCGCTATTTAACCAAAATTACAGACATCGTAAAGAATTTTACGCTGAATCGAATGATGATATAAACATTTTATACTGCCCTTTGTTTCGAAGTTAAAAAAACGAAGAACGTATTTTCAAAAAAAGTGGAAATTTCTATTTCTGGCGCATATCTTAAGAAATAGATATTTTACTGCAATTTAACAAGGATTTTCATTTTTTTCAGCTCAAAATGCACATATTTTGAAGTTTTTATCTTAATCTGAGAGATAAAAAAATTGGACACTTTTTCCATGTATATAGTCGTGAAAATTTGTGATTTTCAGCCATTTTCAATATTTTTGCTGTCATTTCCGTTCAAGTTATCGCTATTTAACCAAAATTACAGACATCGTAAAGAATTTTACGCTGAATCGAATGATGATATAAACATTTTATACTGCCCTTTGTTTCGAAGTTAAAAAAACGAAGAACGTATTTTCAAAAAATGTGGAAATTTCTATTTCTGGCGCATATCTTAAGAAATATATATTTTACTACAATTTAACAAGGATTTTCATTTTTTTCAGCTCAAAATGCACATATTTTGAAGTTTTTATCTTAATCTGAGAGATAAAAAAAATTGACACTTTTTCCATGTATATAGTCGTGAAAATTTTCGATTTTCAGCCATTTTCAATATTTTTGCTGTCATTTCCGTTCAAATTATCCTTATTTAACCAAAATGACAGACATCGTAAAGAATTTTACGCTGAATCGAATGATGATATAAACATTTTATACTGCCCTTTGTTTCGAGGTTAAAAAAACGAAGAACGTATTTTCAAAAAAAGTGGAAATTTCTATTTCTGGCGCATATCTTAAGAAATATATATTTTACTACAATTTAACAAGGATTTTCATTTTTTTCAGCTCAAAATGCACATATTTTGAGGTTTTTATCTTAATCTGAGAGATAAAAAAATTTGACACTTTTTCCATGTATATAGTCGTGAAAATTTGCGATTTTCAGCCATTTTCAATATTTTTGCTGTCATTTCCGTTCAAATTATCCTTATTTAACCAAAATTACAGACATCGTAAAGAATTTTACGCTGAATCGAATGATGATATAAACATTTTATACTGCCCTTTGTTTCGAGGTTAAAAAAACGAAGAACGTATTTTCAAAAAAAGTGGAAATTTCTATTTCTGGCGCATATCTTAAGAAATAGATATTTTACTGCAATTTAACAAGGATTTTCATTTTTTTCAGGGCAAAATGCACATATTTTGAGGTTTTTATCTTAATCTGAGAGATAAAAAAATTTGACACTTTTTCCATGTATATAGTCGTGAAAATTTTCGATTATCAGCCAATTTCAATATTTTTGCTGTCATTTCCGTTCAAATTATCCTTATTTAACCAAAATTACAGACATCGTAAAGAATTTTACGCTGAATCGAATGATGATATAAATATTTTATATTGCCCTTTGTTTCGAAGTTAAAAAAACGAAGAACGTATTTTCAAAAAATGTGGAAATTTCTATTTCTGGCGCATATCTTAAGAAATAGATATTTTACTGCAATTTAACAAGGATTTTCATTTTTTTCAGCGCAAAATGCACATATTTTGAGGTTTTTATCTTAATCTGAGAGATAAAAAAATTTGACACTTTTTCCATGTATATAGTCGTGAAAATTTTCGATTATCAGCCAATTTCAATATTTTTGCTGTCATTTCCGTTCAAATTATCCCTATTTAACCAAAATTACAGACATCGTAAAGAATTTTACGCTGAATCGAATGATGATATAAATATTTTATATTGCCCTTTGTTTCGAAGTTAAAAAAACGAAGAACGTATTTTCAAAAAATGTGGAAATTTCTATTTCTGGCGCATATCTTAAGAAATAGATATTTTACTGCAATTTAACAAGGATTTTCATTTTTTTCAGCGCAAAATGCACATATTTTGAAGTTTTTATCTTAATCTGAGAGATAAAAAAATTTGACACTTTTTCCATGTATATAGTCGTGAAAATTTTCGATTATCAGCCAATTTCAATATTTTTGCTGTCATTTCCGTTCAAATTATCCCTATTTAACCAAAATTACAGACATCGTAAAGAATTTTACGCTGAATCGAATGATGATATAAATATTTTATATTGCCCTCTGTTTCGAAGTTAAAAAAACGAAGAACGTATTTTCAAAAAATGTGGAAATTTCTATTTCTGGCGCATATCTTAAGAAATAGATATTTTACTGCAATTTAACAAGGATTTTCATTTTTTTCAGCGCAAAATGCACATATTTTGAAGTTTTTATCTTAATCTGAGAGATAAAAAAATTTGACACTTTTTCCATGTATATAGTCGTGAAAATTTGCGATTTTCAGCCATTTTCAATATTTTTGCTGTCATTTCCGTTCAAATTATCCCTATTTAACCAAAATTACAGACATCGTAAAGAATTTTACGCTGAATCGAATGATGATATAAATATTTTATATTGCCCTTTGTTTCGAAGTTAAAAAAACGAAGAACGTATTTTCAAAAAATGTGGAAATTTCTATTTATGTCGCATATCTTAAGAAATAGATATTTTACTGCAATTTAACAAGGATTTTCATTTTTTTCAGCGCAAAATGCACATATTTTGAGGTTTTTATCTTAATCTGAGAGATAAAAAAATTTGACACTTTTTCCATGTATATAGTCGTGAAAATTTTCGATTATCAGCCAATTTCAATATTTTTGCTGTCATTTCCGTTCAAATTATCCCTATTTAACCAAAATTACAGACGTCGTAAAGAATTTTACGCTGAATCGAATGATGATATAAATATTTTATATTGCCCTTTGTTTCGAAGTCAAAAAAAACGAAGAACGTATTTTCAAAAAATGTGGAAATTTCTATTTCTGGCGCATATCTTAAGAAATAGATATTTTACTGCAATTTAACAAGGATTTTCATTTTTTTCAGCGCAAAATGCACATATTTTGAGGTTTTTATCTTAATCTGAGAGATAAAAAAATTTGACACTTTTTCCATGTATATAGTCGTGAAAATTTTCGATTATCAGCCAATTTCAATATTTTTGCTGTCATTTCCGTTCAAATTATCCCTATTTAACCAAAATTACAGACATCGTAAAGAATTTTACGCTGAATCGAATGATGATATAAATATTTTATACTGCCCTTTGTTTCGAAGTTAAAAAAACGAAGAACGTATTTTCAAAAAATGTGGAAATTTGTATTTCTGGCGCATATCCTAAGAAATAGATATTTTACTGCAATTTAACAAGGATTTTCATTTTTTTCAGCGCAAAATGCTCATATTTTGAAGTTTTTATTTTAATCTGAGAGATAAAAAAATTTGACACTTTTTCCATGTATATAGTCGTGAAAATTTTCGATTATCAGCCAATTTCAATATTTTTGCTGTCATTTCCGTTCAAATTATCCTTATTTAACCAAAATTACAGACATCGTAAAGAATTTTACGCTGAATCGAATGATGATATAAATATTTTATATTGCCCTTTGTTTCGAAGTTAAAAAAACGAAGAACGTATTTTCAAAAAATGTGGAAATTTGTATTTCTGGCGCATATCCTAAGAAATAGATATTTTACTGCAATTTAACAAGGATTTTCATTTTTTTCAGCGCAAAATGCTCATATTTTGAAGTTTTTATTTTAATCTGAGAGATAAAAAAATTTGACACTTTTTCCATGTATATAGCGTGAAAATTTGCGATTTTCAGCCAATTTCAATATTTTTGCAGTCATTTCCGTTCAAATTATCCCTATTTAACCAAAATTACAGACATCGTAAAGAATTTTACGCTGAATCGAATGATGATATAAATATTTTATATTGCCCTTTGTTTCGAAGTTAAAAAAACGAAGAACGTATTTTCAAAAAATGTGGAAATTTGTATTTCTGGCGCATATCCTAAGAAATAGATATTTTACTGCAATTTAACAAGGATTTTCATTTTTTTCAGCACAAAATGCTCATATTTTGAAGTTTTTATTTTAATCTGAGAGATAAAAAAATTTGACACTTTTTCCATGTATATAGCGTGAAAATTTGCGATTTTCAGCCAATTTCAATATTTTTGCAGTCATTTCCGTTCAAATTATCCCTATTTAACCAAAATTACAGACATCGTAAAGAATTTTACGCTGAATCGAATGATGATATAAATATTTTATATTGCCCTTTGTTTCGAAGTTAAAAAAACGAAGAACGTATTTTCAAAAAATGTGGAAATTTGTATTTCTGGCGCATATCCTAAGAAATAGATATTTTACCGCAATTTAACAAGGATTTTCATTTTTTTCAGCGCAAAATGCTCATATTTTGAAGTTTTTATTTTAATCTGAGAGATAAAAAAATTTGACACTTTTTCCATGTATATAGTCCTGAAAACTTTCGATTATCAGCCAATTTCAATATTTTTGTTGTCATTTCCGTTCAAATTATCCTTATTTAACCAAAATTACAGACATCGTAAAGAATTTTACGCTGAATCGAATGATGATATAAAAATTTTAAACTGCCCTTTGTTCCGAAGTTAAAAAAACGAAGAACATATTTTAAAAAAATGTGGAAATTTCTATTTTTGTCGCATATCTTAAGAAATAGATATTTTACTGCAATTTAACAAGGATTTTCATTTTTTTCAGCGCAAAATGCACATATTTTGAGGCTTTTATCTTAATCTGAGAGATAAAAAAATTTGACAATTTTTCCATGTATATAGTCGTGAAAATTTTCGATTATCAGCCAATTTCAATATTTTTGCTGTCATTTCCGTTCAAATTATCCTTATTTAACCAAAATTACAGACATCGTAAAGAATTTTACGCTGAATCGAATGATGATATAAAAATTTTATAATGCCCTTTGTTTCGAAGTTAAAAAAACGAAGAACGTATTTTAAAAAAATGTGGAAATTTCTATTTTTGTCGCATATCTTAAGAAATAGATATTTTACTGCAATTTAACAAGGATTTTCATTTTTTTCAGCGCAAAATGCACATATTTTGAGGCTTTTATCTTAATCTGAGAGATAAAAAAATTTGACACTTTTTCCATGTATATAGTCGTGAAAATTTTCGATTATCAGCCAATTTCAATATTTTTGCTGTCATTTCCGTTCAAATTATCCTTATTTAACCAAAATTACAGACATCGTAAAGAATTTTACGCTGAATCGAATGATGATATAAAAATTTTATACTGCCCTTTGTTTCGAAGTTAAAAAAACGAAGAACGTATTTTAAAAAAATGTGGAAATTTCTATTTTTGTCGCATATCTTAAGAAATAGATATTTTACTGCAATTTAACAAGGATTTTCATTTTTTTCAGCGCAAAATGCACATATTTTGAGGCTTTTATCTTAATCTGAGAGATAAAAAAATTTGACACTTTTTCCATGTATATAGTCGTGAAAATTTGCGATTTTCAGCCAATTTCTATATTTTTGCTGTCATTTCCGTTCAAATTATCCTTATTTAACCAAAATTACAGACGTCGTAAAGAATTTAACGCTGAATCGAATGATGATATAAAAATTTTATACTGCCCTTTGTTTCGAAGTTAAAAAAACGAAGAACGTATTTTAAAAAAATGTGGAAATTTCTATTTTTGTCGCATATCTTAAGAAATAGATATTTTACTGCAATTTAACAAGGATTTTCATTTTTTTCAGCGCAAAATGCACATATTTTGAGGCTTTTATCTTAATCTGAGAGATAAAAAAATTTGACACTTTTTCCATGTATATAGTCGTGAAAATTTGCGATTTTCAGCCAATTTCTATATTTTTGCTGTCATTTCCGTTCAAATTATCCTTATTTAACCAAAATTATAGACATCGCAAAGAATTTTACGCTGAATCGAATGATGATATAAACATTTTATACTGCCCTTTGTTTCGAGGTTAAAAAAACGAAGAACGTATTTTCAAAAAATGTGGAAATTTCTATTTCTGGCGCATATCTTAAGAAATATATATTTTACTGCAATTTAACAAGGATTTTCATTTTTTTCAGCGCAAAATGCACATATTTTGAGGCTTTTATCTTAATCTGAGAGATAAAAAAATTTGACACTTTTTCCATGTATATAGTCGTGAAAATTTTCGATTATCAGCCAATTTCAATATTTTTGCTGTCATTTCCGTTCAAATTATCCTTATTTAACCAAAATTACAGACATAGTAAAGAATTTTACGCTGAATCGAATGATGATATAAAAATTTTATAATGCCCTTTGTTTCGAAGTTAAAAAAACGAAGAACGTATTTTAAAAAAATGTGGAAATTTCTATTTTTGTCGCATATCTTAAGAAATAGATATTTTACTGCAATTTAACAAGGATTTTCATTTTTTTCAGCGCAAAATGCACATATTTTGAGGCTTTTATCTTTATCTGAGAGATAAAAAAATTTGACACTTTTTCCATGTATATAGTCGTGAAAATTTTCGATTTTCAGCCAATTTCAATATTTTTGCTGTCATTTCCGTTCAAATTATCCTTATTTAACCAAAATTACAGACATCGTAAAGAATTTTACGCTGAATCGAATGATGATATAAACATTTTATACTGCCCTTTGTTTCGAAGTTAAAAAAACGAAGAACGTATTTTCAAAAAATGTGGAAATTTCTATTTCTGGCGCATATCTTAAGAAATAAATATTTTACTATAATTTAACAAGGATTTTCATTTTTTTCAGCGCAAAATGCACGTATTTTGAGGTTTTTATCTTAATCTGAGAGATAAAAAAATTTGACACTTTTTCCATGTATATAGTCGTGAAAATTTGCGATTTTCAGCCAATTTCTATATTTTTGCTGTCATTTCCGTTCATATTATCCTTATTTAACCAAAATTATAGACATCGCAAAGAATTTTACGCTGAATCGAATGATGATATAAACATTTTATACTGCCCTTTGTTTCGAGGTTAAAAAAACGAAGAACGTATTTTCAAAAAATGTGGAAATTTCTATTTCTGGCGCATATCTTAAGAAATATATATTTTACTGCAATTTAACAAGGATTTTCATTTTTTTCAGCGCAAAATGCACATATTTTGAAGTTTTTATCTTAATCTGAGAGATAAAAAAAATTGACACTTTTTCCATGTATATAGTCGTGAAAATTTGCGATTTTCAGCTATTTTCAATATTTTTGCTGCCATTTCCGTTCAAATTATCGCTATTTAACCAAAATTACAGACATCGTAAAGAATTTTACGCTGAATCGAATGATGGTATAAAAATTTTAACAGCCCTTTGTTTCTCAGAAAAAAATACATATATTTTGAGAGTTTTAACTCTATCCGAGAGGTAAAAGAAATTACAGTGTTTTCCATATATAGAGTCGTGAAAATCGGTGATTTTTAGCCATTTTCTATATCTTTACCGTCAATTACATCATCATTACAATTACATTGTGGTTTCTACAAAGAATTTTACGCCGAACTGGATGGCTGTATAAAAAATTCAGTAAAAATAAATATTTTCAAAAAATGAGAGGGTTTCTGTTTATCTTTCGCCTCTTATAAAATGTACATTCACAAAGCAGTTTAACACGAATTTTCGTTTCTTTCGGCCCAAAAAACCTTTTTATATAGAATTTTGTCTCTATCATATATATAGTCGTGAATATTTGTGATTGTTTGCTATTTTCAATATTTTTGCTGTCATATCAACTAAAATAATCATAGTATAATTTTTTTGTACATTGATTCGAATGGTAGTTGAATCATTTTCATACAATTTTTAATTTATAAATTGTATAAAGAAAAATTCATTAAAACTAATTATTTTTGTTTATCACTATTATCGAAAAATCCTATATAAAATATTGGCTGTTCGTTTTTTTTTCTGTCGCTCTACGAAACAAGCGAGAATAGTACAATAAGGATAAGTATAAAATAAAACAAGATTAGAAATATAAACACATTTTTTACAAGCAAAATAAGGGACCTTAATATCATATATTACTAAGATTATAATAGAAAATATACTAAACATTCTATATAATTGCCTTGTGGTAAGTTTTATATAACATTATTTTAGGAAGAATTAAAACGCAACAGTGAAAATTTACATGATCAATAGCTTCATTATAGTCCATGACAACCTTTAATCCCTACCCCTCCAGTTATATTAACTAGATATAGCTCCTATCGACCATCATATACTTGTTTCAGCAATTGAATTATTTGGACTTTTACCATAGAACTATCTATATCTTCCGTCGATGTATCGAATGACAGAGGCATCTTTTCGTCTCGGTTCTATTTTTTTTATCACGTAACATATTCATCGCATAGTGATACTCCACAATACTGCTCCACAATGCGGCTTTATAGGCCAACTTCCTTCATTGTTTCCTATAAATAAAATGCCCATTCTATCGGCTAATAGATTATTTCAGTGCAGTAGTAAATAAACGGTGACGGCACAATAGAAACACACACTCGTTCTATTATGAACGTATGAGATAATTGATACGTCAGTTGAAATTAATCTGGCTTAATTTTTTATTATTTTTTATATAATATTATATAAGCGTTTGTTGTAGTGTGTGATAAACATTTGTCACTTGAACGTGCAATTAATTACAGGTATCTGTGTATGATCATGGAGGACACAAGACAGGCAAAGAGAATATGGAAAGCAAAGCATCCATATTTTCTTTACCAGTCGTGCCTTCTCTATGGAAGTAAGTATTTCCACTAAATTAGTTGTTTTCTTTTTATGTACTTGTCCAATGATTCTATATTTAGGCCTTGTCTTATGAGTCTTTACTTTTTATCCTATCCATCTTTGTTACACTCCTGACTTTTCTGTTGCTTGTATCTTGCTTTTTTCTCTCCTTGAAAATGCTTATGTCCCCCAACCAGATGTTAGGGTTAGTCTGTAAATTCTTTTGTACCCTTCCATTTCAGTTTTTGATCCATATCGATTCCTCCTTCGAGTCCATATCATTATACCCTATATGTGGTCCTGTTATTTAATTTTTCTATTCTTCTAAGATGATTAGGCGTTCAAAACCTATAATTTATTTTACAGTAATATTTAGGAGAGAGTATAACAAAATTATATTATTAATAACTAATATGAAGTTTTGTTTGATACACTTTTTTTCTCCATCACTAATCTCCTATACCACTAGGTGAATTCTGATTAAATTGTGAGCACATTCAAATATGAATATCATGATTTAGATCATATAGTTGTCCTACATAACTGATAGAAGAAACGAAAATCATTGAAACATTGTTTTGGTAGAATATGCGCGTACATTATCTTACTTTACTAGATATCTGTTATTTATTCATTAAATAAAAATTAAAACAATATATTTATTCATATAATTATTAGAACAAGATTTCAAAACTAATATTTCACCGACATTTCTCATAGTTCACCAGTAGTGCACAAATTTAATTATATGTTAAGCCTTCTAAAGTTTACTTATTTCTATTTACGTTAACAGCGGGTTTTTTCTTGATTTGTTATTGATTTTGGATAATTAGAGTTAATTGCATAGAGATTTCTGATATCAGACGATAATTCCTTGAAAGGTTATGGCATGCTGTCTCTGTATAGTAGCTGATTTAAGGAATATTGAATTGTAGACTTTGAATTTCAGTGTTGCGCCAAAGACAATGAAAAATAATGATGATAATGATTCATTATATAAGCGAAATTAACATACTAAAGCTGTTACTTGAACATTTATTGGGAAAAAGGTTCCAGTCACAAAAAAAGACTGTTAAGTTTCCTTTTGACAGTGTTTTTAACACTAAACTTTTTTAGGTAGGGAACAAACAGCGTATGAGGTGAATAAAGACTTGATTTTAGTTAAAAAATATATTTCAATTTTTAGTTTTATTAATAGATAGTGTTGGTTATAATTACTATTGCATTTTAACAATAGTACAATTGTCACTTTTTCTTATTTTTTTATATTTTAAAGTCTGCTTTTATCAACTAGGGATTTATCTGGATCGGACCTACAGTTTAACGTGGGCTCTGAACCACGGCATTCTCGGCATTAAGCCTACCGACTAGGGAGTAACCAACTTAGAAATCATCCCAGAAGATATTGGGTCTTACCCAGCCTGGTTACTGGCGTCACTGGGATCGTTTTTCTTGTCGGATTTTACCATACCCCATCGGGATTCGAACCCGCGACTATCACAACCGTAAGTGGACCGTTCTGTCGCCTTTACCACTGCGCCAACCAAGCCGGTTTCTTATTTTTCTATAAATATATGAATTTGACTTGCATCAAGGACACAAATATATCTACAAGACTTGGAAAATGAATTATTAAGTTATTTTCTATGCTCACTAACCATGTAAAGTAAGCATTTAAGGATTTGAAGGATTAAACAGAATCCAATCGGATTACAGATCATGTTATATCTGACAAATTACTATGTATGTATGTTTGTTCCCTTCCTAGTTTCAATTTCCACTTATTTGCTTTCATGTATGCCAAACGATTGCGATTATATTATTTACTTTTGAAAGGATAAAGGTGAGGTAATTTCGTATTTAACACTGTATTCAAATAATTTCTTTTATCTTGGAATTAATTGATTCATATTTATTTACTCCATTAATAATGGATTGATGAGCTATATATTTAATTAATTTAGTAATTAAAAAAATTCCAGAAAACTTATATTAGAAATAAATATATACGTGATAAGATTTAGTGAAAGTAAAATAAACCGCAGGTTTTAAACCGCATTGTTTAAACATCAATATATTTTCATAGGAAAAACAGTTTTAACTATTACGAAATATCGGCCAGTCCGAGCTTTTTGAATGGTTATAAATCATGACGAAACTGTTAAATAAGCTCAGTTAATATTTTTTTCAGCATCGCCGCTAAAGAGACCATGTTCAAGCCCATGTGAGTGATGTAACCCAGATCTGTATTCGAGCGAGTCCCATTATTTTCACCATGTCTGCCAGTTTGGTAAACTGTGTCATCTTTTGTTTTGCGTTAGTGAGCGGTAAGTAAAGGTCACAGCTATAATAAAAAGACGTGTTTGTGGTAAAGTTGTATTTGCATTTAAAAAGGTTCGACGCCACGAATAGGTCAGACGACGTTTAGTGTTTTGCGTGGCCGGAATTAACATTTTAAATTAAATTTTAGGGTGAACCGCTGGTTTATCACAGTTTTCTGAATAGGTCTGGGTACTTTATGTAACTTTGTCTCCAATAAATAAAAAAATTTATTCAACATTTTAAGATTTATTTAAAATATTGAGTGTATGAATAATTTCCATTGCAATGTTGTCCCATTTTTCTGTTGTAAATCTTTCCATAACGAATCAATTGTGTTGATGTTTCACTATTTTTCTGACCGGAGAAGATGCTTGATGCTATTTTGATTCTCCTAAAACTAAGATTGAACTGTTTTAGCTGGGCGAATAGGCGTATTATCCCATAGCTTATCACTTGGCCGGCAATATCGTGCTATTCAACTGGTTATCACCTTAACATCACTAGTCGGATTACTGCGAGTGCACATCACATGCTTGACTGTAGGAGGCAGGCTTGCTTTGTGATACAATACAGACTAACCGAGATAGAATCTATAGTCTATCCAAAGTTATTTTGTCCATATGTTATCTAAATTTGTGACGTCAAAACGTCGAAAGGTTGCCTTATGAACTCTGCGTTTTAGTTCGGTTTGGCTTTGACATACAAGAAAATTCTAATCTAAATAAAATAATTAAAAAAAAATACTGATATCAAATATAATTTAATTTAACAATATAATAAATCTAGTGTATATATTATCGAAGGAATTAAAACTACAAGTACATAGTTATAATAGTTTGTAGGTTAGGATTATGTTTGATTATATTTACATTGAACTCTTTTTCATACCACCTATGAGAGTTCTAGGAGCTTTCCTAGTTGTATCCTCTGGAGGCTTAATCCACCTAATTAACAATTGTATATCCAAGTAATATGTTTTACTTTCATTAGAGAGCATATTTACCTTTTACGACTAGTTCTTGTGTCGTTCTGTACAGTGTTTCCTTGTGAAGACGTTTTGATATCACTGTATTTCTCCTTCGTTTGTTCTGTTAATACTAATACACTTCATTCTCCTTAATGCATTTGCTATATCTGCAAAATACTTACTATTCTTTCTGTCCTGACACATTTTAATCAAATGCTCATATATATTCTGAACAATTACACACATATTTGTGCACATATATTTTACACACTACAATAACATTTCTTAGTTATCACATATTAATTATATACTCACCTTTACTTCTTTCCACTCTCATTACCCTATATTAGAAATTGGCAGCATTTAATCATATTCAGAAAGTTTCATTCAAGTGAATAACTAAGATGCAAATACAATACAATAAACATTTATTTTGGCTGCATTGGTTTGCTACTAGTCAATTTGATGACTTAAAGTAACCCCCATATTTACACCCCAAAAGTCCAAACGAGCTTTACTATTAACCATTAAATCAATCTCTTTGACCATAGGTCAAGCTGGACGTATCTTTCGACCAACCAGTACAGTTATTTAATTTTGGTTTAACAAGATGGTTCTAATTTAGTTTCTCGTCATATTTTGCTGATTCTTTCAATTGATATAATTAGTTTCAAGCGTATCTCCATAAATCTGACGCACAATTTCATTCACTCATCAGTAGTAATATATCGTACACATTGTACGACGAGATTTTAAACATATATTGTTTTGACATTTTTAATCTCATCTAATCTCTTAATTTACTCCCAGTGCATTAAATATATTTTATTGTATTAAGTTTTCCAATAAATCTAATACTGGCTGTTTATTTTTCTTATATTATTGTAATTGAGGATTTGAAACGTATATGAAACAACAATTTCACAAGAGGTTCTATAAATATTCTAGAATATGAGCGTACACCTGCTTTAAATGATTACCCAATGTTTGTTATGAATATTTACTTTCATTTTTTCTTGTATTGATAGCGATATAATGTAGATATCTTTTAATATACGGGTACTGTTCATCATAGTTTCTTTTTGTGTATGCTTTAATATGTTTTTTTTAATCCAATATAATAATCGGTGTTTAAACTTGGAGCAAAACAGGTCCCATTGAAAAGTCCCCGGCCTACCATAGTAAAACAGATTTTTTTTGGCAAAATTAGTTTCTTCAAGGGTGATACTCCGATCATAGTGACCCTTTAACTTTTCGATACCATTTTTATAGTACGATTTGTCCTTTGCTTCAAAATAGGCCTCAGTTTCTTTGCTTCAGTCCTTCCTTTTTAAATATACGATTTCATTCGTTGTCACATATTGACGCAAGAACTCGGGATTATTACGCTTGATCATCTTCAGACACTGCTCCGAATCATCAACTCGTCGTTGTTTTTGGTCAAAAGTGAGCTCGCGCGGCATCCACTTTACACAGAGCTTTCTCATACCCAAATATTTGTGAATGAATAGATGTACACGTTCAGTTCATATCTTTAAGTGTCTGCTATTCCATTCAATTTCAATTTACGGTCATTCAAAATCATTTTATTGATTTTTTTAATGTTTTGTTACCGACCAACAAACTCTTTTGGACGTCCACTGCGTTCATCTTCTTCGGTGCTCATTTCACTACGTCTGAACTTAGCATACCAATCCTTTCCTGGGCAGTGTCCGGAAACTCGGCATCAAGCCAAGTTGTTGCTCATCAAGCGAAATTCTTGTTATCTATTTTTTTCACAATAACAAAAGTTGTTTCACGCAAAATGCTATAAGTTCTCAAACTAATGATCCGATAGTGTATGTATAATGATCCTAACTAAAAAACATATGGATTTAATTCTAATAGCGCCATCTATGTGTCAGGGCGGGGACTTTTCAATTGTCCTGTTAAGTGAATAACCGAAGAAGGGATCAAATTATTGATCGCAGATAGGTAACTAGCGATTTTAATTTTAAAAGATCGTGCGAGCTGGCACCCATTTTGCACAGAGCTTTCTCATACCCAAATATTCGTGAATGATATGATGTACACTTTCAGTTGATATCTTTAGAGAGTCATTCAAAAATTTTGTGGATTTTTTATTATTTTCGTCGGTAACAACCTCTTTTGGGTGTCCATTGCGTTCACCGTCTTCGGTGCTCATTTCACCACGTCTAAACTTAGCATACCAATCCTTGATGTTGTTTTTCCTGGGGCAGTGTTCAGAAACTGGGTATCAAGCCAAGTTTTTGCTTCAACTGTATTTTTCCCTTCAAAAAGCAATATCTTATCAACACGCGAAATTTCTTTTTATCCAATTTTTTCACAATAACAAAAGTTGCTGCACTCAAAATGCTACAATTCACAAACTAATGATCCGGCAGCTGTCAAATTTATACACGCATCTTTTGAGGGTTAGGGCTAACTAAAAAACATACGACTTTAATTCTAATAACGCCATCTATGCGTCAGGCCGGGGACTTCGATTGATTTGTTATGCATCGGTGTATTAATCCCACAATAATCTTGCTTGTAAATTGTTGCTAGTACAACAGAACAATAGTATTAAATTAATTTGTCAATTATGACTATACTATGAGTATCTAACATAATTTTTTTAATTACAACTTTTTAAATTGGTGTCGGACATAGCTAAGGCTGATGGATATGTAGTGTACAAGGGAACTTTCTATCCCAAGAGGGCTTCTGAGTTACAGGAGCAAGCATTTGGCATTTTTGGTCTAGTCCTTCGCTCACTTTATTCAGTTGGTAGCGTAACCTTCTGTAGTTACCTTAGTTGCAGTAAGTTGTATGTTCAAGTTTTATTAATTTTTTTGATCTACTTTAAACGCCTAGTTTTACCTAGGTTAGCAGAACTGGGATCGTTCTTCTTCGTCGGATTTTATACCCTTATCTGAATTACCAAGCTGGAAAAGATTTGTTTAATAAAGTGATTATTTTAGAGCAACTATTAACTTAGGATATTACGTTATATATTGAAAAAGGACATAAGGGGGTCACATATACTCTATTGTCTATAGCATAAAAGTGCTATAGATATTAACTATAGCTTGTTGATATGTTATTTCGATATTAAAAAGAGTACCGTTCAGGATATTGACATATACGTCAAACGGTTATGTAAATATATGAAGCTGTTGGCTGTAGATTTCTCAAAATCCGTGAAGAAACCATTGAAACCCAAAGGAATGGCTGTTAATATTTGGTTTTGGAATGGTGACACTACTGGCACCTATTTATATCGAGAGATAGATGGGTAATAGTTGTAAAACCATTAACCTTTACGCATTCATGTTGGACATCACGTTCTCAGTCGTTTTGGACACGTTCATTGGGTTGGACTCAGCTATAATTTGACGAACTCCTAAGACTGATGGTCTCCAATGAACCACTAACGAGTATTTAAAGAAAATGTCTTCTGGTGAAAAGGAACCACAGGTGTACTAAGAAATTGAGTTAAGAAGCACCTTATATTCATTCGACAGGACAAGCTATTATAAAAGTAAACATATTTTGATTAATATAATATTTCTCACATATATTTGCTTATTTTGCAACTTGCTTACACTTTTATATAAATTACTGGCCTTTGATGCTGCTGCGTCATCAGCTAAAACGACAATGGTAGCAACTTCTATGACATATCACATTCCAAATATCTGAAACAACATTTTATTTAAGATTTTTTAATAAAAAAAAAAAAGGTGTTCTATATCATCACAACAGGGAAAATGTTCGATAATAAAATAATTTATTTTAATTTTACATAAATACACAAGTATATTTATACGAGGGTCGTTCGATAAGTTTTAAAAATTTATTTGTTTTTCATATGACCTTCTAAATAACTAGTATAGTTTTTAGCTAAAGTTTTTAGTAAAGTTTTTAACTAAAGTATAGTTTTTAGCCAAACTTTTTCAACAATTTTTATTATTTAAAAGAAAATGTTCGAGTTTTGAGCCGTATTTTAATACCGAAAAGTTCGAGGAAACGAAGGGAAAATGTTTTTTACTCCGAAAAAAGATCAAAACTGAGTTAAAGAGATTAAATTCATGAGACATTTGATTTTGTATTTCGGACTGCTTGCCATAAATCATTTAGAGATCAAAAGGTTGATCAGCTGCTAAGCTGTCTGAAAGTTCTTGGAGAGTTTGAGCGCAGTTTCATTCAGTGTTTCATTTCATTGTTTTTTTAGTCCTCCAGATCGTTTTTTGTCATTGGCATTTAAATCATTACCTTTAACAATATATAACAATAGGCCAAGGGCACTGCCCAGCGGAATACTTGAATATATTGCATGTGGTTCAGTGTATTCATCACCCTGTTTCACAATGAAATGTCTGTCTGGGAAATATGACTTTAGTAGTTGAAAGTGCGGAACATATCTAGTTAGTATTAGGCAGAAAAGTCGCTTTAATTTTGTTGATAATATTTAAATTAACGGTTAAGATTACTGGTGAATGATCAGATGACATGTTAAGCATGATTCAGATTTACATATTTTAGTATCAGTAGCTTTGGGGGCACCGAAATATACACGAACGCGAATTTTGTTTGTATGTATTTTTTTATTAATTACATCTTTCATTCGATATGCTTAGTACAATCTTAATTTACATAAAAATGTATTACGAGTGCTCTGTTATACTTGCATTAATATACAAGCAAGGCATGTATGGGATTAATACATCGGTATGTATTTCCCAAATTAGAATAAAACTAATCTACTTAATCTAAACTTAAAATTACATTTATACATTAAACTAGTTCTTGTGGTTTGCCCTTCGATACTCTGATTTTCTGCGTGTTATCCAGGTTGGTTTATAGGTCCAAATATGTTTTATGATTGACTGATAAACCAATGTCTTTGATTTTAGATCAAGGTGAAAGTATCTCCCGACTAACCAGTACAGTTGGGTCACTCTGAGCCTAATTAGCTCTGTTTTTTGTCTCACATGATGTTTGTATTTGAAGGGCAATATGGTGATTTGCCAGGAAAAATATTCCGTAAATTATTTGCCTTCCTTGCTTTAACTAGTTCTCTGCTAAAGAAACATTGAACGACTCTCGTATATCTGGGAAATTACGTAATGTTATTTTTGCCCGATCAACGGTCTATGTATATTTTGATCGCGAACTTATTATAATAGAGAATAATTTGGACATTGCAAAAATAATCTAACTTGTGAGATTCCTCGAGAAGGTGGGTTTAGTGTTTACTGGAAAAATTAGGTCGATTCCGTTTATTATAATCGTAAAAAACGTAATATCTGTTTATATTAGATATCCATCGGTGCTTGTGGAAGTCATTTTTAAACTAGGTCACGTTACTTTAATTTTTTCTAAAGAATTAATGTTGTAGGTATGGCTGTGCCATATCATACGTTTCATAGTTGGGCTTGTTTATCTGCTTTTGTATTAATTTTTTTAACGTTTAACGATGTCTTAAAAATATAGTGTTGCTAATTTTAACTTGCCGGTTTCGCGGTAATGGACCATGCGATCTGATCTGATCTGGGATGGTCTCTAAGTTGGTTAATCTTCATTCATCAGTCGGAGGGCTGAATGCTGATGATCTTGGTTTGGAGCCGACGTTTAGTAAATGACTCAGTCCAGATGTACAGATAAAAATGAGATTCTAAAACATACTAGGTGTTTCAAAAGATATAATAATATTTAATGGATTTTTTAATTATTAAATAATAAAACGAAATAAAAGCCTATAGACCTATATCACTGCTGCCAGTAAAATCTAAGGTTTTTGAAAACCTCCAGTTGAAAAGAATAAAACCGATCATATAGAGAAGAGAAATCTAATACCAACCCACCAGTTTTGGTTTATTAACAAACATTCAACAGTTGACCAGGTCCATAGAATAACAGACGTTATTAAAAAAGCTTACGAAAGTAAATAAGTATACTCAGCAATATTCTTAGATGTAGCACAAGTCTTGTCGATAAGGTTTGGCATGAAGGCCTTGTTCATAAACTACAGAAAATTGTACCAAAACCAACACACCGAACTATTAAAATCGTACGTTACAGCCAGAATGTTTAGAGTTAAACGAGAAGGAATAAAAGAAGCTACAGCAAGTGTACCACAAAGAAGTGTACTAAGGACAATGCTTTATCTACTCTACCAGAGC
Source organism: Rhynchophorus ferrugineus (assembly GCF_030347505.1). NCBI lineage: Eukaryota > Metazoa > Arthropoda > Insecta > Coleoptera > Curculionidae > Rhynchophorus > Rhynchophorus ferrugineus. Next base: position 4,605,395 of record NW_027472588.1, read on the forward strand.
AGGACACAAAAGAATCAAACCATCTGATCTTGTGTAGTGTTGTATAGTTAGGTTCATTTAATAAAAAATACAGCTGTGACATATATAAACATTATTTCATCAGATATTGTGATAGGGCCGATGAGTCCTCCTAGTTATATACCTAGATTTAAGTTATCATAAAGACAAATTGTAGATTAGTCGGAAACGACTAGTAACAATAACAATTAATTTTTTTTTTTATTTATTACTCTTCGTGAGTCCACAATCTGCCCTATTGGCAATAAGTATTTCTTCTGTTTATATTATATATACATGGCATGTAGAAAATCACTTCATTAAGCAATCTTCTGTATAAAATATTATCTTAATTAATTAGTCTTATTCTAATGCTTATTCTAAACTCTACATATGTCCAGTAATCAGATCAGGTGGTGTTAAACGTTTTAGTCTACGCACTTCACTATCACGTCGCATATTTAGCTGATTAGCGAGTACATTGGGATGCACTGACACTCTTTCGAAGTACTTCACACAAACACGTTGGATTACACTCGTTATAGGTTCTAGAGGAATATCGCGTTGTATCACTTTATTTGAAATATAGTACGGAGCATCAACAATGGCACGCAACACCTTATTTTGGAACCGTTGAATGATGGATATATTAGATTTGCTAGCGGTACCCCATAGTTGAATTCCATATGTCCAAATGGGCTTGAGTATAGACTCATACAGCAATACCTTGTTATCTAATGATAACTTGGAATAACAATTAAATAATAAAAAAAAACTCACTACATACTCGTTACATTAGCTCAACGTTAACATATTTCTGCCAAATAGCCAATACACTCTTTTAAATATAATATATATAGTTCTAGTATGTCTCCAGTCGCTAATCCATTTGTGAATCTTCTTGACTGCTACTTGTACTTTTTTTGTAGACCTAGGAAGAGCTATTTCTTTTGTCATGATAACTGTGTTGTCGGTAAATGTTCCAAGTACTTTACTTAGTACTTTATTTTGTCGTTGGGATATCCGCAGTGTAGAGCAGATATAAGATTGGTTCCAATTACAATCCTGGGGAACTCTAGCCGAAATAGGTTTAAGTGTTGAGGCTCAAAAGCGAGACTCTAAAGTTTCGTTTGAAAAGATATGTTTCTAGCAGTCGACAGTATTTTTGCGGTAGCAATTTGCTTATTTTGTAGATTAATCCCAAATGCCATACCCAAAAGCTTGTGAGACGCCTAGGAATATTGCAGGGCAGCCTTTCTTTTCTTCGAATGCCTTTTCAACATCCACTGTTACTAACAGTAACAGTAACTGCTGTGCTCTGATAGGTCTGTAAGATCTAACTTATTCTGCAGGTTTGTCAGGTCTCTAAGTTATTTTGAGGCATATTTTTGTGTCCTGCATATCTTCCGTAAATTTCTAATTGGTTTGTTCTGTGAATTGGTTTATTTAAATGTTTGGTTGCCTTTCAAAGGGAACCGTTGGTTGGCTTTGCTATTATTTGAATATATTTATCAAGAAAGATGTTGAAAAATACTTTATTGTCCTACTTAAGAAGCCTCCGATTGAAATCAGGCTGTTATTTTTGAACCTATTGAATTTTGTGGTAATCTAGCATTAGGTCTTTGTTTAAAATATGGTGTAATGATGATTTATACACTTTTAAAGCACTTAAGCTCTTTTGATTTTAAAAATTCGGATTGTCATGAACAAATACGTTACGTTTCCTACTATACTTGATGAATATAGTCTAGACTAATGATTGATAATAACTAAAAAGCAATATAGTTTTAATTAAAAAAATAAGTCTTCGTTACTATATATTAATATTTTATACACCTACTCACAGAATTTTAAATTTTGCATTTATATTTGTTGTTTTTTATTATGATTAACTTGCAGGAAATTTTATTAATTAATTGAGTCCCATAAAACAGCATCATGCCACCCATTAGTCAATTTTCCAATGTTGCTTTAGAATAACTATAATATATTATACAAGTAAAATTGTACATTAATTATTTTTATCCTTTTGACTTCACAATTGCCATAACAATTTTATTTGTTCAACGCCTCCACGATTTAGTCATTAATCTTGGTATTATTCATTTGTTTACTTGTTGTATGGATAGGAGAGGGGAGCAGAGTTATCTCATCGTTTATCAGTGTGATGGTTAGTAAGTTCTATTTTTTTATATTACGTTTCAATTGTAAGAAGTACTGAAGAATAGTTTAACCGTTCTTCAGTCATTCAAACATTAATTCTTAATTATGAAAACTTCGTCAAGTCCGGAATAACGATATGTTTTAGAGTGATCCATTTTTATTTTCTTCATTTTCATTTCTATTGAAGATGAAAAGGCATAAAAGTCCAAACTAAATGTGTACATATTGTAATTGGTAATTATTTTATTCAGACTTTTCACTGATACATGACTCAAATTGATCACTTGATTGGTATGCGTTTCTAGCTTTTAGATCAAGAACAAATTGTTGATATTACTTTTAGGCCCATTTTTATGGACGCGAATTGAGTCTCACCCCCAGAGAACTAACTCTTTAGTGTTGACAGTTTTTGGCATGAGTTTTTTCATCACTGAAATTTGTCGCCTATGTAGTTCTCTTTTTATGTTGTAAATTAAATATAACAGGTCAATTGACAAGTCTACCATAGTCAAACACATTTTTTTGGTAAAATTAGTTTTTTTTTATTCAATATAATTTCCTTCAATAGTGATACACAAATAATAACGACCCTCCAAATTTTCGATACAATTTTTGTAGTACGATTTGTCCTTTGCTTCAAAATATGTCCCAGTTTTGGCGATTATCTTTTCATTTGACGAACATTTCTTCCTAGTGAGCATTATTTTGAGATCTGAGAACAGGAAATAGTTGTTGGGGACTAGATCTGGAGAATACGGTGGATGAGGAAGCAATTCGAAGCTCAATTAATGGATTTTTGTCATCATTTTCACTGACTTGTGGCACGGTGTATTGTCTTGGTGAAGCACCACTTTGTTTTTCTTCAAATCCGGCCGTTTCTCGACGATTTCGTCCTTCAAACGGTCCAATAACGCTATGTAATAGTCGCTGTTGGTGGTCCTTCCTTTTTCAAGGTAGTCAATGAAAATTAATCTATGCGCATCCCAAAATACAGACGCCATAACTTTGCCAGCCGACTGTTGCGTTTCCCCACGCTTTGAAGGGTTCATCGTGTGCGGTTCACTCGGATGACTGCCGATTGGACTTCGGAGTGAAATGATGGTTTGATGGAAAGGCCATGTGTCATCCATTGTCACATATCAACAAAAACTTGGGTTTATTACGCCTGATCATCTTCAAACACTGCTCCGAATCTTCAACTCATCGTTGTTTTTGGTCAAAAGTGAGATCGCGCGGCATCCGCTTTGCACAGACCTTTCTCATACCGAAATATTAGTGAATGATCTGATGTACGCGTTTAGTTGATATATTTAGAGTGTCTCTTATTTTATTCAAATTCAATTTTCCGTCATTCAAAATCATTTTGTGGATTTTTTAAATGTTTTCGTCGGCAAAAACCTCTTTTGGGCGTCCACTGTGTTTACCGTCTTCGGTGTTCATTTCATCACGTCTAAACTTAGCATACCAATCCTTGATGGTTGATTTTCCTGGCGCGAAATTCCATTTAATCCATTTTTTTCACATTAACAAAAGCTGCTTCACTCAAAATGCTATAATTCACAAACTAATGATCCAAAAGTTGTCAAATTTATGCACGCATCTTCAGTTTTTCTAATAAGAAAATATGATTTTTTCCAAGAAAATGACAAAGTGTTTCTTTATATGAACCCTTCACTGATAATGCCATCAAAATTTAATCGATTTTTGCCAGAAAATATCGTTATTGTTAGTTAATTAATTACTGACTGAATTATTGACTATACCGAAAGCTGACAAGTTAATTATGATGAAATTAATGTTAACTATAATTATGTTTCAGTATTATCCGCCAACAGTAGCGTAAACGTAAAGAAGAAGTACATTTGTCCATCTGGTTTCATACGACTAAGCCACAGGTGCTATTACATCAGCAATGATACAGCAACGTGGCATGACGCTTATTTCCAATGCCAATCAAGACGCAGCCATCTGGCCATCATTAAGAACACCAATCAAGACAAACTGATCAGGAAAGCGTTAAGTAGCCCCGATGCAAGTACGTATCTGTCATCAATAGCTTTCGTTCGATAATTCGTGGTTTCTTGAACTAGAACCTATGGAACGATGGATCGGAGGCCGATTTGATTGGCAGAAAAAGCAGTGGAAATGGGCTGCCTCTGGAAGAAATGTCATTTTCAACGGCTTCCATCAGTCGGTCAATAAAACATACGATTTACAGTGGAGCTGTATCATCATGGATCCTCAGTTTCAATACAAGTAATTTGCATCATCATTTCTAATCAATTAATTAATTATAACCATTGCTGATTGTAAATATGATTGTACTTCATTAAAGAATCTTCACTAAAATTGAAATTTATCAACAATCTCCTTTAAACTAAACGCTAATGATTTTTTAGATGGAACCACAAAAGTTGTTTGGAAGAGAAACACTTCATATGTCACAAGAAGACCCAAACGGTAACCAGACCAACCATGAGGAATTCGCGACGGGATCAACTAAGAAACGATATACCGATCCCCGACATCTCCAACGATATTCAAGCAAACTCGAGTATATCAAAAGATCTGCGGAAGGTGTTGCCGGCTATGTCGGTAGCCAGCATGTTCCAGGTGGAAGTTAACACCAATTTGGATCCGAAATTCTCTCAGATAAAGCCGAATAAACGAAACAGGCGGAAGAGGAAGAAGGGTAACGTGAAGAAGACCCTGCAACATCGTAAAGAGTATAATAACAACAGCAATCATTCTACTGGCGAATATAAAAGAGACAGAAGAAATAAAAGTAAGCATACATCTTAGTTAAGCTATTATGAACATATATTTAAAAAAAATAAGAAGTTTTTTCTAGCAGGAGTGTTTATTTTGTGCAATAATTATTATTTTGCATTAATATATAGTAAATTGTTTAAGAAGTTCATGTAACTAAATCGAGAAAACGATATGAAATAACAGGTGGGACAAGAATACCGCTACCATGTGCTTGAATGCGCCCAATCTTGGTTATGTAGTATTTAGCTCAATTTTGCCTAAACCATTGTGTTGTCTAGACGTTCAAAATGTTATTACGTTACAAGAACGAGCATAAATAGCGAAAATATTTAAAGAAAATAATCGTTTCATTATTGCCACTCAGCCGAAATTGTGTTAAAAATATCCTAATCGGCCAGTGCCTCACAAAACCACAATTTATCGTTTATATGCGAATTTTTGGCAGTACGGTACGACAGCCGACAGGACTTGTTATGGAAGACAACAGACGTCTCGTAACACTGAAAATGTGGCTCTGGTGCACGATAGTGTTGCAGAATCTTCAGAAACATCAATTCGTAGACGTGGTTACCAGTTACACATTTCTGCACGCAATTTAAGGCGAATTTTGAAAATTGATTTGAAAATATTCCCATACAAAATTCAATTATTTTAAAACCTATTGCTGCCAAGAGATCCTGATCAATTAGTTAAGTACAGTAATGTAATCCTACGGCTCTTTGGTAAAATTGATTATTTTTCTTTTAAACTAATAATTAGCGAAGAGGCCCATTGCCTTTTCAATAGTCACGTCAACAAACAGAACAGTCGGTTTTGGGGAACATCATTACATCCACTAAAAACAAATGTATGGTTTGGTATTCATGCTGGAAACATCATTTTCCCTGTTTTTTTGAAAATGACCGGGGTGTTGCAGTTACTGTTCCTGCTGAACGGTGTCAAGACATGATTGGACATTTTCTTGTGCTTGAAATGGAAGAGCAAAGACTAGAAGTCAAGTAGTTTCAGCAAGATAGGGCCATAGCACACACATATCGTTTAACAATTCAATTATTGAATGACATTTTTCTACGAAGACTTATTTCGCGAAGTTGCGATTTGGCATGACTAGCCAGATATTCGTCACAAAATTGAGGAAATTCAGTATCAGATGTTAAAGCCATGAAAAAAGCCTTAAAAAGAGCTGAAAATTTCATGGCGAATTGACATCACCATTTAGATATAATTTTTCAATCATAACGAAAAAAAATATATAAAGACCAAATAAAATATTTATGGAAACCAAACTTACTTATCTTTTCTTTGAGCAAAGTTATAGGCAATCAAAATTGTAGCGGTACATTTGCTCCACGTTGTATTAATAAAATGTAGTTTCTTTAAGGAACACTTTTTTGTGGTGCCAAGATAGTAAGAAGGCAATGTTTTTTTGGACTGTGTGAGTAATTTCGTTCTTTTCACGATTTTTTTTATAAATCTGTTCTTTTTCACGAAGTCTTGCATCCAATGGAACCATGAGGCGATAATAACCCTCTGAGTTTATTTTTTACTAGTTTGGAAGTAATCTACGAACACAATTGCTTTCATATCTGCCTTTTTCTTCAAAATCTGGGGACCTGATACCAAAGAGGTATTCACTATTTTGATCGAATCTCTTATTTTGATTCAGAACAATGACATAAATCTAAATTTCATTTATGCTGTTTACTGACACAGAGATATTGATATTTTACAACTTTACGTATTTAACGTCACTTTCTTGCTATATGACTTCTTAAGCTAGTTTGAAAGTTGTTAAATTTCTAAAGATAATGGCAATCTTCCGTAACACAAGATGATTATACCAGAATGTTAAAGGAATTCGCTGGACAATAAAAAGAAACATTTTTAGGAATGAGGAAATGGTATTAGCTAAATGTAAATGTGACAAAAAAACACCCTTTTCCATTGTTACTGCACTAGTTCGTAACTAAAATCATTGTAATAATATCTGACAGATCGAAATCACAATTTGCTCAAGCTCTCATGAAAGATAACACTATTAATAGTTGTACTGGTGAGATATATATGTCCCGGGCAATCATTGAATGCACTAAGACATTCAAACATTACAAATATTAGATTTAAATTAATTTTAAGGAAAAAAAACAGGATTTTTAGTGTTGGTTTTTCTTTCAGTTAAGGATGATGCGTTAGGGGTACCGGTGGTACCAATGAAGATCCACTACAGAACCTACAAAGAGCGCAGCAAAAGCCCCTTACATCCTAGACCTATCGTCGAGGAATTTAACTTCGACAGACCTTAAGAGCTTTTTAAATATTATGATAGTACGGGTTTAACATATAAAGGCCAAACAAATTGTATAGTCTAACCAAAACTTAAATTGAAATGAATTGAATTCAATGCTACTTTTGATATACTATAAATTATCAGTTTGGCACCTAGATGTGTATACAGTTTTTTTTATCACTCGTGATTTTCTTACAGCGGGACGTCCAAAAGAAGGTTTTCCAAATATCATTTCACTACAACAATAATATTATATTATTAAACTACTAGTGTCGGGAAGTGTTTATTTCTTCTATTTCCTTTTTGTTTTCTACTATGTGATGCGTTTTATTGTTCTCCTTGAATATATTTAATGTATTCTCTATTGATATCCCATTCTCTCTGGCATCATTTCTCGATCATCTTCTATGTTCTGAAGAAACCGTTGCTTTGCTCTTCAAGGACAAGGAGTGGACATTAAGGCTCATTAGACAAGGAGGTTTCACATGGTTTATAGTTAGGATCTAGTAATTTAGATACAATTTCTCTAAACCATATCCAAGAGTGCTTTTTGTCTTGATAAATGAGAAGTTTTTTTAATATACTTTTACAAATTCTTTCGTTAATCAAACTTTATATGTAGTGGTGACAGAAGAATCTTATGATGGTCTTCTAAAACTTTAAGCAACATTTTCTTTCTTCAAAGGTACTCTCTTTGTCTGCTGCTCTTTTGTTGGCCAAAAAGAATGGAGACAGCATGTTATATCCCACACAGCGGATGGTATACTTAATTTTATCTAAAGGTATATTAATATCTTCATAAATTTATCTTACTGAGTTTATTGATTGAGCAAGAAGCAATGCATCATATCTATTTCCAATACTTAATAATATATGTTTTAAGCTTGTTTTTTATATTGAAATGTTAAAATGTGAGAAAATTAGTGAGTGATGTAACTTTCTTTCATCATTGGCCTCTGTTATTTATATGAGTATCTCAAATATCAACGATTTATTTTATGTGTATTGTTATTAATGTTACTGTATAGGATAAATTGTACAGCGGCATTAAAAGCAACTAATTGATGTATTTATTTGATATACATTGGCTTTAATTTTCGTACTTGTAAACTTCGTGTAATCATGTGTATCACACCAGTTTAGTATTTAAATAATAAAATAATTTATTCAAAATAATTAGAATATATGTGTTAAGAAAGAAGAATTATTTATTATAAAAAGGTACAAGTTTGGAATGTATATCCAACTATAAAACATACTTAGTTTTAAATAAATCCAGTATGCTTTATCAATTTTACTATATGTATTTGGTCCTTCTTGCAGTACCTTACTCGGATATAATAACAATCTTTATACTTTTCGAAACACTTGAATTTGATATAGAATATATATTTGAAGCCTCAGTATCGTTTTGTATCAACAAGTCGCGATTTCCATTCATAACTAGCACAGTCGCTATGATTCCTGAGACAGTATATGGCTGTCTTATTTCAAATTCATTCAGGTATCCGTATAAAATTACTTATCAAGAGATGAAGACAAGTTAACGTTGGATTGGCAATTGTTTGCAGTTTGTTGAAACATTTTTTGGTGTAGCTAAGTAGAGAAAAGTATCGCTGCTAATGGATAAGAAGCTATATGGTCGCAAGAGGTGGATTGAGAGTATTCAGAGGCAACCAAAGGTACCAGTAAGAAACACTGAAGCTTTATAAAAGATCCCCAGTCCCATTACAATTCAAGTTGTAAGACTACCAAAGAATTGAAGCTTGCAGCTGAATAACCGCCAAGGACAAATTGTAGTATCTACTTTCTCAGACATAGATGTATTTGGAATCAATGCCTATTATTATATAATAGTAAAAACAACATAAATACTGTGTTGGTGATAATAATAAAAGTTGATATATTGGATTTATATTCATTTTTATTCTTTATGGCTTTGATATAAAGCGTGTAATATATAGTCATAATTAAAAAAAATATATAACATCGAATTACATAAATTAATATCTCTACATGATTCATTAGAATATGGTTGCAGCATTTATTTACAGGGATAGTTTTAAAAAATGGCAGTGTTACACTAGACTACTATTTTTGATAAAATGGTGAAGTTGCTAAAAAAATATAAACGACTTTTTCTTTTATAGAATACAACACACAATAAATTATCAAAGAACTACTAACTGGTGGTTAAGATGAGTTGAATAAACATTTAACAGTACATAAATAAAAAAAACAAGCGGCTTTGTATAATCAAAGAAAATTTATAAAAAATGTTTGAGGCACTAATACTGTTGTTACGGTATAACTCGATCAAAAAATCATCGGTAATAATTAATTGTCATAGTTTAGTTCGATATTTCAATGTCGTTTGTTGCGTTTTGATCTTTCACCGACCGTACTTCGTATCTTGTATCTGGGGTGGCTGGTGATTTCTATGGTGGTACCTCTGGGTTGTCGCAGCTTCTTCACCATTCTGCCTTTCACCTGGCAAATGTAGCAATGCTCCTCCATCTCATTTCGAAAATTCCATCTGTCGAGAGAAAATTAGAAGTGTATAAAATTCAAAAACTTAGAACTTACTGATACGAATATTGAGGATCCACGATGAGGGCTTGCCATTCCGTTGCAATGGTACTATTTTGTAACACTTCCTCTGCGAAACCTTTGAACTGTAAAGGTCGTGCATTTAATGCCCATACCCATTCGTTGGTCTTTCCATTGTATCGTCCACCAATCCACCGTTCTTTTCGTTCTAAATCAAAATATTGGTTAAATATCATCCATAAATAACAATGTTCTTACAAATATATCAATTTCTTCATTTAGAATCATCATAAATTGACTCTAGAACATTTTTAGCTTTAGAATAGGGGCACTGTTTTGTTTAAAATAATTCGTCACATAACTTCATTTATATCGCTGAAAATGTTACTGAAAATGCAACTCATATAACTTTTTTATATAAAAATATTAAAATAACATGCCATTATGATAGTAATATAATAACACATAAATAAATGCTTAAATGCTTTCAATCATCTGGTTATGAAGATCTAGAATAATGGAAGGAAATAATGAAAAGGAAATAATCAACAAGACAATTTACAGAACAACTTTAACATTCGGTTGCGAGATGTGGATACTGTCAAAGATAAATAAAAAGTAATATATAAGTAACGGTAAGTAAATGAAAGGCTTCAGAAGAGTCAAGGATGTAACAAAGTATGAGAAGTAAATTAATAAGAGAATACAGAGGATAACCTATGGAAACCTGGAATGAGTGTACCAGAGGAATACTTCAGGAAAAACTACAGTAAGAAGACTGAGCAGAGACAGCAATTAACCAGAAAAATATATGTGGAGTAGGAGAGATAATAGACATTAAACATAACACACTTATACTACTATGTGGTACCAAAGGTGTTTTTTCCACAAGGAAAGTGTTGGTGCTAAATTAGACTTGGAACTATTCACTAGAAAACTACAAAAGCAACTCACCTGTGAATTGGTTCAGATATATCCTCAATTTTTTGTCCTGTGCTTTAGTCTTGATGATAGCCAGGTGGGCGTTGATGCTGGCACAGTTGAAATGGGCATCAGACCATGTGGCGTTCTTCGTGCTGAAGAGATAGCATTGATTCCCGAGCAGCATCCAGTTTTGTGGGCACAAGTAGCTTATTCCCTTAGTAGTTGGTTTGCTGGGATAGGCTGCTTGTGTTTTCTGTACTGAACAAAGTTGGTTATAATAATATTTTGGCGATACCTAATTTAGATTTTGTGATGATGTTTCTTGGGCAGCTATTTTAAGAAGTTTCTGTAACAGATAGCCTAGACGGTTTTAACGGCAGCCACCTTAGTATCAATCTATACTCGCACCATGGATGATGTCCGAGTATATCAGACAGAAGCTTTAGGTAGAAAGAAACTCTCGAAATGGTACAGCTGCTTCCAAAATGATTGCAAGTAGACAATGGCTTTCGGAGCTCTATTACTTTATTAAGCAAACAAATGGCTAAAATTTTAATTGCAGACACTTTGTTACCTATCTATACTTGCGCTTATGGATGATGTCCAAATATGTCAGGCAGAAGTTTCAGGTAGAAAGAAGCTCTCGAAATGATATGGCTACTTCAAAAATGGCTGCAAATAGATACTGGCTTCCGAAGTTCTATTAATTTATTACGCAAACAGATAGCCCAGTACGTTGTAACTGCAGGCACTTTAGTGTCAATTCATACTTGTACCCACGGATGATGTCCAAATATGTCAGATAGAAGTTTTAGGTACAAAGAAGCCCTCGAAATGGTATGACTTCTTCAAAAATACTTCTTGCAAATAGATACAGGTTTTCGAAGCTTTATCACATAGGAGGATCATAGGACCGTAAAGGATAGTAACACAGTGTTAAATGTTTAATATTGACAAGAGATGTTAACCTTGGACAGAATGAACATGTATAAAGTAAACTAAAAATTCCAGAATACGATATAAGCAGTTATGTTGGTTTTTAGAAGAAGCTACAAAATACCAAGGCATACGATTCAGCAAAAGATGAATACTAGTATAGCTAGTATAAGGTATACAACATAAAAATTCTATTTGAACAAGGCACTATGTGATATAGCTAATGCTGGCTCACATAGATATCCAGCTATCACAACATTTAAAAAAGAGATCAAAAGAAGAAACTCCAGACCAACCTATACTTCTATAAAAATATAGCTCTTCGGATACTAGATGAACCTCATCCTCAGAGTGAAGAGGGTTGAGCTCAGAGTACAAACGTTAAGTGACTATGCAGAAAGAACGCGCAACTTTCGACTAAGAAAGGTTTATGAATTAACTTTAAGAAACGTGTGCTTAAATGTTACAGCAGCAGCAGCAGTGCTTAAATGAAGCAGATGGAAAAGAAAAGACAGAAGTGGCATGACGAAATAATATTTTAATACGAGAACACGTTTCCAGAATTGGGCTGTATTTTAATTACTTGTAATTAAATGTTATGTTAATATAATTAAATAATATGTTGAAATAAGTGCAATAAAACTAACAGGGGCGACTGTTGCAATACGGTTGTTTCATTCTATGTTATCAAAATTATCAGGAATAAACAAATGATACTTGTTTATGAGAACCTAAAATAAAACGATAGGATATTTACCGTTAAATTAGTTGCATTTCCTACCGATTACAAAAACAAGTAACTGTTGGATATGAATATATTTAGTTATCAATAACAAACAATTCATAGTAATAACATATGTATAGTGCAATATTTACGATATAGCGTGAATGAGAAGCCTTGAGTCTAATTTTACTGTAACAGACGGGAGATTATTCAATTATATTTCTCAGAAACATCCAAGAAGTCCTAAGAACTAATAATAACAAGTAGACATTGCCCAAATTAATGGGAACGTTAAATTTTGTTTGCCACTCACTCACCTTGGTTTTATTTGTTAATTTGGTTTTATTCGACAATATTGCAATATAAAATCGGAACTAATTATATGAAGGTATTCGTTAACGAGCAATAACGATATTTGATAATATATGAAAGAGTAAAAATATGAACATCGTTAATGAAAAGTCATCGAAATCAAAATAATTTGGGAACAAAATGCTGGCAGTTGTGTGCAAACCAAAAACCAAGAAGTTCCTTTTAGGGTTGTTGGCCGCCAATTTTTAAGGTTTGTTAAAAATTACATTTGATTTATTCTGAAAAAATATCGAAAAATATCGATATTTTTTTCACAAAATATCGATATATCGATATTTTGTTATTATTAACAATATCAGCTAAGAAACTGTCAGCGTCAATTGTTTTTTTTTTCATGGATCACTGGTAGAACAAGATATATAATAGTTTTTTATCCATTTGGATAAAGAAGAATTAGTGATACAAAAAAATCAAAATCCCTAAATCCTTTAAACTCGTTCAATATCCAGCTTATCCGTTAGATTTAAATTCCTCTGACTTTGGTATCATTTCATACCTTAAGAGATTCCTTGGATGGTCGTTTGTATTACTATATATTATTATTATATATTTATTATTTCCCCGTATTATTGTTGAACGTCCTATTATATTAAAGTAATCCTTGTTGAAAATGCTAAAATTTCAACATCATTAGAGCAGAAAAAATATGTGTAGTGAATATTTACTTTTAAAATCCTATCGAATGTTGACTTTACGAGATTGTTTCATATAAGATAAGTCTTTGGGTATACGTTGCCCAAAATTACAAGCAAATATGTTAGTTAATAGTGTAATAAAATACGGATCTACATAGGTTTTTTAAATGTTTCTCTGATATGTTATAATAGTACAATATAATATTAACTAAAAATTGGTATATCTTTCTGTAAATTTACTTTTTTTTCATTGCTGACTACTGTTCTTTTTCTTTGGTTTCTGCTAGTGTTTGAATTAATATAAGAATAACGTCGTTTTTTAAACTTATCTAAGAGTTGCTTCACTCGCGATTATTAAAAGAATCTTCATCAATAACTGTATAGAGCTTCAAGAAATTTCCATCAATATAAATATTCAACATTATAGTCAAAATTAAAAAAAGTAGTTTAAGTTATAATATAACTATAAATAGAAAATTATTGGGACAAATATAAATTATATATCAGGTGGAGATTATTATTATTATTAAGTAGTACGTCCAATATATCACACATAAAATATCTAGTGTTAAATATGATATCAAAAAGATTTAATCCCTGTTGGAATTTAATAAAATTGAATGAACGAATTTGAATCCTAGAGCCCTTAACCAGTATAGTTCAAATTGTTAGAGTTAAATACTTCGAAATAGTATCAGCATATCGTAATAGATGTATTAACTAAAGTGTATATAGTGCTTTCAATAAAACAGCCAATACACAACATGGTTGACGTCGAATATATTGCCAAATGCAGTTTGTAAAAATGTAAAATTCAAGATTGCAGCTCGAATGTTTCTCAAAATACTTGTTCTGCATTCAAATCTTGATTTGTCTCCCAGAAATCTTACGCTACACGAGCGACTAGCAAGTAGAACAGCTACACCAAAATATAAGGAAAACAAATGCCAAGCAGAATAGAAGACTCAGCTCAATATCCGTTCATTGTATGATTTGTACTTTTTAATTCAATAAATGGCCCTTAGTGAAAGAAACGTGCTGCTAATTATTATTCGGCTCTCTAATTGCTTGGATCCAAAACGATGTGTGCTTGTGTTATAAGAAGGTACAACGTAGGGCAAAAGTCCCGTTACCATTTTGATTGCCTATAACTTTTGTTCAAAGAAAAGATAAATCAGTTTTGTTTTCATGAAAAGTTTTTATAGTCTTTAGATTTATCGCTCATTGTGACTGAAAAATTATATCGGCTAACTGGTGACCGCGATTTGCTATGCATCTTTCGGCCTTTTTAAGGCATTTTTCATGATATCCTGCAACATCTGACGCTGGATTTCTTCAATTTCGTGACGAATATTGTATTTAAGATGTTGAATCGTTTGGGGCTTATTCACATAATCTTTTGATTTTAAAAAACTCCATAAGAAAAAGTCTGGTTCTGTTAAATCCGGAGATCTGGCTGGCCATGCTAAATCGTGAAATTAGTCTTCGTGGAAAAACGTCATTCAATAATTGAACGAGCTGTGCATCTTGCTGAAACTACGTGTCCTTTAGTCCTTGCTCTTCCATTTCAGGCGCAAGAAAATTTCGAATCATGTCTTAGTACTGTTCAGCAGTAACAGTAACTGCAACACCTTGGTCATATTCAAAAAAATAGGAATCAATGATGTTTCCAGTTGTTTTTAGTGGACGCAATGATGTTTCATGAATTAATGGAGGATTCTGTGTTCCCCAAAACTGACTGTTCTCTTTATTAACGTGGCCACTGAGAAGAAAATGCTTCATCGCTCATTATCAATTTAGTCGAATAATCGAACGATTATTTTTAATATATATTGTCACTATTTTTGCTTGTTCTTCTGGCGTATATTTATCCATAATAAAATTTGGACGCCTACACGACATAATGGACTGCGAAACTGAGCTAAACATCGCATAACCAAGATGGTGCGCAATCAAAATGATAGCGGGACTTTTACCCCACCTGCTATTTAACTAAATTAATTTTAAGCACTCACTTACTGATTCTGAATTCGTCTGGGCCATCTTCTTCTTCAGCTTCTGGCATTTCTTCTTCTGCTTGTCCGTCAGGGAGTTGTACCTCTCGACGCAGCGGTGCACGTTCGATCTGCGATCGATTTTCTTGTCGGTGGTTTTAAATTCCACCGACATCTTGGCTTCGGTCTCGCATACGAACGGTATCGAGTTCATACAGTTTTCCGAACGCCACCTGAAAAACGCAGCCATAACAGCATCAGACGGTCGTCACACGTTCCCGATACGTGACCACGTGAGCTGGGTCTTGAACAGCTGCGCAATCAATGGGAAACATCTTAATAGCCCCAGGCTTGTATATCTGATAAACAACGGCTATTACTGCAGTTTCTGGTCTGCAATAATAATTGCGGGAATTGTTTACTGGATAATGTTGTCTGTACAATGAAGGCTAGACAGGGCGTGGGACCTCTAATGAAATAATTTAATGATATTTAGAAAAGACCAATATTTATTGGGATAGCTCTCAAAATTTCATCATATTTAGATCATTATATATCATATATTAGATAAGTTAAAGTTATAGACAGCTACTGACAAAATAAACATGTTAAAATCTGGTTATTATTATTTTACAACTTACATAATTATAACCGACTCATTATAATTACGCAAGTAACAAATTGAATCGTATTTTTGATTTTGAGCTCATTTGGATTATTGAATGTTTATAAAGAGTCCTTCATTTGGTGGATGTAACAATATTTTGGTACAAGGTTGTATCTTTAATACGTTTTGATGAATGATTGGTTTAAACATCCCAATATTGTCTGTTTCACAAGCAGCTCTCTAGATCAGTGTTTTTAGTTCTTGATTGTTTCTTTCTTCAATTCTTTCCTTTATATTAATCCTTGGCTTGGCATTATATTTTTATTTTATATTTGGTTTTGTGCCCGTTTTTCTGTAACCATTTTTTGATTCCTTTTCATACTGTCATATTCGTTTATTTCTTTCTACATTTTTAAGTTTTTTGAAATTTCTGTACTCTTGTCTTCTCTTTGTCTTACGTTACTTTTTCTATTTCTTTCCTTAATTTCTCTTTTCTTTCTTTCTTTTTTCTTCTTTTTTAGTAATTGTTTTAATTTACATCAAGTAATGTTTATTGTTTAATTTTATATTATTTATATTAGTGAATTTTTTGTTTTTTTCTCGCATGTTGTTATTTTAGTTTACCTCCTTCTTTTTTTCTGCGTTGTTTGTGTCTTTTCTTATTTTCTCTTTGTTAATTTTTCTTTATTCCCAATATCCCTGTTTTATCCATCTCCATAATCCTTGTAATTTTCATCCAGTGCTATTTGTCGTTTAATTATTTTGTGAACGTAACCAATCTTTGTTGTTCAAGCTCATTAAATCTATCGCTAGTATTCTTATTTAGGTCCTTGTGCTAGAATATAGAATGTTAGATTGAAATACTCAAAGGCTCTTCTTATAGATACTGGCTAATATACATGATTACAACCTTGAGGAGGGAAACATGTCTCTTTTGCTTCTTTTTCGAGTTCTTTTGTTAGCTGTGTTAATCTAACTAGTTATTTATTGTAGTGTTAGTGTTATCGTGTTCCACTCGCAAAGCCCTTAAGTAAAATGTAAATATTTAAATCAAAAATGCTTTTTTATCAAACATTTTGTTTTCTGTCTCAAAAACTTTTAATGAAAGTTTATCAAGTGCTCTGACAGATTTTCAAGGAGGATTTTATAAGCTGATGATAAGTGCCCGAGTAATTTGTGTAATATGAAGGATTCAAGAAATGAAAACTAACTATTAATTCATAAACTTCCGCGAAAGGCTTTGGGGAGAGAAAATCAGCAATCAGATGACTAGCTCCTTTATTGCGACAATCGTACATTCAGTTCTATAAGAGAATCACTATTTCATTTCGCGGGGATACCTTGCCGTTCCGAACCCTTCGTATTCTACACAATTTACCCAGTGAGACGTTCTACTGTCTTTCAGAGTGATGAAAAAATAAAAACGGTGATCTTCTGATGGTTTAAATATGGTAAGCCAACTTCAGAATGGGTACTCGACATTTCTAACGTTGAAGAGTTAGAGAGCGGCTTCAAATAATTGAAAAAATAACTTGACAAGTGCACAGAATTTAATTAAGGGAAAAGTTGAAGCCATTTTGCAAAAATAATATATTTTAATAACAAAAATTCCATCCATTCCAGATTGTACAAAGAACACATGAAGTCAGATTCAAAAACATACATTATTTTGGATAGATTACGATGTCACGTGTTTACAAATTGCTGCACTGTATGAATACTCATCACTATATGAAGCTTGAAGACTCAGCTAGATGATTAATCGAAGCTACAGATTAATCGAAGCTACAAGAAAAACAATTATACATAAGAAAACTTCATACCTATTTCTTTGGGTGTCCACCAAAAGGCATGTCCAGTTATCGTGTCCATTCTTGCTGAACTCTCGCAACGACAGGTACTTAACGGGAGTACCGTCGGTATAAATCCACTTCTTCTGCTGCCAGTCTTTGAACGCGCCTACCCAGAACGTCCTGTTTTGACCTAATAACATGAGACGCTTATGTCAGTCGAATAATATCGGGGGCAACCTTTCCGTCTGTCGTAAATATGTCTATTTGCGTCCTGCCTTATTTTGAACGCCCACGGACATAATGACCGAGAAGTATTTGACAAAAATGATCCAACAATTATTTATTTCTCAATTATTCTTTGGGATAAAATGTAAAGCTTAACACCGAAATAAATAACAATACAGTTTTATTTGTTTGTAGTGTCCATGTAGTAAGTTATTACACTATTATGAAAAAATATAGATTGAAACTAGAGGCATGTAAATTAATTGTAAAGGATATACAATAGATGATGTTAATGTATATTAAATCGCATCTGATACATTTGCAACTAGCTTCATATAGAAGCTTCACTCTTCAGTATGTGTCATTTCATTGAATCCTAAATGAAAATGTTTTTAGTGCATTGAAATATCGCATTTTGGGAAGTTTTACTTTTTTGCTACGCTACCATTTTGATTGCCTATAACTTTGCTCAAAGGAAGTAATAAGTATGTTTGGTTTTCACATAAAGTTTATTTGGGTTTTAGATTTTTTTTCCTTTATGATTGAAAAATTATATAGACTATGGCGACCACGATGCTCTATGAAATTTTCGGCTCTTTTTAAGACATTTTTCATGACATCCTGCTACATCTGAGCTTGAATTTCTTCAATTTCGTGACGAATATTGTCTTTAAGATATTGAATCGTTTGGGGCTTATTCACATAAACATTTAATTTAAGAAAGAAACGTAAGAAAAAGTCTGTTAAATTCGGAGATCTGGCCAGCCATGTTAAATCGCCACTTCGCGAATTTAGTCTTCGTGGAACGTCATTCAATAATTGAATTGTTGAAGGAGCTGTGTGTGCTGTGGCCCTATCTTGCTGAAACCACATGTCCTCTGGTCCTTGCTCTTCCATTTCAGGAACAAGAAAATTTCCAATCATGTCTTGGTACCTTTTAGCAGTAACAATAACAGCAACACCTTGGTAATTTTCAAAAAAATAGGGACCAATGTTGTTTCCAGCATGAATACCACACCATACAGTTGTTCTTAGTGGATTCAATGATGTTTCATCAATTAATTGAGGATTCGGTGTTCCCCAAAACCGACTGTACTTTTTATTGACGTGGCCACTGAGAAGAAAATGGGCTTCATCGCTCATTATGAATTTAGAGGAAAAATCTTCAATTTCACCAGACAGGCTTAGGATTGCTTTACTGTACTCAACTCGCTGATCAGGATCTTTCGGTAGAAGTTTTTGGACTAAATGAATTTTGTACGGGAACATTTTCAAATTAGTTTCCATAATTCGCCTTAAACTGCTTGCAGAAATTTGTAACTAGGAACCACGTCTCCGAATTGATGTTTGTGGAGACTCACAACACTATCGCGCACCAGAGCCACATTTTCAGCGTTACGAGACGTCCGTTGTCTTCCAGAACGGGGCTTGTCTGTTGTCAGACCGTCCTGTCGAAAATTCGCATGCAAACGATAAATTGTGATTTTGTGAGGCACTGGACGATTAGGATATTTTTGACGCAATTTCCGCTGAGTGGCAATAATGGGACGATTATTTTTCTTAAATGTTGTCACTATTTCTACTTAATCTTATAGAGAATATATATCCGCAATAAAATTTGGACGCCTACACAACACAATGGTTAAAGCGAAACTGAGTTAAACGTGACATAACCAATATGGCGCGCAATCAAAATAGTAGCGGCACTTTCCTGTTTTTATCTTAAGCTGATAGACTCCATCGATTTCAACATGTAAATGCTGGTTTCGATGGTTGAAAAATGGCGATTTTGACACCGAATACAAATAGCGTCCTGGACAACCAAAAAATCAAAGATATTATAGATTGTGATCCATAAAAAAACCAAAAAAAATATACAGAATTGTCGAAAGTAACACATGAAAATGATCTAAAAACTTGGATATATTGTGCCGAATGAAATGAAAGAGACATTGAAAGGCGTTTAGTCATGTGTGAAATTTCACTTCAAGGGTAATATTGGCAAGTTTTTTTTGCATGGTATTGTTACTGGGGATGAAAAAGCGAAAAATACCACTTGGCGAAGCACGAACATCAATGGCAAGGCCGAATAACTATGTCTACAAACTAATTCTCGGTATTTGTGGTGCTAAAACCTAATGAAACCATCAATAGAGGCCTCTATCGACTACAATTGATGCGTTAGAGCTAAGAACGAAAACATGACCGGAATACAAACAAAAACACAACAATGTTATTCTTCAGCCAGCCAACGCTGAACCACATGTCGCAAAACCGGTATACCAGAACATTAAAATGCGAAGTGCTTCAGACCTTGCTCCTTCTGATTACTACTTATTCCGACATTCAAGAGTCGTGGTCTGTATAAGCAGCGCTTCAGATCTTATGAAGCAGAACAAAAAATCGTTTCGTGGATAACTCCAAAAAATACATTTCTTCCGAGGTGTTATCCGTAAATTGTATGAAAGAAGGACAAAAAATAGTGTTATATATAAATATTTTGTATTGTTAGGTGTTAATATTATTTTGTCTCCGCATAATAAAAAAAGTGTTTTTGTTGAGCGTGATTATATATAATCCAAAACGAATCAAATTAAATAGAGTTTTTATTCGAGATAATTTCTACGACGACCCATTATAGTTCTTTGTCCTGTAATAAAATAAAAAGAAGCCGCCTAGATCTACATAAAACGCCTACTATTAATAAATAGTAAACTGGGTTACTAACACTAACATCTACGAAATTGATATTAATAGTAAACCACAAAATGTCACCTCATTATATAATATAAATAACAGCGGATTACGTATAGTTAAAACGGGACAAACTTAACGAACTCAATGTACGTACCAACTGTCTTCAATTTGTCTTTGACGAGGAAACTCTCGAACTGCAGCAGCTCCTGCCGGTTCGAGAATATCGTTAGGGTGCTGTCGTTCAGGTTCTTGCAGGCGTAGAACGCCTGAAACCAGGTGGAGGTACCCCCGTAGAACCGGTAACACTTCCTACCGATGGCCGTGAATTTGTCCGGACAAGCATATCGGTAGTTGAGAGATTCATTATGATTGGCAAAAACACCTGAAACAAGGAATCAATCGATTAGTTATACATTTTTTTTACTATTTAATTATTACATTGTTACTAGTCGTTTCCGACTAGCCTCCAATATATATATATATATATATATATATATATATATATATATACATTCTCATGACAATGGAGTTTTTTCTCATGCCCCTTGCAATTCTCTTGATTTCTTAACTTACTGTGGGTATCTGAAGGTCTCGATGTAGGTAGTCAGCCCTGTAGTATTGGGGTGGCCCACAATACTTCTCAGGACTTTGTTCTGAAAAATTTGTATTTTGTTTATATTACTCTCTGCATAGAACATACCCATAACTGAACTCCGTATGTCCATATAATTTTCAGTATTTGCTTATATAATAGCAATTTATTATGTACTGATAATTTTGATTAGCCAATACGTTCTCCTGTATTTCAATTCGAATTATTTTCTTCTTTATATGCATCAAGATTCATTCCAAGATATTGAACGTTGTTGCTAGATGGAATTATGGTATTATTTAATGTTATTGGTACTTGTACAGCCTGATTTTAGATGAAGTGCACATGCAAATATTTACTTTCGTTACATTTTTTTAAATGTATTTTAAAGTCTCCTTTTACCAACTATAGGTTTATCTGAACTGGGCCTAAAGTTTAACATGGGCTCCGAACCACCGTCCTCAGCATTAAGCTTATCGACTGGCGAATGACGAACTATAGAAATCATCCCAGAAGACATCCGGTCTTACCCAGCCTGGTAACTGGCGTGACTGGTATCATTTTCCTTGTCGGATTTTATACTCTTGCCTAGAACAATCACTTTTTCAACAAGAACAACAATCAAATTTTAAACAATCACAAACCTACATTTACGACCATGTCCCAGTAGGATTCGAAGCCGCGGCTATCGCAACAGTAGGAAGACCGTCCCATCGCCTTTACCACTGTGCCACCAAGCCGGCTCGTTAATTTTTATTTTCCAAGTTTTTGTCCAATTATTTATATTATCACTTTCCTGTTGTAATTTTCGTGTGGCTTCTCCGACAGCTATAATCGCAGTATCATCAGCAAATGAAGCCATCGTAACATTCTTTATTTGTGGTATATCACAAGTGTAGAATAGATAAAGTATTGGACCCAGTACACTTTCTTGTGGTACACCTGCTTTAGCTTCTTTTATTGTAGAGTAAGCTTCTTCTTGTTTAACTCTAAACATTCTGGCTATAATGTACGATTTTAGTAGTTCGGTGTGTTGTTTTGGCAACATTTTTTGAAGTTTATGTACAAGGCCTTCATGCCAAACCTTGTCGAAGGCTTGTGCTACATTTAAGAATATAGCTGAGCACACTTTTTATTTTCGTAGGCTTTTTCAATAACATCTGATCACGTGTGTTGATATTAGGTGTTTTCTCTCTATGATTGGTTTTATTCTGTTACAGACAGGAGCACTTCATAAACCTCAGTTATTACTGGTATCAGTGATATACTTCTACAGTTCTATATCTGGGACATATTTTAATTTACATGCTGTATTGATCAAGTTGATGAGTTTTATAATTCCCTTTCTTGGTAGTCTTTGCAGTAACTCTCTTGTTATTAAATCATAGTCTAAAGATTTGTTATAAATAAAAATTAAGAAATGGTCAGTTCATTTTAAAAAAATCGCCTTGATAAAATACAATTCTTGCTGACGTCATGCTATTTTAAAGCAAGTTAAACAAATTATATTTTTGTTAAACAAATTAAACAAATATATATATATATATATATATATATATATATATATATATATATATATTCTAATGAAATGATATAATGTAATATTCCTCTAGAATCCATAATGAGTGTAATAATTAGTTTGATTTGGTTAGCTTTTAGTTTTGGATCGTTTATGTTATTTAAAAAAGGTTTGATAGTTAATGTAAAGGAACTAGGCGGGATTGCCGCTTCTTTTAACTGTAGGATTTGTCGCCTTTGAGATTACGTAGCAATAAAAATAGTTGTATTTTCCAGATTGTGATATCTTAACATATCCTAGGGATGTTAGAACTTTATAAGTGTTCATTTCTAAAGACGCGGTGGTCAGACAGCGGGCATCATTGCTATCATTACCATTATTGTTTGTTTCATGGAGATAGAAACAATGCTATTTTGAAGATCTTCAAAGGAAAACTGGCGCGACGAAGGTCCAATCCATGCCTAAAAATGTTTTATAGCAACTATAAACTGTCGAGACGGATTAATTACTACGTATATCCCTGTGGCCATTTTTAGGAGGGATGTGTAATACGGCCCCGACTATCCCGACTATCGGAGTGAGACGAGTTGGTCTATTTTCTAATAGACCCTCAGTATCAACAAGTCCCCTCTTCTTTCCGTAAAATAAAACAGATTATCCAACTAAATTAATAGTTTTAGTGATTAAAAGTCCTTTCCAATTAATAACTTATATTGCCTATTAAAATCATAAGAAATGTTTATTGCCCACTGGGTTGCTATTTTAAATAAATGCGAGATATTATTTTGTATTTTGTATTTAATTAAAGCAAATTATGTACCTTTCCCAGCCCTGCCTATAACATAGTTTAACATAATACTGTCATTTTCAGCGATGATATGCCTGGTAAGCGTTTTCCTTGTTGTATGTACCTGGTAATATTCTAGGATATCAAAAAAATAGATCGGTGTACAGTTAGGTGCCGGCTCTAAGGTATTCCAGTTCGGATATCACGGTTTTGTTTAGCGTGAAATATCATTAGAGAAAGTCGAACGTATAAAGTGGCGTTGGGTGTCTTAGATTACTGACGATAACACCGGTAACTTGATCCCTCGTAAAATCTTAGTCAGAAAATATTGTTGTTTTGTCGGATTGCGTGCTTGTGTGTAATTGTTCACATACATATTCTATTTATTTTATGTAGCTCAGTCAGTCATTAGTTGGAAAAGAAACGTCTTATGAATGTTGATAATGAGATATGCTTTTCATTATAAATTGTATTTAATTAGCAACACTAACAATAACGTCGTATAATTGGATGCTATGGTATAATTATGTGGTAACATGTGGCAAGCTTTAATAGTTCTTCTGGTAATATAAAATTATAACAGATCAGTTGAAAAATCCCAATATTTGAGTATGATAAAGCTCTGTGCAACGTGGGTGCCGCACGAGCTCACTTTTGAACAAAAACAACAATACGAAACAACAAGTTGATGATTCAGAGCAGTGTTTGAAGATGATCAAGCGTAATAAACCTGAATTTTTGCGTCGGTATGTGACAATGGGTGAAACATGGCTCCATCATTTCACTCCGAAATTCGGTCGACAATCATCCGAGTAGACTGCACACAATGAACCCGCTCAAAAGCGTGGGAAAACGCAACAGTCTGCTGGCAAGGTTATGGCGTTTGAATTTTGAAATGGGCATGGAATAATTTTCATTAACTACCTTGAAAAAGGAAGGACCATCAATAGCGAATATTATATAGCGTTATTGGATCGTTTGACGGACGAAATTGCCGAAAAACGGTCGCATTTGAAGAAAAAGAAAGTGCTGCTTCACCAAGACAATGCACCGTGTCACAAGTCCGTGAAAACGATGGTAAACATCCATGAATTGGACTTGGAATTGCTTCCTCATGCACCATATTCTCCAGATCTGACCCCCATCGACTATTTCCTGTTCTCTGACAAATCGTACCACAAAAATGGTATCAAAAAGTTGGAGGGTGGCAATAACACTGATTATCTTGAGGGGAATTATGTTGAATAAAAAAAAACTAATTTTGCTCAAGATATGTGTTTCACTATGGTCGGCCGTGGATCTTTCAATTGACCTGTTACATACTTGGAAGAAACATAAAAATAACTATCTGCGCTACACTATCTGCCGTATTATCCTAAGCTTAATCTTTCTGATAACTACGTGTTTCCACATTTGAGTTGTGAACTATCTGAACGGCGCTTCGCTTCTTATGAAAATACAAAAAATTGGTCGATTTGTGGATAACAACAAAGGATACATCGTTCTTTCGAAATGGAACTAGTGATTTGCGTTAAAGACTTTACATTTTACCGATTTTTTCAGAATAAAGCTTCAAGTTTAAAAAAACAACTCATTTAAAACTAATTTATAGGTCTTAATATCTCGTAAATATTTCAAGGATTTCAATTTTTTGATGCATCTATGATTCTAGTTTTTATGTGTTAAAATCCAGGAAACCCCTTTCTTTAAACGAATAGTATAGTGCTGGCCATATGTATTGTAATTTTTATTTTACGCCCATGGTTAAATTTAGCTCGATATATATCAAGCAAGTTTCTCCCCAAATCTTTAATTCAACAGTTCTCTTCCTTGGTTCTATTATTTTTACTCGGCTATCGATAATAAATAACCGCGGCGAACTGAAAGAACGAAAAACAATTACATACTATCTATATATAGACGTGGCTGCTGTCAGTTTGCCTCGTTTTTTTCTCTTCTCTTAATTTAAAAACGTTTGGGCTCCCATGCCTCGTCTGTCACGGATATGTCAAAGAATGTTAAGGAATGCGCCATTTAATTCTATCGCTTAGGCACGCGTACACAGACCAGTAAAAAATGTGGCAGCACCTCTCGGACCAAGATCGGGCCTGAATGAATCACGTAATCGTGTAATAAAAGTTGTTTAATACCGGTGTAGACGGAGCCTGTGTACGTAAAATGGAATTCAAACAACCCAAAGGGGAATTATCATTGGCCGATGTGATTTAGATCTAATAGAGAGACGGAACGATATGGTAATGTCATTTGTGTATCGATAGATCAATTATTCATCCGTTGTTTTGTTGTATGCTATTGTTCTGCTGTCTCGATGTGTAATTCTTTTGTTATTTAAAGTTGTTTTCCGATGAAAAAGTATCGTATTGATGGTTATGATGGAAAAACGTTTAACAAATTGTCATTTTAGATATTACAGGTATAAGTAAGCCATTTCCCTTTCAATAAAAGAGACGGCACCACTTGAGTAATGCGACATAGTCTTATTTAATTTTAAAAGTGCAGATATATCAGCAACAAGACCCTCAAGTAATAGTTATAGAATATTCCCTTCTTTTTTTCGAGCTTGGAGTGGATATGACGTACCTTTTTCATTACATCGTACATTAGATATGCTTAGTACTATTTTCTGTTACATTTTCATCAGTACACAAGCAACACATCACTTACGGAAAACTTCCTGTTCTGGAGTAGAGAAATGAAGCACCACTCTTCTAGAATATTTAGACATATAGACCATCCCAGATGGGATTTAATAGAAAACAACACGCTTTGGGAGGTGAAAAAAACTATTATCAGAACCTAAATACCTAATGCTAATGTTTAACATTAGCAGCAGAAGCAAATGGTTACTGCAAATAGACCTATGAGTTTTTCATTAAGGGAAGAAGTCCACCACTGTGCATCGAATGTAGTTCCTCACAGTCCATCAAACACATCAAACTGAAGGCCGAATATATAACACGCAAAGACGGTTGGTCAACCTGGGAGAGACGATGGACCAGTTAGACTGGAGGACCTGGACAAGCTAATTAGTTTTCTAACCGTAACAGGACTATTACTAGAAATATAATAGCTTGCATCTATTTAATATCATGCATGTGTAAGAATATATAGAACGGCATTGTTGAGGAATTACGTAAAGGACACCTGATTACTCATTCGCTAGTCAACGCGGGCGTGATATCGGGACGGGGCAATGGGAATGCTGAGATGTACACTTTTGGATATAAGGGCCGGCTCCTTGACTAGAAATCATATAGTTTCTTAGAGTTTCTCGAAAAGTATCTTGCTGACGTACTTGATAGACGATTGTTATTGTAATATCGTTGCAACACCTTGTATATTATCAAGATAATGACCATTATAAGGTTTGTTGAATATTTATATTTTATCTACCAAGACATAAAAGTATTTCTTACACATGTTGGTTTACATTTTTTGTATCTTGTATCCTTGCCACTGTCATGATTAGGCAATATGTACTCTTCATCCTACACATATAACTCTAGACTTTATATTCCTTCCTTTTATATTTATTTATTTTCCTCTTTGTATTCCATAATTTAACTGATGTTAATGTGTTGTATACTGCATATCTGTAAACAGACCCTAAATAATCCAAGAGGCTGATGGGTCTATAATATATAAATAATAAAAATATTCTTAGTTCTAACTCTGCACTTTTGTTTTTTTAATCATTGTGTTTCTATATTCTCTTAATATCCTGTGTGGTTCCTCACAGTCCATCAAACACATACAAACTGAGGGCGAATATAGAACACGCAAAGACGGTTGGTCAACCTGGGAGAGACGATGGACCAGTTAGACTGGAGGACCTGGACAAGCTAATTAGTTTTCTAACCGTAACAGGACTATTACTAGAAATATAATAGCTTGCATCTATTTAATATCATGCATGTGTAAGAATATATAGAACGGCATTGTTGAGGAATTACGTAAAGGACACCTGATTACTCATTCGCTAGTCAACGCGGGCGTGATATCGGGACGGGGCAATGGGAATGCTGAGATGTACACTTTTGGATATAAAGGCCGGCGCCTTGACTAGAAATCATATAGTTTCTTAGAGTCTCTCGAAGAGTATCTTGCTGACGTATTTGATAGACGATTGTTATTGTAATATCGTTGCAACACCTTGTATATTATCAAGATAATGATCATTATAAGGTTTGTTGAATATTTATATTTTATCTACCAAAACATAAAAGTATTTCTTACACATGTTGGTTTACATTTTTTGTATCTTGTATCCTTACCACTGTCATGATATATGCAATATCTACTCTTCATCCTACACATATAACTCTAGACTTTATATTCCTTCCTTTTATATTTATTTATTTTGTTCTTTGTATTCCATACTTTAACTGATGTAAATGTGTTGTATACTGCATATTTGTAAACAGACCCTAAATAATCCAAGAGGCTGATGGGTCTATAATATATAAATAATAAAAATATTGTTAGTTCTATTCTGCACTTTCGTTTTTTTAATCATTATGTTTCTATATTCTCTTAATATCACATTCCAGCTGTTTAAGATTTTCTTTATATGTTCTAACCTTGTGAGTATTGACATCAATTTGTGAGTATAACATCATCTGCAAAAGCTCGTATCGACGTTTCTATTTTTTCCCATATCTGTATACCCTATGTAGTCCTGTTTTATCTATTTAACATTATTTTCTCGAACATTAACATTATAAACATTGGATTTAGAGGTTGGAAAGGTTGGATTTAAGCTTCTACATTGTCTTAGTTCAAATAAGTCTGAAATACGCTCAACTTTGATATTTCAATTACAATAAAAGATTATGCTCTTTCGTGGAAATATTATTGTGTTAAATAAATTGATATTGATAAAAAGGATTTCGTTTGATTGTGTTATTTCATATAGTACTGCAATAAAAATGATATATAATAAACAAATTAATTTCTAGACATTTTTTAACACCGTTACTTATTATTTCTCGAAATTAGTAGGTCATATGTCCAGTATTTAATATATTTCTGACATTTTATGATACGATACATGTGATAGAAATAGTTTAGCGCACGAACAGTTGGAACATCTAAATTCAGACGGTTTTAATTTCCAGTCGTGTCGATATGACTCAAATTACATCATCTGAATGTGAATTTATTGTAGTCTTGGCATCATACCCACAAAGACCAGAAATAAAAAGTTCCGTTCCAACGATAGATCGTAAACTCCAAATAAACATAAATCTACTGAGCATCATTAATTTTCGCTAAAATTTTCCGAACGTTCAGCCATTTATATTTAGAAATGGGGCAATGTCAGTGCTAACCAAATATTTATTTGAGAATCGACATTATGAGGAATAGTTTCCGATTCCCTACAATAAAACAACAAGAAAACGAGCTTAATAACAGGTCAATTGATTTTTTGACAAAATTAGTTCTTTTTATTCAACATAATTCCCTTCAAGGGTGATACACTGATTATAGCAACCCTCCAACTTTTCCATATCATTTTTGTAGTATGATTTGTCCTTTGCTTCAAAATAGGCCTGGATTTTAGCGATCACCACTTCATTCGACGAAAATTTCTTCCCAGCGAGCATTTTTTGAGATCTGAGAATAGGAAATTGTCGCTGGGAGCCAGATCTGGAAAATACGGTGGATGAGGAAGCAATTCGAAGCTCAATTCATGGACTTTTGACAAAAATATGACACGGTGCATTGTCTTGATGAAGCAGCTCTTTCTTTTTCCGTTTTTCGGCGATGTTGTCCTACAAACGGTCCAATAACGCTATGTAATAGTCGCTGTTGATGGTTTTTCCCTTTTCAAGATAATTAATGAAAATTATTCCATTCGCATCCCTAAAATACAGACGCCATAACTTTGCCAGCCGACTTTTTCGTTTCCCACGTTTTGGAGCGAGTTCATCTTGTGCAGTCTACTTGGACAACTGGCCATTGGACTTCAGAGTGCAATGATGGAGTCATGTTTTATCCATTGTCACATATCGATGCAAAAGCTCGGGTTTATTACGCTTGATCATCTTCAAACACTGGTTGAATTGCTGTAAAAGAACATTACTATGACTAGCATATTGCTGCTGAATATTGTCATATTCCAAGATGATAATGCGCACATAGTGAAAAAGTTCAGCCTTAGATTGATTGGCATAATATCATCAAAAAACTTCCTTGGCCAACACAATATAACTGTTACGAGGATTTGTAGAGAAGACAATGAGGAGTAGATTTCCATCTCCACTATCGTTAAAGCAATTGGCTGTTGTTTTGGTAAAATAATCG
The DNA here is from genome assembly GCF_030347505.1 of Rhynchophorus ferrugineus. Taxonomy (NCBI): domain Eukaryota; kingdom Metazoa; phylum Arthropoda; class Insecta; order Coleoptera; family Curculionidae; genus Rhynchophorus; species Rhynchophorus ferrugineus. The sequence continues at coordinate 4,635,296 of NW_027472588.1, forward strand.
AACAACCTTTCGTTAGAAACTATTCCTACGAAGAATTGCAACTTATTTAAAAGCAAATGGTGACCCAACATCTCATTAATAAATAAATATTGCAGGGGTAGTAATTGAAATTGATATCACTGGATCAAATAACTATAAGATCATCTCTATTTTTTATCATAATATTAATGAAACTGATGATGTAATAGTAATAATATCTATTAAGCTTAAAATAAGCCTAATTTTCACACATGGCCCGTTATGTATAATTAATCCAAATTTTAATATATTTCCACATATTTAATGCGGTACATATGGCTAGAAACACTTCAAAAAATTATCCTAATTCGGCCGGAATTATAATACACCCGTTGGCTTCTTGCCATTAAAAAATGTCGTAAATATAACAAATTACATCATCAAGAAAAAAAGAAAATTGGCAGTGTTATGGAAAAAGATCAATATGTCTCAGATATATATTCGTTTTAAGAATTATGCTTAGACGTGGATCTTAAATGACTTTGGGACCATGTCTGTATATGCCTGAGGAACACCAGAGGGCCTGATGTATAATTTACAGATTTCTCTTTTTTTCTAACATGCTTTGGTCTGAAATTTTACCGGAGATACTTATAATTTTGAGATATTTCGAAGTATCTAATAATTTTAGTTTTTTATGATTAATTTTGTAGCTTTTACTAGAAAATTATTCCTTATTAAAACTTTGTTATTTTAAAATATATTAAGTGATTTTGTAAGAAATTGTTTTTTTAGGGGTTAGCAGCTTTTTATCATATGCTATTTTTGCAACAGTTACGGTAAAAATAATATATTTAAATGTAAAAAATGAAAAAATATATTCACATTAGTCAGTAGTCATTTGCAAGAGCATTGCTTAATAAATGTATAACATCGTTCTATATGTTTCTAAGTTCTAAGCGGTTATTCCTATTTGTTACTAGAACATGGTGACATTTTTTAATACAATCAATTGTGTTAGACCACGATGAATAGGATACTGTTATAATAAAAATAATAATTAGGTTTTGCTTGTTTTTATATAGTGTGTTTTACACTGAAGTGTTGGCACTTTAGAATGTTAAAACTATTGAATTAAATTTAAGGTAATAACAATGTACAACTAGGAAATAAGTTCACAAACCAAATTACATATTCAGATGAAATATGAAATATTGTGAAAATATTATAAATAGATATGATGCTCGTATAATACTCCATATACTATATATAAATATATATATATATATATATATATATATATATATATATATATGGCGCCCTCTGTTGTTCCGAAACGTATAAATTAATTACAAATTTTCTGTGGGAGAATGTCTTCGGTGTCTCACTATTCTATGACAATATTATTATACGTCAACGTCAATGTCATATTTAATTTTTTTCTCTGGATTTTAACGCAATTATGAATAATCCATTCGGTAAAAAAGATGAAATATACGGGTTCCAGACTCTGCATAGGGAAATCGGATACTACATCTCCCGACTGGAACAGTACGAAAGATCTTTGAAGTTCTTCGACGAAGCCATCAACAAGACCCCCAAAGATAAGAGAGCCTTGATCGGGCGGTCCAGAGCCCGAGCGAAGGCAATACAGTATGAAGGGGCTTTGGAGGATATCAATAGGGCGCTGGAAACGGACCCCGATGACTTGGTGGTCCTCGCCGACAAAGCGCTGAACACGTATCTATGCAGTGAGTTCGAAGAGGGATTGGTACAGAACTCTAGGTTAGTTCCGGTACGTCAGAAACCGGACAACTTCTCCATGGGAGTGATGCACTGTACCAACGCCATCGAAAATTGTCTTGGTGAAAGAGCTGGACGACCCCTGAGAGACCATTTCAAGATAATCAGGAAGCTAGCCTGGAAAAAGAACTATGCAGCTCAGAAACCCTTCGAGCCCAAGCCCAGATTGAAGAGCAGGAAGAAGCACGTTCCCCAGTTTCTGAAGCAGATACAGCGCGAGGAAATGAAAGAACCCATACAGCCAAAGAAAATGAAAGAAAAGAAAAGTAAGTAAACACCAAAAGTTAATAAAAATTTAATATGTGTCTATGTAGAAATCAGAATCCAGAAATCAGTATATATTTTTGACTTCCAGAGTATTTTTGAACCGAAACTGTCTTGGTTAAGCAGTCTTATGTCACAACATATTGATTTTGATACTTAAACAAATTGATGCTACTTTAATAAGCATTTCTTTAAATGCAATGCAATTGAAATATACATTACCTTCATTTTTTGACTTTGTTCCATTTCAACACATTTTTGGTTTATACTCCAGCCAATATTTTGTACAACTATTGCCCAATTATTGGTAACAAGGTGAAAAATTGGTTAACTTGTAAAGACTCTAACTAAAGCTTGTAAAAAAGTAAACGTTCAAATACGATAAAGATCGGTTAAAGCCTTTTGTAGAAAAGCGTTCATAGTTTTCCTTTCACCACGTAATAATTATACACAATATCAGAAACTACATCTTCGAAAACCATTGACCGAAGCAGGTGGTCTGCTAGAACAACGTTGGTTCTGCGTACAAGAATATTGCAAGAATCTTAAAGAAGTGATATATGTGACAAACCTTCTATGGATAAAGATAAAATTGAAAGAATTTCTGTACGGTGAAAGCTCTGACAAAAGTTTAGACAGTCCACGTCTTAACCAACACATTTCTATCAATGCCATTTAATTTTGGTCAATGTTCTTTTTGAAGCCTTTCGTCCAAACGCTCCATGGTACCACAAACAATGATTTAAGTTATTTAAAATGTTTCAGCCGCTTGTCCGGACAGTAACCTAGAAATCAAAGATTCCCTACACTCCAGGAAATCCAACGATGAACCTATACCCCCTTTCACCCAACCCTTCCCTTTTAAACCGCTGCAGAACTACACCACCAATATCGAAAACTATATGGCGGAGAAATACTTAGATTCCATGTACCTGGACAAAATATTCTTGAAGAAGTTACGAAACGAACCAGGTGCGAACTGTCCCAATGAGAAAGGCTCGAAGAAAATCAAGCAATTGGCGAAGAACTGTTTCAAAACGGTCTCCTACAAGCAGGAGCTGCTGAGAACTCGGCGACCATTCTATTTCATCAAATACCAAGAAGCCCGTGTGTCTGGTACCCTGAAGGAGCGTCAGAAAGCTGAGCTGGAGCTTCAGCAATACAATGTAAAGCGCGAGGCGGACACCATCCTGGGCAAGATGCTCGATGCCTACGAGGCGAAAAAACTGAAGGACTTCTTGGACATGGTGGAAAAACTGAAACGGTATTGTGACGTGAAGCCCAAAAAACTTCTCCCGGACAAGGATGTGTACATGAACGAGATTTACGATAAAGTTTGCAAGGCCTTCTACGAGGTGTACCGAGTCAATGAGGATCACAGCAATTTCGAACAAAATAAACGAATCTACGCTTTGCTGGGCCTGCCACTGAGTAGAGCGCCATCCAGGGACTCTGTGGTGGCACAATTCAAGGACGTCTTCTTAGATTACAACAAGGAGATAGCGGAGTTTGAACGGAGACTACAGAACGCCGTATCACCACAAGAAGTTTGTTGGTTCTACCACGAGTTGTCCAGGTATCACTTAGAGGTGAAGAAATTGGACCTGGCGAGGGTATATGCAAGGAAATGTATTCAGGAAGGCAGAGCCTATAAGAACCTCCAGTGGGTTTTGAACGGTACCATGCTACTAGCTAAGTGTAACCTACAACAACACAATAAAAACGACGCTAAGAACGATCTCCTTAGTGCCATTAAATGCGCTGAAACTTTAAAAGACGATGATAAAGTCAACTTCTTGAAACAATGCCTGGACGTCGTGGAATACGTCGAGTTCGACGACATCTTCGGCGCCAAAGAACTAGAAAAACGCGAACAACGCATAATTCAGATGATGGCCAGCACGAAGATGAAAGACGAAGTCGCCCATCTCTTCCGCAAGATGTCCGCCATGCCGTCCACCAGAAGAATGACCGTCATACCGGGCATCATGGTGTCGAAATCGAAAATGGACAAATCCCCTAGGTCGAAGAAGATGTCCATATTACCGACGCGACGGGATTCCCGAGGCGATTCAGGCTCGGAACTGAAGAGGCCGTCCAAGAAATCGGACGCCAAGGAGGGATCCAAGGGCGTGGAATTTATGAACTTGATTGAATTTCACGTTTAGATACCATTAAATCTACCTACTTTCAGTTTTGTAGCTTTCTTTGTATTTGTGTTGTTTAGATAGGGTGGTGGCAAAAGTTCCGCTACTATTTTGATTGCGCGCCTTTTTGGTTATGTGACGTTTAGCTTAGTTTTGCTTTAACCATTGTATTGTGTAGATGTCCAAATTTTATTATCGATAAATATACGCCTCAAGAACTAGTAGAAATAGTGACTATATTTATTGAGAATAATCGTTCCATTATTTCCACTCAGCGGAAATTGCGTCCATGGTAGTGGGACCTTTGCCGCACCCTATCTATAGTCTAATCAAAGCTTTTTAACTAATGCATCATGGATATTTGTGACGTCCAATATTGCAATGATGCCGAATTAACTCTGAGTTTTAGTTCAGTTTGGCTTTGACATACAAAAAAATGTGACAAAATGTGACAGTCATTGTCATCAATAGTTACAAATGACCGACATTTTTAATGGTTGTCCAATAAGTACGAATGAATTAGGAAATATATTTTGGGACTAAAAATATATCAATGACAATTGTTTCAATTCAATTCTTACAAATTCATTCAAGAACTACAAGTTTTTCTTCATCAGGAAAACGATTTAGTTAAAATGTTCAAAATAGCAATGGATTGGATGACATCTGATAATATCGTCATCAGATCTAATCAAACATCTACCGGTGAGCTTAAGAGGAGTTTTATTACATCGACAATTCATAAAAAGTGTAATTACTTCATAGTTTAATGGATATAAAAATCGTTACCTATTCTAGACAGCTAGGATCGAAGAAATTTAAAAGAACTGGAAAAAATATAATTTTAGTAAAATAAAAGACCAGAATATTGTTAAAGTACCTCCATCAATTTCTAAATTCTATAATCATCTTTTTTTGGTAATAAATTAAAAGCAAGAATAATGCTTAAGTAATGCTTATACTATTTAGTGTTGATATTGAAAAGTTCTATTATTGATGAAGAATCTTTTATATAGAAGTTTACTAAAAGGCAGGGATTGTATTGAAATGGAATTAAGCCGTTTCAAGGTATTAGTGAAATTATTAACCTGTTTTCATTTTTTGAATGAAAATGAGTTAACAATGTATATTCTAAAGAAAAGGGGCAACGTTAAATAATAAGCTCGAAAGTAGATCAACTATGATTTTCAGCCACTAATGTCACACTACGAAAGACTTTTGTTGCTTACTAAGGAAAGTGAGCAGGAGGTAAAGGAGGCAATAGAGATGCTAAACAATTTTTAGATATTATTATACAGTCCTTTAGATGTTTTTTTATGGGCAGTTCATGAAGCTTTCAACGTTTTTTCACAAACCTTAGTTTTTCAGATTATAGCTGGATGAATTTTCATCACACTGCTGTAAAATATGGCGATGTACATATATACACTATCAACAATAAAAATAACCACTGTGGAGACATATGCAGACGATACGGCAGTCTTAGCTCCTCATGAAGATCCAGCCATAGCCTCAATTAACCTACAAACACACCTAAATTAAATCCAAATATGACTGAAAACATGGCGAATAAAAGCCAACGAAATAAAATCCACTCGTATAATTTTTACACTCCGTAGAAGAACACGTCGGCCAGTCGATATCAATAATTGTCAACTCCCGCAAGCAGAGGATGTTAAATATCTTGGTATCTACCTAGATCGACGCTTAACTTGAAAGAAGCACATACTCGGCAAACGGAAACAACTTGGACTTAAACTCTAACAAATGTATTGGGTTATTTGGCGTTAATTCAAGTTATCATTAGATAACAAGATATTACTGCATAAACTTATACTCAAACCTATTTGGTTATATGTAATCCAACTATGGGAAACCGCTAGCAAGTCTAATATATCCATCATAGAACTGTTCTAAAATAAAGTGTTACGTGCCATTGTCGATGCTGCGTACTAAGTTTCAAACGAAGTGTTACATTGCGATATTCCTGTAGAACCAATAACGAGTGTAATTTAACGTGTTTGTGACAAGTAATTCGAAAGAGTGTCAGGGCATCCCAATGTAGTCGCTAATTACCTATATTTCCGAAGTGATAGTGAAGTGCGTAGACTAAAACGTATAAAACCATCCGATCTGATTATTGGACATATATAGACTTTAGAATAAGCTTGGGAATGAAACCAATTAATTAAAATAGTAATTTATACAGAGGATCACTTAATGAAGTCATTATGGAACTAATAAGAGTAATAGAAAAATTGTGGACGTCAATTTTTTCCTTGGAAATCAGGACCCTATTTAGTATTTTAAATTAATATAAATGTATCTTCTCATACCCTCCAAATTTCATTTAAACGCTTTGAGTAGTGAGTAGTGAAATTGAAAGTGATCCCCAAAAAATGTTTGATTTTCACGATTTCAAGTCCAAGTATAAAGTTCATTCACATTCCTCATAAATAAATCAACATTATTCTCAACATTTAAAAGTACAACAATACTTTAAAATTAATTCACAGTTGCTAAAAACAGAAATATCTTAAAAATAAAATGTGTAAAAAAGGAATGTTAATTTTTTGAGGAGACACTGACATTGGCAATGGACGGTCGTTCTCCAAAAATAACGCTAACCCAAAACAAAACGAGAAAGGAAAGGCGACCCGAGGACAGGCGCGGTGATGAATGGTTTCCTTTTCAGACTGTTTAGAGGTGTTACCGAGACCGTTATCCGGATTTTTCTCCAGAAATACGCGCGAGATGGCGCTCTCCAGAGATAAATTAGGATATCCTGTAATTTCGACGAGCCGACGAGAAGCTGTCGTATGTAAATTTCGGTTCAACCACCCTGTAGATGGCCCGTAATCCGTATTTAAGATAATTTAAAGCCACTCTAATTCCACTGTTTAGTTAATTGTGTGATTTATGAGCCCGTCGTGGTCCATGTTGGTGTAGTTACCGCGGAACTATGACGTTAGGCTGCTTGTACATATTTTTATATAGGAATTTAAGGTGTCCCAGCCAAAAAATCATTTGTTTTGCGTTTATTGAAAATGTATCTGTTAAATATAGATAAATATCATGTTATTTTAATCGTGTATTGTAAATAAATGTACTGGCAGGGGTCCAATAAAAATATTTCAGTTATTTTCATTCATTACGTGTAGTTTAAACTGACGGAAGAACCATTAATCCGATCAAATATACATTTGCAAAATACATTCAGTTAATGAAGCATATTCCGGATTATCTGATCTGATCTGATCTGACAAATATAAATAGTGACCCTCGTATATGATATATAGTCATAGACAAGTGCATTAACAATGTGCGAATTTGCACACACAGCTTCTTTCCATCTCAACATCGAAAAAACAAATAGAACAGAATTATTTTTACCAAAATTTATTTCTTATATATGCTCGACATGATTAACTTTATAAATATATAAAGTTAATATATTAAAGCACTTAACCAATAATTAGCATTTTTTACTATTTAAATATCATTTCAATAGTTTTCAGTTATAACAATTTAAATATCCGTTATTATTTACCAATGTCATACCCCAATATAACTATATATTAATATATTGCTCTTACAAAATTGTTTATTAATTCGTTAGCACCTTAATAGTGATTAGTAAGTATATATAGTGACACGAAAACCTACAGTTAAAATTTTTCGAATGTTTATGCAGCAAATTAACTAAAATTACTCAATATATTCTGTTTATTTACGTGTACCTAGACCTTTCTATGATGGTCCTACAATAAAACAATCTATTTTGAGTTAATCATCAGTTACTTGGCATGTGAGAGTGAATCAAGTCAATGACTTGGGTTTTTAATTACTGCTGACTTTCCCCTGCTGATACCCATTGAAATATTAATATTTGTGGAGAATCTGTGCATCATCAATGCGGATATCATCATTTCAGCCAAACCTTTCAAGAAAATAATGGGATGGAGAATTTTTAGGTCCAAAAATCCATCAGTCAGGACCGAATTATTCAGCTACATTCGAATGAATTAATTTTGAGTAAATATTTAATTTCTAACATTGATTTTTAACATATGACTATAATAATTTTATTAGAACTAATTGCTAATGCGGCTAATAAATAATGCTGATAATACAATTTCGGTTTTACGTGAATAATACAGGAAGTTTCAGTAGATATGTGAACAACAGCTTTCTGAAGCTTTTCTATATTTAAAGTAAGAAATTTGTCAATTTGTCATTTTTTTATCTCTTTTAAAGTAGAATTAGTGTTGTGTCATCAAATATTTCTCCTTTAGATATGACCTCAGAAAAAATTTCCTACTATATTAAGTCTAATTAGACTTCCACCATATTAATTACCCGACTAATGTATATGATTATCAATACCATGATTCCATAATACAGTTATGTGTTTTGCTTAACTATTGCCAAATTGTTTATAAAGTCATTAACACCTTAATGATTGGGATATAATTAGTCATTCGTTGCACAACGTACGTGTATTTCGCAACATTTTTGGAGTATTTAGTAGACAAGATAACTAAGATTTTGGGATAAACCCTATAGAATAAGTATAAACAACCATCACTTATCAGTCTGCATATGAAAATGCAACTGATAGATATCCTGATTGGTTATCCTATTATACTGATTATCTTGTTATTAATACAGTTACAAAATTGTAAAGAAACAAAGAAAATATAAATATTAATACGAACACAAAACATATCATGGTATTCAGCTTGGTCCCCTCCTCTATATCACTGGCTGGATTGTGGGTAATTAATATAACATCCTCATTGATGAATTTCTTACTATGATAATGCAACCATACACACGGTCGAAAAGGTTCTGTCTTGGTTGAGGAGCACCAAAATATCACAAAATATCTTTCCTGGCCAGCACAATAGCCAGATATCATCATAATTGAACAGTTATGGGAAGCTTCAGATCAGAGAGTGAGCTGTAGATTTCTATCTCCAACATAATTGAAGCAATTGTATATTTGTTTTAGTAGAATAATGTGACAATATTTCGTTCAAAATATTTAGATTAATTTTTTTTTTAGATTTTATTTATTAAAGGCCCATCAGCCTCGAGCGCTATTTAGGACCTATGCATTATGTACATTTTAATATTACTGAACAAACAATATAATAGACAAAACAAACAAGATTATAGTTTATTTAACCTAAGTATGAGAATAATATGGGGTGAACAGTTTAAAATTTATGAGTTAACAGCAGTAGTATTCATAATCTATTATATGTTTCGGAATACTCTCATGGCAGCCAAATAGTTCATCAGTTGTTCAAGGTTCCCCAATTGTAGAAGTTGTTTCATGCATTCCTCCAGGCCAGAGAGTCGTCTTTGGAGTTGAAGAGGTCAATTTTTAATGTTCTTCCTTCAATGTTGATGTATATGCAGCTCCCGTTTTTAGATCCGTCAGTGTAAATCTGATAATGATTAAGGTACTTTTCGAAGATCAATTGTTTGAAAAGGGAGCGTGCGCTAAAAGAGTTAAGAGCATCCTTAGGAAGAAGACTCATTGAGAGATCAATGGCAATAGGTGCGTTCTGTCAGGAAGCAACAACCAGGCCCTTTTTATGTTTCTCCTGTTATTTTGATACTGTGGTTGATGGGGAAAAAGTGGAACGCTTCACTATTTTGCGTGTCATTCTTACACAGAGGCCATGCTAATATTTTCTGTATCGTTCCAATTTTAGTATATGTATTGCCGAAACGAGTACTAAAAGTACTCTTCATCAATCTATTCTACGAAGAATTTCAACTATTTTAAAAGCAAATGATCGCCCAACACAACACAATATATAGTATATTCAAAGACTTTTTAAACTTGCTCTATCAAGATGTTTAATGCATTGCCTGCCTGCATCAGTAAATCTTTTGATTCTCATTTTATTCTAGTTAAAAAGAGACATAATGCTGTCTGATTTGTTCGAACACGTAAACCAATGAGCCTGTCAAAATCGTGCGGTTGTCAAACGTATGCGAAATTCTCGAAAATAATTGTGATAAGAGGTTATTAATCTAATATATTATAGTTATAACTCTAACCTATAAACTATCGTTGCTATATATTTAAATGTAGTTTTTAAATGTACTATAATTTTAAAATACATCATATTTGATAACATTTTTGATCAGGTGCACTGTATATTAGTACAGACATGGTCAATAACAAATCTCAAAAAATCAAAAGCAATATAACCTTAAATTCGCCAAAAAGAAACTGTGTTTATGCGAAACAGGTGACGAATCAAGATCAATCTTGGTATTTCAGAGATAAAATATACGAAATGTATAAAACAATAAGTAGTTTTTCCAATCGAAACATAATTTAATACAATTATTTCAGAGGAAATTCTTAGTCTGGAAAGTATCCGCAAACATCCAAAAGATATATAGCTATTTGAGGGATATAGAACATCATATTTGTTCAATCATTTTATTTATATTAAAATTTTGTTATATGTCTGAGGCAAAATATACTAAAACTCAAAGTAGCTGAGGCAACGCTCATTGTGACGTTTTGACAAGTCTCCCGTGTCACTGCTATTTTGAATTGACTATATATTTTATCTAATACGAGTACGCCAAACTTATTAATGCCAAACATGAATCCGACCATAGGTTCTTGTACTACATTAAGATTGGCAGTGATATGACAATACATGTCTTAAATATTAATCAAGCCTGTTTTCGATTATTTTGCATCAAGCTTGATTCATTAAATAGTTGGAATAATTTTGACCATTGAAGTTTTGGCTTCTTAGTATTTTGTGAATCAGAACCCTCATATAAAAACCAGTCACATCATTTGCTATTAAGTATTTCATATTTTAGATAGTTGTACGTGCAATTTCATCGAATAAAAAGACGTCAAAAAGTCTAACCGTTTATTTGTTTTAACCAGAACACTTCAACAACTACTCGTTCCTCATTTAAAATGTAAAAAAGCTTAATATGATCGCCTCTACATTGCCATGTCATTAAAAAGATAAAAATATAATTCTCCTTAATTGTTTTTGAATAAAGAGAGGCATAATTACTATATTTATTGACCTATCGCTTAACTTATGGTTTTTCCCGATGACCTCTATATCCATCCCATTTAAATTAATTAAATGTAAATATCCAATAATCAATATATGTATGTATGAATCGAAAACAGCAAGTTATCATTGTATAGATATATAATTAAAGGTCGTTCTTGTAATAAATTAATTAAGATTTTTCTATATCAATTTGTTTGTAAGTGATCAAAAACAGTTAATTGTTTTTCATTATATTTTTTTTCTTGTCAGGGCCTTCAAATGTTATATAATATGTTTTTATTAATTGAATTCAATCGACACTTATTACTATAAATATGATGAAAAATTATATTTTAGGTATTGCTTAATATTATCAGGTTGTTCAATAATATTTTGTCACTAGGGTTAAGAACATAATGGTTTGGTAATTTATGATACAATTTATCTTCACTTGTCTTTTCATTTGACTATCCGGTTCCCGGCTTTCTTCGATCAATGGATTTAAAAAAAAATCCACTGGAATAGTGTGGATCTGTCAACAATTCATTAATTTATTGATTATTGCTATAGTTTCTTAAGCTATATAAGAAGTTGACGTTTATAAAACTGTTATTTTATCATTATTTTACATTCAACTGTTCCAAAAAGTTACAGGTTTCATTGGACGCCAATTACGCTCCAGCGCGTTATATGTGCGATGGTCTCTCTAAGCCTTGTATTTAGTTCGTTATTAGTAATGTGCCCGTAGAGTTGTATCGGCATTATCTGAAGACAATAGCTGAGTCATTTACGTGCTTGCTTTCGATTTTTTCTTTTTGATTCGTATGTATTACAGAATTATATATGGCGGGAAAAATATCCATATGTCAGGGCCCTCTCGTCCTAAAAGTGGAAAAAATAGATATGAAACTTCTGATGTGTCCTATCTTTACAATAAGTATTCAAGCAATCGTATTCCAATTTAGGACTTTCGTTTGTCAGTCATAAAAAGCTTACTAAAGGCTCCGTCCAAACCTACATCCAGAGCGGTTATCAGCGAACATATTTTGAAAATACGAGAGGAGAATAAAGAAGGAAAGGTAATGAGAAAGCAACTGTGATTTACAAAAAAGAAAAGAAAAGGCACTATTTATGTATGCAGTTCATGTGCTGGATATCCTTGTTACTGTTTAGACTGCGCAAAAATTAGTCATGAGTGACCTCTTATGATTTATCTGAATAGGTTTTTATTTATTTTGTGAGTTTTAGTGAAAATTTGTATTAGCTTATGACCGTTCATTTATTTCTATTAACTTGTTGTTGTTTATTAATAATTTACTTGAATAGATAGTTTGAACTAACATTTACTTAATTATTTTTTTGTCATTTTTCTGCTGAATATTCTTTTAACTTATTTTACTAGTTTATTCATTCATTCCCATTATATGGTATATTAAAATATATCTTCTAATCAACAATGTCTTTTCCTATTCTGTCCATTTAAATTCTCAGTACCGATTACGCTCTGGCGCGTAACACAAAAATATATTAATTTTTGTTGAAAAATATTAAAATATGGACTGAAAATACGTTAAGAAACGTTATTAAGTATATTTTATTGTTGTAATTAGAAAAAAAGTAGCCCGCTTCTAGTGTAAGTATTTAATCCCAGATCGGCAGCGAAAGTGTTACAATACAATTTTACATCTTGGTGAATTAATGCTAACACCTTAACCAAGGGGGCAATTCACTTCGAACCATGCAGCCAATACTTTTGATCCCTCCTAAAATGACCCACTGTTTGATAATATAGATTTTCTACAAAGTTTTTAATCAAAACCATATCTTGAATTGCGGTTACTACTCTTGTTGATTCAGTTTTTACTCTCTTCCACGATCTAGAATAACATTTAAATCCCCTTAATATTCTAGTCCCTGGTGAAAAAACCTATTATACTTCTAACGATTTAATAATTTGTATTTTTTTTTATCAGTGACGATATTATTAAATAAATAGTATATGACAGAAAATGCGTTGGGGAACTATACAATAGAGAAAAGATTCAATGAACAACTCAGATACTAAGTAATAATATATGTAAGTAATTGGTCAATAAAGCAAAGCCAATTCCACAAAACAGAAAGAGATTTATTTAATATAAATTATTAAAAGTCAAACTTAAATAGTACCACTATTTGTGGAAAACATTATGAAAGTTATAAATTGTTTGGTAGTCCACTGTTAATTATCCGTTCACAGTCATCAAGACACCAAAAAATACAAGAAAATCAACTAGAATTCATTTAAAGATTAATTGTTGTGGGATACTAAAATAGCATAACCCATGTATCATTGACTTAGTGCTATTTAAAGCATTATATAATTTCTGTTGGTGTGGAATAATGAGGCTGACTGTAACATGGCAAGAGGCCAGTACACCAGGCGAAAACTACATAAAATTACGAAACCTGCATTTTCACTTGAAAAGTTGGCAGGAACTGAAAGTGTTACAATTTCTGTTACAAATTTGGAAGCGTGAGTGAGAACACTCGACGAATCAGCAGTATATCCGGAAATCCAAGTATGTGGTAGTTACGGATTATTCGGCCTGGAAGATCCCAAATGTTGAATTTAAAAGAACCATTCTATGAACAATTCAACCCTATCTATCTTTAATTAATATTTGTACAACACAATATGTTGATAGCTTATAGCTTTCGGTCGCTATAATAAAAAATATTTGGTATATACAGAACAATAATTCCTAGTCTTGTGATCTTTTATAGCAATCTAAAAAACACTATCTACAAGTTCGAAGACAATCTGTAATTTTATACGTCTCACTTTCTTAAGCTAATCAACATCTTCATATTGTCTGCTGTCAATTTATTTCAAAATGATATAAACGTAAAGTTAACCTATATAACCAACGAAGAGCTACACGATGACCTCGAAATCAAATCGATATACGAAGTGATACAATATTTTGCCTTAAAACGTGGAAGCAATTCAGTTACTGGACAACACGCAGCAAATCAGAAGATTGAAGCGAAACAAGCCACACGAAGTTGTTTAGTGTCTAACTACAATAGAACAGTGGTAATAAATTAATTTGTAAACTAAGATAGTACTAAACATATCCAATGTAAGATGTAATTAATTGAAAATTGTTTATGAATTAAATATACTTTTTTAACTATACTGATTACCTAGACTGACATTTCCTTTCCAAACTAACACTGAACAGATGAACTGAAAGTGTACACAATATTAAATCAAACCGAAAAATACACGACTATCGTGTCATTTTCAAAATTAAATATTTAAATAAATCGACAACCGGTGTACGTAAAAAAATCTGGTAAATCGTCATTACATATAAATATTGCACATGCCGTCAGCTGTTTTTGCAAAGATTAAATTAAACTCCGACGTCGGGATCAAATAACAGCAGTGGGGACGCTCTAAAAAAATAAATTATTCAATTAATCAGACATTCCTTAGGTACATTTCGCTATTCGATAGCCTCAAGTCCGCCGTCTGTAATAATACAATTTATGTTAATCGTTTGGTAAGGTTTAAGTTTTTTTTTTACTTCATACGATAGGAAATTATCCAATACGCATTACCTTGTGATCGGTAAATTGTTTAGTTAAGTAACCGTCACCAATAGTTACATAAACAGCGTGTTTTAAATTAAATACCTAGTTAAAATGGTTTAAATTGTGTCGATTCTACTTAAATTGATATTTATTGAATGTAAATGTATTATGTTTTGTTATATAATAAGCTCATTTTGATGATTCTCCAATGCAATCCTCAAAAGAACTTGATGGAGGAATTTTTTTGTTGTGAGAGGAGCCAGAAGTCAGTAGTTTTTGTAGCCAAATGATCTGAAAGGTCATCACAATAATTAGGCAGCGAATGGGGCGAATTTAACCACTTCTTAGCCGCCTGTTGTGATTTGTAGGTCCAAGCCTCATTCATAGCGATCAAAAGTAAGCACAAAGTCGTTTCTGATAAATTTTAATGTCTTAGTCGAATGTATATTTCTAATAATGTTTGAGAATATGGCCCAATGATGGGCACTAAAATGTTCTACTTGGTAATATCAATTTTATTTAGCATTAGGCGATATATTTTAATTTCATTATTACTACTGATTTATTAATTGAATGAAGGATAAATCAGTATATTTAAAACTATTTATATTTTAAATAGCTGATTTATATTATAGTTTTAGTAGAAGTACTGCAGATAAAATTAACTGCTAACTCAAATTGCTGATCCACTTTCTTAGCACTCTAGATTATAATGTTTATTACTAAGAGAAATAACATTTTTTATTACAAGCATTTTTTTGAAATTGCTGATTTTTTTGAAAAATAAATTTCAGCTCACGTAGTAATATTTAATAAATCCAGTAAGGATTACAGCCGAAATAGTTTATATGATATAGCTACATTTATTGGCATATTGCTGTCTGATTTGCTGATTTATAAACACTTTAAATTTAACTTACACAAAAAATTTGAAGTGTTTTTCGAATTTTTGAGTGTGTGAAGGGAAAATAAAAATAATATAATAAATACCGTTGCCATATTGCTGATTTATAAACAATTTAAATCTTATTTATACCAATACAACACTAAAAGCGTTCTTTCATTTTTATGTAGATGCAATGTCATTTATATTGCAAAAATTGCTGATTTATTTCAAAAATATATTTCAGTTTACGTACTAATGTAACTACGTGTTAAATACCAACAATAATTAAAGTCAAAATAATATAGATGATATTATTGGAATATTGCTGACTAATTTAATGATAAATCAGCAACAATTTAAGTATAAGTTATACACAAAAAAATGCAAAGCTAAAGTAAAAGAAACAATGTAAAATATGTATTATGAAAATTGCTGATTTATTCAAAAATATACTTCAGCTTACGTACTAGTGTTTAATACCAACAAGAATTAAAGTCAAAATAATATAACTGATATTATTGGAATATTGATGACTGATTTACTGATAAATCAGCAACAATTTAAATATAAGTTATACACAAAAAATACAAAGATAAAGTAAAAGAAGCAATGTAAAATATGTATTATGAAAATTGCTGATTTATTTCAAAAATATACTTCAGTATATGTACAATTAAATTCAAAATAATATAGCTGATATTATTGGAATATTTATGACTGATTTACTGATAAATCAGCAAAAATTTACTCTGATTTTGACAATTGGTTTGATTTTCAAAAAAAATTAACCCAGAATATAAAGAAACATTTATTATTCATTTAAATAATATTAAAATTACTCGTTTATCTAAATTGCTCTTTTATTTAATTTAATATATATATATAAGAAAGTTATTTATTCCCTGTTGAAATAATATTAAATTCATAAAATAAAAATTGTAATAAAATTTACTGACTTATTTAAAATATTCTTTAAGTTAAATAATAGAAATGTAATAATATATAAACAAGAAATTTTAATAATGTAATTATAAAAAATTAAATAAGCTATATACACTGTTTTATATCAATAAACATCTATTAAATACTATATTAGTTTTTTTATATAAAATAACATTTATAAGCATATACTGAAATGATTATTTACGTTTTATATTAAAAATTAATGTCATTAACCATTTTTAAGTCGTTTAAACATGCATATTTTTCGTGAGATGATAGTACATAATGCGAAAATTAATTACAGTTTGAGACATCAGCATTATACGTTTAAACGACACAGTATATCATAATAAATTCCGACTGTCATGGGACAATTAATTCGTTCGACTTTTTCTCTTATTTTCCATCTTAAGGATATCGATAAATTAGCCCCAATAAATTCATAATCCTTAACATTTTGCAACATTTCAAACCGATCAATTTAAATTAATAAGACAAGGGGATATAGAGCGTACAGTTTCGGTGAACTATTTATCGACGGGTCAACTAATTTATTTGCATCTATTTCAATTAAAAAAAAATGTAGTGATAAGAGGATTTTAATGCATTTTGGAATTAGGATTATACATCATTACAAATAATTGATGGTACTTACTGTATGTAAAACAGAGAAGGACAAGGAATATTTTATCCATGATCCTATAAAAATGTAACACAGCACTAAAAAATAAAACACAGCTCACTTCATTAGTAGAACGACAATAGCAGCCGAATTGTCTGGCGTGGAAGGACCCGTTGTATAACAAAGAAAGTATTTTCGTTTCAATAGGTTATCACGACGGATTCTAGGAGTCGCAACTCTAGTAACATCTTCCTACCAACACACGGCGCGGACAAGAGTGGTATACAAGTATACACACGGGCAACTAGGCGAGTTTTATTTTATTTCTTATGGCCGCGTTATAAAAGCAAACGCGCGCGCGCCGTGTTGTTCGCTCACCGAATTTCTCAAAAAATAATTACTGATAGTCGAAAAGATTATCGGGAAAAAGTAATCCGCGCTTTTCAAGATTTTTCAGAAGTTATTGCGTTGGAAAATAAACCTAGATACTAATTGGTTTTGAACAAGGAACTAGCGACACTAAAACCTTCTACTTGATTTAGATTAATTACATTGATAAAACCTGATGATTATCATTTGGTATCACAGAATGTAGACAATATCAGTCAGTTACTAACTGACATGAAATAGCAACATCCAAGTCCCCATGGAGACCAAAAATAATGCTGAGACTCCTTTCTTAGTTGTTTTATTCACCCCAACAGCGGAGGAAGTAGAAAAAATAACACCAGATATGTTTTCCCAGCAGTTCTACCACTTTCAAAATACAAAAATCATATTCAAACCACAAAAGAAGATGTCTCATGTATCGCTTAATTTCTGATTTAGATTTTTAATAGTCTAAGTGTAGGAAAATGTGATTTCTGATAGCAGTTTAAGGCGAATTTTGGAAACTGATTTGAAAATGTTTCCGTACAAAATTCAATTATTCCAAAACTTGCTACTGAGAAATCTTTATCAAAGAGTTGAGTACAGTAATGCAATCTTAAGGCTTTCTGGTGAAATTGAAACGTCAGTAAACAGAACAGTCGATTTTGGGGAACACAGAGTCCTCAATTAATTCATGAAACATCATTGCATCCACTAAAAACAACTGTATGCTGTTGTATTCATACTGGAAACAGCATTGGTCCCTATTTTTGTGAAAATGACCAAGGTGCTGCAGTTACTATTGCCACTGAACGGTACCAAGACATGAGTCGAAATATTTTTGTGCCTTAAATGCAAGAAGAAGCACTAGAGGACATGTCAACAGGCTCGTTCAACAATTCAATTATTGAATGACGTTTTTCCACGAAGACTAATTTCGCAAAAAACAGTCACGAAATTGAAGAAATTCAGCCTAAGAAGAGGTAGGATGTCATGGAAAATGTCTTAAAAATAGCCGAAAGTTGCATAGCGAATAATAACGAAAAAAAAAATTAAAAGGCCAAATAAACTCTTTATGAAACCAAAACTTACTTAACTTTTCTTTGAGCAAGTTATACGCAATCAAAATGGTTGCGGGACTTTTGCCCCACGTTGTCCTTTAACAGAGTCACTTGACGTTTGGTAAAATTAATCTTGTTTTTTATCAACATTTTCTTTCACTGAAAATTAATAAAATTAGTGTTATAATAATCAAACTTACTATACAGAACGTTTTGTGAATTTTATTGCTTTTTGTAGGCAATTTGACGTTAATTTCAAACAATCATCAAAAATTGCATCCTCAGAAATATACTCTAAAGTATGAGTTATATAATAAGACATATTAGGACTTTAATGGCCTTATATCTCAGAAAATGAGACTAAATATCTTCAAATTTAATTTATACCAGTTATATTTCAATTGAAAATTACAAAATTACTCTAAAAGAAGTACGCTTAATTAAAACTAAACATAGAAAAAAATTATCATACCATTAAATGCAAAATAACCGATATCCTACCAACTTGAGTTCAAAGAAACATAATGAAATTTGTTAATTAATTTTGCGCGCCTACTGCGATACCATTTATATACCCACGAGTGAATGCACTATATTATCGAGCTTGCCATGTACTTCAAAAGATCGTGGACTTTCCTTCGAACAGCAGCATCGTCTGTGTTGGATCAAAATAAAAACAAAACTCGGATACAGAAATGGCTCGAGACGATTATTTGGGTCAGGGATACAAAACGGGAGCCCTCCAAAGAGAATGGAAAGCTCGCCGACTCTCGAAAACAACGTAATTTAGTTAAGATAAAAGAACATTTTTTGAAGAGCGCAATTGATTATTTAAGTAAGGAATGAGACTGTATGGCAGACAAAGGAAAAAGAACATAGACGATAATCACGACAAGAAATAAACACGTCTACTTAAATCACAGATCAGATTTTTATCAATAGTTTGTTTATAAAGTCAATTGTAATTAATATATTTGTAACTTATCCATACCACCATTTTTCCATCTATAATACAGGGTGAAAGGCAATAACATTACGTTACATTACGTTACCTACGAAGTTACATTATTAACGAGTGTAGCTCCAAGACATTAATGAGATTTAACTCAATAACATTATTTAGTACAGCATAGATCTGTTACCTATGTAAAGCACAAAACATAGAGAACATAGAAAAGGAACTTAACCAGACGACAGTAAAGGACAATGGCGTGCATGCGGATTGGCCAGAACACACTCTTGCAAATTAATTTCAAACTAGCTTGACCTATTTCACAGTCACTAGTTTTTGTTTACGAGATTTGTAGTTATGAAGCAATTTTTAGCTTAATATAACTGTTAGAACTTCAACAATCTGCCTGCGGACAGTAAGTATTATTATATGATTTCCGTTATACAATATAACTATCCTGA
Source organism: Rhynchophorus ferrugineus (assembly GCF_030347505.1). Classification (NCBI taxonomy): domain Eukaryota; kingdom Metazoa; phylum Arthropoda; class Insecta; order Coleoptera; family Curculionidae; genus Rhynchophorus; species Rhynchophorus ferrugineus. Next base: position 4,655,401 of record NW_027472588.1, read on the forward strand.
CATGTAGAAGATTGCTTTAGTGAGTGATCTGCTATACAACTTATAATCTAAATCTTATTCTAGATATTATTCTAACTTACTTCAAAGTCTCTCCTACCTTATTCTAAAGACTATTCTAAATTATTCTAGCGATTATTAAATATCACCCTATGTGTCTATTAATCAGTTCGTATAGTAGTTTGTTTTGAGTTTATGCACTACACTGCACTAATAGTCTTTCAGAGTACTTCTAGGATATCTATGTTAAAATTGCTAGTAGTACCTCACAGTTCAATGCCATAGGTCCAAATGTGCCTAAGTATTGACTTATAGAGCAAAACCTTGTTATCTAATGATAATTTAGATATACGCCTTATCATCCAATACAATTGGTTTAGTTTAAGCCCAAGCTTTTTGCTTTTTTTGTCACTAAGATCTCAAATAAAGGAAAACCAATGCAGGAAGAAAATAAAACTACAAGCTTAGCTTTGGAATCAGGAGAAGTTGTCCTGTCTACATTAGGCAACTAGAAATCTATAAAAACAGTAATTAATAAGGCAAGTAGGTTGACAGACATCCAAATTTGAACTGAAATATGTGTTTCTTGGCATATTATTTCAAAACAGTTCTCAAAATCTGAAAGTATTATAATTTATATGACTTTTTTATTGCAAAATAACGTATAATACTTAATATAACAAAACATCAATTTTTTTTTCAAAAGGATCTTATTCACTTTTTTAATTTAATCTCATTGGAATAGAGGCGTCTGAGGCGTCCTCTGTTGATAAAGGGCAAATCTTAAACTTCTATATTTTCTATTCTTAAATATCAGAACAAATTATCAGAAATTTTCTGAAAGGAACTTGTTGAAGTTGGAGAGGTTTATAATGTGGTAAGTCCTTTCGTGGTTAAGGCTTATTCCACATAACTCAAGAGCTCCTTATTCCTATAGGACAGTTGGACATCTTTATCAGTATATTTCTCCTGTGGTCAGACCATATCAAGAAACATATTCGCCATGGTTTGTGTTGGAAACACTAATCCGATAATTTCAGAACATTAGAAACAAAATATTTGACAGGATGTGTTATATGAAAGTTACGGGCAGTATGACAATACTGTTTATTCCTTAAATTATATGTCAAAGTCAGTTATCCTTCATTATTTAAAAAGTAAATATAAATTAAAGAGAGCTATAATATATAATTACTGAAACCATTGGACAAAGTCTACACCATCTTCATAGCAAACATGACTGGTGTGTAGTATGGCCTATAAAACTATTTTAATATACCCAACAAATCGTTCAGTTTCAATCAAATTCAATAAAATATTTTTATGATGCTACAGATGATCTGATATTGTTGAAATGCCCGCTTGTGTTTCGGTTGGAATTTTGTCAAAAATTAACGAAAAATATATCAAACCAGTTTTTTTTTTGCTGAATATTAAAATAGGCCTCGACGATCTCTCATAATTATTAATCAGGTTTTTAATAGAGATGGTTATTAAAAGAAGCCAGCGTAATTATGACTATAAATAGCATCGTTTTCGACCAACGACTACAGGGTGACCATATAAACAATAAAATAATTGGATAACTGATCTCGAACTATTTTATTGTTTAAATATTGGCTTACATAAGATACTAATAGAAACGCCTTTGATGTTGGTAGAAATATGATTTTCGTAGAAATAAATAATGGCTAAATTGTTTTTATTGACTCCAGATTTATAATTGTGCGAATTCCGAACGACACTGAACAATAAAAATAGATATGCGACGTTAAAAATTCTGTTAGAATAACTTAGAATAACCAACTAATAATAGATAGTTTTTTTTGTAAACATCAATAAAAGCGAGACAACTTGTCATTAGAAATAACACATTACATTTCTTTTTCCTTTTCATGGCACTCGGTTGATTTAAAATAACTGAAAGTAGTTTTGCTGTTGTTTTTTTTTCATAATTTCTCTGGATACTTGATTTCTGATATTATATTTGGCAAACTGTAGAACCTTGAGAATATTTATTCATCATTTGCAATCCATAGCTTCGCTCAGGAAAAGTGAAGTGAAAAGTTTTGAGTGAAGAAACTTTTTTTATTGTGAAAAAAATTATAAAAATATTGCTTTTTGAAGGGAAAAAATACAGTTGAAGCAAAAACTTGGCTGAGATGTAGAGTTTCCGGACACTGCCCCAGGAAAATCAACTATCAATGATTGGTATGCTAAGTTTAAACGTGGTGAAATCAGCACCGAAGATGGTGAACGCAGTGGACGCCAAAAATAGGTTTTTACCGACGAAAACATTTAAAGACTCCACAAAATAATATTGAATGACCGTAAATTAAAATTGAATGAAATAGCAGATACTTTAAAGATATCAACTGAACGTGTACATCATAACATTCACAAATATTTGGGTATGAGAAAGCTCTGTGCAAAGTGGATGCCGCACGAACTCACTTTTGACCAAAAACAACAACGAGTTGATGATTCGGAGCAGTGTTTGAAGATGATCAAGCGTAATAAACCTGAGTTTTTGCGTCGATATGTGACAATGGATGAAACATGGCTCCGTCATTTTAAGTCCAATCGACAGTCATTCAAGTGGACTGCACACGATGAGCCCGCTCCAAAGCGTGAGAAAGCACAACAGTCGACTGGCAAGGTCTGGAAATGGCGTCTGTATTTTGGGATGCGCATGGAATAATTTTCATTGATTACCTTGAAAAAGGAAGGACCATCAACAGCGACTATTACATAGCGTTATTGGACCGTTTATAGGACGAAAACCCCGAAAACGGCCGCATTTGAAGAAAAGGAAATTGCTGCTTCACCAAGACAATGCACCGTGTCACAAGGCAAAAATACATGAATTGGGCATCGAATTGCTTCCTCATCTACCGTATTCTCCAGATCTGCCCCCGAGCGACTATTTCCTGTTCTCGTCGAATGAAAGGTGATCGCCGAAACTGAGGTCTATTTTGAAGCAAATGACAAATCGTACTACAAAAATGGTATCAAAAAGTTGGAGCGTCGTTATAATCAGTGTATCACCCTTGAAGGAAATTATGTTTAATTAAAAAGACTAATTTTGGCAAAAAAAATGTTTTACTATGGTAGGCCGGGGACTTTTCAATTGACTTATTATTAACATTTCAATCAACAGATATGCCCTAACCATTGCTATATACGTCTTAACCATGATAGATATTCCATAATGCTATTGACTACCATCAGTCGGTACATTTATTTCTTAGTACTATGATTCGTCAGCATAATTAATTACCCGTACTAGTGCTATTATAATATTTTTTTATTATCTGATATTTGAAGTAGCTGTCGTGATAATCCTTGGTATAGTTATTGTGTATGCAGCTGTTATATCATTTATTTTGATCTCTGTTTTTATTTCTTTAAGATGTTAATTTGCTTTATTTAAATATAGTTTTTATATAACGTCCTGGGTTCCAAAATTAATTCCTTCACAAATATTAAACTATAACAGTGTTCGAATCCATACTGAAGGATTTTCAAAACAAAAAAAACTGGGTTTGAAAGAACCTTATTTCAGTTTTCAGTGTAAGATTTTCTCCATATGTGGTATTTGAGAACCGGAAATTGCAGCAACTAGGCCGGCTTGATACTTCTGCAGTAAATACCATTTTTCCGAACATCAAGTTGGCCAAGAAATTTGTAGCATAACATTGAAGGCCATATCTTTTTAACACCATTCGTATCATTAACTACTCTGTATGCAGAAAAAAAATTAGAAACATGAATGATATGAATCGAATATGATTATAAAAAAACATCATCATTTAAATCGACATTTTATTCCACAGCTCCTAGTAGTTTACGTATTTTTAAAAGCGTTATATTTTTAAAACATTGCCAAATTATATTTTATTATGAAAACAACTACTGTGCAACTATATACTGAATCAACCATTTTAAAATTTCATAGCGTTAAATATAGCGCTATGTAAATAAGTTTTTAAGATAACATTAATAAATATCCAGTATTATATTTGTAACAATTTATGGCGAAAAATTCAAGTGAACCTTATATATTTTTCGTATTTATGTATATTTCACTCGTAGTAAAGCTACATCGTTATAATAGATTGCAGTATTTCTAAAGATCTGTAGAGATACACATTTATGTATTTTAGTTCGTCTTGGAAACTTGAAAACAAAAATATTTGCTTTATATATAAAAGTTTATTATTAGATTTACACTTATTTCTTATTGCTTTTGAATAATTCCTATGAAATCAGTAATGTGTTTGTTACTAGTATTGAACTGCCTCTTTTTTGCGTAGTAACAATTTTTGCCCAGTTTCCGAGTAGAACTTAGTAGATATACTATTTTCTTATTCTAGGAGCATCTTACTGAAAAAATATATGTTACCATAAGCAAAGGCGTACTATTTAAAATATAGATAAGAATCATATTTTTCTTGAGGAATGTTCTTCCGCATTTAAATCTGTATCCCTACTAAGATTAATTGTTTTTAAACCGCATATATGGGGTAGAGGTAATCCAAAATCAGTTTTCTGAATATTCTACCAAGTTGTTCAGTAACCTAACTCGGATAAAGAGGCGGCAGTTACTGCTATTTAAATATTATCCGATGGTGCTATTTAAATCTGTTTTCTATATTCTCTATAGTTTGTGTCATTGATCGTTTAATGGCTATTTACATGTAAGTTTTAGTATTTATGAATTAGATGCCAGATTCTGAACTGTTTTATTGGTTCAACATTGACTTGTATAAATTACTAATAGAAATGGTTTTCTCTAAAAATAAATGTCTACATTTTTATTATTTATTCCAAATTTTTTATTGTGCGAATCCAGACGACACACAGCAATAAAAACACACACGCAATGCTAAAAAATTATAACTCCCATCCGTTAACCGATCATTTTTTTTGTAAACGTCAATAAAAATGGAACAGTTTTTCACAGAAAGAACAGAACGGTTTTCGAATTTATTTTTAAATGAAAACACATGCCATTTTTTCATTTCTAGTACGTTATGATGAATTAAGATACCTTAAAATAAACTTGGCATCTGAAAAAAAAAACATAACTTTCAAAATGTTATTATCATTTGAATATGTAAGCCGAAAATTGTAGAAACCAAAAAAACTACTATTTGGAGTACAATCAAGCATGGTATTCAGTTGGTTATGACCTATGACATCTTCAGTGATGAAGTTCTTACTATGATAATACACACGGTCAAAAAGGTTCATTCTTGGTTCCAGGAGCATCAGAATACCATCTTTCCTGGCTAGCATTATCTCCAGACCGCAACATAATTGAAACGATATGAGGACTGAGGAGTATTTACCATCTAGGTAATACTACTGAAGGAATTGATGGATGTTTTGGTATAAGAATGAAAACATATTTCGTTGGAAACCATTCAGGCACTTTTTTAAGCTATTCAGTGAATAATTGCAGCTATTTTAAAAGCAAATGATGGCGACTCCAGAGTTAATTAATTAATAGATATTGTGTATTTGGCCGATGTTTTGTATATTAGATGATTTAAAATATTTATATTTATTCAGAATGCACATGATAATAATATTTGTTTTTGTTCAGGCTCTTCAGGCCATATTTTAGCCTACCCTCGTAAAAATGGTTTGCAATAACAATTTCACGCGTTCGGCATGACCATCAAGAAAAAATTACTTCATCAAATCCTTCACGAACTCTTAATTTAGGACATTAATTAATATCCATTAAAAAATGGATCAAATTGTATCGGCGTTACCTTGACCTCTGTAGAGAACGCAGCAATTCCTTGAAACACTCTGTTTATCTGCATCTTAAAAGTCATAAATGTCTACGAAAAAAACATCGAACAAATGTCTGCATTATTTACGATACCAGTTCAGAGATTCTATTTCGGTCTGGTTTCCAATAAATAAATGTCTGATCTTAAATAGGTAATGAAACTGCAAGCCTTTTGAAATGTGTCGGGTGATATACAGTTAAATTGCAATACGTATACCGGACAGTGAAGTCTAGCGATTTGCAAAATGTATACGGACTGTTTGAAATTCAAAAAACATTGTATTCGTTGAATTTCAATTTCGTCTAGCCAATGATTTCGTCATTTTTAATTAAGTATTGTCCGAAACAAGCGTGAAATAAAGTGAAAATAGATAAACTTCCATGCAAATTAATTAAGTTTAATTGTTCATCTTGAACTTTCTAATGATATTAAAGGATAACGGCAGAATTATAATATTCTCCAGACATCTTTCGTAATCCAATCTAGTAAGGTTTTCAGTTTAATTAGACCTTGAGGGCAGAAGGACAGAAGGATTTATGTCGCAAAAAGACTATCTGAAAATGTTGAGAATCATATTAGGTACTTGCACGTATTATGATCGTTTTTCAGTTTAAAAATGTCTTTATTCAAAGAACGATATCCTTGTTAGTTTTATAAGTAAGGTTTGATATGTTAGTTTAAGATGTAAGGTTAAGTGGAAACAGATAATTTACTTTAGATATTTAACTTTATAAGCAACTTTGTGCAAATGTCTTGCGACGTCCATTATGTAGATGACACTACAATCGCCATTTCGGCCCATTTTATTGATTTGTTTGAACAGCTATTTTAAAAGGCGAACCATCTGATTTTATTTCATTTCTTTTGAGTATATTTAATTAAAAAGGCATATATTTCAACAGCATTAACAGTATTTTAATATTTCAAATGACCCAATCGTCTATCAATTTGCGAAACAAATAAAACCGCCTTAAAATACATAAAACATTTAAGTTTTGACTTTAAAATTAACTTAACCGAGACCATCTTCGTTTTCATTCATTTAAATACAGCATAGAATGGTTTAATTCAGTAATATCATGGATATTCTTGTTAGAGTAGATAAACATAGTTTGGTAAGTTGTATCACCTTGAAATAGTTGTTATATTAGTATTTTTAAATTTGATAATGAAATATGGTAATCGATTTTGTTAATCAAAACACACCAATCTGGTCTAAAGAGCTAATATTAAAAATCGCCCCTAGAAGATATGGATTGTGATATATTCAAAATGAAGATATTCGCAACAATTTAAAAGTAACTGTGGCTTAAGATGCTAAAAAGTTCACAGCAAGACAATAAAATGTTACAGAGAAGCTCATAAAATATACAAAACAATTCATTTAAACCCATACTATTTATCATAAATATTCATAAAAAGAATCTGTAAAATACGCAAAATATTCGGTTACCTTTCCCAATATTTCTCATGGTCTCCAATTAAATTAGCATAAAAGGAATTTTCTTTTAATTTTAATATCAGAAATTCATGGTTATACGCTAAACAAAAATGTGAAAATATTGAAATCCTCGAGGGGTATTTCAATAATTTGTATGTATTATTATTTAAACACCTGATGACCATGGATGTACAGATCTTATCTTAAAGTATCAAAAATTATCGCAAGATAAGTATTCAAAACATAATCTTATATCATATATTATCATATACTATCATCATATACTAAATGATTAAGGGATACTAATTTTTATCATAAAATTTTAGTACAACTAAGTCGCTAACTTTTATTCTCCTGAGTTTTTTGATTCTGCTTCTTTTTTTTTAATTAATTTTGGTTGTGTTTGAGCGATCACCATTTCGAGACTAGATTGGAATAGCCAGTGTATTTTTTGTCCCTTCCTTTTGCCTTGAGAGTCGTCATATTGCGAGGCTGAACTGTCCCTATACCTTCTATTTTTTCTATAATTTTCTATAAATTATATCCTCTTCCCGTATCATAACACTTGGAATCGTATTTTTTAAGACACATGATGGCTCTTCTTTTATCTTTCCACCTGCACATCTTACTCTCATCAAGAACCTTTTCGACATATCAACAATAAGACTACATAAAACTTAGACTTTGATTTATTGTATATTTAGAAATTATAAATTATTTTCTTCTCAATCTATTAATATATTTGTACCAAAACTGTTGACAATTGAGAGAGAGTTACATGAAATTTTATTTTTTTCTCACTAAACTTTATATCGTTGCCATTACTTTCTAACACTCGTGTCGTCTCCTTCTAGGCTATATCATTCTGGATATTCTTGACTTTATTTAAATTATGGCCAGCCTTCTTCGCATGTGTATGAGCAATAGGGCTTTTTCTTCAGGTTCAAGGATTATTTGAAACCCTAGCTTCCTAGTACATAGACCAGTTATATATGGAGTTGAAATCAAAAGTTTACTTTATCAACACACTCAGATAGAGAACCTTCCAAGACGAAGTCTCATTTTACTTACTGAACCACGTCTGGGTCATAGTTATTTAACCGATCTTTATTCTGTCTACAACTACCTCCTGACAATTTTGACAATGACCAAGTTAAGCTAGCTTGCAAAGTGTAAGTACTAAATGCTATACTTTATATTTTTATCGGATGGTTGATCCAACAAGTCCTTTGAGCCGTGCGATAAAAATGCTTGACTTACTTTTAGATAGTCTAGATAAAGATCGAGGTTTAGTCTTAGATAGATGTTGGGTAGACACTCTCTATTACTTCTGATTAAAATTTATTAATTATTTGAGTGTCAAGTGAGTGTATTTATTTGTACATGGATATTATTTATACAGTATTATGATCACTTTTATCTGTGTGCATTTGTTGTAGATTCAATTAATACTATTCAATGCATTCTGCTACTAATTCTCTATTCATTAACTAATAAATGGCCTCCTGGCATTCCTTCCTGCAGTGAAGTTTTCCTTCATATATTTGATCTATACTTTTCTTATAACCGTTCATCAAGTCATTTTATTGAAATCATCATATAGACAGGAGTGTGAAATAGACAAGTATTGCTTCTGTTAATCATAATGCAGGTGCTGTTTCACGTTTTGCTGAACATCCTTTGTGTTAATGCCTTTTTTTTAATAACATTTTTCCCAAATAATTACTGTTTTTTATTTTACTTTTATAGGGGGCCACATGAGTTATCATAGCATTTCTACCATGTTTATCACCATAACATTACATTATCACTTATCACCTATGATGATAATGATGAATAAGACTGAATCATAAGAATATACACAATTTTCAATATTAAATTCATCTTCCTGATATTTCCAACCAAATCTCTACTTATTCAAACCAACTTTCCATATTACTCTATAAAATTATCGCAAATAAATCAAATGCGAAACCGTAATTAATCCGTAACATGAATAATTTAGCAATTACTCATCTGAGTTTGGTTTAAAATTAAATTAAGACGTCAAGACACGTTCTGATAGTACTTCGATTTCAATGAAGCCGACGTCAAGCGTCGATTCTAATCAATTTTTTTGATTTATTTCCACCACACGTTCCCTGTCCTGCCTTTGTCAGTCGCCGTTTGGTTGGGTGGTCATCGCCGTCGTTTCTGGGAATTCTTTAGGAAGCATCAAGCCGAAATTACAATTAATATCGCTCCCATGTCTCACCATTAACTTCACAGTTTTAATTGTCCGAGGCGGTACGAATTATAAGCCGAAATTTGCTAAACTGAAGTGACAACACGAATGAGTATTTAGTAGGTTCAACGACCATTTAATATTGATGATGTTTAAATAAGAGAAATGTAATGAACATTATATCGAACGTTATATCAACTATATATCGAATGCTAATTTAACATTTTGAACTTTATAAAGTTTGACTGCGACCTATTTCTAGATATATCAAACAACAGGAAATTTTGAAAGTGTCATTTCCTGCCTTATATGAGAATGTATATATTATTAGATGGCCCAGTGAAGTTCAGTGTTTTGTCAGGACTGATGACGATATTATGGCGGTCAGATTGTGATGAAGAAACATTTGTAGTTCTTGGACAATAATCACTTCACTGTGTTCGCAATAGACATACCAATACAACATTACCATTTTCTGTATCTCACTGGTCATCAGTGCGGTTAGCACATGAGGTAGCTCGTCACACATTTGACTGACTTCAAAGACCCAAATCAGGTCGTTTTCTGCTTTTCATTGCTAATAATAAAAGTAAAAAAAGTTCTCGCATACCGAATTTGCCACCAACTAACAACTACTGCGAAATACATTTACAAAGTATACATTACCATTAAGGGACATCATTACATCATTACATATTCCAACTCTATTCTTGGCTCTTGGTCCTTTGTGACTTGGTTCAGTCATTTCCAGGTTTTAGCGAGACTAACGATCAGCGTTTCAAATATATATGTATATTTGCAAATTTGTATTCGGGTTATCCCCACAATTACATATCATATCAGCATTTACTTGTTTATATAGTTTAATGGAACAAAAAAGGAAATTGATTATATGATGTGGAATGTTTGTTAAAAATGTGAATGAGAGAGTTTATCTATAGTGGAGTAAAAAGGTAGATCAGCAGGTATTGTCTGGATCATAAGCAAGGAACTGAAAAAAGAGAACTTGAAAGCTGGACATTGTATTCAGAAAAAATATTACTATTAGGAATGAAATGGAAAAATTAAATAAAAATTATTATAACGGTATACGTTCCAGGTTAAGACGATAGAATTTTTGACAAAGAAAAGTTCTGGGAGGATCTAACACAAACATCTGATGAAGTTGAAGGAATAGTATACATTCCGGGAGATTTTAACAATAAACTAGGAAGGGCAGATGGTACATACAATGTCATATTGAACATGTGAGAAATGACAACAAGTAATGGATGAAAAGATTTTTCATCACATCAAATAAAAGCTAAAAATAAACTAAATGCGTTTTACGTCAGTTGCCCCTCGTGAGAATTCTTCTTCGCCTCTGTTGTCCATAGAATAAAAAGTCACAATACTGCACTATATTGCTGGATTTTTATGTTCAAAATGAACGTCTATAACAGGTCAATTGAAACGTCCCCGTCCTGACACAGACATGGCGCTACTAGAATTAAATATATATATATATTTTAGTTAGCCCTAACCCTCAAAAGATGCATGTATAGATTTGACAGCTGTCGGATCATTAGTTTGTGAATTATATGATTTTGAGTGAAGAAACTTTTGTTATTGTGAAAAAAAAATGGATAAAAAGGAATTTAACGTGTGGTAAAATATTGTTTTTAGAATAGAAAAATAGAGTTGAAGCAAAAACCTAATTTGATGCAGAGTTTCCGGACACTGCCCCGGGAAAATCAACCATCAAGGATTGGTATGCTAAGTTTAGACGTGGTGAAATGAGCACCGAAGACGGTGGACGCCCGAAAGAGGTTGTTATCGGCTAAAACATTAAAAAATCCACAAAATAATTTTGAATGACCTATCACACATTTCAGTGAAAACGATGGCAAAAATCCACGGGCTTTGAATTGCTTCCTCATCCACCGTATTCTCCCGATCTGGCCATCAGCGACTATTTCCTGTTCTCAGATCTAAAAAAAAAGCTCGCTGGGAAGACATTTTTGTCGAATGAAGAGGTGATCGCCGAAACTGAGACCTAGTTTGAAGCAAAGGACAAATCGTGCTACAAAAATGGTATCGAAAAGTTGGAGTATCGCTATAGTCAGTGTATCACCCTTGAAGGGAATTATGTTGAATAAAAAACTTATTTTGACAAAAAAATATGTTTTACTATGGTAGGCCGAGGACTTTTCATTGACCTGTTATGTTGACTTATGGTATCTTGTTATCTTTGATCTCTGTATTTATTCATAGATATCAAATTCTTCACTTTTCTTCCTTAAAGTGTCGTCAATTCTTTTTGTACGAAATTTTAATTTTATCAATAGTTTTCATAAACATTATTTGTGATATAGATCATATTTGCCATCTGAAAATAATTCTATAATAATAGAATGACAATAATATAGTTAATCATAATAGATTAAAGGCTCTAGAATAACACTGTAAACTTGAAATTATTCATTGTAAATATGGATATTTCCAATTTCGGTTAGAATTAGTTAATTGAACTTACCTGCAATCCCAGCTGAACCTGTTGATTCCTTCTTATAATAAACGACGATTTACGCAAAAATTGCAATAAATATTAAATTTATTGAACTTGAGATGCGAAATACTCTTGTTATATTCAGCAGACTTGGCTAATATCCATCAGCTTAACTAATATTGTTTTATAATAATTTGTAAAATATTACTAAAGATACATTTTGAAAAATAGCTTTCGAAATAGTCAAATAACAGTTAATTATAGTAAAAATTTTATGAAAATCTTCATCAAATAGGGAAATACCTGAGTTTATAACGTTATAATCTACTAGACTTCTATTAAATATCACAAAAAAATGGTAGCATAATAGATTTATTTTAGGTTAACATAATTATATTTTTATATCTATAAATATACCGAGGAATGTTCAATGACTCAAGCTGCAAACACATTACATTTCGAATTCCCAGACGAAAGCCTGAAATGATATTGGTTTTCGTTCAATTTATAAAATAACTATGAGAAAAAAGGAGAACACTCCGAGATAACGTTAATATAGTTAATTATTGGTTTTGAGGCCAATTAAAATTTATCACTTGTTATGATTTCTGTTCGAAACTGAAAAAAACACGTTAGCAATTGTGTAAAATACTTTATACTAATATAAATCAGCGGCTTGTGCTATATTAATTTGAAACTATTTGATCTATTGCGGCCATATACCATTATAGTGAGAAGCCACAATGTTTGAATTCTGGTAAATCTAATATCACTATAAATCAATAAGAGATAGTTTGGAAATAGTGTTGATATGAGGGTCAAGTTTATTGCATATTTTCAGAATTATTATTAGATCTTAGAAAAGAAAAGTATTTTTGATGGTTCCTAATAGATGTTTTAAAGTCATATACAAGGACGGTTTGATAAGTCAGTAACTTTTTTAATAGAAGATATTGTTTTCGCCAAAATTTCTTCCAGTCTTCTCCATTTGATTATTTGTTCCAAATCACAGATCTCTTCAAGGTCCTCAAAATAGGCGTTTGTTTAAGAGATGACCTCTTCGTTCGATCCAAATATCCTTCACTGACCGAGCTTTTCGGGTTTGGAGTCGTAATACAATGGCTTTGGACTAAATCTGGAGAATATGCTGGAAGCGGTAGCAGTTCGTAACCCAACTTATGGATTTTGATGGAACAACACTTTTTTCTTCGTCAAATGCGATTGGTTGTACTTACCGCCTGGATTCCAAAAAACTGTGGCCAACCGACAGACTCAACTTTGCCTTCTTTGGTGCACGTTTATCTAGAAATTACTTGAGGAACCAACTGCTTTGACTGGTCCTTGGCTTCCAGTATTTTGTGATGTATCCATGTTTTAAAATTGTGCAGAAGCTCATTCGAATTGTCATTCGAATATTGCCAAGCAATCCTTTGAAGAGATCAAACGATAACACTTATGGTCAAGTAGCTTTTATTATATATTATATCCAAATATCCATCTAAAATTGAATGTTCCCACTAAATGAGATACCTGCAGCGTCCTTTGCGTAATCAGGCGTAATTTCATTCTTCGATAGGCGCATATGAATCCATTCATTTTATCCATGTTTTTGACGCAATGACCTCTTTTAGGCGATCTAAACGTTCATAGTCATTTCTGCTGGTAAAATTACAACGGAACTTAACTAACCACATCTTAACAATTGAAATTGTTGGTGAATTGAATTGATTTTTTCCGTTTTTATTAAAATTTCAGAGGTTGTCTGTTCTTAACAGATATTAAACACAATATTAGATAGACCCAATTAATAGATGATTACACAGAAAATTATTGACGAAACTAACTGCTCTTATATCTTTAGTAGTACTTATTAAATGAATCCTAAGCCTAGTGCATTTGAAAGGTAGCAGTTCATAGAATATTTTAGAAATAAGGTAGTACCATTCGTATATTCAGCTAAAATTTATGAGTCTTTGAAAATAGAATTTCCAGCAGCTGACACCTTAAGGTATAGGTTATATGTACTGTGTTTACAAAAGGTACAAAAAACTTTCAATGTTTGTCTCACATTTGAAAGAGAACAAATGCCATTCCTGATTTTACTGGGGGACTTATTAAGTGCAATGTTACCTAAATAAATGAATAGTTTATAACATATAGATGACGCTAATTTTGTTACATTCACTACTTTTTAGGTTTGTACTAAGCTTCAAAAGAAACCTGTTAAAATTTAATGATATTCTACTTATAAGTTTGTGAGTTATTGTTCTAAGTGTGTCACTACTTTTGTTATTTTCAAAATAGTGAATCAAAAACAATTTTGGGTATTAATTTTACACTGCTTCTTGATGAAGAAAATACCGTTCAAGCGAAGCAATAGCCTGAAATGTGTTGTAAGGACTCCGCTCAATCAGAAACAACAATAAAATGTTGGTTTGCTGACTTCAAACGTGGTCGTAGAGACACTGATTGCTGCAGAACGCAGTGGACGTCCAAATGAGGTGGAAACATCAGAAAACATTCAAAAAAATCCACCAAATCGTCTTGAATGATCGAAAAGTGTAGTTGCGTGAGATAGCTAACATCGTAAATATATCAAAACGTGTTGGTGTTGATCACTGTTGACCAAAAACAAGAACGCATTGATGATTCTGAGCGGTGTTTGGTTATGGTTAAACGTTCGGAATTTTTGCCTCGATATGTGATAGTGGATGAAATATGGATCCATATAGCAACAACGCTAAATATCTCGTAATGATTCTTGATTCAAAAGTTCCGTGGAAAAAACATATAAAGAAGAAAAGAAAAGAACTGGAACTGCAATATAAGAAAATGTGCCGGCTAATTGGAAGAAAATCACAATTATCAGTACATTATAAATTGCTATTATATAAGCAAATACTGAATCCTATATGGACATACGGAGTTCAATTATGGGGATGTTTAGCAAAGAGTAACATAAATAAAATACAAATTTTCACCATCATCGGGACCTTTAGATACCCACAGTCAGTCAAGAAATCAAGAGATTTGCAAGGAGGCATGAGGAAAGACTCCATTCTCATGAGAATATTGAAGTATTGCAACTTTTGGATACCACCAGAACAAGACACAGACTCAAAAGAATCAAACCATCTGATCTTGTGTAGTGTTGTGTAGTGAGATGGTATTGAAATGTTAGAACGACGCTAGAATGATTGAGTGACTCTTGATGGGGATTACGTTGATGAATAAAGTCAATTTTGAACAAAATAACGTGTTTTCTTTATGATGCCCGGACTTTTCAGCCCATGTGTTAGACGATAAATGATCTAAAAACGCAAATAATCCCAAGAACTTTCTTTTACAACACGCAGTAATTATGAGATAATAAATTATTTCGGCAATATTTAAAGAGAAACTATTTTAAACATTGCGATGCCCGTCGCCTTCGTGTAAAATAACGTATTCACTTCGAATAGACCCCATTTATCATCGGCCAGCAGATGCATTTTGAATAAATAGCACGTAAAATACGTGGCATGTAATTTATTTGATATAGATTGGTACAATAACAAGGTCCGACGTAATTTATAATGTAATCACAATAAATTTAATATTCATACCAAATTTTCTGACGTTTTCATACGTTAGCCCGCATTGTTTTCTATATGAATGCAATACGTGATATAAATCAAACAATTATAAAAGGCAACGGGAGACTTATCAGATAAAAGAACGGTCTTAACTTGAAGCAACATAATTTCAAAGAAACAAAAGTATAAGAAATAATCCGTTATATAGTGTATGATTTATAAATAATGCGTTAGTTGAAAAGTCTCCGGTCTAGACCTATAAACAAATCCTCGCATAAGTTTCATTAATGTTACACTGCATAACGAGTCTAAACAATGAAAACAAAGGAGTTTTAAGCAACACCCAAAGATTCATAATATATTATATGACGATTTTATAGTGCCAGTTCTCGTACAGCGTCAATATTCAATGCAATAGCAATCAATTTTGAATGACCATCAGGAAGTTTGTTTTAGTCAACTACTTCTACAAAAATTTGATTGATTTAAACATGAATATCCTCAATCAACAATAGTTCTTGACGATATTTCATGCCAACATTATCATGGCATCAGTTTCATTAAGTTAGTTAATGCTTCGTTGTTCAGGTAATCTACGTTGAGTACGATGAAGTCGTTATAAATTCGTATGTTTTGTATGTATTCTGTGACAATAAAATTACTGGAATAGTTGATCATATACTTGTGAAGATTTATGAGATTGAGATTGATCTCGACGCTTGGTGGTCTTTAGATATTAGTCACAAAAATATGGAAATCAACAGATTTTCAGATGTTAAAAAATTATTTCAAGCATTATTTCTAAATGTGAATTAGTAACAATGGCCATAGTTACTGGTGACACTGTACTATTCACAAAAAATCCTCACTTCCGAGTATATATATATCAACAATATTGAGAAAACTAAGAGAGAGAGGGAGAGAGACAGAAAGCTGTTTAAAAACATTTATTATTATGAAATATGTGATCAATAATATATTCTCAATAATAAATGTTGCATTAAACAATTATCTAAGGATTATTGAACGTCTACAACAATAAAGACAAGGAAAAATATCCGCACATCCTGTCTCCACCCTATCGCCCATAATTCTTGAGATGTTCCTAGTCAGCTTCTCGCTTAATTATCTCCCATTGTTCGTTCTGAACGTACATTTTATAGACTCCGACGCCACGGCAATAAAATAATGAGCACAGCATAAATAATTGCAAGGCACATGCCTAGCCCATCACAAAATAAGGAGCTTGTACCGAGGGGATTGTTTAAACAAGAAAAATCGTTTTCTATATCAGATTAAGAAGTTAATTTGGAAGAATATTTAAGCATTTTATGTCGAGTATCTGATATATATTCATATTTATTCATAGATATTTCATCTTGTCCGGAAAAGAAACTTGCAGGTTTCAAAATGATAAACTCATCCACTCATTGTGGACATCCTCTAGCGTGAAGGCATCTTGCAATGCCTGACACTAACGGTAGTTAGGTGAAACTAAGTTTGGTGAATATACTGAGCATTGGGGAACTTGGTCCAAGAACACCCAAACTTCTACGTCGCTATTAAAGGTCTTTCCTGTTATTAGTTGTTCCAAGACATGGTACATGATGGCCCAAGTAATCAGCTTATTTTTCATGAAAAATTAAAAGAATTGATACCTATGGATGGAAAAAGAATGTAAGAAATAATAATATTTAACATTTTTTGGTATTAAGTAATTAATTTATAAAAACCCTCAAAATCAGTTAATATTCTTTTAAGAATAAGTATATTAAAACCAGACTGCAAGTGTGCAAGGAAACTAAACATCAAATATTTATGGATGAATAATTGTCTATTTCAAAAACTCTATTAAATATATATAACATCAAAAAATAAAGAAACAAGAGAACATTTCGCTAGAATCGATAAACTATTTCAAGAGAAATTAAGAAAACTTGAAGAGTTTATGTTATAATATCCAATGACTTGTAACAATGAATGAATATGTGTATATGTTATACTATACTACCAGTATTACCCTGGTTACTGGCTGCACCGTGATTTGAGGGTTGATTTCCATCTGTTTTTACCTTCAGTGTTGCTTTGTACAAACTTTTTTACATTATATAACTTATCCACCTATTGTTGTTTATACTATTACTAGCGACCCGCCCCGGCTTCGCACGGGTGCAATGCTGATACTAAATTAAATACACTACAGAAAAAATATGAATGTTGTATATAAAAACATAGCGGCCCGCTCCGACTTTGCACGGGCATAAAATATATATGCCTATGTCACTCAATGAAAACATGATTAAAATCGATCCAGTATTTTTGGTTCATTCATTACTGCCCTTGGCCTGCACGCATTAAATTTGGAGTAAAACAATTCCTCTTCCCCTATACTTACTATGAAGATTTCCTGCTATCTTTGGAATATCTAAATTCATACAATTTTTATTACATTACACATTTTTAAACGCAAATTTTAAATTTGTAATATCTCCGAAAATATTTGTTTAATTTACATGCTGTAAGGAACCATATTGATCTATATTAATTGCACACTGTATTTAAGGTACTTCATTCGATAAGGATTAATGCCGTATTGCTTAAAATAGCTTCGTAAATAAGCCATTTTCTCACGTAAAAAGTAAACAATAAAAATGGTTAATGTGGGTTATCCCTAAAAGATAAACATATACCATCGCGGACTTTTTTGTAGACCTTTTTAGGGTGTACAATACTGTAGTACATTAATTTGATCTAACTCGTAGGGTTAGGCAGCGTTTTTGCTAATTGCTAAATAAGCCTAAAAAAATAGGTTAATTTACGACATCACGTTAGAAACCTCTAAAATTAGCAATGTTGCCTTAGTATATTATGCATGTATTATACATATAAACCTTCCTCTTGAATCACTCTATCTATTGAAAAAAACCGCATCAAAATCCGTTGCGTAGTTTTAAAGATTTAAGCGCACATAGGGATATAGGGACAGAAAAGGCGACTTTGTTTTATACTATGTAGTGATATTACAGTTTATGTTACTGACTTTGCAATGGTCTATGGATTGAAATATAAAAGGCCTATTAAATTTGCATTATATTAGTTGTTAGAAGATGATTTTAATGACAAAGTCAGAAAATTTCGATTTTTACTGACTTTTTATCGCAATCCTTATTGATTGATTGATATTATAAATATAATAATACCTATTAATGTCAAAATCGAATTTGATACTGTTCCTATATATATATATATATATATATATATATATATATATATATATATGTAACGCAATATATATAATCAGAATAACGCAATGTTCCATAGACTAATATATTAAAAGCTGTTCTAGCTAAAAGTCTCTCTAAAAATATAATGATGAGGAATTGTGGACAAATGTTTTGTAAAATGACAATTTGTACCCCATATACCATTGACTAGTTTATTTTTAGCGTGTTTCGTTTTAGCACATCGTACCAAAGACATTGTTTGGAACTATTCAAGGGAAACAAAACGGGTTTCTTATGTTTGTATGTAGAAATATATAAAACATGGATCAAGTGCAATATATTTGAATTATAGAAAACGGTGGCTGAAAGTATATGAACCAATAAAAGTAGCCAAAGCTAAAAACTAAAAAGTTACAAAAACAATAATTGAATGATTGGATAAAACGAAAAATAAGACAAAAAATATTCGAGAAGCGTTGGATTAAAAAACATTTTATTCTCTTGAGTGGCTATAGTGGAATCTGTTTTCTTATTCAGAACAGATACTTATTAAATGACGTGCTATTTTGAGATAATATGTTGATTGTTTTTCAAGCGGTTTCTAGAAAATCTGTAACAGATAATTTTCCATCGGAAATTTCTTGGTACCCAACTAAAATAGTTGAATGGATTTTTTTTAATTAGTGTTACTCATACTCGTAAATCGGTTTACGGTTTACGTCAAAACAAACAGTGGCCGTTGTATGCTCGAAAGTTGTAAGGCGTAATTTACTACCTTACCAAAATAATCAGGATGAATGTACAATTTAATTATTGTACATAAAACTGTAAATAGTGTTAAGCGATCTTGATGACGCTTAATATTGTTTCCTCGTCATTATATTATACAAAATGTTTTTTTTTGTAAAACACACAGAGTATACAAATAGGTAGTAATTGTTTTACCATTTCCTGAGGGCCTAGATAGATTTGGCAAACATGCACACTTGGATTCAATTAGAACACTATCGTTCCCTACATCAGATTTAGTAGTTAATTTGAAAGCGTATTTAAGCAATTTATATAGGGTACAAATGTTATGTTTAGATTTGATTAGATGCATGACTAAATTTTACTGATATTTCTGATTTTGATCTGATACTTCTGAAAATTCATCTTGCGTGAGAAGAGTTCTCAGTAACTTGCTGGTTTCAAGACAACAAACTCATTATGGGCATCCCCTAGTGTAAAGGCATCTTGCATTGATCGAAACAAATGGTGGTAAAGTGGAGCCAAGTTTGGGAAATATGCGGAGTTTTGGCGAGCTTGATCCAAGAACACACACAAGACAAGTTCAAGAGGGTCTTCTAAGTCATTTGAGGTCGAGCAATGCAAAAAGGAAATGTTTATTGCTAAAATAATATATACAGTTTGGGAGTTTTTAAAGAATATCAAATTAATGTAAGTATGGCCCGTAACATAACAAACAAATTTATGATAATGAAGAAAATAAGAATACTATTGAAATCCAATTCGTTAGAAGATTACGATAATATATCATAAAACTCTTATGTTGATACAAGTTTATTATTCTATCTATAGATTACTGAAGAGATTTCAAACACTTACATTATGTAATGACTACAAAATAATCCAAAATCATCAGAATATATGTTCAGCCACAAGAGAAAATACTGTATGTATGAAGACTGTATATGTGGAAATTTCACTATGATGTACACATAATAAAACCATAAATTAAAAATATTACCTTTATTTGGTGGCACAAAATGTATAAAGGGAGTCATCAGGCAATCTATCCGTCAAGGACAGATACAAGAATTCTATAAATAGGTATGAATTTGTATTTACTATATGGTGTATGATTATGTTCTAGAAATTGTATTACTATTTTGAAGGTGAAATATTTGTTAACTGTGTTTAAATTATTTCAGACACAACGACTAAGTAGTTTGAAAAATTAAAGGCTGACCAGTATAAGATTATTTGGATCGAAAAGTCCCAGTCGAAAAGGTCGTTGATCGAAAGCTTTGGAAACCTCTAAAAAGATGGCTCCAGTTTGTCGATCTTTTCTTAATGCCTGGTGGATTGTTGCTACTACGCGAGCAGCTTGATGAGGGCTTGAGTGAGTGTTTGACACGGAAACCGAATTGTTCGTTCGGGATTATGTGGTGTGTGTCAGTGAAACTATTTAAAGCGTATAGTATCGCTTTTTCGACAACTTTGGAGAGTGAACTAATCAAGCTGATGAGACTATATAGTCAGATGGATTGGACTTGGCTTCCTTTTTAGGAATGACAGCGACGAGCGTATGTATCCAATTCTTCGGGAAATGCT